>NC_044386.1:26490295-27147403 GCF_006542625.1 Nomascus leucogenys
GCACTACGATGCCCAGTTAATTTTTGTATTTTTAGTGGAGACAGGGTTTCACCATATCATCCAGGATGGTCTCGATCTCTTGACCTCATGATCCACCTGCCTCGGCCTCCCAGAGTGGTGGCTGTTAATAATTTTTAAAGCCTGTGAAGATGAGGTGTTCATCTAAGTAAAAATTTTAAACACCTAGGCATTTTGCCAATAACATAAAATTTAACTGTTTTTATTAAAATTAACAATATTAAATTAGTTTTATTTGCCAAAAAATTACACAAAGTTTAATCTTCTTTTAGCTGGACTTATGGTTTTTTAAATTTGGTGCCACACCTTAAACCTTATAATGTCTACCATAGATAAATATAAGACTTATTTAACCAACAAAAATGTAGCTGACAATTCAGAAGACACTTCTATTTTTATTTTGTTAATAGTTTTGAAATCACTTTTATTTATCTAAAATTGCTAAATTTATGTGAACGTGAAAAGCATTTGGACTTAATTTATGAGTGTTTATTTACTTCTAAGTCAATTTGATATTATTTTAGACATCACCCCCTAAATGTCTATCAATGATAGACAGGATTAAGAAAATGTGGCACATATACACCATGGAATACCATGCAGCCATAAAAAAAGATGAGATCACGTCCTTTGTAGGGACATGGATGAAGCTGAAAACCATCATTCTGAGCAAACTATCACAAGGACAGAAAAACAAACACTGCATGTTCTCACTCATAGGTGGGAATTGAACAATGAGAACACTTGGACACAGGGTGGGGAACATCACACACCAGGGCCTGTTATGGGGTAGGGGGAAGGGGGAAGGGATAGCATTAGGAGATATACCTAGTGTAAATGACGAGCTAATGGGTGCAGCACACCAACATGGCACGTGTATACATATGTAACAAACCTGCATGTTGTGCACATGTACTCTAGAACTTAAAGTATAATAATAAAAAAGTACATAATGTATAAACATATCTAAATATATATACACACAAATAAAGATCTAATAGCTTTTACCTCAGAATTTTTGCCAAATATAGCAATATAAACTCACCATTTTAAAAAATATAGCTGGATCTAAATTATTTTTCTGAAAAATTGAAAAATTTACTAGGCTAAACTTTATTTTCCCTGGTAGCTAATCCAGGGAAAGCTGTGGACCAAAATTTTGGGTAAAGCAGGCTCTATGACAATTTGATTTTTTAAAAAGCCTCTTTTATTTTCTCGAGTTTCAAATGAGTTTCCAATATTACATTTTAGGTAGATCTGGCTAAAATGTATAAGAAATACAAAATCTCCATGGAACCTTAAAATAGTGAATTTTATCTCAACACCAATAGCTGAATAATAGCAGATTCAAAGAAGGAAGAAAAGTGGGAAGTATATACAGAGTTTAGAAGGCTCTAGTTATCTCTATAGTTTCAGGTTAACCATTTTGAGCTCTCAATTTTTCCTACTGTAATTTGCCCATTAGTTTAAAATGTGCACAAAAAGAGACTATAACAAATAACCATCTCAAGTCTCAGTCTAGAAAAGAGTTCACGTGCTTTCTTCACCCACAAAGCTTGACAAGATATATGAAATATTCTAGAGTCCCAAAGAGAATGGCAAAATCAGGGGCCAGGAAGTTGGAAATTGTTACTTCCCTAGTGCAGAGAGGTGCAGCCTATGTTGGTGCTTTCTGACAATCATGTGGACTTGGTATTGTCTGGTGGAACCCCACTTTACAGATGGAATAGAGACCATGTGAAACACTTACAAAGCAAAGAATAAAAATAATCACAGACACAAACACAAATGGCTGTAATACAGAAGAGCACTCCAAACTGGTCCCCAAAAGGAGAGACTGAAGAAAAAGTCCTAAAATCTTGTCTCAAATACAGACAGCACCACAAAATTACCTGTGCTAAACCCAGATGGCACTAACTCAGGGTGTAGACACGGAGGAGTCCCTAGAGCACTATAGTCAACTTACCCATCTCTGAAGCCTGCCAAACTTCCTCAAGGCCACTTTCTTGTGTTAGCAAAGTGTTGTTGGCCACTTATGCTACAAGAGAGACATAAAGGAAATCCCTGGGACAAAAGCATCCTCAGCAGCTGCTGAGAGGTCTCTGGAGTCCCCAGCTACAGGGTTGACTATCCACAAGCAAATGACATTTATGAACAGCAATTACTCCACATGGTAATGTGAACAGGTAAGTCATGGCACACTGCTGCAGCCAATTGCTTCACTTGTTTGAAACCAGGCAGAGACAGGCAGGCTAAGCTACTTGAATCACACAGTTCCTCATACAGGGCGCCAAATGTGCAAGCAAACATAAGTCTGGCCACTTGCTGCTTGACAGCAAAAATAAAAGAAGCAAAGTGAGGTGAAAGGAAATCAACTTTGCTCAAATGCTAGCAGTTGGGAAATGGCCAGACTTGTGCTTCAAAAAGATCATTTAAAATTTTAGAGTTGGCTAAGGAGGTTTATAAAAGGAAACTTGGTTTGGGAAACATACAGGAGTGGTGCATGGTGCAGGTCTGCACGTTTTGTCCTGATGGCTATCTTGAATTATTATCCATCTGTAATCCTAGCTGGAATCATCTGGATTGTGGACAGTTGGAAATTATTTACTTTGAGATAATAGCTAGGTAGGGGAGGGTTTCACAGTTTGGTCTCCATGTCTGCTTTGCTTTAAGATGGGCCTCAGGAGCTGCTGAACAAGCATGTTATTGGGTAAGCATGCAAGGTACAAGGGAACGTCTGATAGGAAAGGGAGAAAAACAAAAAAAAATAGTACATCTGAAGGCTATATTTTGAGTTTAGAGAAAATAAGTTTTAAGATGCACTTTATAGCTAAGATACTTATTTACAATGCAATCTCCTAAAAATCCCATTTTACATAGTGAGATGCATGATAAACAAGTCCTTGCATGTTAGTTTTTAGTTACTCTTCATTTTAGACATGTATATGTTACATTAGAATATCCCTCCAAGTATCTTTTGCGTGCATTTATAAATTTTAATCTGTAATTTTTTCGTTAATTTTCATTTATTATTTTTCTTTTACCAAATAATGATTTAAAATATTTTACTGGTAATTTTGTGAGAGATATATATGTATATCGATAGACAGTTACACATAATTATACTATTGTTATACATTTCTAATTCTATAAAAATGTAGTTAGTGGTGGAATGATTTTTACAAAAGCAAACAAAGTCAAGTATTGAAATCAATCTGATTTCAATACTCTAAAACAACAATCATAGGAACTGTATGGTTGGTGTTAGTGTTAGTATAAAAATTAAAAATAGAGATTCCAATTTTGTATATGCCCACACTTTCATGGCAATACAATTGTGAACAGATATTATTTTCAACAACGAATAACTAAAAAAGATGTTTGGCCAAATTAAAAGAAATAATTAATCCCTTACAAAATATACATATATTACTTTAAATAGGTTTATACCCTTAAGCATAAAAGCTAAATGCACAAAATTACTAGCGGACATTTCTAGGAGAAAGTTCTTGACTGAAATATATGACTAGAAGTTAATGCTCTGAGATTTGGGGCTGTAGGTATTGCAACATTATTTCATTGAGCTACCTGTTTACCACTATAGTTATATCAGCCTTTTCCAAAAAACAAGGTGAGGAGGTAGGCAGGCACTTCAACTATTAAATCAGTAGCACTAATAACTCAAACAGGCTTAAGGTGTAGTAGCATGTTTCAGAAGTAATTAGATGCTTTGTAAACTTTATGACACCTCAAACTTGAAATACTAAATTCAGAGGGCAAGAAAAAAATAAGGCAATATGGGTGAAAACATTATTTTAATAAGAGAAGTTATTTAAACTATATGTATATTATTTGGATATTATATAAAGTAATACAATTTTTAGCTTCTAATTTATAAATATTATCAAAATTTCAAAACAGGACACATAGTTTTAAACCAACTATGGATAGGAGTTTTATAGCATTACTACAATTATTTTTTCAGACTAATTACAGATCAAAGTGAACAAAATTTAAATAGAATAATTCATCTAATAAGAAATTAACTTGCTAAATAACATGTGAAATCCTATTCTCTTTGTAAGTAATCAAAGAAAGGAAAATTAAAACTTTGGATATATCTGTCTATCATGCTGGCAAAGATAAAAGAATAGTAAAGAGTGCCCATAAAGAGTCAGTAAAGTTTGATTGCATAGGTTGCATACTCTATGAACCTCATTGCTTATGGCTTCCATTTTTACACTGATACATAGTTCTTCTTTGTACAATTAAGCTAGTTAGTTATTTTATTCCAGTTATTACTTTTAAACAGTCA
The DNA here is from genome assembly GCF_006542625.1 of Nomascus leucogenys. Lineage (NCBI taxonomy): Eukaryota > Metazoa > Chordata > Mammalia > Primates > Hylobatidae > Nomascus > Nomascus leucogenys. The sequence goes on from NC_044386.1 coordinate 26,494,629, forward strand.
ATTTTTATTTACTTTATGGAAATTACTTGTATATACCATGATTTACTATTTTACCATGTCTGTGGTCTTTTGAGTTGATTTTTTGGAAGGGTTTCATATAATTGATGTTGTTATTTTCCAAGTAAATAGACATGGTTAATATAGCATAATATGTATATTTACTCAATTTTAATATGCATATTTACCCCTTTTCATATTATTGACCTTGTATACAAATTGCTACTCTTCCACTTTCATGTTAGAATTATCTTTGTTTTTCTGATTATTTATGTTCTTTTCTATTAGGCTTATATATATTTCTATAAACATTATACTTGAGTTTTGTTTTATATTTCAGTCCAAGAATACTTGTCTGTAATGGGGTCTCATTTTTCTTGATAGGTCAGTTACATACAGCACAGCTGAAAATTTGGCCGAATTTACTTACTTTCCTTCATCTGCATTCTCCTCTGCCACTATGCCAGTCTGTAGGTTCACACTATTCTACATGCCTTTGCAGTTACTTAATATGCTGTGTTGTGCTTCCTCTCCTCACAATTTATTTATTTTCTCCCTATGCTATTATAGTCACTATCCCACTTTGAAGTACAACTGAATATAGATCATTCCTAAATTCTATCTCTAGCCAGTTCTTTCTCAGAAATCTGAGATTCTCCCTGAAAACAGTTTTTTTTTGTTCATTCATATTTAAGTCATGACTTAGTCTTGACTAGTTTAATTCATAAGTGTAACCTGTATCTGCATCTCCATTGCCTCTTTGGTTGTTAAATGTATAATCACTTCTTACCTCATGGCAGTGTTTCTCTTTTTCCACATTACTTTAGCTGTATTCAAACCTATTTGCTACATGTTGAGATCAAAGTGATCTTTCCAAAATGTTTATATGACCTAACCATTCACATTGTCATAAATGCTTATAACTTACTTTACATTGCTGATAAAGTTAAAAATTCTTATCTTTGCCAACCATGTCCTACCCACCTCTACAGATTACTTCTTACTACCCTTTACTTTCCTCTGAAGCCTGTCTTATGGGCCTTTTTCAGTTTCTGCAACATCCTACTTCTCTCTCCCATGCAACTTTTCTCACTTTCTTTCATAATTAACTTGTCATTGTATTTTATTTTTCAGTCTAATTCTAACTCATTCTTTAGAATTAATCGCTAAATTAGGGGCCCCTTATTTAATGCCATCTATGACTAGGGTAGGCTTTCTGATCAAAATTATCCAATAATAATATATATTTCTCACTTGTAACATTTGTAATCCCTGATAGATCTAAACTCTATGAAGGAAAACATGAGTATTCCCTGCTAAACTCTAAGACTGTGCACAATCTCTGTCACGTTGAATTTATATTAGTAATAAAACATCACATTTTTTATTATCATAAAGGTACACATTTTATTCTGGTAAAACTTTGTGTTCAAAGTCTTAAACATAAAATAAAACTCACTACTCATTGACATACTCAAATACTGACACAACAAATAGACTCCGAAGCTGTTATTTCAACTTTCTTTTATCATATTTGAGTAAAATTATGAAATAAATACAACTAAATCTGAAATAAAATAATCACAGAGAAGAAAAAGAACATTTTAAAGCTAGCTATAAAGCGCAATCTTGCTACCCCTAAACGTTTTACTATCAGCATTAATTAGACATAAGCCAACTTCCTCCTAGGAGCCCTAAAGTTGGTTGAATCATTATTACAAATCTTGTTTGGTGGGCTTGCTAAAGTGTATGTAGGGCTATATGTCATACAGAATTTATATCAGGACATTAAAAGTGATTTGAGAACCTATTAAAAAATAAGCTTAATCATCGGGGGAACCCGCCCCTGACAATTCAACGTTACTTCACATAGGTTCTTTTCTATTTCCCTAAGTGTTGGCTGGTCTGAGAAATAAAGGGAAAGAGTACAAAAGAGAGAAATTTTAAAGCTGGGTGTCCAGGGAAGACATCACATGTTGGCAGGTTCATGATGCCCCCTGAGCTGTAAAACCAGCAAGTTTTTATTAGCAATTTTCAAAAGGGAGGGAGCATACAAATAGGGCGTGGGTCACAGAGATCACATGCTTCACAAGGTAATAAAATATTACAAGGCAAATGGAGGCAGGGCAAGATCACAGGACTGGACGAAATCAAAATTGCTAATGAAGTTTTGGGCATGCATTGTCACTGATAACATCTTATCAGGAGACAGGGTTTAAGAGCAGACAACCGGTCTGACCAAAATTTATTAGGCAGGAATTTCCTCATCCTAATAGGCCTGGGAGCACTACGGGGGACCGGGGCTTATTTCATCCCTTATCTGCAACCAGAGCAGCCATTTCAGAGACCTACCCCTAGGAATGCATTCTGTTTCCCAGGGCTGTTCCTTGCTAAGAAAAAAAATTCAGCGATATTTCTCTTACCCATTTTTGGTAATAAGAGAATTATGGCTCTGTCCAGCCTGGCCCACAGGCAGCCAGACTTTAAGGTTATCTCCCTTGTTCCCTGAAAATCGCTGTTATCCTGTTCTTAAGGTGCACAGATTTCATATTGTTCAAACACACATGCTCTACAATTTGTGCAGTTAACGCAATCATCACAGGGTCTTGAGGTGACATACATCCTCAGTTTATGAAGATGATGGGATTAAGAGATTAAAGTAAAGACAGGCATAGGAAATCACAAGAGTATTGATTGGAAAAGTGATAAATGTCCATGAAATCTTCACAATTTATGTTCAGAGATTACAGTAAAGACAGGCTTAAGAAATTATAAAAGTATTAATTTGGGGAACTCATAAATGTCCATGAAATCTTCACAATTTATGTTCTGCCATGACTTCAGCCAGTCCCTCCGTTTGGAGTCCCTTACTTCCTGCAACACTTAATCATTCAAAATAACATTACATTACTTATTAATAAATCTAATTAGTATTTTGAAATTGCTCATATCTAATATTTTTAAGAGTACCTGATTATTTTAGCATTATTGAGGTATAATTGTTATTAAAAGTATTATGTACATTTAATATGTACATATTCATGTGTTTAGACATATGTACCTACCCTACCATTACATTCCTTAAGCCTCAATTTTCTACCCCTTTATTTATGTTGCATAATATGGCAACTCATATAGGCTTGCCATTTTGGATTACCCTTCTTATTTTTCCATATTTTGATTTAAGTACTTAATCTCTGAATAAGGGTCATGAAGTCTTAAAAATTCTATAGGGTGTAACTGCAAGCTATTGCCTAAGCATCAGTGTCCCCAAATCACAGGTAATAAAAGATGCAATCTTGTTCAATTTAAAAAAAACTTGGGCAGGGTACAGTGGCTCACGAATGTAGTGCCAGAACTTTTGGAGGCCGAGGCAGGTGGATCACGAGGTCAGGAGATCGATACCATCCTGGCTAACACGGTGAAAACTCGTCTCTACTAAAAGCACAAAAAATTAGCCAGCCATGGTGCAGGCGCCTGTAGTCCCAGCTACTTGGAAGGCTGAGGCAGGAGAATGACGTGAACCCAGGGGGCGGAGCTTGCCAAGATAACGCCACTGCACTCCAACCTGGGTGACAGAGCGACACTGTCTCAAAAAAAATAAAAACCTCAAAGCACAACCTGGAGATGTTTCAAAGGCAACTGCTATTACTCTAATTCAATATTATTCACGAAATGATGTTTCATGTACAGTGTGCAATATATTTACTCAGTCAATCCTTCATTGATAGTCATTCACCATAGTAATTTTTTTATTTTTTCTCAGAACAACAATCACATTTAACATATATTGTTCCATATATATATATATATATATATATATATATATATATATCTGTATCTAATTGTATGGAAGAAACAAACAAATTAGATTGTTAATTTGAAGAGTATGTGTATTTTAACTATAATTTACTTTGCAGGATTACCTGAGAAAGCTGGAACAAATTACATTGATGCAAAGTTTATGTATATGCTTTTACCTGAATCTCTGAGAAGACTAAGCATTATGGCTTTGTAAAATTACTATAGCTTTGTAAAAATATACCAATATGATGTGTATGTAATGACATCTCATTTCTACTGTTTTTGCATTTCTTTGACTGCATGGCTTTCTTGATCATTTACTTTTCATCTTTATTTAAATATAAAATATATTCACTCTTCATTATACCCCTTCAACTTCCTACAGTTGTTTACAGCTTTATTTTCTTCCTTTGAATTTACCTATATTAAAATGCTATAGATTTCACTTATTTACCCCATTTGTTACCTCTCTTTTTCTGAAGAACATAAGCTCTGAAAACAGGGGTTTCCATAGTTTTGCTTATAGATACAACCCCAGTATGAGCAGATTGCCAGGCATATAGTAGGTATTCAATAAACGTTTTTTAATAAATTAAAAAATAATGAAGCCACTTTAACAACAACAAAAAAAATTCCCTATATATCCAAAACATCACTTCAAAACATTTTGTTACTGGGGCCTCAGGGATGATGGAATCTGTCCAAGGATTTACATTCAACTTATAAAATTTATAGGACATTGGCAATGCTGGAAATGTACTGGTGACATTGGCAACATCTTTATTCTTAGGTCAGGATGGAGAGAACAAAATAATAAAAAATACAAATGTCTAAAGGTACTGATTGCATTAGGTCACAACTCATTTTAGGCATAAACTTTCATCTTAAATAAGGCACAAGACTGTAGTTCATTGATAAGCATTTTCAGTATTTTCAACAAGATGAGTTACTATGTTCAAAATATAGAGTCAATTGGGTTGTGTGGAACCTAATGTTGAGTGGAGAATCAATAACTAGTCCCTTTTGGTGCCAAATTGGTCCTGTGATTGTTATCCTAAAGGATGTGCTTTATGTGGAAACCCCGCCTACCCAAGAGCCACATAAAACAAGGCCTAGGGGATAGTAGCCTGAAGCAAAAACAAATGGACACATTCGTTTCTGGCAGCTGGAGCCTTTGTTCTATGTGGCTATGTGGTTTAATGTTTACTACTTGACCTCTATTACTCTGCACTTTGCAACAAAACTTTGACCAAAGAAAACAATTTTATAAAAAGCAGATGTTTCTGCAATGTATGAATACAAAACACAAGATATTCAGCCCCGCTTCATTTGAAAAATTGTTCTGATTGCAAACTAGACTTAAATGAAATTAATAAAGAGCTATTGAGGAAACCCCATAATCAGACGTGTTAAGTAGGAATGATTTTTATTGGAATTCACTGGAATCGTTTTTGTTGGAGCTCACTAAATTATACATTTAATAAGGGTTGATATTTGGAATATAGTAACTAGGATTCATGTCAGAAATATTAAAAATGGTGTTCTAGTGATATAATGACTCTCACACTTAAATGTACCCATTTTATATAATTAAACATAAGTGTAAGTTTTATAATAAACTTAATGTGCAAACTGCTGTTACTTTTGACATTTGTGACTATAATACACTGAACCCTTGGAAACTCTCCAATGTTGCTTTGTTTGGTCCTTGCAAATATGTGTTTACTGATACTTATTAATGTAAAAATTACAGAACATTGTGATTTATATTATAAAAATAAGTGTCAGGAAACCCATGAGACAAGGAGGATGCCTTTTATAAAGAGCTGATTAACAGGCCGATTTAGTTTGGTTTCATGGGGGAAAAGTGTGGCCTGCAGATAGGTGTCACACAGGGTGAAATTTATGGTAGCAGAAAGGGAATAATGAGATTATGTCCTAAAATAGTGCAAAGACACATACACACACATACAGACACACACACACATGCACAATCACACAGGCTGTATGTATAGAAATCCAAGATTTTGCAGGTACTGTAATAGCCTTTGGCAGCAAACTATCATTCTAGTAAGTGCTACACTTCCTGATGTACTTACTGTAGGTAAATCCAATCCTACTCCCTTAATCCCACACTTGTTGAATCACAGCAAATAAACAATAGAGCAATACAGTGCAGGATTGAGTCACTGAGCCCCACATTTGACAGCACTCCTTAATTGACTATAATCCAACAGTAGGCAATGGATTCTTAAAGCCATACTAAAGTCTATCAGTCTAGGTCCTTCCAATTCTATTCTAGCAGATCAATTCAATTCCATTCTATTAAATTATTTAGATTAAATTATCCTATTAAAGTGTCATTTCAAAGGATAGTTTCCAATTATTTATGTCATTTAAAAAATTTGTATATGGCAATATGATTTGCAACACTTTTTTTAATCTTCAAAGTCAGCACATATTTTAATTCACATATTTTGATACTTCATTCCAGTTTCTAGGTCTGATAAAAGAAGCAGATGACTTTCATGGGGTATAAGGTTATTTCTAGCATAGAGAAAGATCTGAGGAAAATTTTACTATAAAAATTAAAGACGGCAATAGCACACTTGCAATATTTCATATTTTATGGCATTACTATTTGTGTTTGGGGCAGACTGAAAATCTATTTTTATTATGCCTTCTGAGATGGCACTTTGAATTTAAGCCCCATTTTCCGTGGCTTATAGCTTTTCCACTGAATATCTTTGGGGCTAAACTTCATCATTCTGGTTCTTAACCTAGAATGAAATAATTCAGGAAGTTTGAAGGAAATTTATTTAGTCATTTTTGATTTAAGTAACTACAGGGAAATTCTTTTTGGCTGTTCGAAAAATATACAAACAAGTTTTATATTGAATCATTCATAAGGAATTATGATTTTCAGTAAAAATATTTATAATTATGATTTTCTATAAAAGATACATATTTAAAATTACTTATACAAACTAACAAATGGAATATAATACATATTTACTGCATACCTTAATTCACATAATAAAATTCTGTAAGATCTGCCAACTTCATTAGAAGTTCTGAAATGTAGGCTTTTGTGGGCAAGACTGCTGTATTGAATCAAAATGAAAAATCTTATTTGCAAGAATGACTAACCACCTATTAAAGACTCAGGACTTCAGTGTCATTTAAATGCAGTTTCAGTGGTTTATGCAAGCTGTCAAAAATTTCCATTTGCTCATTTCAAATATATCTAGATAAGCCTATTTTTTAGGCTTATTTCTACAAAATCAAAATTTGAAAGTAATAAAATGAAAAATTCATAGATGATAGGAATGGCTAAGACTCACATAATAGCTCATTTGGCTTAATAACTTTTGGAATTCTCAGAAGAAAAGAGGAATACTTATACTTCCCAACATAGCCATTAATTTAGCAAAAATAATTACCTTACTGTGGCAGTTTGATAATTATTATACACTGAGTATTCATCAATTGGAGAGATTATCCCTTAAAGAAAAAATAAGATAATTTTATCAGAAGCCTGACACCCTATTTACATAAGCAAAATATTTGTAATTTTATCTCACACACACAGACATATACATAGAATATATATGCAGAGACACACATATATACACATACATATATGTTTGTGTGTGTATATATATAATTAATATAGTATTGGTAATACACACATAATAAGTGATGACTATATGGAAATGTATAGACAGGCCATAAACAAGTATAGATGGATAAGTATTTGACTTTGGTTTAATTGTCTCCTAATTCTGTTTCATAGTTTCCTATTTTCTATGAAAAAAAATTGTTTAATTAGATTAATATTAGAACATTTCTTAAAATATCTAGTACTTGTTTCTCCAATTATATTGCTAAATACCTTTATACACACATATGCAAAATTATCTCAGTTGATTTATTTTCATTTTGCATATTCTCTAAAAGTCATTTTTCTTTATGTTCATTTTGATTTATTATGATCCATGTTCTAGGTACCATACTAAGGGAAAAGATATACAAAGAAAATTCATAAATAAATAATAGTGTGAGATGAAAAAATTTAAAACAAAGTAAATGTATCTATAAAGTGTTTTTGGAGCCATCGAAGTAGGAAAATGTGTTCATTTTAAGAAGAAAGAGGCGTTAATATCGGGTCTTAAAGAAAACATTGGGATTTATAAAGTAGTAAATGGAGGGGATTAGTTTCTATCAAGTGTGTTCACTGTATAAAATTACATTTCTAATGTTTTTTGTTAATGGATGTGTATCCAGAGATCATTAAATCACAGTGGAGAAGGAGAGAAAATTAATAATACTGTCCCAGGTTTTTGAATTGGGTCATTTCTATATTTTAACCCTAACTTCTTTATTTTTCATCCACGACCAGAATGCAATTGTCACTTATGTTTCTCCTACTCAATGGGTTTACATTCAAAATTCCAATTTTACCTCAAAAAACCTTATAACTTGTTTCCCCTTAAATCTCAATAAAATTATATTAGGAAATATTGGATGATTAGAGATTATGCCTACATAATTAGTTGCTCTTGCCTTTCAAAATCACATTTCAGAATGTATTATTGTTGCCATATGTCAATTTCCAGGTCATGTTTTTGCTTACTCTGGCAATTTGTGTTCACTGATATTCATTTATATATAGGTCTTGCTCTGTATGAATTCCTGAAAGCTTTTATGATCTGGGCAAAGTAACCAGCGCTGCTCATAATCAGCATATAGCTATACGTTGTACCATGTTTTTAACTATTAAAGTGAACAAAGAGATAGACGGATAGAATTTAGGAGACTAAGTGCCTATTAGTATGTCTCTTGTTACAATAGCTGAAGTGAGAAGTACAGCGACTGCACTCATTGCTTTCTAACATCTTTTTGTAGCTCTAAAAGTAAACTCTGACATGTAAAGTCTCAGCTCAAATAACCGGTAAAGAATTATGGATGGGCCTAAAAATGCCTTTGTCTTTGCTAGCTGCAGAACTGACACAGTTAAAACTCAGTTAACATCACAGACTCTGTAGGTATGTAAGGGAACAATCTGGGATTATTAGGAATGAATGAGTTCCTGCAAAACAAGCTAAAAAATTTATTAGATGAATCTGTTAAACTTGAACCCATACATGACCCCTGGCGGTTTTTTTTTTTTTTTGGAGAAATAGCTTATTTTCCTTGATGAGTATATTTTCTCTCATACATAAAATTATTTTATTTATTGACCAGAAACCACTTGTACCCTTGAATAATTAGGATTTCCTAATTTAGGTCATCTAATGTATCTGTAATATGTACAATGCTCATCATTACTTTATTAAATATTCTTTTACTTTATTATTTTTCCAACATACTTAATTATTCATCTTTATTCCCAAGACCTGATTAACTTATATTTGTGTGGTTTAAATAAAAGATAATCCAGAATGAGAGATAGTTACAAAAATGCATTTATATTCTATAACGTGTATTATCTCTGAATACGGTTATTTTCATTGGAAGGAAATGATAAGTAAGAATATTTTCTCTTTTAGATGCCTATCATTGTAATATACCTAAAATGTTGTACTTTTTTTTTTTTTTTTGAGATGGAGTCTTGCTCTGTCACCCAGGCTGGAGTGCAGTGGTGCGATCTCGGCTCACCGCAACCTCCGCCTCCTGGGTTCATGCCTTTCTCCTGCCTCAGCCTCCCGAGTAGCTGGGACTACAGGCACCCGCCACCACGCCTGGCTAATTTTTTGTATTTTTAGTAGAGATGGAGTTTCACAGTGTTAGCCAGGATGGTCTCGATCTCCTGACCTCATGATCCACCCGCCTCGGCCTCCCAAAGTGCTGGGATTACAGGCGTGAGCCACCGTGCCTGGCCATGTTATGCCTTTTTAAAATGTCCCTTATATAAGGTTATCATAAATGCAATGAATGCCATTTTTATTTGGAAACAAACTTTTATGCTAATCTGAAATGTCCACAGTTATTGCTTCTTCTGTAATGGTTACTTTATTTCTGCACATGAGTTTCATGTCAGGTCAGAGAATCTATTCATCTCATAAAAAGTAATTTCTCTTCAATAATATATTTTTATTTTTTTTAAGATCATTGATGAGGTATAACATACACAAGGAAAATAGACTGGCCCTAAGTATATAACTTGATTAATATTCACAAATTGAAAACACTCACATAAGCATTATGTAGAACAAGAATGAAAATATTAACAAACATACATAATGATCTCTTATTAGCACTTTGATTATTAGCAATGCCTCATTTTGTATACTTAGAAAAGTAATTCTAATTTTGTCTTTTCTTCTTGACTAGTCTGTCTTGCATTATCTTTTAAAATAAACTAATTTTACCTTTTAAAAATATTTTCTATTATAGGTTTTTCCTATTGCAATAATTTTTGCTCTTAGTTTTATGTTGATGATTCTATTTCTTCTAAATTTTTACTTTGATTCTTCTGCACTTTTTCTAGCTTAATGGAATATAAGCCTGTATCATTAATTTTTAGTATTTTCTCTTTTCCAATATTGGAAAAAATCCATAGTTTTATAGGAACTGAATTGTATCCCCCTGCCCAAATTCATAAAGTCCTAATACAAATGTACTTGGAAATGGGGTGGGACCTTTCGGTGCTAATGAGGTTTAAATAAGGTTATGAAGGTGGGCCCCTTATAATGTGACTAGTGCTCTTGTAAAAAGATACGTCAGAGAACTTGCTTTCTCTCTCTCCCTCAGTCTTGTGAAGACATAGTGAAAAGACAGCTGTCTGAAAACCAGAGAAACAGTCCTTGTGGGGCAATTGAATCATCTAACACCTTGATCTTGGAGTTCTTATCCTCCAGAACTGTAAGAAATAAATTTCTGTTGCTTGACACCTAGTCTGTGATATTTTGTGATGGCAGCTTGAGCTGACTAATACAAATATATACCCTAAAATTGATAGATGTATCCTGTAAACACTGCTTTAAATATACCTGACAAGTGTTGATATATCTTTATTGGCCTTTATGTAAAATATTTTTCTAGTTGTCATTGTGATTTATTCTGTGTCCCAGGTGTTTCTTCAAAGAATATTCCTTAATGATTATGGATATCTCTATATCTACCTCAACTTTGTCAATTAAACTTATTTGAAGTAATGTTATTGTATGTCCGCATATTTAAATTTTGAAATATTTCTGCCAAATGGAATCATATAAAGTAACTGTTCGAGTGATGTGAGGACTTCAGCATTAAAATCTGCTATATCAAACATTAGCATATCTATACTAGCTTGCTTTTGGTTAGTCTATGTAGAACAACTTTTTCTAACCTTTCATATCCAACTATCCTTTCATGAGTTTCTCATGTACAGCAAAAACTATGGTTTTGGTATTTTGCTCACTCTGATCATTTCAATCTTTAATTTGAATATTTATATTCTGTATAATTATTTACATACTTAATTTTATATCTGATATTACACTATTTATTCTATAATTGACCAGTCATTTAACTTTAAATATTATCTCTATTTTTTGCTCCTTTGAATTCATCAACTAATTATTATTTTATTTTCTACTCATTGGTAATTACTTAAAAAAATTTTGGTGGAATATCTAGAGATTACAACATAAATGATTTAAAAAAGAAATAGTTATATTTTATCTTATTTTGCATAATGCTAAAACTCAACTAACCAGTTGAGTTTTACTTAATGCTACCATTATATTTGGTATTTCTGTTCTCATGCATTTCTGCATTATTTTACATTTTTATAGAGTCAGCATTCATTTTTAATGTATTTATATATTTCTATCCAGTGATGCTTTTGATTTTATACTGTTTTTTTTATTTCTCTCTTAGATTTTTTTCCTGCTAGGTAGATGCTTAACATTACTTTGAGTACAGTAATAAACACTGTTCATTTTATACTCGTGAAAAAGTCTTATTTTATCTTTTATATTTGAAATATTTTTCAGTGAGAATTGGGAGTAAAATTTTTTGTTAACATTATTTTTAGCTCTTTAAAAATGTCCTTCTCTTGCCTTCTGCTTTTCATCATTTCTGTTCAGAAGCCAGCCTTCAGGCTATTGTTTCTTTGAAGATAGCAATATAACATGTCTTTATCTTTTTCTCCTCTCACTATTTTTTTCAAGTTTTGCTCTGATTTTGGTTTTCAGTTGTTTTATTATGATGTATCCAGGTGTGCTTTGCTGTATGTTTATCTTGTTTGATGCTTCCAGAATTTCTTGAATCCTTTGATTTTTTTCATCAGCTATTGTCCATTGAAATCTTTTTTTACCTTACTTTCTCATCTTCAACTGAATTTAAGTTGCATGTAGTAAAGCTTTTTGTTTTTTTCCATGTCAGTCTTTACATATTTTTCATTATTTTGATTTCTTTGCTTCAGTTTGTATATTTTCTATTTTCTTTCTTTCCTTTTCACTAAACCTGTATTTATGTCTAATCTGTTTTTAAAACCATCCATTAAAGATGTACAGAAACAATAAGTACTAACATTCCAGCAAGAAGAAACCTCAGAGAGATGAACTATGACTGGAGAGTTGTACTTTCTTAGGGGCAAATGCATTCTCACCTTGAACTAGAGGCTGAGAATTCCTGCTTGGCCTTGTGCCAAAGTTGCCACAACAGAAGAAAGCAGAGTCTATTATCAATTTATTTCCATTATGACCAATTCGTAGAACTGTAGGACGTATCTCTTTTGACCTTTAGGCTCTTTCGTAATTAGAAATAATTTAATAATTTGTGGGAATCAATACGCCTCTTAGTTCTTCTTGGCCAGGAAAAAATTATCTATGTTATACATATGAAAGTAAAATATCCTCAAAACTTAAAAAAAAGTTAATCCCACATTACATTTATGTCTGCCTTTCTAAGGTATAAAAGTAAAATCCATGAATCATATTCTTCAAATATTCTATTCACATAATAAGCTGTTCTCCTGTTATTGTCATACATGTTGAAAAAGCATAAACATAACTTAAAAATCTCCCATATAAAAATTGCAATTGTTGAAATGAATTTTGGACACATAAAGTATTGCAGGGATCAAATACTTGAAGACAGTCTCTAAACTAAGACAACTCTTAGAGATAAGTACAAGAAAGTATTGGTCTGCCTTAAAACAAAAACATGAAAGCATGTTGAATAGGACTATTTATAAGGTACCTTCACAGATGCTGTCTATGTGGCATTGAAATTTGATAAGACTCACCTGTATCATTATGAAAGCAGTAAACCTAAAATATATTGCAGCCAAGCAATGAAGAATGGAGGAAAATATAAAAATCTAATAAAATGGAGAGACATTTTTATTCAATAACATCCATAAAGATGTTCCCTTTGGAATAAAAAATGTATGAAATATTAGTTGAATGTATTAATTTCTCAGTATTTATATTGCATTATCTAATTAGATGAGTGATGTGCTGGTGCATATAAATGTCAATATATATGAGATAACTGAGATTATTTTTTAGGATCTACAATTCTGGGATGCAGTAACTTCCTGATAGCCTTCGGAAAAGCTGTATTTTAATTAACCATTTGTTTTCCCAGGTAACTCAATACTAAGAAAGAATCAGAGGTGGTTAGTCTCAACTAAAATAAGCATTCCTAGTTAATATCAAAGTTTCTACTAGACAGTCTTATTTACATGTGTTTGTGAAACATTCAGTACAAATGATATGACTATGTATATTAATTGAGTGAATTAATCAATCAATAAAGCAGAGTAGGTTTTTTATTATTTAGAGAATATACTAAACCCTAAAATTAGGCTGAGTTACATAAGTTTTTAATTATATGTATAAAAAGTGTACATAATAAGATAACGCAGAAAAATTTTCAATTCCAAAGATAATACCTTATGTATGAACAAAAAAAGCAAAAATTCTTAAGATGAGTATTAGAATATCAGGGAGAAGAAATTCTACTTTTCAATAATAAAATTTAAAAATTAGCATTCGGCCAGGCGCGGTGGCTCACGCCTGTAATCCTAGCACTTTGGGAGGCCAAGGTGGGCAGTTCACGAGGTCAGGAGATCGAGACCAACCTGGCTAATAGGGTGAAACCCCGTCTCTACTAAAAAATACTAAAAAATACAAAAAATTGGCTCGACACTTGTAGTCCCAGCTACTCTGGAGGCTGAGGCAGGAGAATGGCATGAACTCGGGAGGCGGAGGTTGCAGTGAGCCGAGATCGCGCCACTGCACTCCAGCCTGGGCGACAGAGTGAGACTCCGCCTCAAAAAATAAAATAAATAAAATAAAATAAAATAATAAAATAAAATAAAATAAATTAAATTAAATTGAATTAAAATAAAATAAAATCAAATAAGCATTAATTGTAATATGTTAGCCTGGTCTTTCATCATTAGGTTTAATGAACATGACATATCCTTGACACCAGAGTAAAAAATAACATCACTGGCTAGGTAATCTTAATTTAGATTAAGAAAGAATACAGCAAGCCGGATTTTCCTTTTTTTTTCTTTTCTTTTTTTTTTTTTTTTTTTAAGACAGAGTGTTGCTCTATCACCCAGGCTAGAGTGCAGTGGTATGATCAAAGCTCACTGCAGCCACAGCCTCGACCTCCCTGGCTCAAGTGATTCTGCCACTTCAGCCTCCTGAGTAGCCAGGACTATAGGCTGCACCACCACACCTGGTTACTTTTTAAATTTTTTTTTTAATTTTTTTTTTTTTTTTTTTTTTTGCAGTGACTGGTCTCTGTACATTGCCCAGTCTGGTCTCAAACTCCTGAGCTCCAACCATTCTCCCACCTCATTTTCTCAAAGTGTAAGGGTTGTAGGTGTAAGCTACTGTGCCTGGCCTCAGGCAGGCTTTTGGTAGAGAGGATTATTCCTTGGATATTTTCTGTATCACATTTCCACTGTAGGATATAGGAAAAGAACACATAGATGTACTGCTGTTATCAAAAAGCTTATTTCTTCAATAAGAATCAGAACATGGATGCTGACAGAGTTCATGGCTCTATAGATGTTGGCATATTTGTTTCTCATTTGTCTTGCTTCTCAATGCATTCCAGTGAACAGTGGAGAAATAAAGTGGAGAAAAAGACAGAATTTTGATAGTGATTATAAAGTCAGGACAATAATTCTGCTAAAAACATAGATACAGATTTCTTAGACTGCATTTCAATTTGTTGTTATATTAGTCACTAACTACATCAAATAAAATAAGTCATTTAACTTTTCTGACTCAATTTACTCTTTATATAATGAAAAAATATTGTTTCTAAAAAATGTTTCTGCAAATTGCCTACACAGTATCTAAAAACCATAGCTGGCATTAATAAACATAGCTTCTACTTCCTTAGCTTGCTTCCTTCCTTCCTTCCTTCCTTCCTTCCTTCCTTCCTTCCTTCCTTCCTTCCTTCCTGTCTCCCTCCCTCCCCTCCTCCTCCTCCTTCTTCTTCTTTCTATCTCTCTCTCTCTCTTTCTCTCTCTTTCTTTCTTACAGAGTCTCGCTGTCACCCAGGCTGAAGTGCAGTGGCACAATCTCCGCTCACTGCAACTTCCACCTCCCAGGTTCAAGCGATTCTCTTGCCTCAGCCTCCCAAGTAGCTGGGATTACAGTTGTATGTATGCCACCATGCCCGGCTAATTTTTGTATTTTAGTAGAGATGTTATTTCATCATGTTGGCCAGGCTGGTCTCTAACTCCTGATCTCAGGTAATCCGCCCGCCTCGGCCTCACGAATTGCTGGGATTACAAGCTTGAGCCACAGCACCGGGCCATAGCTTCTTCTTTCTAAGATTCTTTCTTTCTTTCATGTTTTTACCCCTAAAGCAATAGTTGCATGCATGTTTTGATTTAAACTTTAATTACAGACCAAACACTGTTTTATATAAACATCTTAATACTTTTAGCCTCCCATGCCTAATAGCTCTTATAAAGGAATGAAATGACTTCTCGGCCTTTTGGCTAAGATCAAGAGTTATAAAGGAACAAAAAATAGACACTGATATCCTCCTAGCATCATGCTCAAAGAATATTTTATAAATATGAATATATGATATATGCATATGTATCATATATAAATAATATATAAATATCAATTTACTGTAATCAGTCATCTTCTAGGAAGATGTGTCAGACAGGTGGGAAAAGTACACGGTAAAAAAGGTCAGCAGGTAAAAGTGCCACAGTATAACATATCAAACACACACACACACACACAGCATGGTATATACGTATATAGATAAAGACATAAAAATATCAAGTTGCTTAACAAATTATTTGAAATCCTGTACCAAATATACACTTATTGAGCGGTAGTTCTATTTTTTTCTTCTGTGAGTACTAAATAAATCACTGTGTGTGATTAATTTCATATTTGTACTATAGCATTTATATCTTCTCATTTGTCTTGCAGTTAAGGATTATAATGAATGCTTATTTTAGATTTTTCCTAAATCTTTATGCGATCAATTTTTCCTCATCTCTGTAGTTATAGCTCATTTTATTATACAGTTTTTATAATAATTAATCATCGTGTATTTCTTCCCTCCATTGAAGATGCATGCATTATCTGCAGTCTGTTTATTTTGCTTCCCAGTCAGCAATTACAATGCCAAAGTAAATTAAAGTAAATTATATTCTTACAGGTTTTGAGGTAAAAATTGATGATAATTGCTGAAGTTCTAGAATGAGCATATTGGGAAAATTGCCAAATAAATTAACCCAAGAATAAGATTCATTTATCATAGAAAATTATTGATGAAAAATTACTGATAAAAACTAAGTAAAATTTTCATCTATCTACTTTATTTCCACTTGAGTATACCTGTGGAAAAAATACATGCTTAAAGTTTAATTTTTTTGCCGTTTTTTTATTCTATTGAATGAATGACATTTCACTGTCATTTAAATAATACTTTCTTAAAATCATATTACATATCATCTGTATTCTTTCAACCATGACTCTCCTACCAATCCAAGGCACACACTGATGTCTTAATAAATATTTTCCACTAAATCGATAAGTGAATGAATAGTTTTTCTTCGTCACAATCTTTTGGATGGCTAGCAAATTCATTTTTTATATAACATTTTTAAAAAAGAAAAGAATCAGCAGTTCTTAGTACAAATGATATGCTATCACCTTTTTAAGGAAGTATTCTTTGGCAAATGCACAATTTCTATCATGTTCAAACTTCCAAAACACATGGAATTTGGACAAACCTGTTTTAAAACCAATGGTGATCACTTAATTTGTGACCTTGCTGATTTAAAAGTAAACACTAATTTAAAATGATTCAACACATCTTCTCTTTCCAATAGTAGACTTATGAGACTATTTGGATTTGATAATTAACATTTTTAAAATCTGTAGTTTGCCTTCTTAACCAAGTGATAACATTAGTCATTTACCTTAGCCTTTTCTTTCTTTTAAGCTCTATGATAATTTATCAGTTTTTACCTGTAAGCAGTATTTGGAACCACATCAGGTAATTCAGCACAGGGATCACACCACTTGGTGAGTTGTATTACAGGCTGCATTTATTATCTATAGTTCTTGTCAGTGTAATGGTAAATATATCAAACAGTTGGATACACAAAATTAAGTCATTTAATGGATTTGTAGTTCAGCTGATTGAGGTCCACAGGTCTCCGCGCACTTCTGGAAGCCATTTTATTTCTTCTGTAATTGTCAGTCACTGTTATTTCCACTTGACTGCTGTTCTGTGACTAGTCAGAATATAAGGTGCTTAAATGGTATCAGAACCATGATAAAATGGTGTTTAAAGGAACCTTTACACACACACACACACATGCACACACACACACAATGAAGTTTCTTTAGATTAATTTGAATGTCAACATTTCTTTCCTGATAGAATTGGGATGTGTCTCTTTATACTAAGTACTTAACTTCATCTTGCTTTCTATTTAAGCATATGTAATAGAACATCCTAGATGCAAAAAAAAAATCATGATAGAGACTAATTTTAGTAGTATCAGAATTTCAGTGCCGAAATCAAAAAGTTACAATAGTGAAGGTAACTCTATGAAGCAAAGCCATTTGCTAGTTTTATATATTGAGTCTTCTTAAACAGGTTATAGTCATTTAGAAAAAAAAAAATACACATCTTTCATTCTTTGAAAAGGCACCTGTATATTTTCTGAAAACCCACATCATCTCAGGAAAGAGATCAAATATTAGGAAAGTAAGTTTGGTTCAAAATGATTGAGTGTTAATGGTCCAGTGCTGTTAGGAGCTTGCCAGGATGCAATGATTTGTTCTTCATTTTTCAGTGCCAGCAGCTTTCTGATTCAAAAACCACAAACACAGCACTTTTTTTTGCATTGACTCTGAGGACATTAGCAAATCTCAAATAAATAGCAGCACTACATTCTGGAAGAATTCTGAAAAGCAAGCTGTATTCCAGATGGGAACCTCAAGCTGGTCACTGAAATAAAGAGTTTTAACAAACAGAATGGAAGTTAAGTGAGAAAACTTACCAAATACTGATTTTGCTCAGCACCTTCTGCTGCGGAAATGTTTGAATTAAAAATGAATAACGTATATGCTCCTTGATATTTTATGATGGAAAAATACAAAATTGGAAGGCCACATTTTTAATAATTATGGATCACATTGAAGAGCAAGATATCAAATATGTTTCAGATTATTTACCAATGATTTCTAAATGAAAAGTTTTATTCCTAGTAACAAAGCAACGTTAAAAATATTACACAGAATTTTTGTTTTTAATATTATACAGAGAAATGACTGAATGAATTTTGGGAGACACGCAAATGCGTGTGTACAAAACTAATAAAAGAAACTTTTTTGAGAATTTAGAAATATTTTATCATAATCTCACATATAGGAAAGTGAGTACAAAATAACGTCAGCTGTTGAGGTCCTAATCCCACAGAGAGTTGCACACGGGTAGACTAATGTATTCTAGTGTTTGGTTATTATATTCTTCAATTCTGATGACTTACTGCTTGGCTTATTAAATATGACCAATTCTTCTAGTGAGTATTCCACATTGGTCAAAGTTGCCCTAAGATGATTCTCTAAGAATAGGTTTATTTAGTGCACTAAGTCAAAATTAGATGATATGTGATTTGGAAACCAGAAATACCTACTTAAGATATTTGTTGAAAAAGGTTACATGAACAAGTCATATAAGATAGGATATAAGATACACATGAGAAAGAAATATGAGGTAGCAAATGGTCATGAAAAAAAACTGCCATACGACATGAATTATTAGGAAAAAAGAAGAGGTGGATGGACTATATCTGAAATATCAAGATTATACAGTGATTATAGTGGCATTAGAAATATTGGGAAAAAAACAGCAAAAACAGTGATAGGAAAGTAGCATAAATGAGCACTGGTATCAGGTTGCATTTATTCAATCACAGACATAGGCTTAGAAGGAAGATTCTAGGTCATAGGAAGGCAAAGCTACATTCTTAGACAAAGTTGGGCAAACTGTCAGGAAAATACTTGAACTCCAAAGGCTCATTCATTAACCTGGCTATGGTAACTAGTGTCTAAAGTGAAATTAGGGTGAGTTGTAGCACTCAGACGGGGATTTAGCACCATGCAAAAGTCCCTGTATGGGAAGATGTACAGTGCATGAATAAACTATTGATTTCTAGGTGGACCAAATACTTGGTGTTTATATCTTTGTAAAAAGAGTCACTACAGATGTAATAAAATGAGCAACTTTTAAAATTATCTATCTAGACCTGTAGTGGGGAAAATATTTGGATTAAATTTTAACAAGATAACTTTGTTAGCAAACGGATGCTGCAGATATATGGGAGTTATGAGAAAACATTTGAGCAAAGCTAAGATATAGTCTCACTGAATTAAACCTGAGACAGTGAAAATAAAAATATGGGATATGATGTTCTCTAAATATGAAAAACCTCACCTTTGAAGAGGACTTATTGACTCAAAATGTTTGATGCTCCTTCTCTACAATTAAAATATTATGTTACAAATGGGAAATGTGAGAGTTTTTAGTGTTTATATCACTTAGTCAATCAAATCATTTTGACAAAAATAGCATAGTGTGTGCTTTTAAAATAAATTTTAACATATTATTTAACAGGTTAATTTAAATTAAGTGTGATGGTTTGACTTTGCTGCTATAAACTTCTACTGATTGCAGAACTTTTTTAAATAAGGAACTGCTGTTACTTCTAAAACTCGGGTTCCAGATTGCCATTTGTTTTGTGTTTTTTTATTTTCAACTTGTATGTTGTGCATGCCAGAATTATTCAAATAATTCTTGTTTGTATGATTTTATCAGCAAATTTTAACACAGCAATTACCATTAGGAATAATGTTCATTCTAATGCTTACAGTTCTGAATTGCTACTCTATTATTGTTTATATTTTATATTTCTGTGTTCATCAAGGTATTTATTTCACAGTCATATTAAGCAAATAGAAATCTTAAATATAATTTCTACAGGGAATTCATGAAAATGACTTCTTAAAGCCGATAGGATTAAAGATGTTAAATGTCTTATCTTCTGAGGGTCAATAGGCTGTATAAAAATCTAAAGAGAATGTACATTACATCAAACAATAATAGAAATACTCCATAAAATGAAACAGAATACACATATATTAATATGTATAATTGTAGAGAGTTGCTATTTAGAATGTAACAACATCCAGTACTTTTGAAAACATGCGCAATTTCACTTGCAAAACTATTACTTTTATCTTCTCTGCTTCCTAGTTGACACATTTATTCTACTTAGCTAATTTTCTAAAATAATGAGAGATAAAGTTTTAATGACAGGTTTTAATTTATTTTTACTCCCTGCTACTAGGACATATAAGAAATAGCTGAAAGAATATGGCAGTATTGTAACTGAACTGAAAATTAGTATTTGAAGAAAGACGATCAGTTTTTATAAATGTATTATTTACATAGTTTCTTGGAGCAAGTAATTTGTAGTTTTCTTATATGATGTTTTAGAGTCTCAGCAGTATTACTAGCTAAACAAATCAGCAAAGAAAAAAATACCCAAACAAAATTTGAAAAATAGCTAAATCTGTTATAAAGAGAAAATTTCATAGAAAAATGTTAGGAAATTGAATAATATAAAATTCAAATCTTCCCTATACAGATTCCACTAAGTGTTCACTACATAACATACAAGAATTAACCTTTGTAAGTTTAATTTTACATATTGAAAATGTAGCGATCAAATAACATCTATAATAAGTGGAAATCTCTATCCACAGCCTTGGGTTAGTATTATCTTTTTTTGTGAGGTGAATATGTCAAGAGGAAGCCTAGATAAGAATTTTAACAGCTTTGATGAGGTATGATTGATATACAGAAACTGCACATATTTATCGTATACAACTTCATGTGTTTAGACATACAAACACCAGTAATAACCTCACCACAACCAAAGTAATAGACATATCTAGCACCTTCCAAAATGTCCTCATGTACCTTTGTTTTTATTCTTTTTTATTTTTTATTTTTTGTTTGTCTTTTTTTGTGGTAAGAACATTTGACATGATATCTACCCTCTGAATACATTTAAGTTCTAGAAACCTGCCATGCAACATAGTGTCTATATTAGTAATATGATATTATGTACTGTATAAATTCTTCAAAGAGAATATCAAGACCGAAATATGATTGTGTGTGTGTGTGTGTGTGTGTGTGTGTGTGTGTGTGTGTGTGTGTGTGTGAAAGAGAGTGAGAGAGAGCATGAGAGAGAGAGAGAGAGAGAGACTCCCTTCATCCCCCAGGCTGGAGTGCAATAGAGCGATCTTGGCTCACTACAACCTCTGCATCCTGGGCTCTTTCGCAAAAAGCTTGTTATTCACCCTCTCTTGTTTTCTTCATATGCCCATATTAGACATTCAAATAAATCTCATTGACTATAGTTTCAAAACATGCCGTAAACAATCACATAACCTAACTTTCTTTGTCACCACCTAGTCAAGCTAGTTGATCTCTTGCTGAATTGCTATGATGTCCTCATGACTGACCTCCTTTCTTGCACTCCAACTCACTAGAGCCTATTCTCAATACTACACAAATAGTGGTCCTTCTAAAACCCAAATCGTATCATGTCTCTCTCTGCTCAAAACTATTCAGTGGTCTCTATCTCATTCAGATTAAGAATTCTAGTACTTAGTAAACAAAAAAGCCCTATCATGATTTTCACTTTCCGTGTCGTTTATGAAACGCTTTCTCATTTCACACTGATTTTAGTTATTCCCATTATGCTCTTAATATAGCTTGAGTTTGTTTTTCTATCATGCTGTATATTACAGAACTGGTTTAATTTTCTCTCATAGAATTAGCCAAATTTTCCCAACATAATTTATTAAATACCATATCTTGTCTCACTGAGTAATCAAAAAAGCTCTTTGTATACCAGGTTTATATATATATATATATATATATATTATATATATATATATATATATATGGAACCCCTGTGTGTGTGTGTATGTGTGTGTGTGTGTGTGTGTGTGTGTGTGTGTATGGGTCTTTAAATCTGTTCTATTTCATTTTTTGTCTCTTTCATTGCCATTACTACAAGTTTAAAATTACTTTAGCGGTGAAATATGTAATATCTGTTAGGAACACCTTTTTATTATACTGCTTTGCCAAATTTTTCTATACACTTTTCTATACATTTTAGAATATGTTTATTCAGTTTCTTAAAATGTTGCTTAAAGTTTGCTGGAAATACTAGTGAATTTAGTGATCAGGTTAGGAGAAATTTCAGTATTTTAAATACTATATTTTTATCCAAGGATTTAGGGAAATTTATCTAAAATGTTATATTCTTGTATATGCAGTTTGAATATAATGATTAATAATGCCTTTGTGAAAAAATGCTGTAGAATTTTTCTATTCTCCTGTTTTCCATAAAAGCATTTATAAGTTAGGGATTTTCTGTTATTAGAAATTTGGTATATGTTACCTACAAATCTGAACTTTTTAGAAAAATTTCTTTTTTTTTTCTTTACAGGATTTATTATCTTGGCATCTGCTTTGAAAAGGACCCAACCAAAACAACACTATATCAGCATAAAATCTAAGGGTAGGTTTCTTTTATATTACGGCCTCAATGAATTTGTGTAAGATTGGAATTTTGTCTTTCTTGAGTATTTGGTAAATATTTTAAAGCAATATTTGATCTCTGTAAAGTGATTCGGATTCTTATATGATAAAGAATTATTCAAATTATCAAATTCTTTTTAAATTGCATTTGTATAGATGTTTAAGAATATGAGTTAATGGGTGTAGCACACCAACATGGCACATGTATATATATGTAATAAACCTGCACATTGTGCACATGTACCCTAAAACTTAAAGTATAATAAAAAATAAAAAATTTAAAAAAAGAATATATATCTAGAAATATAAACATCTTGTATGAATTTTTTTGATCATTAAGTATTCATATTTTTATTGTATTATTTTTAAATCACTGAACAACTCATAATTTTATTTATTTTTAATTCCAATATTTGAGTTTTTAAAACTTAACAAACTTTTGATTTATTAATATTACTTTAATATCCTGATATGTATTCAAAAGATGCTTCTATTTCTTTATTATATTAACTATATTTTTGGTGGATGTTGTTTTGATATTGCTTTTCTTATTTCATAAAGTTCATTCATGGCCAGGCTTGTTGGCTCATGCCTGTAATCCCAGCATTTTGGGAAATTGAGGCAGCAAGATCTCTCAAGCTTAGAAGTTTGAGACCAGCCTGGGCAACATAGTGAGACTTTGTCTCTAGAAAAAAAGAAAGAGAAAAAATTAGCTTGGCATAGTGGCATGTGCCTGTAGTCCCAGGTACTTGGAAGGCTGATGTGGGAGGATAGCTTGAGCCAGAGAAGTTGAGGCTGCAGTGAGCTGTGATCATGTCACTGCACTCAACCCTGGGCAACAGAGTGAGACCCTGCTTGGTGCTAGTACAAGTAAAGCTGCTATGAAAATGAAATTATAAGTATTTCCATGGCTATATATTTTCATTTATCTTGGGTAAACACCTAGAAATAGAATGGTTTGATCATATAGTGGGCATATGTTCAACATTGTAATAAACTGTCAAACAGCTTTCCAAAGTGGTTGTATCATTTGTGTTTTCGTCAACAATTAATGACAGTCATAATTTTCTCTATATCCTTGCCAACACTTGGTGTGATAATTTTTTAATTTTAGACTCTTTGATAGGTTTGGAGCAGTATCTCATGCAATTTTAACTTGAATTCCCCTAGTGTCCAATGATTTTTAGAATCTTTTAATAGTATTTTCATGTTTAATCTTGTTCAGTGTATCTTATTTTGCAGTGTATCTGTTTACATCTTTTTCTCATTTGTTTTTGTTTCTTTAACTGAAGTTTCAAAATTATTTTTATATTCTAGATAAAAATATTTGCTTCATATACCATTAAACTATTTTCTTCCATTGTATGACATGTATTTTCATTCTCTGAACATGCCTTTTAAAGAGCAGAAGTTATTTTGTAATTGTTTATTGAGGTGTGTTGGTGTCATACATTAAAAAAAAACCTTTGCTTCATATAAATACAAAGATTTTACTTTCATATGTTTTGAGACAGTTGTAAATTTTATAATAAATATTTAAGTCTATGATATATTTTCATTTAAATTGTGTATTATTATACGATAGTGCCTGAATATTTCTTTTTATATTAGGATAAATTTTTGGGTCAGAGTACCAGTTAATACAAATATGTCTACTGGGGTTTTCACTGCTACTGTAGAGAAATACAATGTGTTTATTTGTATACATTGACCTTGAACTCTGCAGTCTTTCTAAACTTACTCATTAGTTCTTTTGTAGATTCTATCCAACTGTTTACATAGATGGTAAAAAGTTTTACTTCTTCCTTTCCAATCCTTATGTTATTTATTTGTTTTTCTTATCATATTGCAGTGGATAGAATAGCTAGTATAATATTAAATACAAGTGGTGAAAGCAAACGTCTGTGTGTTTTTCTGGATTGGGAAAAACCTTTTGGTCTTTCCTTATCAAATAGCTTTTTAAAAGCTAAAAAAGCTTTGGAGAGAATCCTAATCAGGGAGAAAAAGTTTCCTTCTATTTTCAGTTTATAAGAGATTTATGAAAATGGATAATGGGATTGACATCCTAAAATTAGAAAAGTTTTTATATCTATGTGATTTGGATTTTTTTAAATACTAAAATTGGCTTCTGGCCTTATAGAATGAGTTGAAAAGTAGGCATTCCTCCACCTTAGAATTCTATTCTAATTATACAATATTACCTTTCTTGTCAGTTTATGGTACTGTAATCTGAGAAGCTGCTTTTTTCTCTAATATTTTATGTATATTAGCAATAATCTTGGACTTTTTTTTTTTACATTGCAAGGCCTCATTTTTTGTAGCTTCGATCTTGATGTAAACTCTGAGAATTATAAAACAACAGTTTGGAGTAGTGAGAAATGTTAACCCACTCTTATTTCCCATATGGAAAGCATGCCATTCCACTTAGAATGGAATAATGGGGGACTGTTATTTCCATAAGCATAATATAGCAGGAAAATTGTGTGATGAGATATATGATTTTACTTATTTCCCTTGGTTTTCCTAATCTTAACACCCACCAATCATGCATTTTATGACTTTGCCTGTGATTTACAAAATTTAGTTAGGGAAATGAAAATAAAATTTGAGATTTTCCCAAGATGCTTGATTTTCTCTCAATGTTCTCAGATATTTTTCTAAAGGTATAAAACACTTCCTATAAAAAAAACCCTCATGCAGGTTTTCTTTGAATAAGCTCTTCTGTATCAGCATATGAAACTCTTGGGAAGTAGACAATTCATACATTCAATATTTCTGAAAAGGTTCCTAGAGTTCAGCCTTGCCAAGTACATTTCTTGAGTTGTGATAGAAAAGTAATAGTACACATATTCACCATGGAATACTATGCAGCCATAAAAGTGAACAAGATCATGTCCTTTGCAGGAATATAGATGGACATGTAGGCCATTATCATTAGAAAGCTAATGAAGGAACAGAAACCCAGATAAGACGTGTTCTACCTTGTAAGTGGGAGTTAAATAATGAGAACACATGGACACAGAGGGGACCAACACACTCTGGGGCCTATCAGAGAGTTGAGAGTAGGAGGAGGGAGAGGATCAAGAAAAATAACTAATGGGTACTAGACTTAATATCCAAGTGTTGAAACAATCTATACAATAAGCCCCCATGACACAAGTTTACCTATGTAACACACCTGAACATGTACCCTTGAACTTAAAATATGTTGAAAAAGAAAAAGAAAAGGTAATGGTACATTCAGTTGCTTCAACAGATAACAATGACTGCTACCTAGAAACAATCTCCATTGCTTCCATCCCAAAAATAGCTTGGCCAATTCTACATGCTAGATTCACTTACTTGTGACAACTATTTTTCTACCATTCTTTTGTCTCTTAATTTGCAATATGTGCACACACACACACACACACACACACTATGAGCCTGCACTTGCATATGCATCTTCCAGGTCTTGTCACATGCTTTCTTGCAATATATCCATGTATAAAAACAAAGATCTCTGACTTTTGGAATACATATTTAACTTATGTTCTTGCAAGCATATTCAGAAGTATAATTCAGAAGTAACTTTATTGCATATAAAAGAAACAAAGCTCAAGATTAGAGGGGAGAGTCATGGGGAGAGAGAGAGAAGAGAGAATACGCAGGGAAAGGGGGAACTAAAGCCATTCTTCAATGTCACTAAGGTACATCCTTTCTTCTGGTCTCTCTCCCTCTTTCTCCTCTGTACAACTTTTATCATAATTTCATGTCTGTTACCTTGTCACTATCTTGTCAGCATAGATATAGTCAGTTTATATAATCCCAATGTAATAATACTAAATACATGAGATTGAGAGATTGTTCTTTGCTACCACTTTATTATATAGCCCCAGGTTAGGATGCTAATTATGTAGATTTGAATCATCTGGCCATCTGTGTGCCCGTACCCTCAGCTGGGTAAACTTAGAACCATAATTAGGTGTTTTGCCAAATCTCCTTTTGGTCTTACAATATTCATTCTCCATAACTTCCAATCAGATAGAAGAAAATATTCTAAAATAATATGTTAAAAATTATTAAATAATTTATTATTAAAATCAAAAATAAATATTAGCTAGATGTGGCCAGTCATGTTTCTATTAAGACATAAGCCATTCATTAAGATATAAGCTATAGTTTTATGTGGCAGTTTCCAGGAACTTTAAAAAATCAGTCATCTGGTATATACTCTAGCTTCTCTCCTTTTTCTCTTACATACATCCAGATTGCTTTCTGTAATGAACATTTTGTCATCTTAGACTAGGAAGATGAAGAAAACATCTTAAAGATGAAAGAATAGTGAGCCATGGCCCACAAGAACTTTGAAAAACTTAGACTTGAGTTCATTTCTGAAGTTGGCATGAAAGATAAATAAGCTTATGTCTTGAAAGCTACTGTTACTTTGACTCTCATTCTCTTGCTGTTGAATATAATCTAGTTGTAGTTACATAGTTTTTGAAACAGAAAATCTTCCTTTTTCTTTGTCTTTCTCCAATCTGCAAACCAGATTTTTCAATTCTACCTTACATATGTACCATTTTTTAAAAATCCTTTCTAGGCTGGGCGCGGTGGCTCACGCCTGTAATCCAGGCACTTTGGGAGGCCGAGGCGGGCGGATCACGAGGTCAGGAGATAGAGACCATCCTGGCTAACACAGTGAAACCCCGTCTCTACTAAAAATACAAAAAAATCAGCCGGACGTGGTGGAAGGCGCCTGTAGTCCCAGCTACTTGGGAGGCTGAGGCAGGAGAATGGCACGGACCCAGGAGGCGGAGCTTGCAGTGAGCCCAGATTGTGCCACTGCACTCCAGCCTGGGCGACAGAGTCAGACTCTGTCTCAAAAAAAAAAAAAAAAAAAAAAATCCTTTCTATATTTGTCACTATGTCATAAGCCATCATAAGATTCATATGAACTGTGAAAATTATGACTAAATTTTTTTCTTCTAAAATTTGAATCATAAAGTTTATATCCCATATGACAGCCAAAGTGCATGATTACAAACAATCCAAATGATGCCATATTCTAGTAATCAATATTCATATAGTTTCTAGCTGCAAAAAGAAACCCTTGAAGACTTTACATTATTTGGCTTTGATTATATCTACAAGCATATTCACAAATATTTTGCTTATTATACAGAACCATGAATAACACTTTTCTGTTACTTAAAAACACCACATTTCTTTCTGCTGTAGAGACCTGATTGTAATTGTTCCTTCAGTGTTATCAAAGCAAAAATTGTAAAAGACAATGTTATCCAGGCAAGAAAGACTGTATTCAAGGCTACTATAGTAGGTAGAGAAGCCAGAATTTTAGTCTGAGGTCAATGCCACTAAAACAAAGAGCTGGAAAGATTTCAAGAACTGAAGTGAGGGATTTAGGCCATCTACCTTTGCTAATTGGCTTGACCTTCAGGAAAATAAACTTTCTTTCATCTTCATGACAAGACAGTTTTACCACTTAGAACTGGGAGCCTGAAGTTAGGCTGAAGTTAGACTGCTAAGTTGCCACATAAGCTAGGAACTGGAGGTGTTATCTTTCTTGATGTTTACATTTCATAGGGATAGCTCACAGTTTCTTGAAAAAGACTTTTCTGGGTTGTAACACTGACAAGAACTTTTTAAAAGGATTTACATCTCAAAGAAGAAGAGAAACAATTTACAAGTTTTCTAAAGTAAATATTACAATAAAACATAAGAATACTAAAAGATGAGATTAGCATTTAAATCTATAGAATGGGTAAGACAAGTGGCTCTACTTAATATGGGTAGTCCTGTAAAATCAATTGAAGGTCTGAATAGAACAAATCATTGATTCTCCCCCGTGAAAAGTAAAGACAGAATTCTTTCTCTATGACAACCTTTAGACTGGGACATTGACTTTTTTCCCAACTGCAGACTCAGAGGGAATCATTGGCTCTTCCAGGGTCTCAAGCCTGCTGGTTAATGAACTGAAACGATGCCAGCATTTCTCCTTTCGCTCAGACCTTTGGGCTCAGACTGGAATTAAACCATCGGCACTCCTGGCTCTCTAGCTTGCCAATTGACCTGCAGATTTTGGGACTTGTCAGCCTTCATAATCCCATGAACCGCTTTTTAAAAATCATAAATCTCTCCCTACAATAAAACAGGTTGGCATGCATGCCTTAAATAGACACACCCCATACCCCACAGCTTCTGTTTCTCTGCACAACTCTAATACATACGGTAAAAATATTTATTCCATTTTCATAAGAGAAAAGACACAATGTAAAAAGCTGTTTTTCATGACTTCTATTTTTTCTTAAAGTCTTAAATTAGTTCATGTAAACTCTGCCACTGAGTGAAAGGCCGACAATTTAATGAGGTAAAAAATTAAGCATGTCCTCCATTCTAAAAGTTTTTCAATTAATTTTCAAAAATAATAAAATATATCAATGAAATAATTTTAAAAGTTTATATCAGTAATAAACATAAAATTGAAAGTAAATATAATTAGTATATAAAATTTAACAAATGTGTTTTAACTTGTCAAAGAAAGAAGAAACAGCTTGATGGTTGGTGATGAGTAGCAGGTGGTGAAGAAAGGGTGTGAAATGATCATTTGGAAAGTGATAGTGTCAGGTGATTAAATCAGGGATTCTTGATGATAAAATTTTTTCTGTGAGAGACTTTGATAAATGTAACCCACTGATGTGGAAGGCTTTAGCAAATGCTTAAAAATTTTTTTTACCTTAGGCTTAAAAAGTCATTTCAAAACACATTCAAGAA
This sequence comes from Nomascus leucogenys, assembly GCF_006542625.1. Lineage (NCBI taxonomy): Eukaryota > Metazoa > Chordata > Mammalia > Primates > Hylobatidae > Nomascus > Nomascus leucogenys. Next base: position 26,524,332 of record NC_044386.1, read on the forward strand.
GCTCACACACATCACAGATTGATAAGGGATGTTACATCGTTATCATTCAGTGTATACACACAGAAATACACACACATGCACATACACACTTTTTTTTAGATTTTTTCAAAACCCGGTAGACAATTGAAAATTTTTCTGAAATTGTCTGACTAGAATCTGTGGTATTGAGTAAATTTGAGAATGGTTTGGCTGAAATTGTGGTGATAACATAGCAATTCTTAAAGCAATTGTTTAGTTTGCTTATCAAGGAAAAAAATATTTATGCAAAAATGATAAAACTTTTCTTAAAGGTTTTCTCCAAAAAGCTTTCAAATACCATTATTTCAAAAAGTTACTGAATAAACAATTTGTATGTGTGGTAAATCTGTATGTATGTATACATTTAATTTCCTAAGACTTCTCATCAAGAAAAAAAAAACAGTACAGAAGGTATCTAGGATAGTGTCAAATTTTATTTCAGGAAATTGTCAAATGAGCTACTGTGTTAAGGAAGGAAATTTTTTGCAGATTGCCCTATGGCTCAACTCTAATGATATTTCCTCATGACCTTTTGTTACCTGATTGCTATTACTTACTATATGTGCTATATTCCTCTCAAATTAAACCCATATCTGTTTTTGAATCATTAGCACTTAAGTCTTGTCCTTGTTCACTTTTGTTTCCTTTGCCTTATAATTTTCTCCATAAATAGGATTTAACCCTCACATTAAGGTTCTCCATAGAAATAGATGTAATTATATCTATTTCTCTGAAAATAGATATAATAGATATATTCTAGAGAAATACATATAATTTTATATATGTATATTTTAATAATATATAAAGCATATACCATAAACATATGTATACACATATGTATACCTATGTGCATGTAAAACATATACATATATATGCAGAAAGTGAGTGAGAAAGAGATTTTAAGGAATTGCCTTACATTATTATGGGTGCTGGCAGGTCTGAAATGTGCTGGGGGGACCAGCAGGCTGAAAACTCTGGCAAGAGTTGATATTGTAGCCTTGAATACAAAGGCAGTCTGGAGGCAGAATTAGTTCATATTCAGGTCTTTTCTCATAAAACCTTTAGCAGATTGGATAAGACCCACTCACATTATGGGAGGTAATTTGCTTTACCCAATATCTTATTGAAATATTAATCATATCTGAAAAAAATGCCTTCACAGCAACATCTAAACTAGTGTTTGACCAAAACACTGGGTACCAGGACTACCCTAGTTAACATATAAAATCAATCATCACTGTTCCCAAAAGCTGCAGTATATCAGTGGAGTCCCACTGTCAGGGAGATGTGCCATAGCTAAATAGAGAGTATCTTATTGCATTATTGTATGAAGCTGCTTGTTGAACCAAGAAGATGCAGAATCCCTGCCAAACATCCATCATCCTTCTCCAAACTTTACTTAATGTGTAGTTCGTATGTAACTTAAAAAAATAGTCTTTACAAATTTACCTCCTCTCTATGGAATATCTCCATAACGTTATTGTGGAAGGTGCAAAGAGAGGCTCAGTAACTGCCTACAGAATTTGTTACAAATTTGTATTTGTTCCTTTCCATATTTTGAATTTACACACACCCACAACTGCACCCACACATATATACATCACACAGATTATAAACCAAAAATTGACTGAGGCATGTCTCAATCATTTTAGAGGGTTATTTTGCCAAGGTTGAGGATGCACCTGGGAAAGAGGAAAAAAAAAATCACAGGAGCATCTGTAATCTGTGTTTTTCCCAAAGACAATTTTGAGGACTTCGATATTTAAAGGGGAAAGAGTAAGCAGGAGGAGAAGGAGGAAAGTAAATGAAAGCAGGAGGATAGGCAATGGAGACAAGTGGGTTACAATCTCTTGAGGCTTTGATTAGCATTCAGGGAATCTACGTTTTACGTGTAAACAGGCGGGTAAAGGAAAAGTCAATTATGCCTTCATCTAGTGCCCAGGAAATCTGTATTTTACATACAAGAAACTAAACTTATGAAAAGATGGAGTAGAGGAAGAAGTCCATTGTGCATTCATCTTGACATTGGTAGAGGAAAGATTTCTAGACTTGACCTTGCCCTCTACCTGTGAAGATAAGCTAGTAATTTACACTGTCAGGGTGAGAGTCAATAGAACTCTGTTTTAGGGTTAATTTACAGGGAGGATATACATCCTGAAAGATTTGGGGCCCACAGGGAATTCCTTTGTGAGCAATTTGTGAGAGAGGCCATCTGGGAAATGTGTCGCCTTTTATCATTTTTGGAACCTGGCTTATGTTTGAGGCTGTGACACAAGGTTATGAAATTGCAGTTATCCGTTTGGGAACAAGATGAAGACCATTTTTTGCATGATTCAGTTCCCAAGTTCAACTTTCTCTTTGGCATAGCGAGTTTGTGGTGCCAAGATTCTATTTTCCTTTTTTTTTTTTTTTTTTTTGAGACGGAGTCTTGCTCTGTTGCCCAGGCTGGAGTGCAGTGGCGCGATCTAGGCTCACTATAAGCTCCTCCTCCCAGGTTCATGCCATTCTCCTGCCTCAGCCTCGCGAGTAGCTGGGACTACAGGCGCCCGCCGCCACGCCCAGCTAATTTTTTTTTGTATTTTTAGTAGAGACCGGGTTTCACCGTGTTAGCCAGGCTGGTCTCGATCTCCTGATCTTGTGATCCACCCACCTCAGCCTCCCAAAATGCTGGGATTACAGGCTTGAGCCACTGCGCCCAGCCTCTATTTTCTTTCACAATATTTTATATTGTTTTATAAATGATCTTATATCAATAAATATATATCAATGTATGTTTGTATAAAATTAATAAATTATAAATAAATATATTAATTTATATATGTAAAATAGTGTCCGTGTGCTTGTGTATGTCTGTGTGAACACATGCATGCAAATATTTCTGATGTACCTAATAATGATTTTTTACTTCACAGTCTTGGAATATCTAATGAGGTAATACATGCTTCAGCATATCTGAAGCACGTCTTCTTTCTTTCTTTAATGTCTCTTCTTTTGTGATGGCTTCATGAGCCCCAGAAATGTTTAACACATAATAGGAAACGTTTTCTTTACACCACATGGTTACTTTGTTTTCTGTTATTCTGAATCATATTGCCACTGATAATCTGGATGTACTAGGGCCATGATTCCATTATGGCAAGAAAGGAATTCTTGTGTTCCGGGGCTGTACTTGTGGTCACTTGTGCAGTACAGAAACCTATATATGCTGGTAGAAAAAAAAAAAAAAAAAACTTTCTCACTTTTAGGGTTCCATTCAGTTATGGCAGCATCTTGCGAGAGAATGCTTAGGTTCTAAATAAATACAACTTTTGCCATATTATTTGTTGATTACACACATATGTATACAGGAATGTTCCCTAAATGCAGTCACAGTGCCAAGATAGCTTGACCTAATCAATTTAAGTGTTAGCCACATTCTGAACTGAAAGTATATAAATGGAAATTTATTCTTTTAAAGGATGCCTGAATGGAAAATTTTAAAATTCTTGGATTTTTTTGAAAGAACTTTATCACTTCAAACAATGACCACTAGTCACAAGGAAAGAAGACGAAGTTTGAATCGCTTCTGTCCCTCTGCTTTCCCTTTTCCATTTGTAAGAAAGGACTCCGGGGTTTTTACTGTTACCTGATCAATGACAGAGTCTTCTGAGGACATTCCAAGACAGTACACAGTCCTGTGGTGTCCTTGGAAATCCGTATAGATAACATTTCAAGGGCAATACCGCATTGGTTTTGACTGGATATTCATATAAACTTTTTAAACAGTTGAGTGAAAGAGTTAACCCCTTATCTGTAAGTTTTGAATTTATATTGTTTAATCCCATGAACAAAACCATTTTTCCTCCCAAAAAATGACGACTTGACAAAGCATCAAATTTTTTATTTTGCTCCTTTTTTTTCTGAGACTGGGTCTGACTCCATCACCCAGGCTGGAATGCAGGGGTGCAATCACAGCTCACTTCAGTCTCCACCTTCAGCGCTTTTGGTGATTATCTAACCTTACCTTAGCTCACCTGAGTAGCTGGGACTACAGGTGTGTGCCACCACTCCTGGCTAATTTTTGTATTTTCTTGTAGAGATGAGGTTTCACCGCATTGCCCAGGAGCGTCTCAAAGTTCATTTTTTTATCCAAGTTATTTGATATTCTAAAGTCTTCACTATTCTGTGAGATTTATTGTTTTTCAGGGTAAATTGAAACTACTAGGTTTTAGATTTTTTAAAACTTGTAAAATACATTCATTTGTTCTAAGCATTATATTATTTTCCCCCATATTACCATCATTCTTTATTGTACAGTGTGAAAGTTTCCACTATATCCATTCTCAAGTATTGTGTCATGTATACAAAATTTCTTCTACTATACAGTATATCTCATATGCCACATATTATATATACATACATATGTTTATTCTATTATATAGTATGAACATTTCTAGCTATACTTTATATATTTCACCTTTTGTGAAATATACTGTAAATTATATTAAATTCTTTATTTTTCTGCACTTTGAGTTAGTTCCTCAAGTGTATGACTTCCTTCAACACGAGTTTTTGTACTGATATGTCTATGTCATACTGCTTCACATATGAACTGATTGTATCCAATGTTTTCTTATCCTATTATTCAGAACAATCATTTGATATTTTGATATTTTAACTTTTTTCTTTCTATTCTTAGCATAATTTAGTATAATTTGTTTTAGTATTCCTTAGCATAATATCTTTTAGCATTTCTTAGCATAATTAAGTATAATTTCTTTTAGAAAAAGATAAACTACAGCATATATTCAGCCATCTGTATTGCCTAAAAGAGCATTAACTTGCATGAATTTATCCTGGGCTATGTACCAAGCTGGTGGTGATTTTGGATCTCCCTTCAGTCTAATATTAATAATAAAGCTGATAACTTCTTGGGCATTGCACAAAATAATCACTGGATTGTATCAGAGTGAGTTTTAAATCAGCCAATTCAGAGTTTCCTGGGGTAGGTTGAGGTGTATCTATAGGCAGTCTATAGGAAATACAATTTTGGCAGTAGTGGGTAGTATTTAAAGAAAAAACATATTATCTTGTCATTTATAATACAATAAGCTGTATCTTCTATCATTGAACTTTACCTGAATAAAACAGCTTAGAAGGTTATGCCAGGACCACATTTTAGGAGCACATACAGCATGTGATCTTCGCAGTACCTTGAAAATTAAGAATAATTATATTTATATTAGATTAGTCAACATTTTTATGAATGGCACTTGGTAAACTTGTCAAAAATTTAATACCTTTTTGCTTTACATGAAGCATACCTTAGAAGAAGAAAAATAGACACACATTTGCATGTGAGTGTTTGCGTGTGTGTGTGTGTGTATCTTGAAGACACAGCCCTGCTAAGTTGTAATATAGCAGAATGCCTTGCTCTGTCTCTCGTTCTTTATGCCCTTATTGGCCAGGCTACAGCAGGACACTCAACTGCTTTTAATGACTTTCATTACTCCCTCTTATTTTCTAAGTTAATGACATATTGAAAGTGCTAATGGCATAAAATTTTCAAATAGCTCACACACCGTTCATGAAAGAGGCAGTGTATTTTACTTTATAAGCACATAATTTTTCCCAGTGGATTAACTGCATCATTTTGCTGCTTTGTAATTTCTCAGTTTAGTTGTGGAAGTTTTTTAAAAAATAAAAGCTAACAAAGCACAGTCTCCCAGTTGAAGATGTGGTTGTGAATGTGGCCATATTCCATGTCACCCCAATGACAGCAGGAGGTGGTCATATTCCATAATGTCCCTCCAGTGATGGCAGGAGGTATTATATAAGCTGGGAAAGGAAATATGGAAAATCAGAGATGTCAATCTGCTACCACTTTGTTTTCTAAAATCCTATGATATTCCAAATCATAAGGACCCACTAATTAGAATAAATGAAGGACTAGAAAAGGTGTAAAACTGTTGGCATGAATAATGTTTTTCTATTTTGAGTTTCGTGAGTCATCTCTCCAAGAGCAACTTATAGAAAATCATTCAATTAAATTATATTCTAAAAATTCAAAAAAATAGTTTTACTCATTTAATTATAGAATATTTATATAAACAAGAAATGATACTATTTCTGAGTATGCCTTTTTGAATCATATATTCTGTCCCTTTTTCTCTTTTATGGCGCAAGAGACATTGATATATTCAGAGTATTTTAGATCACAAAAAATTTTTGAAGTGCAAGAATTTGAAGAAGCGAAGAATGTTATATATACAGTCAAGTCTTAAGGAAGAATAAGAATTGTTCCTCAAGCAGGCTTCCTGGAAATTAACACAGTATTTATCAATTGAGTCATAGTTCAAGATACAGCTCAGCTTTAGGAGCCTATTATTTTGTCAGTTCTTTAGCAGGAGTTGAGTGTTACACTAGTGTCTTAAACCAATTTTGTTAGAAGTTTCTTAGTTAATGCTTTCTGTGAAAGTCTTAAAGAGGTGTTCTCATCTGCATGTAGATATTCAGTTTTTCCAATACCATTTATTGAAAAGACTGTCATTTCTCTAATGTGTGATCTTGGTGCCTTTGTCAAAAATCAGTCATCCATAAGTGAATAGCTTTATTTCTGTGTTTTCTATTATGTTCCATTGCTAGAGCCCTATCTTTCACAATATGTAAAAATAAACTTAAAGTGGATTAAAGACTTACAGGTAAGACCTGAAATGATAAAGTGATAAAACTACTAGAAAGACAATACAGAGAAAATGCTTTATAAAATTTGTTTAAACAAGATAAACAAGATTTTTTTTTTTTTTTTTCATAAGGAGTCTTGCTCTGTCACCCAGGCTGGAGTGCAGTGGTACAATCTAGGCTTACCGCAATCTTCACCTCCTGGAGTCAAGCAATTTTCCTGCCTCAGCCTCCTGAGTAGCTAGGATTACACGCATGCGTCACCACTGCCCAGCTAATTTTTGTATTTTTAGTAGAGATGGGGTTTTACCATATTGGCCAGGCTGGTCTTGAATTCTTGATCTCAAATGATCCACCCCCCTTGGCCTCCTAACATGCTGGGATTACAAGTGTGAGCCACAATGCCCAGCCAAGAAATTTTTTTAATAAGACCTCAAAAGCACAGTCAAATAAAAACAGAAATAGACAAATGGGATTACATTAAACTAAAAAGCTTCTTCACAGCAAAGTAAACAACAAAGTGAAGAAACGACCTACCACACCCGGCCAAGAAATGTTTTTAATAACACCTCAAAAGCACAGGCAAATAAAAACAAAAATAGACAAATGGGATTACATTAAACTAAAAAGCTTCTGCACAGCAAAGTAAACAACAAAATGAAGAGACGACCTACAGAGTGGGAAAAATATTTGCAGCCTATTTATCTGACAAGGAGTAAACATCCAGAATTTATAGGGAACTCAAATAACTCAATAGCAAAAGAACAAATAATCTAATTAAAAATAGACAAAAGTAACATCTTAAACAACATTTCTTATGAGAAGATATACAAATGTCCAAGAGGTATATAAAAAATGCTTAAAATTACTAATCATCCAGGAAATGCAAATCAAACTGAAAACGTGATTTCTCACTCTAATTTGAATGGCTACTATCAAAAACACACACACAAAATCTAATGTAAATGTGGAGAAAGAGAAATGCTTACATACTTTAAGAATGTAAATTAGTACAATGATACTGAAAAATAATATGGAGATACCTCAAAGTGTTAAAAATAGAGCTACCCTATTACTCAACAAACCCACTATTGTGCATATATCCAAGGAAATCAAATCAGTATGTCAATGAGATGTCTTGCACTCACATGTTTATTGAAACACTGTTAACAGTAACCAAGATACGGAATCAACCTAAATGTGCATCAACAGACTAATGGATAAAGAAAATGTGGTATATATACAAAATGGAATACAATTCAATTATAAAAACAATTCTGTCATATAAAAACAAGGGTCCTTTCAAGTGGAAAATACAGAGACAATGTGGCTAAGAAGCGAAATTTGCAAACTATTCACTCTACAAAAAATTTAATAACCAGAATATGCAAGGAATTCAAACATCTCAACAGTAAAAAAAAGTAAATAATTTAATTAAAGATGGGCAAATAAGCTAAATATATATCTCTCAAAAACGGACAAATGGCCAACATGTATATTAAAACATGTTCAACATCACTAATTATTAGAGACATACAAATCAAACACAATGAGATATTATCTCATTCATGCTAGAATAGCAATTATTAAAACGACAAAAATACATGCTGGTAAGAATGTAGAAGGAAGGGAATTATACACAGTTTGTGAGAAAGGTAAATTAGTATAGCCATTACACAAAACAGGGTGGAGCGTTCTAAAAAAATTATATGATAGTTTCTTAAAACAGAACTCCTTACGATTCAGCAACCAACTATTGGGTATATATTCAAAGGAAGGAAAATTAATATGTTGAAGAGTTATCTGCATTCCCATGTTTATTTCACCTCTATTTACAAGAGCCACAATATGGAATCAACCTAAGTGTTCATAATCTGACAAATGGATAAAGAAAATGTGGTATAAATAAACAATGGAATACTATTCAGCCACAAAAGGTATGAAATCCTTTCACTTGCAGCACCACATTTGAACCTAGAGAACATTAAGTGAAATAAGCTGGATACAGACAGACAAATAGCGCATGATTTATTTATATGTGAAATTTAAAGAAATTGATCTTATTAAAATAAAAAGAGAATAGTGGTTACCAGAGGCTGTGAAGAATAAAGGTGTGTGTTAGGAACAGATTGGTCAACAGGTATAAAGTTACAGTTAGATGAGAGAGATAAGTTCTGGTGTTCTATTGCACAGTAGGGGTATTATGGTTAATAATATCGTATTGTATATTTTTAGTTTGAAAAGAGGATTTCAAATGGTCTCACCATAGATAAATGATGAGTGTATAAGATGATGGCTATGCCAAATACTGTGATTTGATTATTACACAATGCATGCATGTATTGAAACATCACACTGTTCTCCATGACTATGTATAAATATCAAGCATCAATTAAAAATAAATACATACACAAATATTTTAAAGTGTTCTCAGAAGCGGGACTGAAAGAAGCAGGACAGGGCAGGAAAATGGCTAAGGAAAGATGTGATCTACATTAGAAACTAGATTCAGGCTTGTGCCACATGTTACCATGGAGTACAGTCTACACACAAAGATGATCCAACCTTAAAGCCAGGAGTTAGACTCTTGTACTCCACTTCCCTGTCAGTTACAGGCCTTGTACCTCTGCAACACAGTGTCATTTTCCTCTAAGGAGGCTAGAGAAGGTGATTTTCCAAAGGAGGATCCAGTGTGGGGCCAGACAGCCAACATTTATGGCAGCTGGGGAATGGGTGCAATATCCTGGGGAAATTGATCCAATTAGCTTCCAAAGTCCCTATTCCAGACAAGCTGGCTAGTTTAGGAAGTGTTTCCTTGATAAACTATATCACTGGCCATGGCCAATCTCCTTCGGGTCAAGGGTTCACCTTTGATGTCTAGTAGATTTATGAAATTAACATGTCCCAAAGAGAATTTTGATTCCAATCCCGTAAATTTGCTTTTTTTCCCCAACTCTTTCTCATCTCAGTAAATTACATATTCTCTTGGGAGATGCACAGGCAAACACCTAGAAATCATACTTTTCACCCCTTGATCCCCATATTCAATCTATCAGCTAAACCTTGCTTAATTGTGTTCATGTTTTTGTTATGTTTTTACTGTTTCTAATGCTCCCTTCCACCATGGTATCTAATATGTTTGAGGGTAATAATCTTGCCTATTTGTTTATCTCACTATAATCAAAGGTAAATATGTGTGCCACTCAATTAACCTTTGTTTAATTAACAAATACAGTTCCAGAAACCTCAAAGAATTATATCTATATTTTATTGTATTTTATAGTGATGCTCAAAAGCCTCTATTTATATGATCAATCTTAAGTGAATAGCTGCAGAAATGAAGTGTCGCTTCATATTTCCTTTACCTTCTTTATACTAGGTTTTGTATCATCACAAAAAAGAGTGCAATATTTTCTCTAATGTTTAATGCTGCGATCATTCAATTATATAGGTTCTGAAAGCATTATTTAATTCTAACTCAGCTTTCTTAATTAATCAGGGTGTAATTTTCAACTTAAGACCTCCCACAGGACTGGAAGAGATAAGCAGAGAAGAATTCATTAATTATTGTAATATTATGCTTTAAAAATAGAAAAGATATTTTCATGTCTCTATGAAAAGTACATTAACAATACAATCTAATCTTTGCATCTGTCTCTAAGCAAGAAACATGATTCACACAGGGATACTTTTTTCTTTGAAACCACATTCCAATCATCCCAGGACACCATTCTTCATCTTAATGTTGGTGTGTTTGATACATTAACACATAGAACATGGAGCTTAAATTTCCCACTGATCTGCTATTATGTCACTTAGTCTTCTCGGGAGATACCTGTCTTGAAAATATAGGCAGGAAAGACAAATGACAACTCCACAGATAGATCCATGTTTGTTGTGTTTTCAACCCAAGACATATACTAGATATATTGACACTAAGAGAAGAGCATAAAGTATACCTCCTTCCAACTAGGAGCACAAAGAAAACACAAAATTAACAAATGAAAAATATCTTTGAACATTCATGTTATAATTACAAACTTATAAAGATCAAATTACCTTTTGAAATATTTTCTATAAAGCCATAGTGTTTAGAAAACAATAAATGAAATTAAGTTGCTTGAGCAGCAGGAAATTGAATTTTAGACAGAAACTGTCAGACTGATATCATCTATCTTTCCAACAAGGACATCAATCATTGTTTCTTCCCTCCCTTCAGTACTACTTTCCACACTTTCAGCTGTCTATGCTAAAATAGCCGAATTGAGTTGCTTCTGCCTTACTTGTGTTTTATTTTTCTATTTTTAGTAAGCCTCTGGAGGGATAGAAAAAAATAGTATTGTTTATAATAAAAAAAAAATCTTTGGATAGTTAAACGTAAAAGTACTATAACAGAGTGCAAATTTTACTGCTCCTTAAATAAGAGATATTAAAAACAGGCATAAAGTATGCATATTTATTATACCTATTTGGTTGTATATTTTCTTTTATAGAAATCAATGTACTTTCTGCCATGGATTAATTTTCTAAAGCTAGAAGTCCTTGTAAAAGAAGGCTGGACTCTATAGTTTGTTGTCTCATGTTATAGTGTTTGTAAGTCTTTTATAATTAAATATATATTAAATATATTTCTCTAAGGTGGTATGCATGCCTCTTTCAATAATCTAGACCTCTTGCTTACTTTTACAATCAAGGTACTTCTTGATACTAGAATTATCAAATATCATCAAACAGTTTTAAATATAATATAACACCTTGATTTTACCATACTATATACCCAAACTAATTTATATTCGGTTCTATTCCTTAATTATTAACTTGATTATATATGACTGAACTTTCCAAAGTGGATTGTGTTTAAATTTTATTTTCTTTACATATAAAATATGATGTTTTTAAAAATACTTCTTATAAAAACTAGCTTTTGTAAAACTTTTAACTAATTATTGGCTCTAGAGAGGTATTTTTATATTAATGCAAATGAAATGTAATGTGAATTTCAATAACATGCATGGAGTTATAAAATACCATGTAATATTTAAGTTGGAAAGAAAGAGATTTGAACACCAAAATATGGTTTACTGCATTTATAAATTTAATATTTTATATTTGATTTAATAATAATTTTGGATGCACCATATGTGTAAACTGATGTGAACCATAAGTATACACAATTTTACATGTAATTGTACAGTGTTCAGTGATTCCCTTGGTTCAACTATTTACCAACTATGGACCAACCATTTTTAAAATAGCATTTTCTCTAATAAATTTCCTAGAGAAGGTATTTGTATAATTTCTATTTGCTTAAAATATAAAAATGGTTTACTGAACTCAATGATGAGAAGTTGAGAAAAGAGCATGTTCTTTTAACATTTATTGAGGGTTAACTTTAGAATATTAACTGTATTCTTCAGTTACGGGTGTAGAAATTGTTTCTTGGTTAGTTTCTAAAAAATAAGGTAGATGGTAAAATTACAATTTTAAAACAATGTCTATAACTATATTTTGATTGGGTCATACCAAATATGTTTTTCTCTCTGAAATTAAATCATCATTTTCTACATAATTAGTAATAATTTCAAAAGTTTTCCTATTTTCAGTCAGCCATTCAATTAAACTCAATGTTTATAATCAAATTCTATTCTAGTCTTTCAAACTTACAAGACCCTGAGGATGATTTTCAAAAGTATAAGTTTACTTTAATGTTAAAAATGCAAAGTTTATAAACACAATAGAGTCTGACATTAGTAAAAGGCAGTATGTAGAAGTGTAATATAGTCTATAAGTTAAAAAAAATAAAAGCCTCACTTCTATTGCTACGTCAACCTTAGCAGTTTGTTCTTCCAGAACAAGCGTAGTTCTCAAAATAGGAATAAAATTTAATCTTCTAACTTTAGTCTACATGTTTTAAAGAAATTTAAGTTTAGGTTTACAGAGTAATCTTATATTTCAGACACTGCTCATTGCTTAAAAATCAAGGACATATTCCATTTTCTTTTCTTTTTCTTTTTTAGTGATACATATCAAGTTTCTGGAATAAAGTTGTGGCAATGTTCTTAAGAAATCTGGGTTCCTCTACCACCTCCAAAGGTAAGTAGAAATAGTCGAATCCAATCATAGGCCAATGTGATTTAAATGGAAGCCTACTCCACTCAGGTGGACTTTAAAAAGTTGGTCTCATAGAAGCAGAAAGAAGAATAGTAGTTACCAGAGCATGGGGAAGGTAGGGGAATGGAGAAATGGTGAAAGATTTTTCAGTGAGTACAAAGCTACAGTAGGGAAGAAATAATAAGTTTATCGGACTTATTATTGGATAATAGTATAATTAGAGTTAACAATAATGAATTGTATATTTCAAAATATATCGAAGAGAGGTTTTGAATATTCTCATCACAAAGAAAAGATAAGATTAAGGGAATTAATATGCTAAAAAGCCTTATTTGATCATAACACAATGTATACAAACACATGTAAATATTACATTTTACTCCATGAATACATACTATTATGTGTCAATCATAATTGTATGTATTCATGGAGTAAAATGTAATATTTGCATACATATATGATGCAAAAATATAAGTGCATATTATTAAATATTGAGGGAGATAACATTTAAAGGTATACAAATATGTAAAATCAGTTGTCTAAAATATGTAAAATCAGTTGTCTAAATGCTTGCCTGCCCTGATTATAATTGTAAAAGTAACACACTTTTATAATTTTTATAAGCATAGACATATTCATTAATTTCAAGTAGATTACAGGTGTCTTATCAAAATAAAAACTGCAAATTCAAATTGCAGATAATATTTTTGTAGGTTTAAGATAATTTTGAAACAACTTTCTAATTTGACTGTTAGTATTATCATATAGTTCTGGGGAGCTTAACTAGAATGAAAGGAATCTGGCTCTGGCACAGGAGAGTAAGACCATACAGAAATATTTTGAGAGCATAAAATTGAATTTCCGTATATAGGAAAAATACTCAAAGTCCTTTCGTTTGTAAATATTGTCAATCTAAACTAAAAACACGTGTGTGTGTGTGTGTGTGTGTGTGTGTGTGTGTGTGTGGTGAGAGAGAGAGAGAGAGAATCACTCTGTTGCCCAGGCTGTAATACAGTAACACAATCATAGAACACTGCAGCCTCAATCTTAGCTCAAGCAATTCTCTCACCTCAGCCCTACTGAGTATCTGGGTCCCCAGGTATGTGCCACCATGCCTAGCTAATTTTTTAACTTTATTTTATTTTATTATTTGTTAAGACAAGGGTCTCCCTATGTTGCCTAGGCTTTTTTTTTCTATTTATACCGAAGTCCATCTGCTAAAAAAAAAAAAAAAAAAAAGGAACCATTGATTATAAAATTCATCATGTAGTTTGTCTCTTAAGATAAAATCAATATTGTTAAGTATTCCAATTTGCTGATTAAGAAAGCTTAAATATCCAGTAGGATTGCTGTGTCAAATGGTATTTCTGGTTCTAGGTCTTTGAGGAATCTCCACACTGTCTTCCACAATGGTTGAAGTGATGGTACATATACACCATGGAATACAATGCAGCCATAAAAAGGAATGAGATCATACCCTTTGCAGGGAATTGGATGGAGCTAGAAGCCTCAGGAAACTAAAACAAGAACAGAAAACCAAACACCACATGTTCTCATGTATAAGTGGGAACTAAACGATGAGAACGCATTGACACAGGGAGGGAAACAACACACAGTGGGGCCTGTCAGGGGTGGAGGGAGGGAGAGAGCATCAGGATAAACAGCTAATGCACGTGGGGCTTAATACCTAGGTGATGGGTTGATAGGTACAGCAAACCACCATGGCACACGTTTACATGTGTAACAAATCTGCACGTCCTGCACATGTATCCTGAAACTTATAATAAAATAAAAATTATTAAAAATGCTGAAATAAAATATTGAAAAGGTCCATAAACTATTAGAAAAGTGATAACCAGGTACTAACTTGTACAAATATAATCACACTACTTTGAAAATTGAGAAAACTTGTCTAAGAAGTTGCCCAAGATTGGAACCCAGAGTTTTCTTAGCAAAAAGTTGTGAGTGTTTTCCAAGATACTTGTGTCTGAGGGTACAAATATTTATATTGTGGAGACTCATTGCAATGGCTCTAGTATTTATTAAATAAAATGTTACCTAAAATATTCATTATATTTTTAGTAAACAAATATGGATAAACAAGATAGATCTTTTGATGCTTGAATTAATTGACTACAGGGTGTTTTTGTACTATATTCCAATTAAATATTAAAAATTATCTACACAAATTACGTTCTAAATTTTTAATTTATGTCATGCAATTAGAAAAATTTATGGTTTTTTGAGTACATTTTTTATATTTGTAAATAAAATGTTTCCAGAAAACAGAAAACTGCTCTTTTTGAATTTAATAGTGTGTGGCAAGTAGAGGGGAAAACAAGCACCTAATTCATCCAGAAGTGGTACTAGTTATGAATGTGCATTCTAAATTGTAGAGATCTAGCATTTCTAGTTCCACACAGTGGAAATAATTTTCTGTCCCATGAAGAAGAGTTTACTTCCAACGGTGATTTTCAAAGCAGTTTCAAGATCTACATTTTTATATACATTAATAACTAGATAATTGTGGGATCCTTACTCATAAACAAAAACTGCACACCAAGCTAAAAAGAGAATAAAAGCCAGAAAAGCCCTGAGCAATGGCTATTTCTAAAAAAAAGTGAAATAAAGTTATTCCACAAATATTTATGTGTAAAATTACAAAAAACTGCTGCTGAATACTTCCATAGTATTGAATTTATAAAATAAATTTCATTTAGTAAAATAATACTTATTTGTCAGTAAGAGTTAATAGTTCTTATTCATGATCAAAGTTCAGACAGTGTGGTTTTCAGGCAAAGCTTATTCCTATGGTCATATATATGATTGCCCAAGAACAACTGTCTTTAGACAGTTGCTTTTTGTAGCTCCCCAATGTTGTCTTTATTCCCTCCTTTGTCACCAAATTTCTAAAGATCTGATTGAAAACTAGGAGAAAAGCTTCAAGGTTAGGTGGATAATGTGCAAGTGTGTGTTTCCTGAATAGTACTGCATGACAAACACTCCCAAACTCTCAGTGGCTTAAAACTATATTTATTTATACTAATGAGGCCAGGTAGCTCTATTTCAGCAGATCATTGAGGGGTTCAACTAGCCTTGAAGGACTCTAGGCTGATTCGCTACACATATCTTTATTCCGGTTCTCAGACTGAAAGAGCATGTCTCCATGGGGCATGCTCTTCTCATGCTAGCTCAACATACCTGATAAAAATTCACCATATGTTTTAAAGCTTCAGCTAGAACTGTATAACTATATTACATTAGTCAAGGCAACTCACATGGCCGAGCCCCAATTCTCTCTAGCTGGAAGCACTGCAAAGTTACATGGAAAGAAATATGAGTGTCTAATTATATTATAGGGAAGAAGTAAAAAGTCAGAGGCAATACTATATCAACCACTACTAGTTTGCCTGTCTTTGCTTCCAAGAGAAGGTAGGAACTAGCTTACTACAGTGTTCTTACAGATCTAGATTATGTCGCCAATTTTTCCAGCATTACGGTAATCCTTTGGGCTCCCACATCTAATTTTAGTACTATAAACTTTTTCTCCCTCGAGATACAGTCCAAAATCTGTGAGTCTTATAGAAGCAGTTACAAATTATTTAAATGATCAGCTTCACAAAGCCAATCTTTTCTCTCTTTTTTAAAAAAAATAGCTTTGAGGTTAATATTTCTCTGTAAGAATTTATTCAGAGTGAACTAAGATTTTGACATATTATGTATTATCACAACTCAGGAAAAGAGCCTCTAAAATATTGAATCCTGGATAGTAGTTATTCTAGTCTCTAAATCTTTCATAATCAGACTGTGTCTTAAAGATAGTTATGAAAATTATGCTGAGATATTTCGGTGCCAGCAGTTTTGCTTACACATTCTCTATCTATATATGCACATATATACATGCACACACATATTTATGAACTAAGAAATAATACATATTTGTTAAAAGTAATATCAAATAAAATTAATTCACCCTACATATGCAAATATATTCCTAAAAATATATTTCGGTATTTCTAATAATTTTAATTTGCCTTAACCTACATATTTTATATTGAGAACAAAGTGTTATATATACAACAGCCCACTTGGGCCAGTGTACATCGTTGATCTGAACATATTCCTGGTTAGCAGTGTATATGGAGTTTTCTCCATTCACCTTGTAACATTTTTCAAAAATGCTTTTATTCAATACATCTCAACATGAGTTGGAAACTTTCTGCAAGTATTGTTTCCTCTGGATAGAAGGCCTCGTATCAAAGAACAATTTCAGAATACATTTTCAATATCTTGAATTTCTCAAAGAGGGAATAGAATTTCAAACTAATATGTTCTTAAAAGACTTATAGCTAAAGTCTAATGCATTACTATATATTACAGTCAAAGGGTAAGTCTTTTAGAAATTCCTCCGTACTTTTTTTTATTCAGTGAAAATTATTTTATAAGTTTCAAAGGCAGTGAAATTTGGGGTAAATTACACATGGGAGAATGTTAAAAGATATATTATTACAAAAAAGTTTTCCTCCTCTATTTTAGATAATGTTTTGCTTCTCTGAATTAAAGCAGCATTCACCTTTGTATTGAAAAATTCCATCTTTTAAAACTAACATAAAAAGGTTAAACTTTTTCAACAGCAACAACTGGAGTGATGTGGTATAGCTGTACAATGACAATTGAAAGGACAGAAAAGTGGCCAAAAATAAATATTACATTCTGTGGGGGCAAACGAAGGACTTATTTTATAAAAACATATTTGTCAAAAATATAAAGAGACCCTGAATAAAGAGAGCAAAGGAAACAAAAACTGTAGAGTGTATTAGAGATTGGAACTATATTACAATACTTTATTTCAACAATAGCTCAAACAACTTATTTCAGACACAGTAGAGATAGTAGAAAAACAGAAACATTTACTAACATAACATTTTAAGAAAATATTTTTTTTTCTTAAAAAACTGTTCAGGTTGGTTGCAGTGGCTCACACCTGTAATCCCAGCATTTTGGGAGGCCGAGGCGGGTGGATCACCCGAGGTCAGGAGCTTGAAACTAGCCTGCCCAACATGGTGAAACCCTGTCTCTGGTAAAAATACAAAAAAATAGCCGTGTGTGGTGGCATATGCCTGTAATCCCAGCTACTTGGGAGGCTGAGGCAGGAGAATTGCTTGAACCCAGGAGGCAGAGGTTGCAGTTAGGTGAGATTGCACCATTGCATTCCAGCCTGGGCAATAAGAGTGAAACTGCGTCTCAAAACAAACAAACAAAATTGTTCAAAGTCAGTCTAAGGAGATTATTAACAAAGTTAAAGAGGTTAATATAATAATAGTAAACATAAAATAAACCTAAATATTAAGTTATCTGATTAAAATAAGATAATGTAATGCACTTTTGACATTTTTAGAAATTTCCAGAAAGGGATGTGTGGAGTGCCTTAATATGGCAAGGCTTATACTTAAGCCTTCTTATACTTGCTTCATACCCTTTCCAAAGACTAGTCAGTTGATGTCCACTCATTAATGACAATTTACAGATAAATAACAAATTTATACCTCCAGATTGCATGTACTTCTCAAAATCTACTCCTATATATTCAAGTGACTATTAAAGATCACTACTTCAATATCTGAAAGTCATATCAAACTCAATCCATTCATCATAAAACTGGACCATTTCTACTATTTCACACCTTTGTATTAAGATACCACTTTGTCCTGTTACATAAATCAGTAATGCATCATCCTTGATATCTCTCGCTTTAATCCAAGTATCTACATTATAACACATCCACTGTCAATCATTTATATTCAAAGAAAAGCCATTCCTTTCATGTGCACAACAAGCCTCATTCACTCTAGCTTGCACATGGCAAATATATTGGGTTTTGTTGTTGTTTTTTGTTGTTGTTGTTTTGTTCCTTTCACAGTTGTTATTAGCATGGCAGGTAATTTTATTTTTCTACTTTTAAACAATCAAGCAAACCTCAATGTCATTTCTAGGTACTGCTTATTACACAAATCCTCTTATAGTAAAATTCCTTGAAAGAGTTGTCTGTTTTTGAATGGCTCAATTTCTTTTCTCCCTTTCTCTCCTGAACCCATTTCAGTTAAGGGATTTTGTCTCTCTCTCCATTTCCCTGCACTGCTCTGTCAATGACCTTATGGCCCTCCACATTGCTAAGTCCGGTGGCCATTTCCCAGGCTTCATTTCAGTCATCATCAGCGTTTGAAAGAGATGATCACACATTCTTCCGCTCGAAACACTCTCCTCACTTGGTTTTCATGCCAGACACCTCTTTTGTTTTTCTCCTCTTTCACCACTAATTTTCAGTGTTCTTCATTGTATTCTCCTTTTGGCATGACTGTTAATGTTGCACTGGGTTCAACTCCTTTTTAAATATATTTTTAAAAGTCTGTATACAAACTTCATAGGTGATTCTATCCAGTTCCATGGCTTTTAATACCATCAATATGCTGATGACCTCCAAAGCTGTATCTCTAAACTAGCTCTCTCCTCTGAACTCCAGATTCAAGCATGCAATGGTTATTATGTTATCTTTATGTGAATAGCTTATAAACACAGCAACCTTGCTCAGAAAAGTCCTCTCAACTGGACTGAGCATGATCATTCTCTTAATTATATGCTTTCATACAATCATGTCCTTTGTCTTATAAGTATGTGATTTTTCTATTCTTACCTATTAGACTCTAATCTACTAAAGAGTATGGATCTATCTGATAATTCTTTTAATATATAATATAAATACATACAATAGCCATCACATAGGATGTGCTAAATAATTATTTGTAAAATAATGTAGTAAATGAATTTAATGATAACTTATTTTAAAAAATAATGATTCCCTTTGTATTTCAGAATAAAATACGCCAAAAAAATAAAAATTTAGAACAATTATTTACTATTTTGAGGATAAGTTACAATTAAATGCAGAGTTGAATAATGGGTTGCTTAATTTTGTGTTGATATGTTTTCTAGAATTGGGTCTGTGGTATGCATTAGAAACATGTTTACTAATATATAATTATTTTACATGCATCATATGTAGATAAGTAAAAAATAGATGGTAAAATTATGTTATGTTTAAATTTTAAAACCATGTATATTTCAAATTAAAGAAATTGAAATCCAGTGCTATAAAACAATTTGCCAAGATTATACAAAGAATTTATGACAGAGCAGAGACTATAACCCAGATGATTTCTTTCTAAAATGAATCATTTATTAAGAAGTGAAGCCTAATGGTTTTGGAAAATAATCCCATAGTAAAATGTTTATTAAAAAAAGTGACAATAAAAACAAACAATAGTAATTTGAAAAATACTTAGAAATTTAAATGTGATGTATCTCCACTAAAGATCTTGGCAGAGACCTTTGTCTGTCTACGCTAATGTACTTTCAACCCTTCCATCTTAGTAACAATAACCCTGTACTTCAGAATGTAGTAATGCTCCAAGTTAATAGAATATACATCTCTGTCTCTCTTGTCGTTACATGTGAAATTGTGACTAATTCTTACGAATCTGATATAAGCAAAAATTGTTCAATAAGTTTCCTGGTATGTTTGTACTGCTACAACAAAATACCTGAGACTGGGTAATTTACAAAGAACAGAAATTTAATTCTCACAGTATTGGGAGGGTCAACATTGAGGAGCCAGCATCTTGTGAGGGCCTTCTTGTTGTATGCTCCAGAGGGGAGGAACACCGTGTCCTTACATGATAGATTACAGTCTAATAAGTAAAAATAGAAAAAAATATATATACATATAGGACAAAGAACATGATTACATGAAAGCATATAATTAAGAGAACAATCATGTTCAGTCTAGTTGGGAGGACTTTTCTGAGCTAGGTTGATGTGTCTGTAAGATATTCACGTAAAGATAACATAGTAACTATTGCATGCTTGAATCTGGAGTTCAGAGGAGAGAGCTGGTTTAGAGATACAACTTTGGAGGTCATCAGCATATGGATGATATTAAAAACCATGAAACTGGATAGAATCACCTACGAAGTTTGTATACAGACTTTTAAAAATAAATAAAAAAAAAACAGTTGAACCCAGTGCAACATTAACAGTCATGCCAAAAGGAGAATACAATGAAGAACACTGAAAATTAGTGGTTAAAGAAGAGAAAAACAAAAGAGGTGTCTGGCATGAAAACCAAGTGAGGAGAGTGTTTCGCGAGAAAGAATGTGTGATCATCTCTTTCAAATGTTCCTGATGATGTCTGAAATGAAGCCTGGGAAATGGGCACCGGACTTAGCAACGTGGAGGGCCATAAGGTCATTGACAGAGCAGTTGCAGAGAAATGGAGAGAGAGACAAAATCCCTTCACTGAAATGGGCTCAGGAGAGAAAGGGAGAAAAGAAATTGAGCCCTTCGCAAATAGACAACTCTTTTAAGGAATTTTACCATGAGAGGATTTGTATAATAAGCAGTATCTAGAAATGACATTGAGGTTTGTTTGATTGTTTAAAAGTAGAAAAATAAAATTACCTGCCATGCTAATAACAATTGTGAAAGGAACAAAACAACAACAGCAAAAAACAACAAAACCCAATATATTTGCCATGTGCAAGCTAGAGTGAATGAGGCTTATTGTGCACATGAAAGGAATGGCTTTTATTTGAATATAGATGATTGACAGAGGATGTGTTATAATATAGGTACTTGGATTAAAGCTAGAGATATCAAGGATGATGCATTACTGATTTATGTAACAGGACAAAGTGGTATCTTTGTTCTTATTGTATCCTTGTTGTATCCTCCAAAGGGGAGGAGCACCAAGTCCTTACATGATAGAAAAGAAGAAAAGCTAGCCAACAGCTGTTTGAACCCTTTTCAATGGAAGTTTTAATCCCATTAATGGGGGAACAGCTATCATGATCAAATCACCTCTTAAAGGCATCACTCCTAATACCATCACATTGACTACACCTGAGTTTTAGAGGCGACACATTCAAACCATAGCAATGGGACTTCTAGAAATACTCTTTAAGGAAACATGCTGTTTACCCTCACTTTTCATGTTTCTTCCTTCTTGCTTCTTCAAATGTAGTGGTAATGATACATGTTCCAACAGTTATGTAAGGCCTTCAAACAACTCTGAAACTAAAAGCCATTTGCTGAGGTAGGCAGGGTAGAATAACAGTTGAAACAAATATTCTTAATGACTTCGTAGAGCCATCCTACCTGCCCTGGACTGCCAAACTTGGGAATTATTTTAGGTAAGAACTAAAGTTTCATATTATTCACTCTAATTGATGTAGACATTTCTAAAATCATATAAATGAATAAGTGACAGGTATCTGTTGTGATGACTAATATTGAATGTCAACTTGATTGCGTTGAAGGAGGCAAAGTATAGTTCCAGGGTGTGTCTGTAAGGGTGTTGCCAAAGGAGATTAACATCTGAGTCAGTGGACTGGGAGAGGCAGACTCACCCTTAATCTAGGTGTGCACTATCTAATCAGCTGCCAGTGTGGCTAAGATAAAGCAGGTAGAAGAACCTGGAAGGACTAGATTGGCTGAGTCTTCCAGCTTTCATCTTTCTCCTGTGCTGGATCCTTCCTGCCCTCAAATATTAGACTGCAACTTCTTCTTTGGACTCTTGATCTTACGCCAGTGGCTTACCATGGGCTCTCAGGCCTTCAGCCACAGACTGAAGGCTGCATTGTCAGCTTCCTTACTTTTGAGGTGCTGGGACTCTAACTGGCTTCATTGCTTCTCAGGTTGCAGGTGGCATATTGTAGGATTTCACCTTGTGATCGTGTGAGTCAATACTCCTTAGTAAATTCCCCTTCATATATACATCTAACCTATTAGTCCTGTCCCTCTAGAGAACCCTAACTAATATATCTCTTATAAGGTAAAGAATTGATAAAAATGAATATTTTAGAAGATTAAGAATATTTACCAGTTTTTCTTTTTGATTTTACATTTATTTTAGCTCATCACATGTGGAATTACATCATTTGTGTAGAAGAACTTAAGAAAATAAGGTATGCAATTTTCTGTTTCCCAGAGAATGGTCTTTATGTTTGTATTCTAAATTTCTGGTAAATCTTACTTTAGCACTTTTTGATAAGGATGGAGAAATTGCTATCCTTATGGAGAAAAAACAAATAAATGAACATCATAACATTTCAAATATTTATTTATTACACTTAAATTCAACGGTTAGCATACTCCTGATTTGCTTATTTTATCTTTATACGCAGATATCATTGTTTCCTTACTTTTATTTTGATTCTTTATTCCTCAACTTCCAGTCTGGGAAGACAGCATAATTGTCACCATGATGAGCTACCTGCAAACATTCATTTGTGTTATTTTAACAAAACTCTCAATGATCAAACAAGGGTACTCCCCTACTGTGTCTTCACATAAACAATCCAGATAACAGTGTGAGTGAAAACACCAAATTCTGTACCAGATGGAAAAAACATAAATTACCTGAATAGAAATAAGAACATTGAAAATTAATACACAAAAAGCAGAAAAAATTTACTTTCCAATTAGTATTTGAGTGACAAAACTTACTTTTTGATTATTGAATATATAACTTCCTGTAGATAACAAGAAACACAATATTCTATGCATTTGTTGCTATTATGAGAGTGAAAAATCAATCTAAATTTAGTACTACTGTCTCATTTGTGATCCTAAAAATGGTATAATAAGTTCAGATAGTCAAGAAAATAATAAACAGGTATATTTACTTTAATATATAAACATGTATCCATAAAGTGTAAGGCATCAATATTAATGTATTAAATGTAAAGTTTATTTTATTTTAAGTCCAGTCAAATTTTAGAGTAATGGACAGCTAAGTTTGGGTAATAGGTGTCGAATGTGTTTTGCGAAGAGTGTTTCGAGAAGAAAAAGCATGAATATGATGAAAAACAATTAGACAAATGAAGTCTCTATTCATCTTTCATTCAAAACATATTGTTTTAATTCCTACAATTTACCAAATGATATTTCAGGTCCTGGGGAATGAATCAGTGAACAAGACACCACCTTGTTCTTAAGCCACTTGTAGAACAGTTATTGCCTATGGTAATCAAAGCTAAGACCGAACGCAAGACCAAAGTGATGACAACACCATGTATTATACCTCATGGGATGCTACAGAAAATGAGATGTGAAGGAGATAAAAATTCAAACACAGACATAGAGGGATTAGTAAATACCAGGAGGTAGATCAGGGAATTCAAGTGATTCTTACAGGAATGGAGAACATAGTGATTGCACTGAATTTATTAGAATTTCAAAAGTTAACATGAGATGACACCTGTTCACAATTAAAGTTAGTTTACTAGTTAACCCAAATGGCTTTAAGGGTAATAATGTAACATCGTTACACTTTTGTATAGAACAAGTTATTGATCTTTTGTATTAGAAACAATTCCAAATATTTTTTCAGGAAGGTACAACTGTGACTCTAAGGTTTCTTTCAATAGGTTCTACAAATGACGTATTTACTAAGTTTTATAGACATTTTATGATACATTTTTCATAATTCCACGTGACTTTAAGTACTTGCAAAGGAAGTCAAAATTTTAAGTGCCCAGAAACATGAGAACAGAACTCAATAATGTGGACTTTAAAATTACTACTACAAATAACTAACCAATATTGATTTAATGCTTACAGTATGCCAAGTTCTAAGTGAAGTGCTCTCTAAATTATCAGCTCATTCTCTTCTCACTACACTCTTACATAGTCATTATCATAATTGCCCTCACTTACAGATAAAATAGGCTTAAAGAAATTAAGTGAAATATCTAAACTTATAATACTGGAACATGAGAGACCTGAATTCTAAGACAGGTGCCGGTATGTCACCACTATACTGGATTTTTTCCCCCATTCTAGAGGATTAAGATAGACATAAGGGGGAGAATATTCCAGGGAGATTCATTTTTGGGATAATGGAAAATATGCATCAGTGAACCAAAACATTATAAAATTAGTAATTTAATATTTATTTCATCTCTGTAAATAAATATTTCTGCATTTCACAACATGACAGAATCAACTTTTGCTGAAAATAGTAAGATTTGGATGAGTGAAAGTTTAATATTCATAGCATACATAAAATAGACTTTTTAGTCACCCACTGTGGTATCAAAATTTTAAACTTATTGTATATTTCAAAATAGCTAGAAAAGAAGATTTGAAATGTTTCCAACACAAAGAAATGATAAATGTTTGAGGTAGGGTATAGTCTAGTTAGCCTGATTTGATTATTATACATTGTATGCATGTATTAAAATATCACATGTACCCCATAAATGTGTACAATTATTTTGTATCAATAAATTTTTAAAAACAGGCTTTTCAAGGCCCTGGGAGAATACTACAAAGACATAGGATAGGATATTATTCCCAGAGACTACTGATACTGTAGCCAAAGAAAACGAGAGCCGACAATAATAGAATTAATGGAAGTGTTATTCCAGAAATCCTAACATTCTGTTAAAAATAAAACACCTGACCGTTTGTATATCTTTTTTTTGACAATTGTCTATTTATGTCCTTAGCCCACTTTTTGATGGAATTGTTTGTTTTTTACTTGCTGATTTGTTCGAATTTCTTGCAGATTCTGGTTATTAGTTCCTCGTCAGATATATAGATTGAAAAGATTTTCTCCCACTCTGTGGGTTGTCGGTTAACTCTGCTGATTATTTACTTTGCTGTGCGGAAGCTTTTGAGTTTAAGTAAGTCCCATCTATTTATCTTTGTTTTTGTTGCGTTTGCTTTTGAGTTATTGGTCATGAAGTCTTTGCTTAAGCCAATGTCTAGATGTTTATCTTCTAGAATTTTTATGGTTTCAGATCTTAGATTTAAGTCCTTGATCAATCTTGAGTTGATTTTTGCGTAAGGTAAGAGATCCAATTTCATTCTTCTACATGTGGGTTGACAATTATCCCAACACCATTTGTTGGATAGGTTGTCCTTTCCCCACTTTTTGTTTTTGTTTGTTTTGTCAAAGATCAGTAAGTATTTGGGTTTATTTCTGGGTTCTGTATTCTGTTCCTCAGTACCATGCTGTTTTGGTGACTATGGCCTTAAAGTACAGTTTGAATGTAAACTAGTACAACCACTATGGAAAACAGTGTGGAGATTCCTTAAAGAACTAAAAATAAAACTACCATTTGACCCAGGAATCCCACTACTGGGTATCTACCCAGAGGAAAAGTAGTCTTTATGCAAAAAAGATACTTGCACAAGCATGTTTATAGCAGCATGCAAAGGAGTAAAAATGATACAATGGACTTTTGGGGTCTCGGGGGAAAACATGAGAAGGGGATAAAGGAATAAAAGACTGCATATTGAGTATAGTGTACACTGCTTGGGTGATGGATACACTAAAACCTCAGAAATCACCACTAAATAACTTATTCATGTAACCAAACACCACCTCTTCCCCCAAAACCTATTGAAATTAAAAACATAAAATAAAACACCTGAAATAAAGTTTTAGATATGATCTGCAATTTAAATCATATAAAAGTAGGTGTTCTGAATGCATGCATTGACTTGTAACTGGGCTACCTCTTGTATTGTCAGCACTTGATAATATGTTCCAGAGTGAATAGCATCTTTGTTTTTTGTGTTTTTTTTGTTTCAATTGTTAATTAAAAAATGGTTCATGGTTTCCCTTCACAACTAGGTGATAGGATGATTGTTTCATTTGTTTAAATATAAAATATTTTAAAATTAGTTGGTAAATATTATCATTGAGAGTTAATCTGTTTCAACAAAAAATAGAATTTTACATTATATTTATCATGCCTTATTTTTCTGTTCAAAAGCAACAAATAAGTTACAAAAATAATATAAAAATAAGGAAAAATAATTATATTAATCATAAGACCACCATCTAATGAAAATCCTTTTAAGCTGTTGGTGTCTTCTACAATGTATTTGCATGCATATATATTTATATTTATATAAATGTATTTATCTTTGAGTGTAAAATGAATTTTATATTCACTTTGTGTTTTAGGCTAAAATGGGGATGGTTATTCTTGAATGGTTAGAAGAATTGGCATAAAGGAAAAGTTAAGCTGTATTTTAGCTACAGCTTTTCTAAGAACCTTTAGTATTTATCATGTATATTTCTGAGTAGTGGTTTAAAAGTTGTACGTTATATCAGCATAAGTGGAAAGTTCAGTGAATGCTCCTTTTAAAGATTTTGATTAATGTTTTCATCCATTTTGTTAGTCATACAACTTTTTCAGACTTTCTCAGAGAATAAAATGTGTGTGAATTTTTTGTGACACTATCAGAAGCCATTTAACACCAAGACTTCTTAAGATACTTGCACAGTAGCAAGTTCTCACAAGATATAAAATCTGAGATTGGTGTTAATTGCTCACATTCCAGTAATCTTCAAGTCATGACCCTAATGTCAATATTTTAAAAGCATATAAAAATTCTATGCAGTGTTGAGGCAGATAGGGCATTGTTTTTTTTCATAAGCTGCAAAACTGTTTTGATAAAGATGATAAATATCTGTATATACATTTATATCAATAAAGTATTTTAATGGTATTATTTTGCTGGCAAGAAACTAAAGTTTGAAAAATTACATGGCAAAACAATTATAAAACTATTGAGTTATATTAAATAATTATTTATATCACCAGTATTCAATTGACACTTAAACATCCCTGCAAAAGTCTAATTTTAGGGTCTGGGTGTTTTGGAGTTTCATTTTTTCCCAGCTTTATTGAGGTATAATTAATAAATGAAAATTATGTGTATTGAAGGTGTACAACTTGATTATTTGATATATAGATACATTGTAAAATGATTATCACAATCAAGCTAATTGATATATTCATAACTTGGCAGTAACCTGCATGTTTGTGTATTTGCGCATGTGATGAGAACACTTCAGATCTACTCTCTAAGTAAATTTGAAGTAAACAATATGGTATTATTAGCTATAGTCACCATGATGTACATTACATTCCCAGAATGTGTCCATCTTATAAATGAAAGTTTGTGTGCTTTGACCAACATCTCCCCATCCCCACTCCCCAGTACCCTTGGAAACCACCTTTCTAACGTCTGGTACTATGAGTTCAACTTTTTTAGATTTCACATATAAGTGAGATCACGTGATATTTGTCTTTTTGTACCTGGCTTATTTCACTTAACATAATGTCCTCTTGGTTCATCCCTGTTGTCACAAATGGCAGGAATTTTATATGGCCAAATAAAAATATATTTTATTGTATGTATATGTATATGTATAAACACAATATCCATACACATATATCACAAAATGAAGACTTAAATATAAGATCAGAAGCTTTAAATCTCTTATAATAAAACATAAGGGCAAAGTTCCTTGGCATTGGTTTTAGCAATGATTTTTTTTTCTTTAATATGATCTCAAAGAACCAGAAAGAAAGGCAAAAATAACCTTATAGGACAAAAATAACTTATAGGACAACATCAAACTGAAAAGCTTTTGCACAGGAAATAAAATAATCAACAAAATGAAAAAGATAATTTAGAGAATGGGAGAAAATATTTGCAAACCATGTATCTGATAAGGTGTTATATCCAAAATATATAAGAAACTCATACAACTCAATAGCAAAATCCAAATGACCAGACTAAAACATGGGCAAAGGACCTGAACAGACATTTTTCCAAGGAGCTTTCCTTAAGTACTGTGTGCTAATTTTTTCATATGCTTTCACTCATCTATGTTTTCTCTCTCTCTGTCTTTGTCCCTAAAGAGATCCCATAATAAAAATCTAGTTGATGGAGATGTGTGTTAGCTATAGAACACACATCTTTATTTTTTGATAAAGAGAAAGTACTGCTGTATTTGTACTTCCAAAGCCACACTTTGTTCAAAGCTTTCCGTCAAACACTTTTATTTACCTGATCTTTTAAAGTATCCCATCTTTGTCTTTGTAATTGTGCTGCTTAAGTCCCAGCCTCTTTTTCTATTCAAGATA
The DNA here is from genome assembly GCF_006542625.1 of Nomascus leucogenys. Classification (NCBI taxonomy): domain Eukaryota; kingdom Metazoa; phylum Chordata; class Mammalia; order Primates; family Hylobatidae; genus Nomascus; species Nomascus leucogenys. The sequence goes on from NC_044386.1 coordinate 26,553,131, forward strand.
TGAGGCTGTTTCTTTCACTTTTTACAATTACTTACAGTTACCATTTCACTGATTTTAAACTTTTTTTTCTATATTCACCAAATGAAGTGTTTCCTGCTAAATATTTTTCAAATTTGAGAAATGGTGACTGCACTTGGAAAATAAATTTTACTGAATGTGTTTTTCAACTTGGTAGAAAGCGCTGCCTTGACTGTGAGTAGTTATCAAAAATACCCTTTAAAATTAAATGACTTTTTGTCCTTAGTCACATTTGAATACCTGGAAAAACAACTATTGTTCTTTGAAATATTTGTATTTTTTAACTTAAAAAGCTTACTTGAAACATTTATTTGCTTTCTGTCTCATTGATCTGTTTAATGTTGAGAGTGGGGTGTTAAAATCTCCTATTATTATTGTGTGGGAGTCTAAGTCTCTTTGTAGGTTACTCGAGGCTTGCTTTATGAATCTGGGTGCTCTTGTATTGGGTGCATATATATTTAGGATAGTTAGCTCTTCTTGTTGAATTGATCCCTTTACCATTATATAATGGCCTTCTTTGTCTCTTTTGATCTTTGTTGGTTTAAAGTCTGTTTTATCAGAGACTAGGATTGCAACCCCTGCCTTGTTTTGTTTTCCATTTGCTTGGTAGATCTTCCTCTACCCTTTTATTTTGAGCCTATGTGTGTTTCTGCCCGTGAGATGGGTTTCCTGAATACAGCACACTCATGGGTCTTGACTCTTTATTCAATTTGCCAGTCTGTGTCTTTTAATTGGAGCATTTAGTCCATTTACATTTAAAGTTAATATTGTTATGTGTGAATTTGATCCTGTCATTATGATGTTAGCTGGTTATTTTGCTCGTAAGTTGATGCAGTTTCTTCCTAGCCTCGATGATCTTTACAATTTGGCATGACTTTGCAGTGGCTGGTACCAGTTGTTCCTTTCCATGTTTAGTGCTTCCTTCAGGAGCTCTTTTAGGGCAGGCCTGGTGGTGACAAAATCACTCAGCATTTGCTTGTCTGTAAAGGATTTTATTTCTCCTTCACTTATGAAGCTTAGTTTGGCTGGATATGAAATTCTGGGTTGAAAATTCTTTCCTTTGAGAATGTTGAATATTGGCCCCCAATCTCTTCTGGCTTGTAGAGTTTCTGCTGAGAGATCTGCTGTTAGTCTGATGGGCTTCCCTTTGTGGGTAACCCGACCTTTCTCTCTGGCTGCTCTTAACATTTTTTCCTTCATTTCAACTTTGGTGAATCTGACAATTATGTGTCTTGGAGTTTCTCTTCTCGAGGAGTATCTTTGTGGCATTCTCTGTATTTCCTGAATCTGAATGTTGGCCTGCCTTGGTAGATTGGGGAAGTTCTCCTGGATAATATCTTGCAGAGTGTTTTCCAACTTGGTTCCATTCTCCCCGTCACTTTCAGGTAAACCAATCAGACGTAGATTTGGTCTTTTCACATAGTCCCATATTTCTTAGAGGCTTTCTTCATTTCTTTTTATTCTTTTGTCTCTAAACTTCCCTTCTCACTTCATTTCATTCATTTCATCTTCCATCACTGATACACTTTCTTCCAGTTGATTGCATCGGCTCCTGAGGCTTCTGCATTCTTCACGTAGTTCTCGAGCCTTGGCTTTCAGCTCCATCAGCTCCTTTAAGCACTTCTCTGTATTGGTTATTCTAGTTATATATTCGTCTAATTTTTTTTCAAAGTTTTTAACTTCTTTGCCTTTGGTTTGAATTTCCTCCTGTAGCTTGGAGTAGTTTAATCGTCTGAAGCCTTCTTCTCTCAACTTGTCAAAGTCATTCTCCGTCCAGCTTTGTTCCATTGCTGGTGAGGAACTGCTTTCCTTTGAAGGAGAGGCACTCTGCTTTTTAGAATTTCCAGTTTTTCTGCTCTTTTTTTTCCCCATCTTTGTGATTTTATCTACTTTTGGTCTTTGATAATGGTGATGTACATATGGGTTTTTGGTGTGGATGTCCTTTCTGTTTGTTAGTTTTCCTTCCAACAGACAGGACCCTCAGCTGCAGGTCTGTTGGAGTTTGCTAGAGGTCCACTCCAGACCCTGTTTGCCTGGGTCTCAGCAGCGGAGGCAGAAAGTTAACAAGGATACCCAGGAATTGAACTCAGCTCTGCACCAAGCGGACCTAATAGACATCTACAGAACTCTCCACCCCAAATCAACAGAATATACATTTTTTCAGCACCACACCACACCTATTCCAAAATTGACCACATAGTTGGAAGTAAAGTTCTCCTCAGCAAATGTAAAAGAACAGAAATTATTACAAACTGTCTCTCAGACCACAGTGCAATCAAACTAGAACTCAGGATTAAGAAACTCACTCAAAACCACTCAACTACGTGGAAACTAAACAACCTGCTCCTGAATGACTACTGGGTACATAATGAAATGAAGGCAGAAATAAAGATGTTCTTTGAAACCAACGAGAACAAAGACACAACATACCAGAATCTCTGGGACACATTCAAAGCAGTGTGTAGAGGGAAATTTATGGCACTAAATGCCCACAAGAGAAAGCAGGAAAGATCCAAAATTGACTCCCTAATATCACAATTAAAAGAACTAGAAAAGCAAGAGCAAACACATTCAAAAGCTAGCAGAAGGCAAGAAATAATTAAAATCAGAGCAGAACTGAAGGAAATAGAGACACAAAAAACCCTTCAAAAAATTAATCAATCCAGGAGCTGGTTTTTTGAAAGATCAACAAAATTGATAGACCACTAGCAAGACTAATAAAGAAGAAAAGAGAGAAGAATCAAATAGACGCAATAAAAAATGATAAAGGGGATATCACCACCGATCCCACAGAAATACAAACTACCATCAGAGAATACTACAAACACCTCTATGCAAATAAACTAGAAAATCTAGAAGAAATGGATAAATTCCTCAACACATACACCCTCCCAAGACTAAACTGGGAAGAAGTTGAATCTCTGAATAGACCAATAACAGGCTCTGAAATTGTGGCAATAATCAATAGCTTACCAACCAAAAAGAGTCCAGGACAAGAGGGAATCACAGCCGAATTCTACCAGAGGTACAAGGAGGAACTGGTACCATTCCTTCTGAAACTATTCCAATCAATAGAAAAAGAGGGAATCCTCCCTAACTCATTTTATGAGGTCAGCATCATCCCGATACCAAAGCCGGGCAGAGACACAACCAAAAAAGAGAATTTTAGACCAATAACCTTGATGAACATTGATGCAAAAATCCTCAATAAAATACTGGCAAACCTAATCCAGCAGCACATCAAAAAGCGTATCCACCATGATCAAGTGGGCTTCATCCCTGGGATGCAAGGCTGGTTCAACATACACAAATCAATACATGTAATCCAGCATATAAACAGAACCAAAGACAAAAACCACATGATTATCTCAATAGATGCAGAAAAGGCCTTTGACAAAATTCAACAACCCTTCATGCTAAAAACTCTCAATAAATTACATATTGATGGGATGTATCTCAAAATAATAAGAGCTATCTATGACAAACCCACAGCCAATATCATACTGAATGGGCAAAAACTGGAAGCATTCCCTTTGAAAACTGGCACAAGACAAGGATGCCCTCTCTCACCACTCCTATTCAACATAGTGCTGGAAGTTCTGTCCAGGGCAATTAGGCAGGCGAAGGAAATAAAGGGTATTCAATTAGGAAAAGAGGAAGTCAAATTGTCCCTGTTTGCAGATGATATGATTGTATATCTAGAAAACCCCATTGTCTCAGCCCAAAATCTCCCTAAGCTGATAAGCAATTTCAGCAAAATCTCAGGATACAAAATCAATGTACAAAAATTGCAAGCATTCTTATACACCAATAACAGACAAACAGAGAGCCAAATCATGAGTGAACTCCCATTCACAATTGCTTCAAAGAGAATAAAATACCTAGGAATCCAACTTACAAGGGACGTGAAGGACCTCTTCAAGGAGAACTACAAACCACTGATCAATGAAATAAAAGAGGATACAAACAAATGGAAGAACATTCCATGCTCATGAGTTGGAAGAATTAATATCGTGAAAATGGCCATACTGCCCAAGGTAATTTAAAGATTCAATGCCATCCCCATCAAGCTACCAGTGACTTTCTTCACAGAATTGGAAAAAACTACTTTAAAGTTCATATGAACCAAAAAAGAGCCCGCATCGCCAATTCAATCCTAAGCCAAAAGAACAAAGCTGGAGGCATCACACTACCTGACTTCAAACTATACTACAAGGCTACAGTAACCAAAACAGCATGGTACTGGTACCAAAACAGAGATATAGATCAATGGAACAGAACAGAGCCCTCAGAAATAATGCCGCATATCTCCAACTATCTGATCTTTGACAAACCTGACAAAAACAAGCAATGGGGAAAGGATTCCCTATTTAATAAATGGTGCTGGGAAAACTGGCTAGCCATATGTAGAAAGCTGAAACTGGATCCCTTCCTTACACCTTATACAAAAATTAATTCAAGATGGATTAAAGACTTAAATGTTAGACCTAAAACCATAAAAACCCTAGAAGAAAACCTAGGCAATACCATTCAGGACATAGGCATGGGCAAGGACTTCATGTCTAAAATACCAAAAGCAATGGCAACAAAAGCCAAAATTGACAAATGGGATCTAATTAAACTGAAGAGCTTCTGCACAGCAAATGAAACTACCATCAGAGTGAACAGGCAACCTATAAATTGGGAGAAAATTTTCACAACCTACTCATCTGACAAAGGGCTAATACCCAGAATCTACAATTAACTCAAACAAATTTACAAGAAAAAAACAAACAACCCCATCAAAAAGTGGGCAAAGGACATGAACAGACACTTCTCAAAAGAAGACTTTTATGCAGCCAAAAAACACATGCAAAAATGCTCATCATCACTGGCGATCAGAGAAATGCAAATCAAAACCACAATGAGATACCATCTCACACCAGTTAGAATGGCCATCATTAAAAAGTCAGGAAACAACAGGTGCTGGAGAGGATGTGGAGAAACAGGAACACTTTTACACTGTTGGTGGGACTATAAACTAGTTCAACCATTGTGGAAGACAGTGGAATCACAGTGTGGTGATTCCTCAGTGATCTAGAACTAGAAATACCATTTGACCCAGCCATCCCATTACTGGGTATATACCCAAAGGACTATAAATCATGCTGCTATAAAGACACATGCACACGTATGTTTATTGCAGCACTATTCACAATAGCAAAGACTTGGAACCAAACCAAATGTCCAACAACGATAGGCTGGATTAAGAAAATGTGGCACATATACACCATGGAATACTATGCAGCCATAAAAAATGATGAGTTCATGTCCTTTGTAGGGACATGGATGAAACTGGAAATCATCATTCTCAGTAAACTATCACAAGGACAAAAAACCAAACACCACATGTTCTCACTCATAGGTGGGAATTGAACAATGAGAACACATGGACACAGGAAGGGGAACATCACACTCCAGGGACTGTTGTGGGGTGGGGGGAGGGATAGCATTAGGAGATATACCTAATGCTAAATGAAGAGTTAACGGGTGCAGCACACCAACACGGCACATGTATACACATGTAACAAACCTGCACATTGTGCACATGTACCCTAAAACTTAAAGTATAATAATAATAAAATAAAAGAAAAGAAAATCCATTTAAGAAGTGAGAATAGAAATACATAAACTGGGGTGCTAATATTATGATGCTTTGGCTGTTTTTTTCCTTTTTCTCTAATTTCTAACTTTCTTTAATTATATTTTTATTATGAGTATCTGATTAAAATACAAAAGTGCATATTCATAATAATTTTCATTAAAGCTGATTTTTAGTTCAAAAAAAAGAAACATTTATTTGCACAGAAATAAAGGAGTACATTTGTAAGTAACTACAGCTGTTATTTGATGAACTTAAAGGAAGCTAAAATTTGCTTCCTTATAGTACATCTGAAAGTTAGAGAGCCATGCATAGGGAGAGGGTTAGTAAGACATAATGTCATTTTTCATTTAGTTTATTCAAATTCATGTTTTGGTTTCTCTAAATAAAAACTTGAGTTATTGCTTGATATAGTTTGGATGCATATCCCTGTGCAAATCTCATGTTGAAATGTAATCCCCATTGTTGGCGGTGGAGCCTGGTGGAAGCCGATTGGATCATGGGAAAGAATTTCTTATGAATGATACACTACCCTAACCTTAGTGCTGCCCTCCAGGTAGTGAGTGAATTCTTAGGAAATCTGGTTGCTTAAAAGTGTGTAGCACCTCCTGCTGTCCTGCAATGACTCAAACAATGACTCAATTTCCTTTACATTCATCAAATAAGAGTGGTAGTTACTAATAAATATGCTCTTTTACTCTTTTTTTCTCTCTGTTGCTTCTGATTCTACCACAGGACATGCTTGCTCCACTTCGTCTTCCACTATGATCATCAGCTTCCTGAGGCCTCCCTGGAAGCTGAGCAGATGTTGGCACCATGCTTCCTATAAAGCCTGCAGAACTGCGAGCCAAGTAAACTTTTTTTATAAATTACCCAGTCTCGGGTATTCCTTTATAGAAATAAATAAATGCAAAGTGCAATCCTATAAATGCAAAAATGGCCTAATACATTGCTCTTAAAAACAAGAGCTATAGCTTTACTAGATTCTTAATTCAAGTTTCTTTCATCTCGATGTCCCTGCTTCATTTTCCCATGAAGATGGAGTTGAAACTTTAGTATTATTTTGGTTTCTTTCAAACTACCTTAAGAAGACTAAAAATTCCTGATAATTTAAAGGATACCACATTGACAACAGATAAGCTAATTGCAATGGAGTGTGAAGGAAGGAGACACCCTAGTGTTAAAAAATGAGAAAAGGGAAATAGTTGATTGTTGGGAAACAGAGGATTTTTTTTTTCTTTCTATTCTTGGCTCTAGCGAAGAGCCCTATTCCTGGTACATTCATTTACTACAATTTTTACATTTGAGAGCTTACTAAAAATAGCTCAGCCCTATTTTTCTCATATGAATAATAAAGAAGATATTTCCAAAATATGTCCACCTAATACAATTTTCAAAAGAATAAAACCAGTCCCATTCATGAAAGTGATTACATAATTAACAAATTCAGCCTATAATTATTATAGATCTTTTCTATAGTACTGTGAATAGTTTCTACCCTCACTATCCAGAGATGTCTATACAATTATCTGAAATACCACAGAGACATTAAAGTTGGTTAATTAAGAAGTCACATGCATTTCTTTAATACTGTTTTATTAGCTCTTATTTACCACACAGCACTTCTTAAAATAAAGGAGTTTTCTTCCCTACCTTCGGAGAATTCATTAAGAAAGACTTTATTCATTTTTTGACTTTGTATATTTAGTGATTATTACATTATCTCGCATAAAATAGGCCTGGATGCTTTTTTGTCATGAACAAAAAAACCATGGTTTTTCTCTAAATAAGGGGTAAGCAGATGTCTCATATGTCAAAATGGAAAGTGAATAAAACCACAGACGTTAGAAATCAGATTGTATCTCAGGTTGAATATTTCAGTGGCCAAACTTACGTGAGTATGAAAAAAAACACGGACTCATAAAAGGAATCTACTACAACCAAAATCCCAATTTTTTTCAATAGAAAAACGAGGTTCCAAAAAAATGTGTTTCCAAATAAATTATCCAGTAACAACTGTGGAATATTTATTTGACAAAACATATTTTATGTTTGATAAAAGTAAAATGAAGCTACTAATACAAGGCACTTAAACATTTATCAATAACAAAAGAATCAACATACATAGCACCAAAATGTAGTAAAATGAAAAATATTTTATGCAGAAGCATAATATGCATATATATGAAAATGTGTAGTATAGGTAACTATACTCATTAATATCAAGTTTAGGTTCATCTAAGGTCCCTCAAGTATTATCTAGGTAAAAGGCATTCAAGTCATAAGATATATTTAGGTGATGATCAACAAATCCATTATGGTGGTCAATAGTAAGGTGAGGACAGATGCTGGAGGTGAAAATGGGTATTTAAAAAACAAACAGAAAAATGGGTATATTTATAAGCAATTGACTATTGGAAGATAGTAGAAAGTTGTAAGAATTATTTAGAATATTATGTGAGTGGCTGGGGAGCTATCTATGCTACTCAAAAAGGGAAATAGGCAAGGACAACACAGAGCAGAAAACCTGCAGAAACTTCAATTAATCAGTTTTAGACCTATTTAAATAAGTGTGTGGAAATGGCAGTGAATATCCTTCTGCAATGCAATTAGGCAATTATAAATTTGTATCTGTTCAGGAATGATATAAATCCTGGATTTTATTGTCATTGGCATAATGGTGAGTGTTTCTAGAACACACAGACTGAACAAAAGAATAGAAAATAACCTAGCAAGAGGTTTGGAAATCACATATAGGAATGTGACAAATAAAGTCCATATAGAGAGAACAATCAACATCATAGCAGTAAAAAAATCAAAGAATCTGCAATACTTCACAGCATCACAGAAACATAGGCAAACGGAATTTTAAGGTTGACCAGAGAGCAAAATGTACCACTCTTAAATTAGATGTAGAGGCTACACAAAATGTTTGGTTTGGCAATAAGAAAAAAAAAAGTAGTGAATTATGAAATGAAATGGGAAGTGAAGAAGAAGAAACAGAAGTTTTGAAGTTTGTTTTTCTTTTATTTTTTTAAGTTTGCTAGGGAGGTTGAGGCCATTACTGACTAAAAATCGGAGAGGAGAAGACTTTTACCAAAAGAATGACTAAACATGATAGCGAGTGAAATAAACAAGTGGAAAATGAAAAATTGAAGATACAAGAGAAAGTGATAGGCAGGAACATATGTGATCAAATGCTAAAGTGGTAATTACTAAATATAATAATTTGGTACTGGAAAGAAGAGAAGAGTACAAATTAACTAGACTGGAAACATCCCTAGAGCTGTGCTTTGCTGAAAATTGCATTAGCTTTGTAACCTTTGGCAAATTATTTAATGTCTTGGGATCTATTTCCTTATCTGTGAAATGTGGGTAATAAACATATATGACTCATCTACAGGGCACTATGTAAAAATATTTAAAAAATAGTGCTTCTTCAGTTGAAAAATATTATGGAGATGATCAATGTTATTATTTCCCTGAAACAGGACTTTGGAAACAGAAAATAAGGCTAGCAGCAAAAGTATTCCATCATTTTTACTATGTAATGATTTACTGTGCCTAGGTTACTTAGTAGGTTAAATTTGCATAGAAAACTTACTGCTTTTTCATTATTACTTGCCCTATTTACTGATAGCATACTCTATAATATCCCATTAAAATAATTCTCAGTTGAGATATTTAATTTAAATTACACCTATGTATGCACTCTTGCCAACTCTAAAGCAAATTTCCCATGAATATATCCAAAGTTATGAATTAAAGGACTCTCTAAATCGGCCTTATACATTCATATGATACTACCAGTATGTATGTAGCAATAAAAGTTGCAATAGCCCTTAGGACCCCCCCGCCATGACAAGTAGCCTTGGTAAGCAATAAAGATTCAAGGATAACATTATGAATCAGATTTCTAAGTATATGCACACAACGAGAAAGCAAAAGCATAGAACATATTTTTATTTGTACATGTAAAAATAGTTCCTGATAATAAAATGTCACCATATGATATTGCAGGGAATACTTCAAATCACTGCTCCTGGAGGGATTCATAACACTCTAACTAGAGGTTTTCATTCTCTGTGGATTTCAAAATGCAAATTGATTTGTTCATTTTCCTGGTTTAGAGAAACCTAATATGTTCCTGCTGCCCCATGAGATTCTTCAGATTTCCTTGACTGAAGGCAAAGTACTTATTAATACTTATGCGTAAATGCCTCCAGGGTCACACTAAAAGCGCAAAAGCTCACTGAGATCCATTGAATAATTTTTAGAATCACCTGGAATTTTAAATTTTCAAGATTAAACACTATAAAATATATTTTATTTTTGAAACCAACCAAAATTACCATTATGTTTTAATTCCTATTTTTCAATTGCTCATAAAAACAAGAATCTTAAATTGCATCATAAATCCTTACTTAAAAGTACTTGCACTAAAATTATACCCACTATCGAAGGTAATATTTGGAATACCATATTTAAAATACAGAAAGAAGTATTTTATAGATGTAGGAAGACAATGAAAACCCTTTTTATCACAATCAAACTGAAAAGCTTTCAGTCAGAATACTACTATCTAACAAACGTATATTGTACATAGACTATATGTCATGAACCAGACAGGGCTGCTGCAATAAGTAACATAAAAAAAAAAAAGAAAACACTTTTTCCCCTTTTGGAAGGGAATACTACAAGGAAGTTTGATAAGTTCTGCAATGTTCATAAGTAACTGTTGCTGTAGGAATAAATGCAGTGTCTGAAGACAGCTGAACAGGGGAGGATTTAGGTATGGGCAGATATGCGAAAGACTTCTGTGGAGGAAATACTTTTGCCTTACTAGATATTTTGTCAGGGCTTTGCCAGGGGACATATGCAAAGAAACGTAGGTGAGAGAGAACGTAGCATGATGAGGAAAGCACAGGTAGTGAAAAAAGGCTTGCCTAAAGATGGAGATAGCAGGAATGACAGGTGAATAAAAAACATGAATTCCTTCTGTAACATACTACGAAGTTAGAGATTTTTTTCACTGTATAGTGGAAGCCATTTTAATATTTAAGTGTAATTTCAAAGCAGTCTCCTAGAGAGATTATTCTGACACCAGTGTGGCTAAAAGCAGAGACAGGGAAGCCAAATCACGGGGAGGAAAACATCTCTCGAGAAACACAGAGATGAGAGGACTCAGGCATAAATGCCTACAGTGGAAAAGTGGTTTTCCTTTGTGATTCATCTCATGTGACAGAAAAAGAACAGAGAAATGTATGTGCACACTCCAGTTTCAGACTTGGGTAACTGGGTGGCTACTGTGAAAAACCACAAATGTAGGAATACAGGCAGCAGATGACCTTATGGGATAAGATGGACTATAATATAGAGATTGGCTTAATATATATTCAAATAAGGCATTGTCAGATAGTTAAAGATTTCAATGTCCATCCAATCCTTGAATAGCCCCAGATTTCAAGCATCGTAAGTATCTTCAAGGTTAAGCAGGCTCGTAGGAATTTAGGATGTTCAGTTAGGAGTTTAGGGTAGAATCGATTACCACTGTTGTTAGAATGATGCTGGTTAAATTGTATAATCTTAATGCTATAAAGACAGGAACTCACAATTGTTGCAGGGTCTTATGAACTGCACTCTTACACAATTGAAGACAAATCTAGTTGCATCTTTACCTGAAAAATAAGAAGAGAAACCCACTGAGACAGAGCCAACTAGTTGTCTCCTTCTGGCCACGTCTTCTATAATAACATACATTTTAGTAGAGTGTGTGACCAGCTAGGCAAAACAGAAGTTCCCAGGTTCCCACACAGATGTGCACAACCTTACAAACAGAATATGAGCAGAAGTGATATATTTACTTTCCAGGTCACACCGAATAGAATGTGCACTTCCAAGTGGGAGGCAAAGAGGCAATTTGAAACACAAGATCCAAGCCACAATTTGATGATAAAAAGCAAACGCCTAGACAGTCTCGGTCCTCAACAACATGGAGGTGCCAATCACAAACTGCTGATATGCAGACTGTGAATATGAATGAAATACACTTCAACTTGGTTAAGACATTTTCGGTGTCTCTTGCTATCCCAACACATGCATAGGAAATGTTCTGAGGTCAGTTTAAATATGTGCAGAAGATACTGTCTAATTATTATCCACTTAGAAATTGAAGACAACTATGGCAAGCATGTTGAATTAGCTTTTCACAAACAAGCACTTAATTTCTATCCCTTTAACAAGAATAAATGAAGCTCAGATGTTTAGCAAAACAGTTTGGGCATGGGCACAAGCCAAATAAAGTTCCCGTTATCTGAACTAAAATTAAGACAGTTTGCTGAAAGACAATGTAATTGCAGTCATATCCTATATTTAATCCTTATTATTTACTTGTGCTGTTGGTTTCAATGATAAGCTAAACCTAGGCTGTCCAAGAACGAAAAATAATAATAAATATTAAATCAAAAATTGATAACTCATCAGACACTTTATATTTCAAAATAGGAGGTAATCTTTATGTGTAAAAATAAAAAATAGACATGATTATGCCATACCCAGTGAATATTTTTATTTTTATTATTTTTAAAAATTTTGTGGGTGCCTAGTAGGTGTATATATTTATGTGTATTTATCAAAGTATACATGAGACACTTTGATACAGGCATGTAATGTGAAATAAACACACCATGGAGAATGGGGTATCCATCACCTCCAGCATTTATCCTTTAAGTTAAAATGAATCCAATTACATTATTTGAGTTATTTTAAAATATGCAATTATTATTGGCTATAATCGCCCTATTGTGCTATCAAATAGTAAGTTTATTCATTCTCTCTATTTTTGGACCCATTAATGATCCCCACCTCTCCACAATCCCTCACTGTCCTTTCCAGCCTCTAGTAACCACCCTTCTGCTCTCTATGTCCATGAGTTCAATTGTTTCGATTCTTAGATTGCACAAATAAGTGAGAACATGCAATGTTTGTCCATCTGTGCCTGCCTTATTTCACTTCACATAATGATCTCCAGCTCCACCCATGTTGTTGCCAATGACAGGATTTCATTCTTTTTTATGGATAAATAGTAGTCCATTGTGTATATGTACGAAATCTCTGACAAAAGATTAATAACCAGAATATATAAGGAGCTCAACAACTCTATAGGAAAAAAATCTAATATTCCAATAAAAAATGGGCAAAATATTTGAATAGATATTTCTCAAGATAAGATATACGAATGGCAAACAGAGATATAAAAAGATGCTCAACATCATTAATCATCAGAAATGCAAATTAAAACTACAATGAGTATCATCTTACCCCAGTTAAAATGGCTTACAAAAGACAGGCAATAACAAATGCTGACAAGGATGTGGAGGAAAGGGAACCCTCGTACACTGTTGGTGGGAATGTAAATTAGTCCAACTACTGTGGAGAACAGTTTGGAGCTTCCTCAGAAAATGAAAAATTGAGCTACCATATGATCCAGCAATCTCACTGCTGGGTATACACCCAAAAGAAAGGAAATCCAGTCTATCAAAAAGATATCTGCACTCCTATGTTTGCTGAAGCACTGTTCATACTAGCTAAGATTTGGAAGCAACCTAAGTGTCTATCAACAAAGGAATGGATAAAAACATTCAGTGAAAAAAATTTTCTAATTTTATTATTACAAGATTTATAATAGCTAAGATACTCAAGCCTTATAGAAGTTAAAAGCTAAAACTTACAAAAAGTACCCATTTTCACCTTAAAAATATTTGAGGTAAGCCTATTGTATTATTTTAAATATGAGAAAACTGAGTTTGAAAAAGTTTAATTTAATATATAATCCTGTCATCACTGTGCTATTCTTCTTCACATTTACCATATCTAATGTATGTTGATCATTTACTACATACCAGTAACTATGTGTTCTTTTCATATTTCACCTTATCTAATATTCATTGTTTCACAGGTGGAAAGGAACGTTTCAGTGGGGCCTGTGGTTACCAGTTTCATTTGCTATGAAATCCTTACTTAAACCAAGGACTGTTTGAAATAAAACTTGGTGCATTTAACCACTATTCTACATAATGAATATAGTTGTTCGTGAATAAAATTTTAACAAATGGAAAAGATGCACTTAAAAATAATATTTGATTGGCCAGGCACAGTGGCTCGTGCCTGTAATCCCAGCACTTTGGAAGGCCAAGGCAGGTGGATCACCTGAGGTCAGGAGTTTGAGACCAGCCTGGACAATATGGTGAAACCCGTCTCTACTAAAAATACAAAAATTAGCTGGGTGTGATGGCAGGCACCTGTAATCACAGCTACTTGGGAGGCTAAGGTAGGAGAATTACTTGACCCCAGGAGGTGAAGGTTGCTGTGAGCCAAGATCATGCCACTGCACTCCAGCCTGGGTGACAGAGCGAAACTCGGTCTCAAAATGACAATAATAATAATATTCGATCAAGCATGTTTTACAGTATCATATCTGCAGTTATTAGCTATTAAGTATTAATTAGTAAAATGATCAGGGGAAGTCTAATTCATTATGGAAAATCAAGGATGGATAATTAGAGAGTGCTTTGGGATATCCAATAATAAGACAGTTGTTTGAGTGCCTGTACAAAACTCAGGTATTCATAGAGGTTGAGAGAGCCAACCTTATTCCCTTAACTTCTAAATAATCTCCCTCTGCAGCCCTAAATGCTAAATAAAAGTTCCAATTTAATCTGTTAATACGAAGGCATGGTAATTCCTGTAATTGAAATATTATCTGGAGAATATGATACTTTACAAGAATTTTAGACATTAAAACTTTTCTCAAAATAATTTGAATAAGTTTTTTTTGCCTGGAAGAATTCTGAACAAACTAACATAATAATGAGATTCGTATGTTGTCAGATGATAAAAAGGAAGGTTCTAGACATGTCTAGTGTCATTTTTCAGAATCATCTGATGCTCCAGTTTCTCTGATGCATATGGCATCCAGAAGTAGTGTATGATTCAGGTACAAGGTAGTTGAAATGGTTTCCTTTTATTTGCCATTATTCAACTAAGGATATTAAGAGTTTCAGTGCTCTTTCTATAGGTGACACACATGCAACACACACACGCACATTATGATATATGTGTGTGTTTGCCTGTAAACATATATTTTTATTGTTTTTTCAATGAAAAATTGCATATATTTAAGCTGCCATATTGTACAATCTCTGCTTTGTGAACCAAAATTGAAATCTGTGTTCACAATCAATGTCATCTTCAAGCTTCTCTTTCCTGGCAAGAGGTAATTTTCCTCAGCACTGCTTCATTTGTGCTCTCCCCATCAGTGGTTTCTGCTGCCTCTGACTTCATCTGTGTGCCAGCAATATAACAACATTCAATGACAGAAATGTATAGCCCATTTGTCTGTAGTATATTTTTCTGTTCAAAATCCAACAGGTCAGAGCATCTAAGTGTCAATTCCAAGATAAATATTTTCATAAAGTAGCCAGAGTTCCAACTTTTTATTTCTACTGGTATTAGGAAGGCTGTGTCATATTGCTTAGTTCCAAAAATAGCTACAAGATTGAAATAACTTTACAAATCATAGAGCCCATGTTTTGAAACTCAAGATTATACTCTCACTCATTCCCACAGCCATTCTTGTGGCTTGTGGTTTACAGATTCATTTATTTTTTTATCTTTATTATTTTCCTGTAAATAATGACATAGAGCCAGGTAAGATTATTATTATAAGAGTTTAGTCAACTTCCAATAGATCAGAAGACAAAGCTATATTTCATGTAAATTTAATGTAGTGCTTTTAATATTAACTGTAGGAACAAGTGTAATGTTAGAAGTCAAAGAGTGGAAAACTAACAAGACTCATTTTCTTGGCTCATTAATTTTGCGATGCAGTTGTACTTGGATTGTTCATAAAGATGCCTAAGAGCACCAGATACTTTTTCAAAACCACAGGGTAGGGGTTGTTCATCTTTTATACTTTCTACCTAGAAAAAACTTTGTATGAATATATTATATGTATTGCTGATAGTTTTTGTACCTTTAATAGATCTATGGAACTGAGAGAAAACAGAAGGTTTGCTTCACATACTGATGAGGTACTTTGCATCCAAAGAAACTTCATATCAAAAACCAATAGGTAGGTAAGAATTTTAAGATTAGCGAGGTTTCCAAATTCTATAGGATTATTATATGATAAAAAATTATAAAAATGAAGTACACTCCATTCAGGAATAAGCTAATGTGATGTAAATAATGTCAAAATATGTACGTATAAATGAATAAAAGTGTTACTCACATACAAATGGGTCCATATTCAAAATATACTCTAATCAAAAAAATTCTTTAAACATAAATATTTAAGAGTCTGGATTTCTTTCATAGCTGGAATGTGCCTTTAACCAACATTTATTAAACTTCTACATGGGGCCAATATTGTGGCACATTGATAATAAAAATAGTTAATAAAGTGTAATATCTGTCCTTCTGAATTTTGATACCAAACTGCATGAAGAACAGAGGATGCAGAGATCAAAGTATGCATGCTAAGGTCATGGAGGAGAAAAACGCTATGGAAACAAAAAGAAAAGAGGAGAACTTTACAAAAAGATCCTTTACTTCACTTATAACAGTCAAGATTTTGGGCTTGCTACTCATTCACTCTAGGCTGTCAAAATCTTCATAGGAATGTCATATAATACAAAGTTTGAATTTTCTGGTCTGCTGTTTTTGGCGGGATCACAATCTTTAGTTCTCAGCATTTTTATTTACTAATTCAAATTATCATAACTGATGTACATAGTTAAGTATTGAAAAGGCTCATGGGAATACTTAAAATGTGACACACCATAGGCAGCCACTAAGTCCATTAAACAATTATTGAATATTTAATCTATGTCTGGATGAAGGGATATTGAACTCATTAAAAACAGACTGAAGCTATGTGAAATGAATCTCACTTACAGATTCAAAAAGACGGAGTGTTGATTGGTAGCCAGATTCTTGATGTCACTCATCCTTAGAAACCTATGCATAGCCTGTTGAGCCACAGATCACAAACACTTGACTGAGTGAGTCGGATTATGAGAAGCTCAAATCAAGGGTTAACCATTAAAAAAAACCCAGATGACACAGATTTAAATGAAACAATTAAAACCTGAGTTTACTGAGCTACAGTCTCAGTAAGTATATTAAATACATCCTGGTAATTGGACCAAGAAATAACTCACTAATGGGGACCAAGTGAATACCACAGATAAAGAGGGCTCATGAAGAGGGCTAATTGTCTGGAATCACATAAATTGTCTTCAATAGATAGCAACTAGTAACTAGAAACCTGATAGTGGAAGGCGATTTGAGATTTATTTGCAAGTTAATGCAGACCTTCCTCATTTCTTTTTGTTTTGTTTTTGTTTTTGTTTTTTTGAGATGGAGTTTCGCTCTTGTTGACCAGGCTGAAGTGCAATGGCACGATCTAGGCTCACCGCAACCTCTGCCTCGCAGGTTCAAGGAATTCTCCTGCCTTGGCCCCCTGAGTAGCTGGGATTACAGGCATGCATCACCACGCCTGGCTAATTTTGTATTTTTAGTAGAGATGGGGTTTCTCCATGTTGGTCAGGCTGGTCTCAAACTCCTGACCTCAGGTGATCCACCTGCCTCAGCCTCCTAAAGTGCTGTGATTACAGGCGTGAGTCACAGGGCCTGGCAGATCTTCCTCTTAATGGGGAAAAGGATCCCAAGAAAATCTCAAGCAATGGGTACAGTTTGAATACATGTTAATGTAAATATAAGTTATTATTGCAAGTGGGCATGACTGGAATGGTCAAGAACTTACACAACTGTCTTTATTGTCAGTCTCTAGTTTCAGCCAGGGAAGAACTAAAGACAGAAACTGGGAGGAGAGACAAGTTACACTGCACAAGCTGGGTTCACTTGCACACCCCTTCAAACTATTTCAATACTGCAGCAGGAAGCTCAAGTCCCAGCTGCTTGAAGGTTTTCTAGAAAACCAAAACCTTTTCATTTTTAAGGTATCTTGTATGTCCCCTGAAAACATCAAGCAAAATTCCCCCATAATTTACATATAACAATTGAAGTGTTTCATATTAGTTGTGAGAAAATTGCTCATACCAAGACTGAGTGTTCCAATATTGCAATTAAAACACTGGATTAGAAATGTTAAATAATCTCTGTGTAACTACTGAGTTCTACCATGGCATGGGATTTATGATAGCCAAGAATCATTATAGAATTGATAATGGTTTGACCAAATACAGTAGTCTTTTAAAAAATTTTTGTATTTTTGGTGGTTAATTTTTTAAATGTGGTTTTCTAAGTGTCCACTCAAATTACTACCCGTCCTTTAATTTTTATATATATATATGTGTGTGTGTGTATGTATATACACATGTCGATATATGAAGCTATACATAGCTCATATACATATATCTGCATATATACACACACACACACACATATATATATATGAAGCTATGTATATCTTCATAGTCCTCTTTCTTGCCTTTAGCTTATATTTTCTTAATGCTGGGCTGGGCACAGTGGCTTACGCCTGTAATCCCAGCACTTTGGGAGGCCGAGGTGGGAGGATCACCTGAGGTCAGGAGTTCAAGACCAGCCTGGCCAACATGGTGAAACCCTATCTCTACAAAAATAGAAAAATTAGCCGGTCATGATGGTGGGTGCCTGTAATCTCAGCTACCCAGGAAGCTGAGGAGTGAGAATCGCATGAATCTGGGAGGCAGAGGTTGCAGTGAGGTGAGATCACACCATTGCACTCCAGCCTGGGCAACAGAGCGAGATTCTGTCTCAAAAAATAAATTAATTAATTAAATAGATAAATAAATATTTTCTTAATGCCTCACTTGCCAGTCAAAATGTCAGCTACGCACTCTTCTACTCTTTATTTAATACTGACTTGTCATCTGCATCTGAATTACAAACCTTTCAGAATGTGTAGTAAGCTGGCATGACTTTGTGTATATAGTGCTTTACACTATTTTTAACACAAGTAGGCAATTGATAGCCAAAATTTTGATTGATATAAATGTGGAGTTCAATTTTTCAGAAACCTTCTGCAGCTTTATAGGATCTATGACCTATTCGATCTTCCCATAAATAAATAGGACTGTTCACATAATAGGACACTCACTTAGAATGTTATTACATCAGCTTTTAAAGTCCATGCAAATATTCTTTTTTGCGTAGCTATTTGTTACATACAATCATTCTCGAATTTTATAGCACCACCATCTTTTATGATTAAGGTATTATCCAATGCACTTTTAAAACGTAATACTTTACTATATTAACAAAATCATTGTAAATAATGTAAATATTTTGCACAATGATTTAATTCTAGAATACCTCATTTACCTATTTCATAGTTCAGAGGTTAAAGCACATGCTTTACTTCAACTAGATGCCTTGTGATATTAACCACATAACCTGACCAGATATTTAACTATACACTAACACAAACAGACAAAATTAATTTCAAATTCATGTGGGTTTTCTATTTAGTCATAAACTTTACTTGAATAAGCTAGTGAAACATATTGTAAAAGAAATGAAGGAATTTTTGACAGGAAATAGTTTATTACTTTAATTTACTCAAAAAAGTGCAATATATAAATGATAAGAGTAATATAAAAAGAAAAAAAATGTGGAATGATATTTTATGAGCCCTTGGCTGATACTTATCAGAATAATAGAAGAATAAAATGAAAAGAAATATATAAATACAAAGTTTTGCAGATTGATTATTTTAACCTAATTATTAATATTTAGCTCAAATGGACTCCCAAAAGTTTTTTTGGAGTTGTCTTCTGGATATTAACCCAGTAGCACTCACTTGAATATAACAATGCCTGAAATAGAAGAAATATCTTTATGAAATTTATTATAAAATATTAAATAATTATTCATCAAAGGTTACAAAAGAAGGCTGAAAACCATAATCGTAAGGAACCTCCACCTTCCATTAAAAGCTAACATTCCACAAAAATCATGTTGTCCAATGCCCATGCAACCACAATGTTGACACATCATAAAGATAACATGGGATGATTCTGATTATTTCTGAGGCTCTTGCCCAAGTCTGCATTTTCAGGCCTCTGCTAGTCAACAAAGGTGGTTTCTTCTTAGAGAATGAATGAACAACTGAATCAATTATCTTATGTTCTGGCAGTGTGTGTCTTCTACTTAAGGCTGGAAGTGTGTGTTTTACCCTTAAGGCTGATTTTGCTTATGTTGATGTTGGGGTGATCAGACCCAACACTAGGTCTTGGGGGCGATGAAGTCCGGTGGAGTCAAAGGATTGAGAAAAAGACAGTTTGAGAAGTAAAGTGGGACCAGGGTGCCATCGTGATTGTGGAGGCTGCAAAGGCCCTGAGCTCTGAGAGCTCATGCTATTTATTGGTAATCCAACAAAGAAACAGGTGGTGAGAATGTGGAGGTCGAAAGGGAGCATTGCATTGAGCACATGATTTACAGCTGTGATGGTTTAGCATTTGCTCTGCTACTTGAGATAATGGAGAGCAGGTTCTTTTAACTCTAGATACAATGGACCCTGGGAGAGCAAGGAGCAAGGAGCCAGCAAGTCTAGACACATTCCAGAGCCACGAGCCCTGGATTCTATCCAAGCCACGAGGGATTTTATGCCCTGGGCTTAGATTACGGTGTGTCAGGGCAGCCTTCCACCCTTTAGCACAGAGCTTAAGGTTCCAAAGGCCACAAGGGGTGTGAGACCCTGGCCCTGGGACATGTTCCAAGACTCCTTTACATTATGTCAGACATGCAAACCCTGACTCAGCTTCTCCCAACACTCAGCTTTTACCAACATGTTCATAAATGAGATTTTGCATTTTCCTGAAACACAGTCTCTATCTGTAGTAAACATACAGACTTCAAGAACTCAGCCATATCTGATTTTTGTTTCCTACTGCGTTCCTAGTAATATTATATTTTCTTTCTCTCATCAATTGAAGGAAGGAGTGTCATATGATTACTTTGGGCCAGTGAATTTTGACTAGAAATAATGTGCTTCAAATTCAGGCCAGAGCACTGAATTGCTGGTGCCTAATCCTTCACTGCCCTCTTCCCACTGCCTCAATGATTTAGAAATTCACATAATCCATAGAGTGGCCCCAGTCCCCAAGATAATCACAGTTTCAGTAAACCAGTGCTCCTGGTGACTTTGAACACAAGATGTCTCACTCATGAACACATGCACAATGAGTATGTAACACACACACACACACACACACACACACACACACACACACCTTTTCTGGCTTAGCCACAGGTATTTTAAAATGAGTTTATTATTCTAATATTCCAACACAGTCTACTCTAGCTTAATACCTTCCCTTAAAACTATATGGTAGCCAAATAACTCCGTTTTTCCTTATTCCCTATACCAGAAAACCTACATAATATTTCTGACATGTTAGACTGATGTCCCTTCGTGCATTTTTATTCTTCTTTCTCATATCCATCACCGTTGACTTTGGAGATGATCATAAGAATTGGGTTGTTTGCTTAGAAACTGATAACTATTGATGAATTTTCTGGGTGCAGCCTAGGTGCTTAACTTGTATCATTGCCATTTTTATTTGGCCTAATAATCTGCTCTTTATTCTTTACCAGACTTCTTTAGAATATCACTCAAATATCCCAACTACAACATTTTTGATAAGACTTGTTACCTACAAACATCCTTTCAGTTGCCATACTCCTTGTTGCTTAAATTTTTTTTAACAATGATTACAGTCATGTGTTTTCTCCACATTTTGATTCTACTCTGGGTTTATGTAAATAGTAAGCAATTTAAACATTTATTATGATACCAAACAACATTTGTTTTTATGAGCAGTTCATCCATCAAGTAAATTGTGTGATTGGATTTAATTTTTTTTTTACTTATTTTTCCTGTTCTTTTTCTTTTATTTTAACATAAGTTAATTGAGTGAACTGAGCAATAATTGAAAAGTCAAAATTTTGGAAACAAGACGTGGTTAAAATTCAGCATTTTGAAGGTAATGCAAGCTTATCTACAAAAAATAAGTGCAGTCAGTTTTGTTATAATACTTGTTTTGTAAATGTGACTGTGTTGCAAAACAATATACCAGGAAACAATGCAAGCACAATGCGAATTGCAAGTTTGCTTATGTGCAACTTTGTCTATAAGAAACAGCGGATGAGCCCAGAAAACTACATCCATCTGGACAGAGCCACATAAGAATACATGAAACACACATATGCACATATCCCAAACAACTACCAGTGACTTAAGTTCCCTGCATGTTATGAGCTCACCCACTCACATCTGGTATCATCTATTCAGTCCAAATCAGATGACTCTCCTTCTATGACTTCCAATAACTCACGAATTGTAATCTTTCTTATGCAGATTTCTGTGAGTCAACTTCAGACCTTTTTCAAGGTCAAGCCACATTTATTATATATATATATATATATATATACACACAATTTATTAGGTTAAAAAAAGTGTTATTATGTTTTACATTTTTATTTTATGTGTTACCAAGGAAGTTTTGAGGGTGGTGCTCCCAACCTCCCTTTCTTCTTGTAAGTCTGTGGTTTTATTATGCAATTATACATAGCATGGTAATTTTTAAAGAACTCCTATAGCATGCTGATATGGTTTAGATATTTGTCTCCTCCAAATCTTATGTTGAAATTTGATCTCCAGTGTTGGAGGTAGGGCCTGGTTGAGGTAGATCCTTTGGTTCTTGAGAGCAGA
The DNA here is from genome assembly GCF_006542625.1 of Nomascus leucogenys. Lineage (NCBI taxonomy): Eukaryota > Metazoa > Chordata > Mammalia > Primates > Hylobatidae > Nomascus > Nomascus leucogenys. The sequence continues at coordinate 26,575,567 of NC_044386.1, forward strand.
TCTCTTATGAATGCCATTCTCATAGGAATGAGTGAGTTTGCATTGTGTTAATTGCTACAAGGACTGATTGTTAAAAAGAGCCTGGCAACTTCCGTTCCTCTCTCATTCTTGCTTCCTTCCTCTCCCTATGTGATGCCTGCTACCCTTCACTTTTATTCATGGGTGGAAGTTTCCTGAAACCCTGCAGAACCATGAACAAAATGGCCTATTCTGGCACTTATTCTAAAAACCAACAGAGTCTCACTCTGTTGCTCAAGTTGGAGTGCAGTGGCGTGATCTCGGCTCACTGCAACCTCTGCCTCTGGGGTTCAAGCGATTCTCCTGCCTCAGCCTCCAACATAGCTGGGACTACAGGCACGTGCCACCACGCCCAACTAATTGTTTTTGTATTTTTAGTAGAGACCGGGTTTCACTGTGTTAGCCAGGATTGTCTCAATCTCCTGACCTCGTGATCCACCCACCTCGGCCTCCCAAAGTTCTGTGATTACAGGCATGGCCACAACACTTGGCCAATAAACCTCTTTTCTTTATAAATTACCCAGCTTCAGGTGTTTCTTTATGGTAATGCAAATGAACTATGACACATACTATAGCAAAAAAGTTGGTACTGGGACTAGCAATGAAATGAGCGGAAGCTGAAAAGAGATGGATTCTAGTAGCCTATTCTGGCACTTATTCTAAGGGGAATGTGCAATAATGTAACTGTATACACAGGGGAGAGTCACTAAAATAAATCACTGCAGTACACATCAAACGATGTGAGAGCACTGTGCGGTACTGCAAGCAGACAATCCCAGTGTGCAACTACTTGAAAGAGAAGTTGGCTCGATTCAGAATTGCAAGCAAAAGACATTGAAGAAGCTGTCAAACACACTAGCAAAGTCCTCAGATCTTTCTGATAATCACAAATTGAAGAATGGCATTCACATACATGACCCAAATGTTTCCAGTAACAAGGTAGTTCTTTCAGTACACTGCAGATAATAAGAGCAAATATTAACTAATTAAATATATGCTAGAAATTAGGAGAAAACCTGCTGGTGTACATTTTGAAAAAAAAATGTGTTAAAACTATGAAAGCTGGACATTTGTATATACTAATTCTTCATGATATGGAAACATATATGAATATAGATTTAGTCATAGTTAGCATAGTGCTAGATGCTGATTAGTATAAATTTTTAAAGCCATATTATATTACATATGTCAAATAAAAACAGAATTATAGCTTAGCAGCATATTTACTAACATATTAACATATTTTTTTGTGCTGCTGAGTTATAGTTGCAGATATATCTCCATGTTTTTTTTTTGTCAGCATGTGTGTGTGTGTGTGCATGTGTATGTGTGTGTCTGTGTGTGGTATTTATTTTGGCTTACACATTCCATGCTAAATCCCGTTCTGAGCACCATATTATCTGTAAGCAGTAATTTTTTGAAATTTTCTTAGCATTCACCAAGAAAAATTGCTTCAGTACTGATTCTCTTTTTCTGTGTATGTTTTGCTACGGAAGGAAGTTTAAGAATTTTTATAATACATAAGTCAGCTCTTAGATATTGATATGGAATTACATGTGTATTAAGTGTAGTTACATTTGCAATTGAATTTAATCCAATAATTCAATTTAGGTATCATGAATTATTATATATATCACACACATTTGAATACAAAAACTGAGAGGAAAAGCATCTATAGAGAATGTACTAAAATTAACACATGCAATGTTATAGGAGCTCGGCGCAGTTGCTCACGCCTATAATCCCAGCACTTTGGGAGGCTGATGTAGGCAGACTGCTTGAGCTCAGGAGTCTGAGACTAGCCTGGGCAACATGGTGAGACTCCGTCTCTAATAAAAATACAAAAAAACTTAGCCAGGCATGGTGGTGTGTGCTTATGGTCCCAGCTACTTGGAAGGCTGAGGTGGCAGGATGGCTTGAGCCCAGCGGTCAGAGGTTGCAGTGAGCCAAGATAGCACCACTGCATTCCAGCCTGAGTGACAGAGTGAGACCCTGCCTCAAAAACAACAATGAAAAAAAAAAAAGGAAAGAAAAGAAAAAAAAGACAAAACAATATTACTGTATATTTTATTTAAATAAAAATGCAGTTTATATGAAATAATAAAGTCCTATTCACGTTTCGAACATAATACTTCTTTATGCTTTACTAACACTATTCTTTTAGAAATTAATTGTCAATATCCGTCCATTTATTCATTATTTAACAGCACATATTTATTAAATGCATATACACACAGGATATCTACATGTAATATGTATATAGTATATATGTATTTATATATACAGTATATACATATATATACACAGAATATATATATAGATAGATAGATAGATATAGATATAGATATATATCTGTATGTTCTGCCAAGGGCGGTAAGATTTATTGAGTAAAGTAACATAGAGATAAAGATTAGGAAAAGCATCACTATATTTTTCTATATTAACCTTGTAAGGATTACATTTGAGTAATCTAATCTAAAAAAGATATCAGAAGATGCCATGAAATACATGAGATTCAAGTTTTCATGCACACAAAACAGTAAAGGCAAAGGACCTTAGGCTTAACAATGCCTGGAGCCTTTGCAGAATGCCAGAAGAATGGAACAGGAAAATAATCGACAAAAGCAGAGCATTAATTTGTTAAAAGAGTTAATGTCCTGCCAGACTGTGTCCTGCCAGACTGTATAGGGCCCTGAAGACTTTGAATTTTTGTTGGCTTTTATCATCATAACTATGAGAGTGTGATGGAAATTCGTTGGAAAAAATTAAACATAAGATGAGAGGATCTGACTTAAGAATTAAAGTGATCACTCTGGCTGTAGTGTTGAGAATACTCTTTGGGACAAGATTATCAATTACATTTCTGTTTCAATAATCCAGGAGATCAAGGTGGCTTGGATTAGGGTTACGTTGGTGTATGTAGTAAGATGTTGTCAGAATTTGGATATTTTTGAAAGTAAATCTGAGGTGAGACAGAAAAAGAGGAATCAGAAATAACTTCACAAGTTCATGACCTGAGCCACTGTAATAATCAAATTACCATATACTGAGGATTAAAACAGAAATTTGAAGATTGAAGGAAAAAATGTCAGGAGTTCAATTTGGCGTGCTCTGAGTGATGTAGCTATTTATAGTCATATCATAATTTTTGAAACATATCAATCTTTTATTTAACTAAGCACTGCTCTTCATTTTGGAGGAAATAATACAATTTAAAATCTGAATTTCCTACTCAAGAAGTAGTATAAAAACATGACATTGATTTAACATACAACCTTCAGCAAAAATAAAGTTAACACAATTCCTTGGGAAATAAAATTCATATAGAGTTTATCCTGTTAGTCAATGTGATTTTCCATAGTTCGCAAGTATTATAACCAAGAACAACAACAATTAAAAAAAATGAAAAGTTGAGTAAACCAGCTCAGTTTATGGTTATTCTGATGTTTTAAAAATCACAAATAAAATGTAACTTTTCAAGCAAATCCATTTGATGACCATGAGCACACTAGATTGTATCCTCATTTGTAAAAGAGAATAGTTTGACAAGCACATAATATCGAGTCTCCAACACAGTGGATTCTATTTTGTTTAAAAAAAAAGAAAGAAAACAAGTAGTCCTTAAATTATCTTAGCTCTTTATAGCATATGTCACATGAAATTAAAGTCTTGCTTCCAAATATATTTTTCTATGTTGTCGTAGTATCATCTAGTATTGTTCATGGTCAAATAACAATGTCTTTTTAATTTTTAATTATACTTTTAAGTTATAGGGTACATGTGCACAACATGCAGGTTTGTTACATATGTATACATGTGCCATGTTGGTGTGCTGCACCCATTAACTCGTCATTTAACATTAGGTATATCTCTTAATGCTATCCTCCCCTGTCCCCCCACCCCACAAGAGGCTCCGTTGTGTGATGTTCCCCTTCCTGTGTCCATGTGTACTCATTGTTCAATTCCCACCTATGAGTGAGAACATGCGGTGTTTGGTTTTTTTGTCCTTGTGATAGTTTGCTGAGAATGATGGTTTCCAGCTTCATCCATGTCCTCACAAAGGACATGAACTCATCATTTTTTATGGCTGCATAGTATTCCATGGCATATATGTGCCATATTTTCTTAATCCAGTCTATCACTGTTGGATATTTGGGTTGGTTCCAAGTCTTTGCTATTGTGAATAGTGCTGCAATAGACATATGTGTGCATGTGTCTTTATAGCAGCATGATTTACAATCCTTTGGGTATATACCCAGTAATGGGATGGCTGGGTCAAATGGTATTTCCAGTTCTAGATCCCTGAGGAATCACCACACTGACTTCCACAATGGTTGAACAGGACAGAACAGAACAAAATAACAATGTTTTAATGAAAGTTGGGGGCTTAGTCTACTCAGGCTGCTATAACAGAATACCACAGAGTGGGTACTTATAAACAACATAAATATATTGCTCACCCTTCTGCAGACTGGGAAGTTCAAGATCAAGGCACCAACATATTTGGTTCTGTGGAGGGCCTGCTCCCTCATAGGTAGCCATTTTTTCACTGTAACCTCACATGGCTAAAAAGGTAAGGGATTTTTCTGTTGTCTCTTTTATAAGGGCACTATCCCATGCAGAAAGAATGCCTTCATGACCTAATCACTTCCCAAAGGCCCCTTCTCCTAATACCATCACATTTTTTGGATTTCAGCATATGAATTTTAGGGGACCATAGGCATTCAATCCATTGCAGTTGGCTGTATGCATCTGGGCATTGCAGAGAATTCCAGGATGAAAAAAATATATTGTAATTCATTAGCATTTAAAGGGCATTTGGAAAGTAAATAAAAAAGAAAGTGAGCTGTAAGGGTGGACTCCAAGCCATGAGCTGCAGAAAACTTCAGTTTTATTAAGAGAATCTGGAAGATGATCAGAAAAATATAGACTAAGATGAAGCAGCAAGTGAAGTAAAAATTAAATTAGGAGAACAGTGTGAATACAGTTCAATGAAGAAACTATGAAAAAGAATAAGTACTCCTCTAATAAATATTGCTGATTAATTAGCCAATAGAGAATTGATATTGATCAATGACAAAAAATTAGCAGATTTGTAGGAAATCACCTAATTGGAGTATTCATGTGCAAAGAAAAAAAGGAGAAAATGAGTAAAGACACACTATCACCACTTTTGACAATTTTCTTTCTGGAGAGAGGAGCAGAAAAAGAGAATGAGAAAGGTTTAGCAAGTTTTTTTAATATGAGAAATAATAGCATGTTTGTTTATTCAAGGGGAGGTCAACACTGTGAAATAAAAGAAATCAAAGAAAGTCACTGGAACAAAATCCATGAATAAGTGAGAGAAGATGGGATTCAGTAGACACATACATACATCAGGCCGCCATAGGTAGGTCACAGAGTTTATCTGCAGTTGCAAAAAGAAAGACTATGTTCTCAGATACAAATAGGTGTTCAGATGTAGAGACAGGAAATTGTGGAAAGATTCTTGATTGTTTTGATATTTGCTATGGGAAAAAGAAAAAGCAGCAAAATCAATAGCTGTGGAGAGAAAGAAAGAGGTTTTTGAATTAGTCTTTTGAAAAATTGCTAGAGTGAATGGATAAAGAAAATAGATGAGGACTGGTGAATAAGAAAAGAAATAAAAAGTTTCTGAGGTTAGTGGTCATAAAGTTGAAGTGAGATCCATCATTGTGGTTGCTCATTTATATTTAGCTGCATGCAGATGAGGAAGATAATGAAAGTTTTGTTCACTAGGGTTTGGATTTTGCAAGGTGAGTGTAAGTCTCAAGAGAGGCAAAAAATAGAAGGAGAAAAATACTAGAGTGATTATAATGCTGACCCTGGGAAATTAAAATGAATGGGTTTAGTATTTAGGACATAGGATAAGGTGTGAGTGACAGTAATGCAGTAAACCCAAGTGTGTTCACATTCCAGTATGGACAGAGAATCTCAGACCTGCTACTAGAGGCAATGAGTGTGAAAGGAAGCTTGCAGCAGTAGAAGAGTAAGTTCTGGAAGTTGAGATAATGGATCATTAAAATAGTGTTAATGACAATTAAATAGGACCACTAGTTTAAGTGGTTTGAATGAGAAAGCAAAATGTGAAAGTGTCAGTAAATACTTTTGTTAAACTTAGCAGACAGTAGTCTAATAAATTTTTACAAACATATATACACATATAAATTTATGTAATCTTCACTATAATACTATGTAGTAGGTGCCCCTAGTATATATATGTATAATAAAGGAATTATATGTGTTTAAATATATATATATATATATATATATGGGTTGAGACAAGTAAACATTAACTAACTTGCCCAAGGGCACACAGCTATGTCGTGGTGGAGGTGGGTTTCAGTCAGAGAAAATTAGTTCTTCATTACGAGCTCTTCACATTTGGCTACAGATTGGTAAAGAGGGGGTTAAAGACATAGCTATTTAGATTATTTGAAATATTATCTATATGGCTTTAGAAATCACCAAGAATTAACTCATAAGTGTGGGAGATTATTGTAGTAAAACATAAGTCAAAATTAAAAAGTAATCAATAATTTGGGGATCAGCTGACAACTACCACAAAGAAGGTACTTCTAGGGAAAAAGGAAGAAACCCAGAAGCAGTAAGGAGAACAGTGATCTCATCTCCAAAACCAATGGTAAGGGATATTTTGCATGAAAATAATTAAAAGGATTTTTTATAGGAGGAAATATCTTTGAGGAAAAGCCATGTTCCAATTATAGCAAAAATGGGAATGGAATCTTCCCCCCAAAATTTGAAGGTATGAGTCATTGTGAAGCTGACTATCAATTCAGAGGTCATAGCAAAAAGTTTAAGTGTGGAAGAGGTATAAGTTAAGAGAGAAAAAGGAATAAAAAGTTGAATGATGACCATAATTATGGAATGGTCATAAGTGTATTTTATAGAATCTTCAATTAATTGCATATTAACAAATGTTGTTTTTAAACGTACAAAAATTGCAACTTTGATTTTTCTGCTGTCATGTAATGGAATTACAAAGTACATAATAATAAAACTGTATACATAGACATTACTTGATTTCCAATGTGGGTTCCTTACAAGAATTGTGTGTGTGTATGTGTATGCGTGTAGTTGATCCTTGAACAACAAGGGTTTGAACTGTATGGGTCCACTTATACATGAATTTTTATACATGGATTTCTTTCATTAAAAGTTACCCTGCATATGCCTGTCTTTTCTGCCTCCCCTTTTGTCTCCCCCTCTCCACGTTTGTCATGCTTGAGACAAGACCAACCCCTCCTCTTTCTCCTTCTCCTAAGCCTCCTCAACATGAAGACAATGAGGATGAAGACTTATGATGATCCATTTTCCTTTTAACAAATAGTAAATATATTTTTCTTCCCTGTTATTTTCTTAATAACATTTTCTTTTCTCTAGCTATTTTATTGCAATAATACCTTATATAATACAGATAACATATGAAATATGGGTTGATTGTATAGGTTATCAGTAAGGCTTATTGTCAACAATAGGCTATTAGTAGTTAAATTAGTAGTTAAAATTTGGGGGAGCCAATAATTATATATAGATTTTCAACTGTGTGGGGGTTGGGACCTCTAATCCTCACATTGTTTAAGAGTTAATTGTGGACTTAGCCAGAAATTCTTTGTCTTACCTTGATAAAATATATCCATGTAACAAATCTGCATATTTACCACTTATATGTAAAATAAAATAAAATAAAATAACAGTTGAATTTTTTAAAAAGTCAATTTTATATTGACCCTGGGAAATTAAAATGAATGGGTTTAAAATTCTGACTTAAGAATATTTAATAAAATAATAAATAATAATAATAAAAGTAAATATTTGTGATAGATCAGCAAATATTAAACATGTTAATTTCAGTATCCATATATAGCCCAAAAATAGAATAAAGAATATAAATATAGATACCATGCTTATAATATGCAATGAATTGGTGGTAAGTTTCTCTGTAAACTTTTCTATTGATTCTAAAATTTTACAACTAACCTGTATTATTTGATAACCAACAGAAACATTTTAAAAATGTGTTGATAATCATACACTATACAACAAAATGTAAAACAGCCTGAGGGGGAATATTGTGTGTCAATGCAAAGTGAAATATGAAAATTTCTAATCTATTCATCTGCTTTTGAGATAGCAGTGTGAAAAATAAAAAAACACATATTCACACTCAGCCAGCCACAGCTCTAAGTGAAGTGAAATGGTGAATAATGCATGTATGGAATCCACCCTAGAAGTATACACTAAAATATGATGTGTCTTAGTATGTAATATTTTAGAATAATGTACTATTTTAGCATAAAATATTCTCTGCATATTTGAAATAGGTGATAAATTAAAATTAGGTATGTTTTTGTGGCCATTAACAGTGATTTTTACTGTGATACAAGGAGCCTGATGCTAGCATCTGTGAATCTTAGGGCATTTACATTTCACTTTGCTGAGAAAGTGAGTGCCCTATTCAGGTTTCCAAAGCTGCACAGGGCAGATGCCACCTCCTGTACTGATAGTCGCTGAAGAAACTTAACCCAGTACACCCTTTCATGGTACATGAAGTGTCCTGTTCTAAAGTCAAGCACTTTAACAACAGAAGAAGGCTGAGAAACAACGATTTGTCATCTAAGCAGACATTTGATTGATATCTATAGACTACTAAGGATTAAGGCAAAAGGACAATTTTTCTCCCTTGTACAGACTTAAAGTAGAAGCAATGTGAAAAAAAAAAAAAAAAAAGCTGGGCACGGTGGCTCACGCCTGTAATCTCAGCATTTTGGGAGGCTGAGGCAGGCAGATCACTTGAGGTCAGGAGTTTGAGACCAGCCTGGCCAACATGGTAAAACCTTGTCTCTACTAAACATACAAAAATTAGTGGGCCATAGTGGTACCTGCTACTTGGGAGGCTGAGGCAGGAGAATCTCTTGAACCCGGGAAGTGGAGGTTGCAATGAGCCAAGACCATGCCATTGCACTTCAGCCTGGGCAACAAGAGTGCAACTTCGTCTCAAAAACAAACAAACAAAAAACCAATAAACAATTCTTGCTTCTATTGGAATAAAACATTCCGCCATGCATTTTACACAAATAATGCCTATGAATAGTTGTGACCCCAAAGATTCTAACAGTTAGCATAGACAGAAATCATTGTATTGTGCTTCACTTTATTGTGCTTTGCAGGAAAGGCATATTTTATAAATTGAAAGTTTGTGGCAACTCAGCATGAACAAATCCATTGGCACCATTTTTTCAACATCATGTGCTCACTTTATGTGTCTGTTTCTACTTTGGTATTTATTGCAATATTTCAAACTTTTTATTATTATTTTAACTGTTATGTGATAGGTACAATATTTCAAACTTTTTATTATTATTTCAAATTTGGAAGTATCGCAATATTTCAAAGTTTTATTATTATTTTATCTGTTATGTGATAGGTGATCTTGGGTGTTACCATTGCAATCATTTTGGGAATCCCCAAATCACACCTATATCAGACAGTAAACTTAGTCAATAAATGTTACGGATATACTGACTGCTCTGCAGACCAGCCATTCCCCCATCCATCCCCCTCTCCTTGGGCCTCCCTATTCTCTGAGATACAACAATATTACAATTAGACCAATTAATAACCCTTCCATGGCTTCTAAGTGTTCAAATGAAAGGAAGAGTTATAGGTCTCTCACTTTAAATCAAAGGTCAAAAAATAGAAATGATTAAGCTTAGTGAGAAAGCCATATCGAAAGCTGAGATAGTTGAAACTCAAGACTTCTTGCACCAAATGGCCAAGCTGTGGGTGTAAAGAAAAAGTTCTTAAAGAAAATTAAAAGTGCTACTCCAGTGAACACATGAGTAATACGAAGGCAAAATGACCTTATTGCTGATATGAAGAAAGTTACAGTGGTCTGGTTAGATAAAACCAGCCACATTTTCTTAAGCCATAAGCCTAATCCAGAGCAAGCCCCTAACTCTCTTCAATTGTTTTAAGGCTGAAAGGGGAGTGGAAGATGCAGAAAAAAAGTTTGAAGTGAGCAAAGATTCGTTCATGCGGTTTAAGGAAAGAAGCTGTCACCATAACATAAAGGTACAAGGAGAAGCAGCAATTACTAATGTAGAAGCGGCAGGAAATTACCCAGAAGGTACAGCTAAGATCATTGATAAAGGTGTCTATACTAAACAATCGACTTTCAGTGTAAATTAAACAAACTTTTAATAGAAGATGCCATCTAGAACTTTCATAGCTAGAGAGGAGATGTCATGACTTCAAAGCTTTAAAGGGCAGGCTGACTCTTTTATTAGGAGCTAATGTAGCTGGACTTTGAGCAGAAGCCAATGTTCATTTACCAAAACATAAATCCTAGGCCTGTCAAGAATTATGCTAAATGTACTCTGCCTGTGTTCCAGAAATGGAACAACAGAGCCTGGATGACAGGACATCTGTTTACACAATGGTTTACTGAATATTTTAAGCTCACTGTTAAGTCCTACTTCTCTCACACACACAAAATTACTTCAAAATATGACTCTCATTGACAATGCACCTAGTCACTCAATAGACCAACAATGTACCCAAATCACCCAACAGATGACTGTGATGGAGATATAAACGGAGATTAATGTTGTTTTCTTGCTTGCTAACACAACATCTATTCTGCAGCACATGAATCAAGGTTTTACTTCTAGTTTCAAGTATTATTATTTAAGAAATAACATTTCATAACCCTATAATTGCCATAGATTGTGATTCCTCTGATGGATCTAGAAAAAGTAAATTGAAAATCTTCTGGAAAGGATTCACCATTCTAGATGCCATTAAGAACATTTGTGATCATGAGACGAGGTCAAAACATCAACATTTACAGAAGTTTGGAATAATTTGATTTAAAACCTCAGGGATAACTTTGAGGGGTTCAAGACTTCAGTGGAGGAATTAACTGCAGATGTTATGGAATTAGCAAGAGAACTAGAATTTTAAGTGGAGGCTAATGATGTGACTGAATTGCTTCAATCTCAGGATAAAACTTGAATAGATGAGGATTCAATTCTTAAGGATGAGCTAAGTAAGTGATTTCTTGAGATGGAATCTACTCCTGGCAAAGATGCTGTGAACATTGTTGAAATGACCACAAAGTCTTTAGAATATGACATAAACTTAATTGATAAAGCAGCAGCATGTTTGGAGAGGACTGACTCCAATTTTGAAAGAACTGAAGTCAATTTTACTGTGGGTAAAATGCTATCAAACAGCATTGCATATTATGAAAAAGATTGTCTTGAAAAAAAGAGTGGCAATGTGACAAACTTCACTGTTATTTTAAGGAACTGCCACATCTATTCCAACCTTCAGCAACTACCACCCTAATCAGTTAGCAGCCATCAACATTGAAGTAGGACTCTCCACCAGCAAAAAGATTACAATTCTTTTAATGCTCAGAAGATTATTAGTATTTTTTAAGAAATAAAGTATTTTTAACAAGGTATGTACTTTTGTTAGACATAATGCTATTTCACACTGAATAGACTATGGTATTATGTAACATAACTTTTATATGCACTAGAAAACTAAAAAAATCATGTGACTTGCTTCATTATTTGTTTTATTGCAGTGGTCTGGAATCCAACCAGAAATATCTCAGATGTATGTCTGTATCTAAATCCTTAATTGTATCTAAGTGCATGATGCTTTCTGTATAGATAACAAAAGTTTGTTTCAGCAATCTGAGAATTTTATAATCAAGGTCTAAATTACACTGGTATTTAATGTGGTGATAACAGTGGTTGGGAGGGATATTGAAATAAGAGTTCAAATAGGAGATAAAAACCTCACTCATGTTATACAGTTTTTTAGAAGCAACCTTTGCCCTGCTTCCAATTTAAAGGGCCCAAATTACTTTTTTTCCCCCAATTGTAGATGTGTTTTTATTTCTAGGTCTAAAATAAATTACTCTTGGCACAGAGTAATTAAGTGAACCAATTAGATGTTGATCCAAACTAAGACCTCACTTCCTTTGAAACATTCTTGAACTAAACATTGACTATGAACTCTCCATTATTAGTATCCTTTCTGTCTCTATTCTGGTTGTTTTCTGGAAAAGAACAATGCATGCTATATAGAAAAAGAATTTACTGAATATTTTAATTGTATGTTACTCCCAGAAGCTGTACATTTTAATTCATAAAGAAATACACCTGGCTAAGTAAGATGTCAACTCTTGTACTCAGGTTAGCTTTATTTAAATCATTTAAGTACCTACAATACTATAAATTGATTTGAATTTCTCTCTGCTGTAGCTCTGAATTATTTTGCTGTTCTCTCTCTGGCTTATTGTATAAGGTACATTTTTTGCCTAATATTTTTGCATTAGTTCATGACTTTCTTAAACCCTTATCTGAACTAATAATGTAGTTGGATTTCTCCAAGAATTGGAAAAGTTCAATGTTATGAGATGAAAAAGCCAAATCAAATAAAATCACAATAAATAAGTCTGAAACCATTTCACCAGAATAACTATGTATTGTTGTATATGACTAAAGAAATTACAGGTTGTATTAGTCCATTTTCATGCTGCTGATAAAGACATACCTGAAACTGGATAATTTACAGAAGAAAGAGGCTTAATGGACTTACAGTTTCACATGGCTGGGGAGGCCTCACAATCATGGCAGAAGGCAAGGAGGAGCAAATCACATCTTACATGGATGGCAACAGGCAAAAAGACAGAACTTGTGCAGGGGAACTCCTGTTTATAAAACCATTAGAGCTCATGAGACTTACTCACGATCAGGAGAACAACACAAGAAAGACCAGCCCCTATGATTCAATTACCTCCTACTGGCTCCCTCCCATGAAAGGACATATGCGAATTGTGGGAATTACAATTCAAGATGAGATTTGGGTGGGGACACAGCTCAACTACAGAATTCTGCCCCTGGCCACTCCCAAATCTCATGTCCTCATATTTCAAAACCAATCATGCCTTCCCAATAGTTCCCCAAAGTCTTAGCTCATTCCAGTATTAACTCAAAAGTCCACAGTCCAAAGTCTCATCTGAGAGAAGGCAAGTCCCTTCCGCCTATGAGCCTGTAAAATCAAAAGCAAGTTAGTTACTTTCTAGATACAATGGGGGTACAGGCATTGGGTAAATACAGCCATTCCAAGTGGGAGAAATTGGCCAAAACAAAGGGGCTATAGACCCCATACAAGTCCAAAATCCAGCAAGGCAGTCAAATCTTAAAGATCCGAAACAATCTCCTTTGACTCCATGTCTTACATCCAGGCCACGCTGATACAAAGGTGGGTTCCCATGGTTTTGGGCAGCTCTGCTTTTGTGGCCTGCAGGATATAGCCCCCCTCCTGGCTGCTTTCACCAGCTGGCATTGAGTGTCTGTGGCTTTTCCAAGCAGAGTGCCAGCTGTTGGTGGATCTACCATTCTGGGGTCTGGAGGACAGTGGCCCTCTTCTCACAGCTCCACTACATTGTGCCCCATTAGGGACTCTGTGTGGGGGCTCCAACCCCACATTTCCCTACTGCACTGCCCTAAAAGAGGTTCTTTGTGAGGGTCCCACCCCTGCAGAAAACTTCTGCCAGGGCATCCAGGCATTTCCATATGTCCTCTGAAATCTAGGCAGAAGTTTCCAAACCTCAATTCTTGACTTCTGTGCACCCACAAGCTCAACACCATGTGGAAGTTGCTAAGGTTTTGGGCTTCTACCCTGTGAAGCAACAACCTGAGCTGTACTTCAGCCCATTTTAGTCATGGCTGTAGTAGTTGGGACACATGGCACCAAGTCCCTAGACTGCACACAGCAGAGGGACCCTGGGGCCCAGCCTTTGAAACCATATTTTTCTCCTAAACCTCCAGGTCTGTGATAGGAGGGGCTGCTGCAAAGGTATCTAACATGCCTTGGAGATATTTTCCCCATTGTCTTGGTGATTAACATTGGGGTCCTAGTTACTTATGCAAATTTCTGAAGCTGGTTTGAATTTCTTCTCAGAAAATGAGATTTTCTTTCCTATCACATTGTCAGGCTGCAAATTTTCCAAACATTTGTGCTCTGTTTCCCTTTTAAAACTGAATGCTGTTAACAGCACCCAAGTAACCTCTTGAATGCTTTGCTGCTTAGAAATTTCTTCCCCTAGATACGCTAAATCATCTCTCTCAAGTTCAAAGTTCCACAAATATCTAAGGCAGTGGCAAAATGCCACTAGTCTGTTCGCTAAAACATAACGAGAGTCACCACCTTTGCTCCAGTTCCCAACAAGTTTCTTATTTCCATCTGAGAGCACCTCAGCTTGGACCTTATTGTTCATATCACTATCAGCATTTTTGTCGAAGCCATTCAACAAGTCTCTAAGAGATTCCAAACTTCTCCACATTTTCCTGTCTTCTTCTGAGCCCTCCAAACTGTTCCAACCTCTGCCTGTTACTCAGTTCCAATGTTGTTTCCACATTTTCAGGTATCTTTTCAGCAGCACCCCACTCTACTGGTACCAATTTACCGTATTAGTCTGTTTTCATGATGCTGATAAAGACATACCTGAGACTGGGCAATTTACAAAAGAAAGAGGTTTAATAGACTTACAGTTCCACATGGCTGGGGAAGCCTCACAGTCATGGCAGAAGGTAAGGAGGAGCAAGTCATGTCTTACATGGATAGCAACAGGCAAAAAGAGAGAACTTGTGCAGGGGAACTCCTGTTTATAAAACCATCAGATCTCATGTGACTTATTCACGATCATGAGAACAGCACAAGAAAGACCTGCCGCTATGGTTCAATTACCTCCCACTTACTCCCTCCCACAACATGACGTGGGAGTTGTGGGAGTTACAATTCAAGATGAGATTTTGGTGGGGACACAGCTAAACCATATCATAGAGGCTCGATATGTTTTGCAATATCATTATATTTAAATGCATGTGTTCATTGTAGATTCTGGATATTAGCCCTTTGTCAGATGAGTAGGTTGCAAAAATTTTCTCCCATTCTGTAGGTTGCCTGTTCACTCTGATGGTAGTTTCTTTTGCTGTGCAGAAGCTCTTTAGTTTAATTAGATCCCATTTGTCAATGTTGGCTTTTGTTGCCATTGCTTTTGGTGTTTTAGACATGAAGTCCTTGCCCACGCCTATGTCCTGAATGGTATTGCCTAGGTTTTCTTGTACGATTTTAATGGTTTTAGGTCTAACATTTAAGTCTTTAATCCATTTTGAATTAATTTTTGTATAAGGTGTAAGGAAGGGATCCAGTTTCAGCTTTCTACATATGGCTAGCCAGTTTTCCCAGAACCATTTATTAAATAGGGAATCCTTTCCCCATTTCTTGTTTTTGTCAGGTTTGTCAAAGATCAGATGGTTGTAGATATGTGGCATCATTTCTGAGGGCTCTGTTCTGTTCCATTGATCTATATCTCTGTTGTGGTACCAGTACCATGCTGTTTTGGTTACTGTAGCCTTGTAGTATAGTTTGAAGTCAGGTAGCGTGATGCCTCCAGCTTTGTTCTTTTGGGTTAGGATTGACTTGGCGATGCGGGCTCTTTTTTGGTTCCATATGAACCTTAAAGTAGTTTTTTCCAATTCTGTGAAGAAAGTCATTGGTAGCTTGATGGGGATGGCATTGAATCTATAAATTACTTTGGGCAGTATGGCCATTTTCACGATATTGATTCTTCCAACCCATGAGCATGGAATGTTCTTCCATTTGTTTGTATCCTCTTTTATTTCATTGATCAGTGGTTTGTAGTTCTCCTTGAAGAGGTCCTTCACATCCCTTGTAAGTTGGATTCCTAGGTATTTTATTCTCTTTGAAGCAATTGTGAATGGGAGTTCACTCATGATTTGGCTCTCTGTTTGTCTGTTATTGGTGTACAAGAATGCTTGTGATTTTTGTACATTGATTTTGTATCCTGAGACTTTGCTGAAGTTGCTAATCAGCTTAAGGAGATTTTGGGCTGAGACAATGGGATTTTCTAGATAGACAATCATGTCATCTGCAAACAGGGACAGTTTGACTTCCTCTTTTCCTAATTGAATACCCTTTATTTCCTTCAATGAACTCAAACAAATTTACAAGAAAAAAACAAACAACCCCATCAAAAGGTGGGCAAACGACATGAACAGACACTTCTCAAAAGAAGACATTTATGCAGCCAAAAAACACATGAACAAATGCTCATCATCACTGGCCATCAGAGAAATGCAAATCAAAACCACAGTGAGATACCATCTCACACCAGTTAGAATGGCCATCATTAAAAAAACAGGAAACAACAGGTGCTGGAGAGGATGTGGAGAAATAGGAACACTTTTACACTGTTGGTGGGACTGTAAACTAGTTCAACCATTGTGGAAGTCAGTGTGGCGATTCCTCAGGGATCTAGAACTAGAAATACCATTTGACCCAGCCATCCCATTACTGGGTATATACCCAAAGGACTATAAATCATGCTGCTATAAAGACACATGCACACGTATGTTTATTGCGGCACTATTCACAATAGCAAAGAGTTGGAACCAACCCAAATGTCCAACAACGATAGAATGGATTAAGAAAATGTGGCACATATACACCATGGAATACTATGCAGCCATAAAAAATGATGAGTTCGTGTCCTTTGTAGGGACATGGATGAAACTGGAAAACGTCATTCTCAGTAAACTATCCCAAGGACAAAAAACCAAACACCGCATGTTCTCACTCATAGGTGGGAATTGAACAATGAGAACTCATGGACACAGGAAGGGGAACATCACATTCCGGGGACTGTTGTGGGGTGGGGGGAGGGGGGAGGGACAGCATTAGGAGATATACCTAATGCTAAATGACGAGTTAATGGGTGCAGGAAATCAACATGGCACATGGATACATATGTAACAAACCTGCACATTGTGCACATGTACCCTAATACCTAAAGTATAATAAAAAAAAAGAAAAAAAATAAAAATAAAAAAAATTTAAAAAAAGAAAAATAAAAAAATAAAATCCTATCAAGTTAAAAAAAAATAAAAAATAAATGCATGTGGATGTATTTGTCTCTCAAAGAGAATATTTCTTTCTCCTTTATTCAAAGATAACTATGTTTTCACTTGAAATCAAAGATGATAAAAGTTAATTCATACAGCAAGCCACGTATCTCTCACACTATTTATTTAAAATGGATTCAGCCCAACAATCTTTGGGTTAAAAGTACTATATGCCAACCTAAGATAATACTGTTCCCTGATCTCATCTGTGTGTGTCATGTGTGTGCATGGCTTTCAGATGTAGGATTCTATAACCACAATGTTCTGAAAACATAATGTGAGGACACATTACCCCACTGGTCAATGCCCCGCCCCTTCAATGCAAATCTTTCAGCCTCTTTTCATCTGGAGACAATTCAATAGCCTTGGAACATTCTCTGGAATATTTTCCACAATGAGCAAGATCTCTTGTCTCTTGTATACTACATCAGTGTGTGAAATGTCATCTTTCAAATCAGTAGGTACATATACTTACACACACTGAAATGACTATACATGGATCCTTCTCATTTTAAGTATCTTTTTTTCTTCAACTATGCTAATTTTCCTTTGCCATGAAATATGTAAAAACAGAATCTTATACTCACTTCTAAAATGTATAAGCTATATGAAACAAACAAACAAAAACAGAAATTAAAGCTTGGGAAAATAGAAATCAGTGAAAAGATTGAAACACCAAGATTCAAGAAAGACCTGCATCAAATGTCAAAATCTTAAGCAGTAGAAACCCAAATAACATTTTTTCAGAGCACTAAGCAGCAATATTCAGATCCAGTATGTCTTTGTTTTGGACCTCACTAAATTCTAAACATTGGAAGAAAGAAATTGCTCAATCAAGTGTTTAATTCTGGATGAATCAGTGAAAGCTAAGAATGCTTGGGTCACACAGCACATGTGTGACCACAGGTCTGCCGCAAGAGATTCTGGGGCTGATGTTAATTTATCTCCCCAATAGGTGTCTTTCTCTAATAACAGATAAATTTGAATAGGTTGCAAACCGCAACCTTGTAAGGGATTTGGTAATATACTGAGTATATATTCTTCTTTGGGAACTTCTCTGATAATATCAGAACCTCAGAGGTCTCTTATTGTACCCACTCTCACCCCACTCTGATGTAAAACCTAAGGCCAAGTCTCAATGTAGTTTCCAGTGCTGCTCATTTATAAATATATTTGTTTTGACATTTCTCCTAATTTCTAATAAATAACATATTCTCTACTTCGAAGAGACTTGTGTCTCCAACCCAGAAAAAGAGTTCCTGCAACAGACATAGTATACAAATAATGAGGCAACCAACACTGAAGGAGATTTCTAGGCGAGCTAGAAGCTAGCTTGTGAAATGTGTCTAACTTCATTGGGTCAACCTTAACTTGGAAGAGTTTAAATATTTTCAATAACTATAGCAGGGAATTTTTAGGTGGAGCTAGGAGAACATGAAATTGAGAAGAAGGAAACCTAAAACGTGGGAATAGGAAAGTGGTGGTCTCTTTCCACAGTGACTTCCAGTAGGATCAAGCTGAATGGTGAGCCTGTCTATAAACATTGATGAGTCTGGCACAGACTTCTTAATTTTTAATAAGAAACTTCTAAACTCAGTTTTTTTCTCTAGAAAAAACTACAATATTAACTTGGGGAAAGGTACTTTTTAAGCACATAGGACTCATCTATACTTAACCTGCCAGAAGTTTTTCGCTGGCTGACTCATGCCTTGGATCTTTCATTGACTTCAAATATTTTTTCTTCTTACTACTCTCTAGCATGCTATCTTTCTTCGTGTTACATTCTGCAGTGATCTTCATTAACTGCCCAATGTCAAACTGTGATTTTTATAAGGATGACCATACACTTAGATGTTTACATTACCACATAATATGAATGTGAGTTACATACTGACATTTTCTACATGTCTTTTATACATTAATATCTATAATTTAGTTTCTGCAATGTATTCCCTATTTTTGAATAAGAATTGGGTTTCCTGTTGCTCTTTGAGAAACTAAATCAATATTATTTTATCCTAATAGATAGACTAATTATTACTGGAAGAAAGATGCTGATAACAATGCTATGCTGTATCAGTGTAAGGTAAATTATAATATTACCATACAACCTGGGATATTTACTTAATAAATTTAACGATTCTGGATAATTTAATAAGAATGATTTTCCTCAGCAGAATTTGCTTTAAACATTACAAACTTTATCGGCCAGCCTTCTACACCTAACCACTTGCTGGACCAGTCGATGAGCCCTGTTGCCTCTGTAAATCAAATTGATTGATGCCTAGGGCATATCATTTGCCCATGGCAGGTCAGTTCCCTCCCTGGATGACCATTAACTTCAGCTTCCATCACTTGAATTTTACTTAGAAAAACTGAGTTGTATTTCTTTCAAAGCGTGTTATGCCATATATGTTTACAATTACAGCAATGTCACTAAAATGTTATGAAAATAAATTGAGATACATTCAAAATAGAAGATATTCATTATTTTACATTGTTTTGTAAGGCAATAAACATAATATATGGGATAATAATTGTGGACCAGATAACTATGAAAGATTGGGGATGTAAAAATATAAATGCTTTTCCACTGAGATTGCCATATAGTATTTTCATATCCTCTCTACGGAGTGAATGGATTAAACCCAAAAGCAATAAATGATGTATCATGAGTATGTCTTATGTAATAATATCAATTGTCATTAGGCCAACCAGTGTCTGCAAAAATGTATTCTCTTCATAAAAATGTATGTATTATTGTAGAATACATTATATCAACACCTATCTGTAGGTGTATGGATGTACTTATGCACAATCATAAACACACGTACCCCATACATATATATGCAATGCTGCATATATGTTTACTATGAACTTTTGAACTCACTATTTCAAGGAACCAAACAAGCAAAAATAAGGTTTATTCTAATTGATTCAAATATTTACTTCTGGTTTACTAAGTCTTTGTAGATACAATAAAAAAACACTCACCAATTACTTTTTTAGGATGGTAAACTTGAAGTTTTTAGACTGATGCCACAGTTTACTGGCTGTTTTTAAAGACAGAGAGGTGAATTGGGTTATCTTTGTTTTATATCTCTTATCACTAACATTATATTTAAAAATGAAGTATAAAATTGTAGCTTAAGAAACAATAGCTCCTAATGCTCTTAAGTCACTATCACATTAAATCTTGCACATTTTGAGGAAAATAGGATTTTTTTTTTACTCTGCATAAGTGTTTTATCACAAAGAACATAAAAGCATATATATAAACAGGGTTAACTATTTTTTTCTTGATAATCCAGGAAAGACTATGTTTTAGTATCAGCCAAGTTTTAACAAAACATTTTATCTTTTTCATAATATAGATGACCCCTTTGTAATACAACTTTCTACTTTGATGATGTCAAAGCAAAAATTGCATCAATATTACATAGGCAGGGAACATTTTATTCAAGAGGACAGATAAGAATTCAATTTGAACTCAACTACAATGGAATAAAAGGCCGGATGATTTTAAAAGTTCGTGAAGGAGTTGGGGGAGTGGGGGAGATCATAAGCTATTTTTGCTAGTAGGTGTTCCCAAAGGAAAAATAAACTTTCCCACATCTTTATCACAGGAGTGATATGCCCACTGAAGTTAGGCTCCTACACTCCTACAAAGATTGGGAGATAGGAGTGCTATCATTCTTGATATTTACATTTCAAGAAGATGGCTCCCAGATCCTGGAGAAAGAAATTCCTGGGTTTAAATACTAGCGAGAGGATTTTAAATAGATTTACATACATCTCAAAGGAACAGATAATGAATTTATAATTACAAGTTTCCTAAAAAATGTTCTCAGAGAAGAGAACTCAGAAATTAGAAATAAGATAAAGCCTGTATAAAGTTTAGTCAAGCTGAGAGGAACATTAAGGCTGCCTTGATTAATAAAAACATTCTATTTCTTCAGTAGACAATATAGTAGTGACTAACCACTTGTGGATTTTGAGGTCGTGAAACGTGGGTATTATGGCTGAAGTCATTGAATATTTCCTTGTATTTAAATGTAGTTGAGGTAAATTTAAATTAATTAGCAGTAAGTAGTGGCTACAGTATTGGGCAATACATATACATGGATACATAATCAATGATTATTATCTTGAACAAAAGTAAAATCTTAAGTTAAAAATGAAACATAATTGATATATAAAGCACCTGCCTTTACAATTAGGATAGCTTATGTACTAATTTGTGTTGCTACTCTTTATTAGTGATTTGTTTGTTGTCATGTGATTTCATTTATGATGAGTAATCAAAAGAGTCACTAACTAAACACACCCTGACTTATTAATTTGCAAATATTTGTTTTCAATTATTCATTTTCCACACAGCCAAAGGGTACCAATGCATGCAGAAATTCCATGAGAGAGAAAAGTAAATAAACTTCCATATTTTGCATTTCTGCTTCCGTTACAACATCATTCCACATTCAGTGCTCGAGCTTCATGGCACTATATTTCAAAACCAACCTTTCTGTTAAAAAGGTGTCTATCTATTGTTTATCACACCTTTTTTCTGAATTAATGATATGGGTAAATGTCCAGGCCCATAATTATTTACCCATTGCTTAATCCAGATTTTTTGCAGGAGATAGAAATTTCCAGAAGCAATTACTCTGCATCCTCATTCTTTCTTTTCTCTTCCTTTTGTTTAGGAGAGATATATACCCTTATCTCAAGGTCAACCTGTGTCCCACTGTTAGCATCTCCTTTCATAGCTGTGTTGCCAGGATCTGGATTTGCCATCAATTCCTCTCCAATCTGTAATGTCAACTGCTCTTTCCGCTGACTCCTACTTCCAACCCAAGTCTAAAGTCAAACTGACGTTTTTCCCAGCCAGGAATGACAGAAACCAACAGTGGCAGCAAAAACAACAACTAAAAAAACAACAGACAGTCTCGTGGTTAAGGAAGTTGCTCCGATTTTCATATGTTGAAATACATACAAATGCATGTAAGAATTATAAATATGTATAAGACTTAAGGACAGTCTACATTCCCAGAATCTTTTATCAAACATCTTCTAGAAAAAGCAAACAAGCAAAAAAAAAAAAAATAACCAAGTCTTACTTACAGATATAGAGGTAAAAATCCTAAGAAACAAAAAAGAGAGAGAGGGGAGAGAGAGAGAGAAGAGAAAGAAGAAAAGAAAAAGAGAAGGAAGGAAGAAGGAAGGAAGGGAGGGAGGGAGGGAGGGAACTATAATACCAAAAGCTTAATACAATATTCTCAAGTAGAGTGTATAGCAAAAAGGAAAACATGCTTTATCATTTGTTAATGTAATTCATCATTTTATTAAGGAAGGAAAATATGTGAGAAATTAGAACTTTATCCTAAAAGACAGTACAACTTGGATAACAAAAGCTCAAAGTATAGAATCAGATAATAGAAGTTTAGAACTTGACTTTACCACATCCTTGCTGTGTCATTTAGTCCACATTTTCTAACTTCTCTGTATATATTTCCTTATCTATGAAACTGGAATAGAAATATTGCCTCAGAGAGTTGTTTAGAGGACAAAATATTCTTTAAAATTTAAAGCATTTTATTAAGTATTTGACTGATGATAAATCCTCAATACACATTAAAGAGTATTAATGTTGTATTATTTAATGTATGCATGTATGTATTTTCTTTCTACTTCAATGTCAAACTCTGGGGTCCTTCCTTACTCACTTCCCTACTACTATCATCGACAACCTCATTCACTCCCAAAAGATTGCTTTTCAGATTTGACTGGCAAATCTTTGTTACAGCCCAGATCTCTATAAAGTTTCCGTCTCATCTGTGTTCCCAACTACCTATTAGCTATAACAACTAGGTTGTCTTTCCAAAGATCAATATACCAAATCTAAGATAACTACCACTGTCTGCCCTTCCTTCATTTTAACATCATTTCAGCTTGTTACTTACGCATTCTCTACCTTGGCTAAAGCAATCATGGTCCTGTCTCTCAAATTAAAAACCTCAGAAATACCTTTTTTTCTCCCTTACCAAAATAATACTGCTGTTGTTCATATAAAATAGGCAAAAGGGATAAACAATAACCCAGGACAGTCTTTGGCACTTTCCTGGGAACCGAGAGCAAGCATTGGTTCCTTATTAATGACTGAAGGAGTATAACAAGAAGTCGCCAATGAAATGTGCATTTGTTCATCCGTCACCTTCTTTTCATTTCATTTTCCATCCTATGGTTTGAATCAGGCTCTATAAACTGTTTCCCAGGGCACACGATTTGCCTCTGATTTTACAGCTTCCCAGTTAATCTTTCATTGCTTAAAATATGCAATGGGATTTATTTAAAATAGTTTATGCTTTAAAACTTTTTAGTATGTTTCCAAGGCCTTCAAAATCATCTACCATATTTTTCTCTTTTCTGCTTCTTGATTTTGATGCACTCATTTTATTTTCTGATTACTCCCAAACTTATACATTTTCCAAACAACCCAGGACATTTCTCACACCCTTGGCTCTACATACACTGGTCTCCATTTCCTGAATAGCTTTCTCCCTTTTCCCATATGTATAAATACTGATTTTACCTTCCTTGAGGCCCAGATAAAGCATTATCCCCTCTATAAAAATATCTCTTTCCTCCCCAAACTAAATATAGTTTTTGCACTAAAATTAATTTCTCCCTCTTTTTTAAAAAAGCATATGTCTTATAAAATTGTCAATGTTTTCATTATTTTATTTTTTCCTAGTAGAGAGATTGCTCTTATCAATTGTGTATTATTTTTAAAAAATCTGTACATCGACATACTTAATATGACTTGCCTTCACTGATCCTTACGTACATAACTAATATTTTGAAATTTGTGCATCATTCAGGAAAACATACTATTTAATGTTATTATTTATTTTTGAAAACAATATGCAGTCTCTAGCAAAAAATTTTATTTACTATTTCTTAACTTTAATGTGAAGTAAGATCAAGACTAAAAAACAAAACATTAACATACCTATATACCTACACATTTAATAACTTAAATATAATTCAATATATTATAACTAATTTTTAAGAGATTAAAAAATTATATTTTATCACTCAAGTATTAAATTTTCATATTCATTCTACTCTTTCTAGTAAGCTCTAGCATTTTAGGGGTTGGGCTGCCATCTGGTGGAAATTTTAAGTCTTAACTAAAAAATCTATATTTTGGTGTAGCTTGCTCATTTATGTTGTTAAAAGCATGTTAATAAACATTCTGCTTGCACAGGATAAAATGTACTAAATTAAATTAATGAGCTGATATCTAATAGAAAATAAAAGCAAATAAATGTTTAAATTAGACAAGTATGCGTTTCTGCTTGCCTTAACCATCCATTTGTACCACAATAAATTTAATATTGTGAATATAAAGAAGGCCATAAAAACTCAACAAATAGACAAATAGACAATTGGTTACTGTGTGAACACAATTAGGATTTTTTAACCCTAAGTTATAAACCAAGATTTGCTTTTACTGTCATACAATTACAAAACCTCTACGTAAGATTCAAAAGGAACCACAGGTAGTCATGAAAAAATACACTGGGAAGAGATTACGTTCTATTTCATTTCTGCTTACCCAATTGCACATTCATTTCTCAGTTATTTCTTCTTGAAATACCTTGTTTGGTGCAGTAATACCTTGCTGTTTACTGTACTTACTGAAATACAACTAGAGTAGATAAACTGAGAAACAAATGTAAAAATGAGTACTCAAATATGAAATAGAATATTGTCAAATATTATTTTACTAAGACTCATATATAAACATTTCAAAACTGATTATACATAAAATTTTTAAATAAAAGATAACTATTGAAGATAACTGTTGGTTGGTAGAGTTGATATGTTAATATTCTAGAGTGCAGATCACATCCTTAGTTTAATTATTGACACCAACTCACAGGAGGTGCATTTTTATCTAATGAGGGTGTTATTCTTTTTGGATATTTTTTATTTCCAAAACATTAAAATTTAATCTCACCATAATGGGATGTTTGCCTAGACATGCTAGGCTTGACAGAGATGATTTATGTTTCTGAAAATAAAACTAAATTGCACAGAGCCCTTGAGGAACCTAAAAGCAGAATGTGTTAGAGAAGTGAGGGATACATTGTGAAGCAGGAAGGCTTAAGAGCAGTTCCAGTTCCATACTTAATTAACAGTATGGTTTAAATAATAATAAAGTAATCCTAATCATAAGCCACATTGTAAAGCAGTTTTCATATCACATATTTTTGAATCCTCACAACAGTGAGATGATAAGCGTCCCTTTACTATTAGTTTTGTAGAAATCACAAAACAGGCTCAGAGATACAAAATAACTTTGCCAAGTGCAAACAGCTAGTACATGCCACAGATGGAACATTCAGGCAGACTACTGGGATTCAGCTTGCTCATTGAAAAACAATATTCTGTGAATCTTATTTAGGATTTTAGTTTCTTATGCAGGTGAATCATAATAGGTTTAATTTACTACAGAACCAATTAGTATTTTAAAATTAATCTGCATTTGTTTTGTTAGGATTTAACATACATAAAGAATATGCATAAAAATATATGTGCCTGGAAAAAATAAGGTACAACAAAGAGCCATGGCTATAACTATAATCAGTATTCAAGAAGCCTCCACCAATGCATCTATAAATATGAAACCTTTCTGCAGCTGACTTGGGTGTAAACTTCACACTAAAATTTATAATAATTATCTCCTGGTTTTTTTGTTTGTTTGTTTGTTTGTTTTTCTTTGAGACAGAGTCTTGCTCTGTCGCCCAGACTGGAGTGCAATGATGTGATTTCGGCTCACTGCAACCTCTGCCTCCCAGGTTCAAGCAATTCTCCTCCCTCAGCCTCCTGAGTAGCTGGAATTAAAGGCATCCACCACTACGCCCGGCTAATTTTTTGTATTTTTTGTAGAGACGGGGTTTCACTATGCTGGCCAGTCTGGTCACGAACTCCTGATCTGCCCATCTCGGCCTCCCAATATTGCCTTTTTAAAAAAAGGTATACATCTTTGTATTCATCCTTAAAGTTAATTTTGTTTTGTCTGTTATGCTTATTAATGGTAATATATTTTTTTATTTGATATCTTGTTTCAGTCAAGAGGTTTGTGAAAATTATCTTAGATAATTTTATATATTAGAGATGCCGTTTATTTTTATTGCTCTATGGTAATTCATTGTATCAATATGAAATAATTATTTATTTTGTAATTGATAGACATAGGATTTTCTTCTAGTTCAAATCTATTATGATAAAATCCACTGGGATTTCTGTGTGGTAAGTTATGTACATCTTCCAAATTAGTATATAATTATATCCTAATTACCAAAATGATTGTATCAACTTATTCTCTTATCCACACTGCACAGTGAAATTTTTTGTTTCATTTTTTGCCACTATGATGATTTTTTTTTATTTGTTTTGCTTTGATGCTTACAAGATTGAACACACCTTTTCATAGAATTATAGAATACGTAATCCACTTTTGTGCTCATTTAAAAATATTATGCTAGGTATTTCTCTTACTCATTTATAGTAATTCTAAACATATTTGGAATGCAGATTGTTTCCAGGCAAAGTAAAGAGTAAAGCGTGTTTTGGGGAAAATAAAAACAAATATAGGCCGGGCGCAGTGGCTCACACCTGTAATTCCAGTACTTCGGGAGGCAGAGGCAGGTGGATCTCCTGAGGTCAGGAGTTCGAGACCAGTCTGGTTAACATGGTGAAACCCTAAATGGGATCTAATTAAACTAAAGAGCTTCTGCACAGCAAAAGAAACTACCATCAGAGTGAACAGGCAATCTACAGAACGGGAGAAAATTTTTGCAACCTACTCATCTGACAAAGGGCTAATATCCAGAATCTACAATGAACTCAAACAAATTTACAAGAAAAAAACAAACAACCTCATCAAAAAGTGGGCAAAGGACATGAACAGACACTTCTCAAAAGAAGACATTTATGCAGCCAAAAAACACATGAACAAATGCTCATCATCACTGGCCATCAGAGAAATGCAAATCAAAACCACAGTGAGATACCATCTCACACCAGTTAGAATGGCCATCATTAAAAAGTCAGGAAACAACAGGTGCTGGAGAGGATGTGGAGAAATAGGAACACTTTTACACTGTTGGTGGGACTGTAAACTAGTTCAACCATTGTGGAAGTCAGTGTGGCGATTCCTCAGGGATCTAGAACTAGAAATACCATTTGACCCAGCCATCCCATTACTGAGTATATACCCAAAGGACTATAAATCATGCTGCTATAAGGACACATGCACACATATGTTTAGTGCGGCACTATTCACAATAGCGAAGACTTGGAACCAACCCAAATGTCCAACAACGATAGAGTGGATTAAGAAAATGTGGCACATATACACCATGGAATACTATGCAGCCATAAAAAATGATGAGTTCGTGTCCTTTGTAGGGACATGGATGAAACTGGAAAACATCATTCTCAGTAAACTATCGCAAGGACAAAAAACCAAACACCACATGTTCTCACTCATAGGTGGGAATTGAACAATGAGAACTCATGGACACAGGAAGGGGAACATCACAATCCAGGGACTGTTGTGGGGTGGGGGGAGGGGGGAGGGACAGCATTAGGAGATATACCTAATGCTAAATGACGAGTTAATGGGTGCAGCAAAACAACATGGCACATGGATACATATGTAACAAACCTGCACATTGTGCACATGTACCCTAAAACCTAAAGTATAATAATAATTTAAAAAAAAAAACATGATGAAACCCTGTCTCTACTAAAAATATAAAAAATTAGCCTGGGGTGGTGGTGCACGCCTGTAATCCCGGCTACTCGGGAGGCTAAGGCAGGAGAATCTCTTCAGCCCAGGAGGTGGAGGTTGCAGTGAGCCAAGATTGTGCCATTGCACTGCAGTCTGGGTGATAACAGTGAAATTCCATTTCAAAAATCAATAAATGAATGAATGAATAAATAAATAAATAAATATGCAAGAAGCTAAGGGGCAAGGGAATGGGTAGCGAAAAGATGGCAATTCACTGTAAGATGATCACCACTGCAATGACAAAGTATTTAGTAAAACCCTCACCATAAAATATACATGTGTGTATGTGTGTGTGCATGCAAGTATAATGCCAGGTTCATAAGGAACAACAGGTAGCAATGTGGGAACAGACTGGGAACAGGTTATGTTCTATTTCATTTCTGATTGCCCAATTCCACATTCATATCTGAGTTATTTCTTCTTGAAGTATCTTGTTTGATATAATAATACCTTGCTGTTTACTATACTTAATGAAATATCGCTAGAGTAGATGAACTCAGAGACAAATGTTCAAATGAATAATCAGAAATGAAATAGAATATTGTCAAAAAGCTCGGAGACCTAAAAAATTTTCAACCACAATATAATATGAAATATTATTAAGATGTACTTTGATAACAAGGGAGGATCAAAGTCAACCTTTCTATAAGGATCAAATCAAGGGCATTAACAATCTTTCTATTGTTAATACTTTTGAATGGATTATGGGAGAGTTCAATAGACTTTTTCAATTGGAATAAAAATGATTCAGGAAACGATACTAAAGATGCACCTTGACCTCGAAGTCTGATAGTCTTATGGTTTCTGCAAGTTAATTTGAGAAAGAAAAAGAAGTTTTGGAGCACAAAATAGCAAAGGAATATTGCAAGACATTTGTTTTTTTAAAAAATGAAATGAATGTTTATTGGCACATAAACCTAAGTAGAGTAGAATAAGAAGCCTGCCATGTATATAGAGAGGGAAGCTACCATTATAACCAGAACTCTGGATATAAAATATCTCTTTATCTCCATATCTACACATTGTTTGAGTTAATGGTCTACAAATAGGAAGTAAATGACAAACGTCTCTGCTCTTAAGGAGGGCACATTGTTCACTTCAGATATGACAAAGAAAGTAGTGGAAAAAGAAGACCCTTCCCTTCCTTCCTCTCCTCTTCTCCCCTCTCGTCCCTTCCCCTCTCCTCCCCTCCTCTTCCTTTATATAGAAATAAGGACCGTAGAGAACAGTAGATTTAGGAATTTCTCCCAAAGAGAAGATCTGGACCTCCAACAAAGAATATGCCCGAAACACCACCATAAAATAGGTCACCTTTCATTCCGACTAGAGTTACAGAATTGCTATTAACCATAAAATCTTTTGTTCTCTCATTATTCCTCTTTTTGAAAGAGAGTATTTCAGTTTCATTGTCCTGATTCCTCCAATTCCACTTGGTGTATGTTGGGATAATTTCTTTCCCCATTCACTTCCAGGTCTTTGGATCTAGGGCCGGGCCACTCTCACTGGATAAAACATTTAGAGTATATTTTGCCTGGATGAGGAATCCTAACCAGAATATCTAGTGAACAGACAGACCAACTGTGATAAGGATCCAAGTTGTTCAACCAATCTTTCCAGCTTTATTCTTTGTAGAAAGAAACATGGTAGGCATTTTTGAAGTTTTCTTTATTAAATAAGTGTTTTAACGTTTTCTATGGCCATATGACTTGCTTTGGCCAATGTGGTATAATCAGGAGTGATATGGCTCACTTTGGAACAGAATCTTTAAAAGCCAGTTAATAATTTACCGCTTGCACTTCCCACAGCTCTGGTGATCACAGATTCACACGTCAACAAGCCTCCATTATCTCACATCCCTGAGTAACTCTATGGGCAGATTGATCTAATGATCTACGTAGGACATGTACATGAGATACAAACTTTCCATTTGTCAAGCAAGCAAACTTTTGAATTTGCTTTATACTGCGGAATTACTGACCCCACTGTGACTGTCAGAATAACAACATGTGTTTTCATTAGTTTCTGTAATAACTGTGCTACCCTACCTGATATCTTCTGAATAAAAGGATATCTAAACACTTGGACTCTGTTACCGTCTTTCCCTCAAAATGTCATGTTATTGATTCTGTATTTTAAATTCCTCTATTTTAAATATACTGTTTTTAATAGTCAAGGCTTATTAACCATTATCCATATGTCCCACTTTGATTTTTTTTTATTCTTTAATCTACCTCAGAATTTTTATCGGAAATTTCTTTCCTCCTGCCCAAATATTGAATACTGAGTTTTGATTTGTAGGTGGCTTAGGTGTGGCTTAGACTAGACCTTCTTTACATAAAGTGAAATTGAGCCTGGATTAAGTTTTGTGATATATTCAGGTTGCTTCTATTGAGCATCAAAAATAATTATTTGATTCTGTCATTAAAGAAAAGAAAAAATGTGTCAATACATTTTGTCTTACCTCCTACAAACCAACAATTTATTAGTCTACTTATTCTTTCTAAAAGTTGGTTTAGAGAAAGATAAATACAGTTTCAGGGAAACTGGGTTAGAGAATAATTTTTACTTATTACTTTCACTAGGGATGTAAGACCTCTTTGAATCAAGCGGGGACTTACAAAATGTATTCTGAAGGTTAGACCAATCAGGTTGAGAAAGACATTTTGATTTATGAATAAAAGCTGGCTGATTGTAGATTAATGATTTAAAGTAATACTTCTTTTAATTATCATCATAAATGGCCTTAAAGAAGTTCTATGGTGCCAATTATTACCACATATTATGAGGAAGTAAATGAAATTGCCGCTAAATTTTTCTCCAGTAAAGTCAGTTGTACTGTAGTTTATCTTACTATTTAATATTTACAACCCAACCGCTGATGGTTAAAAATGAACTTTTACCTCTTCTGTGTTTTATTGCTGCTGAAAGAAGTACAATTCAATGATTGAGTGAAATGTGTAGCCAGTAGTTAAATCACAGTTACAGATTTAAATAGGTATTTATAAAGATATACCTTTAGGATGCAAATGAACTCCAAAGTTTTTTCATTTTCCAAAGAATTTATTTTTTTACTGGTTGAGGGTGAAGATTAGAGTATTAATAGTTTTCTACCTGTTATTTTTTCCTCTAGAAGTACTAATGTATCTTCAAAATTTTTCAAGTTTATCTTCCTTATATTCTCAGGATCAACTCTGAGTCACTTTTTCCTATCATTTCCAAAGTTTCTATTATGTTTTTAAAGTATATAATCTTTTCATTATACTCTTTGGAATAATTTTGACTTTCCTGATTCAAGTATAACATAATAACACGTGTAAAACATTGGACTGTAATGCAAATGAAATAATGTACAGAAAGAAAATGAAAATTTGATTTGACATTCCGAATAGCTGAATTTTTTCCAGTAGGTAAATTAAAATTTACTTGTGAGGATGAATCACATTCTTTTTTTTTTTTTTTTTTTTTTTTTTTTTTTTTTTTTTTTTTGCGACAGAGTCTCGCTCTGTAGCCCAGGCTGGAGTGCAGTGGCACCATCTCAGCTCACTGCAAGCTCTGCCTCTCAGGTTCATGCCATTCTCCTGCTTCAGCCTTTCAGCCTCATGAGTAGCTGGGACTACAGGCGCCCGCCACCACGCTTGGCTAATTTTTTGTATTTTTAGTAGAGACGGGGTTTCACCCTTTTAGCCAGGATGGTCTCGATCTCCTGACCTCATGATCCGCCCATCTGGGCCTCCCAAAGTGCTGAGATTACAGGCGTGAGCCACCTTGCCCAGTCACATTCTCTTTTTAATAAAGAGTAAAACCTATTAAGCTCAAAAACTAGTAAATGATTTCTGTGTTTATGCAAACATAATACAGAAATCATAGACTAAAATATGAATGGAGAATTTCCATGAGAGGCAAAACTGCTCAGATGAATAATGTGAGAATTTGTTTTTGATGTTAGTTGAATGTTTACAGATTCTGTTACGTTGGATAGAAGTTGAGCCTACAAGCAGAGATAAAAAAAATAAAATTTTTGTTTTGTTCCCTTCTCTTTGGTCCAATGTCTGTCACTGGAAAGGCTGGATTACAAATTAAGGGGAATAATCGATATGACTATCTCTGGAAGAAAACAGGTTAGCGGTTCTAAAAAGGTAGCAGGTAAGGAAGTAAGCAAAGCTGGCCACATTAGAAGCTCTCTGGTGGAGTATCAATTAAGAATTTCCAGGATTATCTAGTATGCAATATAAAAATTTCAGTGTTTGAATTGTGCTTTGCATGTGTTGACCAGAGACCTTTATTAAATTTTGTTAAACACCATAACTTTAATTTTTGTGTACTTTAAGTTACCCGAATCCACATTTGGTTCAAAATGGTGTAGTTTACCCCAGAAGAGGGAGAAGCTAGTTAATAAATGGCCAAGAGATATTTGCAGAAACTTAAAAAATTATTTGGGATTTGTCAGAAATATTGGTAAACTATACACATAATTAAAAGTCAAGCTATTGATGTGGGATGTTACTCAGTGTCTTCTGAATGCTAGGAAATTTGGAAACACTTTATGTAATGAGTGACCTATTTTCAAACACTAATACCCTGACTAATTTGTAACATCTTAGGCAAACTCCTCCTTTGCTTACCGTTCCCACTGATTTATTTATCATCCTTCACACGCAAACTTCTACAAACAATTATCCCAATGTACCCTGAACTTCCTCTTTGCCTAATTCCCTCATGGCCTACTTCAATCTGGCAGCATTTTACTAAATTTTTAAATCAACTCATTAATAACATCTGAGGATAAAATTATTGGACACTTTCCTGCCTCACTCTATACTCTTAACATTCACTTGTTACCATTCCTTTCCTCTCCACAAACTTCTCTCCATTTTCCTACCTATTTTCTCCTCTGTTTTCATAGAAATTCAGAGCTGTGGGGCTGAATCCACTATGGAAAACTTTCCATTATCCAGTTTTTTCATAATGAATACCACAGACTTTTTCTTCCTTTATCCTACTGTATACTGTCTCCCTAGTTAATTTGATTTTATACCATTAGTTTGCCCTTATAACCATTGCATTTCCCTCCAATAACACATCTAATAATTCAATATTCCTGTTTTTACTACATATTAAATATTCCTGTAGTCTTTTATTTATCTAAACAGCCACTTACTTAACTCAGCTTGAGCCCCTATAACTATACTATTTTTCTGGATAGGCTTCCCACAACTACTCCACCAACTGAATTTCTATGCATACCCAAAGTGTTCATAAAAAGACTCAGATCATGTCACTTCTAAACTTAAAACCCTGCAGCAATTTTCTGTTTTAGGCCTCAAGTCTAAAATTATTAACCTGTTCTGTAAGGTGCTAACTGCCTCATGTCAACTTCTCAGCTTTTTCTGTTTCATTCTCAGAATTCTGAAAGAGGCTGCTGTCACAATGGTATATTTCTATCCCCTCAAATGTACAAGGCTCCTTTATTTCTGCTTCAGGTCTTTCATGCTTACTGTTTCCTTAGTCAGTGACACTTTTTGATTCGGAGTCCAGTTTAAATATTCTATTTCAATCAATATATCCTGGGTCTATTTCCATATTCCTTCCATTTCTTTTTTAGAGAAAATGTCAGAATTACACCCTAATTTATCTAAATAATTTTATGTTGCTGTCAATCTTCCTGATTATACTGAAAAGTCATAAAAGCAAGGATCATTTCTCACTTTTTCGCCACACTAACACCACACTTTGCAGATAGTTGACTTAAAACTCATATTTCATTAAGTGAATGAATTTATGAAAAGTAGAAAAAAATCACAAATATAAGGCAGATAGTGAAGTATGTTTTGAATGTTTAACATTTAGTTTTCATGCTAAGAAAAATATTAATAATTTTAAAGATAACAACTTACATTCATTGTACAGTCATTAAGAGTCAGGTAATCTAATAACATGACATATTTTAAATCACTCAATTTATTGGCAACTTTCTAGCTCAGTTCTCCAAAATTCACCACATTTTTCACCCTTATTTCTCTAACTACATTTTCACTTTCCTTTTACCTCTGTAAGGCATAACTTTGTTAATTTTCTCAGTAAGTGTCATCAACACAAGTAGATAAACACAATGTGTTAGAGCTCCATTTTCTCTGTCACATGAAAGAGTGCAATGGATATTTCTTTTAGTTAAAATCCATAAGTGCTTGTAATAGTGCTGCGAATACGGTGGATGCTCAGTAAATAGCAGGCTGGTGAAAAGAATGAGGGAGTATTCTTTATTAAAATAACTAGAATTCAATCACCATTGTTTAATATCCCTAACAATTTGTTTCTGGAAGTTTAAAATAGGAGTGTAACTATGATTACAAAAACAAAAACTTACTTTAGCCAAGACATTATTCATTTTTGAGTAGTTTACATTTGATATTAGAAATAAAGGAAAATGGCTACTGAGAAAAAGATGTGGCTCAGATTGTTACAGTAAAGCATCTTGGTATATTAAAAATGTATAATGTTGGTAGGGCTTCTATTCCAAGGCTATGGGAAAGCTTTAACCAAATCTAAAAATAAGAATGAAGGGGGCTTTGGGAAAGGCTTAAGAAAATAACAATGCATAGTCTGAAAACTGGATCTTCTAAGAAGATTCTCTGATGGAACAACAGAAAGCTAGAAAGAAGGCTTGCAAATCATTTCTTGGCTCCATGTCTCAGGCTCTCTATGACAAACTCAATGATCATAGTCTGATTGTGTGGCAAGTGAACATTTGGTATGATTATAGAATGGTTTTAACAAAGGGACACTAGTGTGTAAAGTGTAAAGAGGTTCAGCACTTCAGTTCCCTTTGGTCTAATAAAATATATAATGCAATTTGAAATGCATTGTTCCTAGAATTAATTGTACAGTAATACTTGGAGCAAAGAAACATGTAACATTCTTGGAAATACGAGCTAGGTTATGACTCAATAAATAGTTTTGATGATTGTGCTCTCTGTTGCATGAATGAAGCCATAAAATCTCAACTTTAAATGTAATTATAACATTTTGTTAATATACTCTAGTTGATTACCTAATGAATTACATTCATTGTAGACCAAAATCCATGCTAAGCATAGGAATGTCTTCTAGCTGAAAGAATGACATTTCAACAAAAAGATTTCAGACATGAGTAATTGAAAGGCTTTATTTATATGTATAAATATGTGTAAAATAATATATATACACCCATATTAAATATATAAAATGTATGTGTACATATGCATATATATATTTGGGAGAGGCTCTGGCTCTGTAGCCCAGGCTGGAGTGCAGTAGCGTGATCTTGACTCACTACAACCTCTGCCTCCTGGGCTTGAGTCATCCTACCACTTCAGCCTCCAAAGTAGCTGGGACTATGGGTGCACGCCACCATGTGTAGCTAGTTTTTGTATTTTTTGTACAGACAGGGCTTCTCCATGTTGTCTAGGCTGTTCTCTAACTCCTGAGCTCAAGGTATTTGCCTGCCTTGGCCTCCCAAAGTGCTAGGATTATGGGAGTGAGCCACTAGGCCCAGAAAAAAGGCTTTATATGTTTTACATAAAGGCTGTCAGATTTAAAATACATCATTCCATACTATGCACACTTGGAAGCATTTTGAAGAATTCTCAAAATTGGCCTTCTTAGTTTTCCTGTTTCCTTAGATAATCTGTGTCAGATTATCTGAAAGGACATACTTTAAAGACTCTAAAAAGTATTCCTTATTTGAAAGTGGGTTAAGACCAAATATTTGCCTATTTTATTCCATAGTAATAACAAATCTTTCCAACTTACATATATACCAATATCAGACATGTTAAAATACATATGGTTATTTAAATTACTTATTTCCAATAGAATTTCTCTTATTAAAGTGCGGTTTATTATGGATAATGGATAATAATTATATTGAATACATAAGTTGGCTCAGAAAATTATCAAAATCCAAAACAGTCAAAAAAATTTTTTTATATTGGAGTACCTGATTTAGGTAAAAACAAAACTAAAACAAAATCTGCTGTGCCCTTTAAGGTAGTTAGAAAACATTCTGTGCCATTTAGGGCATGGCCAAAACT
Source organism: Nomascus leucogenys (assembly GCF_006542625.1). Classification (NCBI taxonomy): domain Eukaryota; kingdom Metazoa; phylum Chordata; class Mammalia; order Primates; family Hylobatidae; genus Nomascus; species Nomascus leucogenys. The sequence goes on from NC_044386.1 coordinate 26,611,566, forward strand.
ATATCCCCAAAGTCTTCAATCTCTGTTGCACTCCCTATATTCAAACCAGGGAATTTAAAATTCTCTTGGGTTCCACTAAGGCACGTTCACTTTCTATTGTTCTGTAACAAATTGCTACAAATTTAGTGGCTTAAATAAGTTTTGTAGGTCAGAAGTCCTCGTAGGCTCAACTAGGTTCTCTGTGAGAGTCTCACAAGAGCAAAATCAAGGTGGTGGCCCAGCTGAACTCATGTTGAGACTCTGGCGGAAGAACTCATTTTCAGCTCATTTAGGTTGTTTGTATAATCTATTTCTTGTAGCTGGAAAACTTCAGTCCCTGTTTGCTAGTTGACTGTCTGCAGACATCTCTCTCAGCTTCTAGATGTCATTCTCAAGTTTTTATATACCATAAAAGAAAAATTACACATGACTAGTGAAATATACAAGGGTGAATTTATTCAAGACTATTGGAATAATGGAAAGATATTATTAAACTATGCGAGAAGGATTGAATTTAACTCTGCTGAAGCAAAAGACAGGAAGATTTTTAAATGTTGGAGTGAGTTAATGGAAAACTACTGGAAGATGTTAGTGGAGAGGTTGGTCAATGTGATTAGGCCATCTGTGTTTACTTATTGTCACTTATTGAACTTGGGCTCCTACCCTCCCAAAAGGACTTGGAGGAAAGGATGCTATCTCTTTCTCCTTATATGATTAAATGTCAAAGGAATAACTCCCAGATCATTGATAAAGCTATTCTTGTGTTATAGAAGATTCACATTTGAACAGAGCAGATAAAGTGTTTACAATTGCAAATTTTCTAAAATAAATGCTTTAAGAAAATGGAAGTAAGGGGCCTATAGTCAGAAAGAAACCTTATATAGAGTCAAGTTGAGGGGAACATTTTTAAGGTCTATGTTGCCCCCTCCACTTTCAAAGCCAGCAATGGTGCTTTGAATCATTCTCATGCGTTGAATCTCTCTGCCACCATCTGGAGAAAACTCTGCACATGCAGGGCTCCTGTGATTAGGTTAACCCCACCTAGATAAGCTCTCTTTGCCACATAATGTGCCACACTCACAGGAATGACATTCATATTTAGAGGGTCCACCTGCAATCAAAGGGGTTGGGAATCAAAGTGAGTTATTGGAATCATTTTGAGAATTCTTCCTACTAAATGAGGAATACAGTTTCTTCTTACATTATAATCTCTAGAAGCCAAGTTCAATTACTATTCAAAGCATTGCATTTTGAAGAAGAAAGTAAAAGAAGAGCTCTACTGTTCACAGGCAGTTGTTTGTTTATGAGCAGGGACATACAGTGGATTCAGTGTGCGCGGTGATGAGTAATTGTAAAGACATCCCGACTAGTTGCCTTTTTGTCTTTCCTTTTCATCTCTGTGTTTTCAGAGCCATGTGAAGAACACGTGGGCCTGAAAACAGACAGATGAGAAGAAAAGACAAAAAGAAATGTTTTATTTTTAAATACTGAGGTATAATTTGTGCTGCTGCAATAACTTTTTCAGGAATCATAAGCAACCTAACACTTGTTTTTGACACCAGAAATTATCAAAGAAGTCAGCCCATCTGCATAAATTCACAAAGATCCTATGACTGACAGTTATGATGTTCTGTCTCTGATTATGAAAAAAGTAAAATGTGCAGGATATATATATATATATATGAATGAGCCTGTCCATTTCAAAATATGACATCAAAAAAGAAAAAATAAATAAATGCATATTCAGAATACATTATTCAATCTGATCATTGGCATTTTTCAGTTTTCACTTATTTGCCAAATGTGTTGCCATTGTAAATGGCATTCATTTTAAAGTCAAAGTCTTCAACGAGCACCTGTGTGCATGTCTAAGTAACATTATAAGGGGTATCTTGAGAAGCATTATTAGGTGTAAGTGAAAAGCAGAGAATATTTGGCAGGCTGTTACTGTAATGATGCTCTTTGGGCAGAAGGCTGCAGTATTAGATCATGCTCAACACCTCCAGAGATTGCACTTAACTCCAGTGGATTAGCAACTAACTGAACATTTTACTACATTCTTACACACTCCAAGCATCTCAGTTGCTTTTGCTTTTTTGAAAAAAAACATCAGAGATTGTTTCAAACTAATATGTTCCGACATAAAAAGTAGTGAGAGCAATAGTTTTAGCCAGCTCATAGCACAGGAAAAAAAAAATGAAAACAAATTCTAATTTTATATTAAGCTTATGTTAGGAATTGGTAAAGTCCTCAATTCTCAGTGGTACAATTAAACAATATTTTACATATATTATTGTAAAATATAAGTTATTGAGAGATCAGTTCCCTGAGCAGTTAACAAACCTATAAGAAAGGATAGCATACAAGCATTTCTCACAGTGGAATGTAGTATATATTTATGAGTATAATCACTTTTGAGCCATATTCATACTTTCTTTAAAGAAAAAAATCAGACAAAAGCTTTAAGTGGAAATTTCAGTTTTATCTTGAAACTGTAGAATCACTATGTTACACTACAGTTTTGTAAAAGATATATGTGGTGGTAATAATCATATTTATACAACATGTTCTCAACATTAACAAAGAAAATTTTTATTTTGGCCCTTCAATACACCTGTGACTTTTGTAATTTCAGACAGTCAGTGAATTAGACTTAAATCTCAGGCCATTCTTTCTCTCCCCCTCCCCTCCCCTTCCCTCCTTCCTTTCTTCTTCTTTCTTTTCCTTCCTTCCTTCCTTTCCTTCCTTCTTTCTTTCCTTTTTCTTTCTTCCTTCCTTCCCTTCTTCCTTTCTCTTTTCTCTTTCTTTCTTTCCTTCCTTCCCTTTCTTTCTCTTTCTCTTTCTTTCTTTCCTTCCTTCCCTTTTCTTTCTTCCTTCCTTCCTTCCTTTTCTCTTTCTTTCTTTCTTTTTCTTTCTTTCTTTCTTTTTCTTTCCTTCTTTCTTTCTTTCTCTCCTTCCTTCCTTCCTCTTTTTCAGTATGTTTCTCACTAAAATGTAAACTGATAAATTTTTAGTTGAATTCCAGAAAAATGTTTAATATCCACACAATAAATTTTGTGCTTTATTTAGCACAGACATTTTAGGTGACTTGATGTTTTATAACCTGGTTTAGGTAGAAAGTAAACTACTCTGGGTAGAAGAAATGAAAAAATATAAGCTAAATATTTTATCACAAATATCTAGGATAACCTATACTGTTATTTCAGATAGGACTAGAGGAATTTTGACCAGAGAAATGAAAATAAAACAGGAATACCTGCAAGTATATATCATGTGGAGGTACTTTCAAACTCTTAATAAATGGCTTAATGATTAGGAATGTCGGCCGGGCGCGGTGGCTCACGCTTGTAATCCCAGCACTTTGGGAGGCCGAGGCGGGTGGATCACGAGGTCAGGAGATCGAGACCACGGTGAAACCCCGTCTCTACTAAAAAATACAAAAAAATTAGCCGGGCGTGGTGGCGGGCGCCTGTAGTCCCAGCTACTCGGAGAGGCTGAGGCAGGAGAATGGCGTGAACCTGGGAGGCGGAGCTTGCAGTGAGCCGAGATCGCACCACTGCACTCCAGCCTGGGCGACAGAGCGAGACTCCGTCTCCAAAAAAATAAAATAAAAAAAAAAGTAATAATAACTAGGAATGTCGTGGACAAAGAAAAAGGAAGCTGTACCAACCTCATGTTACTTCTGTCTCTTCATTCTAAGCATCATCTCTGATTCTTAGTTCCAAAGAAACTCTATTATTACATCCAATTTCCTTCTTCTGTTGGATAGGGTTGTTGATATAGTCCATAGTGGTGAGTCTTTGTGGATCACGTGTTCCCTACTTTACTTGCTTATGAAAAGAAAATCCAGGCAGTCAATAAAGATTCAAATTTTCATCTGAGAATTGGACCATAACCTCCCCTCATCCTCATTTATGAGTGAGGACTCAATTCCAAGTAACATGATATTAAACTCAAACTAGCTTAAGCAGAAATATAAACATATTGGTTAACAGAAAAAAGTCAACAGAAAAGTCAAACTTTAGAAAGATTGGGTCAAAATGCTTGAAAACCATCATCAGAAATCTCTTTTTCTTCAATTATTTTATTTTAGAGATATTCTTGCTATGTTGCCCAAGCTGAATTCAAACTAGGCTCAAGGCCTTCCTCCTCAGCCACCTGAGTAGCTAGCTGGGACTACAGATTTTTTCTTCAACTCTTGGTATCTATTTGTTCTGAGTTTGCTTTATTTTCAGGCATTTTCTTTCCAAGTGGAGAGAAAGTTGCAACTAGTAGGTTCAGCTTTTTGTTCTATCATGGCCAGTAGAATGATATAACATTTTTCTTTATATTTTCATTACAAATTTCAAGACTGCATCTAATAGATCCGCTTGGAAATTAACTCATCTTGAATCAGTCATTTTTGGAAGGAGCCTCAATTTGGATTATGCCTATCCAGGGTGAAGGGATGCCTAATCTGATGTGCGTAGACCTAGCGTGGGCAGAAACAGTTCACCACAGAGAAATCAATGTACTTTTAGTAAAACAACAAAAATTAGATGCTGGGAGGCACATTAAGTGATGATCTCAACACACAAAGGTCTCCAAAAGCACAACTTGCATCCAAAAACTGAGAAGATTCATCCCTGCTACTGCTGATGGTTTGTCTGCCCAGATGCTTTCCTCCACCTGGGAGCCACACCATCTGTGTTTTGGGAATGACTCTTCCCTAAACCCAGGGATGTTAATTTACTGGATACAGTAATCAATGGCACACCATACTTATGGTCATAAAATAAACCAATTAAAGCCATTTCTAGGACTTGTTTTGAAAACTAGGAGGTTGGGGGTTGGATGTATTATGGGTAAAAAACCTGATATTTGTCAGTGGCTATGTCAACATGTATGATTAGGAGTTTCTAAGAGTTAATTCACATAGAAAAAAACAGAGACAAAATTTAGTAAGGAATCCTAAAAGTCTTGGAGACATTTCTTTCAGTACCTCAATGCCCTTTATAGGAATTCAATTATACATTCTCTTCTTTTTTATGTTTTTGTAGTAAGCATGTAATATGCTTCATAAATGGAAACTACACATGTTATATAAATGTGATGGTTAATAATAGGTGTCAACTTGATTGGATTGAAGGATGCCTAGACAGCTGGTAAAGCATTGTTTCTGGATGGGTCTGTGAGGGTGTTGCCAGAGGAGACTGACATTTGAGTCAGTGGACTGGAAGAGGAAGACACATCCTCAGTGTGGGTGGACACCATCCAGTGGTCTGCCAGTGCGGCTAGAACACAGCAGATGGAAGAAGGTGGGATAATCTCACTCGCTGAGTCTTCTGGCTTTCTCCTTTTTCCCATGCTGGATGCTTCTTTCCATTCCTTCTGCCCTTGGATATAAGACTCCAGGTTCTTCTGCCTTTGAACACATGGATTTATACCAGTGATTTGCTGGTGGCTTTTTGGCCTTTGGCCACAGACTGAAGCCTGCACTGTTGGCTTCCCTACTTTTGAGGCTTTTGGACTTGGACTGAGCCACCACTGGTTTCTTCCTTCCTCAGCTTACAGATGGCCTATTGTGGGACTTTGCCTTATGATCATGTGAGCCAATTCTCCCTAATAAACTCCCTTTCATATACACATATATCCAATCAGTTCTGTCCCTCTGGAGAATCCTAATACAATAAAATACCATTCTTTTCACAGATCTTGTCAAAAGTTCCATTTCTCACATATCTGTGGCATCTGAAATAAAGAATTATTTACCGGTGTTTGTTGACTTCTAAAATATTACAAGAATTGGAAATTTGATTCTTATTGTTGCTAATTATATCTTCTTATTAAAACAGTTTACTAACAAAGGAAAATAAAACCTTCTTGAGGACAGCAGTTGCTGACAAGCATACAGATGGCACTTTTATGTGGCTATTATAGTGATCCACAGAAACTGTGGGTAGCCATTAAGCATGCTCATGTGGAAAAAACACATTTGAAGTAATTTACGATGTTATAAAATGGTGTGGGTTAGTAGCCGACCACACTGAATAGGGCAGAAGTAAAGGATATCAATATTATATAGTCAACTCTTTCTTCCAGGTGTCTCCAGATCAGCTATTTCCATCTTTATACTTCTGCCTTCTGGCCCTTGCAATTTGTCTTCGCATTAGTCATGCTAAAGCTAATTTGCATGGGCACACTAAACATTCATTTCCACAACACGGAGTTCAACGCAAGCTGTTAGAATTAGCCATTTCTGCCACAGGTCCTTCTGTTGTTGGTATGCTCAATCTCAACCACATTGTTCTCACTTTTGCCATGCAAAGGGAAGAAATAATAGAGAATACTGTGTTACAAAATGTAAAAGCTGAACCTGGAAAGTGATGTGCATTCCTTTCTCCCATATTTCAATGGGCAGAATTCAGATGCTTGGCCCAAATTAACTATTCAAGGTATAAGTTTATGCTTTCTCATAATTAAAAAAAAAGCTGGGTTCCTAAGGGAAAAAAAGAGTAAATGACAGTGTCCAATACAATTCTGTTCCTCCTCAATTTTACAATATATGTTATTTTCATCCTTGGTTATACCTTTTACCAAGCAATGCTTTTGTAGTCTACACATTGTTATCCATAAAGTTATGAAAATACCATAAGTTATTAATAGTTTCATATGTTTGCCATGACATTGAACAAATTCAGCGAGAACTCAAAAACGAAAAAGCAATCTTTCTAAGACGGTGTTTTTAATGCTCCTAATATTATTACAATATTAAAACAAATAAATAAATATGTAGTTAAATGAATTAAAGTCTAATAAATGTAACTCTATTAGAGAAGGAAGGCAGAAACTTCAGATGAGAAACCAACCACCTGCACTTCATATAGTACACGTTGCTACTGAAGTAAATATCCATATGTATTTTTTTCAAAGTGTTCTAGAAGGAAGCACAGCAGCCATAAAGCCAATTGATTTAACTATACTGGAAGCGGCAGAAATTAATGAAAGTCTTGTTTTGGAAGGATTATTATTTCTTTTCATTACTGAGCAGAAAGGGGAGCTGCAGTGGCAAGATGATGATCTATGTAAGAGGAATCATCTGCTCATATAGGAATGGGGCCAAATACTGATGTCAACTAGAATGCATCAATGTGGAATGATAAAATACCCTTCACTTGCTATGGTGCATGCAAATTAGTTCTGGTTACACTGCCTATAAAGAAATGATAAGGGTATAAAAAGAAGTTACAAAGTCCCAAACATAATTTTCCCAGATTTAAACAATTTTACCCAAATTAAGAAGTCATCAAGGACACCCTTTCTCATAATTAAAGAGAAAGCCTAAACAACACCATACATAAAGACCAAAAAAAAAAAGGAAAAAGAAAAAAAAAGTTGAAAAGACCTGCCAAGGTTCTTTTCTGAGTCATAGTAACCATTTTAGTGGCCAAAAACTCTGCACCTCTTTTTATGACATCAAACTGTTTGGTGATACTATGATACTGCACACACAAATAAAATAGATGAAAGGATATTTTCCTTATGCTAAAAAATGCTTAAATAAAACCTGATGATAGAAAGGTAGACTCTACAAGATTTTTAATTGTGATGGAATTCATGTTTCTTTTGAGTAGCTACCCTAAGGGACAGTCTCCAAAGAAAATGCATAAAATCTTGGATTTTCTACAAATGATGGACTGGCTGATTCTGGGTGGAAATGCCAGTGAATATTTAATATGCTGTATAATTACTAGGATAGTTACAATCTCAGTTGAAGCCCTGATTATGAGGCTGTCAAAAATTTAATTACTCTGCCATATCATTTTTCCTCCTATAAGTTCTGATATTTTTAGTGCATGAATTGGCAGAATTCATTAGTTTGTGTTTTTTTAAATCAACACATATATTAGATCTCAGCAAAAATACTAGGCAGTATTTGAGGACTCCAAGATGATAACACATCTGGTTAAAGAAGATATGCTGTCAGTGGGAGAAGACATAGTGTCTATAGTAGCAGAGTCAGTAGAGGATAGAAGGGGGCTTGGATCTGGGTAATTGCGAGATATAAGCATATTTCCTTAAAAATGGAAGTAAGATGCAAAAATAAACCCAAGAGACAGACTAGAAATACAGGAAGTCCATTCCAATTAAAAAAAAATGTGTTACGAAGGCTTTGGAATTGCCCTAAAACTTAATGATTTTAATTGAACAATCTGTTAAGAAACAAAGCAAAACAAACACCCAAAGGCAAGTAAGACTAAGCCAAGCAACACACACACAGAAATAGTATGAAAAGGTATTCCATGAGATATAAAGCCAATGAGATAAATGTTAATGATTGATGAATCTAGGTGAACAGTAGAAATTTATTAATTGCACTGTTTTTGTAACTTTTCTATAGATTTTTAGTTGGGGAAATTTAGTTAAATGATTTGTTAGAAGCTAATGTAGAAATGGTCTACAAATAAAGATATTAGATACTGCCACAATTTAAGACTATACAGTTGTTTGGTGAGTAATAACCAATATGCCCATTTGTTTTAAGAGATGTTAGGCTCATAATAAACAGACCACAGAGAGGACAGAGTGAGAAACATTTATGTAAACAGGGGCATTATTTAGAAATCTATATATAGAAAAATAATTGTGCTAATCAGCCCCACATTCTTGTTTCTTCACTCTTAGAGCACAGATAAAAGGGGTGTTCCATTACCAAAAAAAATGCATTCCCACTAAGTAAAATGAACTAGGAATTTAGGTGAAAGCTAAGACTTCTTTAGAGGAAGCTGATAGCTGGGGGAAAATTTTGTTTTAAGTTTGGCATTATGTCTTCTGCCTTCCAACTGGCTTTCTATAAACCTGATTTACACAGAGTTCTCAGAAAGAATTGCTCAGAGAAGAACGTGAATGAAATACCTATTAGGAAAGCCAAGTGATTCTTAACATCATAAAGGTAATTCATATCTCATAGGCAATCAAAGGTGTAAGTGAATCAAGAGAAAAAGCATAAAGTTGAGCAGCTGTCTAGAAAGTTTTGAGTCACAGAAACAGACAAAAATATAGAATCACTGATACGGTTTGGTTGTGTGTCCCCACCCAAACTCATCTTAAATTGTAATCGCCATAATCCCCACATGTCAAGGCAGAGACCTGGTGGGAGGTGACTGGATCGCGGGGGTGGTTTCCCTCCTGCTGTTCTTGTGATAGTGAGTGACTTCTCATGAGATCTAATGTTTTTGTAAGTTTTTGACAGTTCCTCCTTCACACTTGCTCTCCCTTGCCTGTTACCACGTAAGATATGCCTGCTTCCCCTTCTGCCACGATTGTTAAGTTTCCTGAGGCCTCTGCAGCCATGTGGAACTATGAGTCAATTAAATCTCTTTCCTTTATAAATTACCCAGTCTCAGGAAAGTTCTTTATAGCAGTGTGAGAACAAACTAATACAGTCAGGCTCTCTTCAAGTATAAAGTCCATTTAGATAGAAATTATTAAGCATTAAAGAGTTTAAGACATGCAGAATCAGTGATCCCACCCATGGAAAGGAACCATTGAAAATAACACATCGACAACAAAATTATGAATTAGAAAAGGAAAAATTTGAATCAGTGAATCTGCATTATTTTGTAATGGTGTAAGCATGTCATTATACATTTGACAATACCCATAGCCTGTACAAAGCAAAGAGTGAACACTAATGTGAACTTCTATTAATAATATTTCAATATTGACTCATAAATTATAACAAAGGTACCACATTCATTTCTTCTAATATTAGAAGTAATTGGTAAATGGGTTTGCAAGTGAAAGGGCATATGAGAACTCCACACTTCCCACTCAATTTGGTTGTAAGAGATATGAATCCTAAAGGTGCTTCTGGTGAGGTCTCAGAAAGAGATGAAGAACATGATACTGGTCAATGGAGGAAAGATGACCCTTGTCATAAAGTGGGGAGAACTTGACTGAATTACATTCTACCGTTGGGAGGAAAGTAGAATTTGTTAGCAAAGAACTGACATTTCCAAGAACAGGTGTGGAACAAACTCTCTGGTTTCTCCTTCTTGCTTATACTAGCTTAATATGAAAGAAAATAGAAAAAATGAGGAAGAAATCATTCAGCAAAAAGAAACCAACACTTGAGGATTTTGAAAATTCTCTGCTTATCCAGGCATCAGCAAAAGATGAGAAAAATAGATGCTCTGGAGAGAACATTAAAGCTATGGCTGGACAACCATTATTTAAGATTGCTAAAGAGATTAGACATGTGATTTATGGATTTAATCAAACATCTAACGAGAAACCAAGAATAAAATTTGGGCTATTCAGGATCTATAGAGAACTTTTATGTCTAGTGGCTTAGAATCCCATGAATTTCATGGAAGACTGATAAGGGTTATGATAATTTTATACCAGCAGACACCATAAGCTGGGACTGATAGGATTGGAGATAGCAAGAAATAAGGGAAAAATGATACTGAGGGAAAAACCATAGTTGCAGAGGCCAGGAAGGACAGAGCAGTGGGCCCAGAGTTTGGGCAGCCCAATGGGGATTCCAGAACTCAGAGATGGGGTCACTGCCTTGTAGGACCCAGGGAATGAAGCATCAGGTCACAGATAATCAGTATGTGGCCTTAAAGCCCAATCGAATTTGCCTGGCTAGGTTTTGGGGTTGCTTGGGACCCAAGACCCATTTTATGTTTCCAGTTTCTCCCTTTTGGAACATGAGTGCTATCTTATTTCTGTCTTATCACACTGTAAAGTTTTTTTTTTTTTTTAAGTTTAGTCATATGAAGTATGTTACTGGAGTAAAACACAACAAAATTAGAAATCAAACACGGCAGAAAAAATAAAAAAAATCAGAAATGTGGGAATTAAAAAATGTACCACTAAATAATTAATGGGTCAAAGAAGAAATCATGACAGTAATGATAAATAATTTGATTTAGTGGAAAATGAAAACAAATATAATAAATTGAATAGAATACAGCTAAATCAGTGCTCAGAGGAAAATTTACAACTGCAATATGCTTATATTAAAAATAGAAAATTCTCAAATAATGACCAAATCTTCCATCTTAAGAAATCAGAAAAAACATTAAGAACAAACTAAACCCAAAAGAAGCAAGAGAAAGGAAATTTTAAAGATTAGAGAAAAAAAAATAAAACAGAGAATAGAAAAATGACAGAGAATATCAACAACCAAAAATTGTGTTTTTTAAAATAAGTGATAACATTATTCAACATTTTAGCTCCTTACAAGATTGTACAAGCTATGCCGTCAATGATTCCTGTTGCCTTCAATTTGTTAAATAGGTAAAAATGCACATACATTGAAGTATTGTGAGGATAAAATTAAATGGCAAGTGCTTAGTAAATATCCCCATGCCAGGTCCTTGGCATTTGAATGAAGTTCAGACTGTGTACATTTGAATATAGTTCTGCATAGATGTATTTAAATGTGTGTATAAAGTACCTATTTTTTCTGTAATTTATATTCTGTAACTCTTAATACTTTTGATATCTACTGCTTAAAATTTTACTACAAATTTAGATATGATTCTGAATTCTATTTAAATCTTAAAGTTTAGATATTAAAGACAATATTTATATATTTTGATTGTCTTTGGCTTCTTACCTTTTGGTCATTTATTGAGATAATTTTATATTTTAATTAAAATTAAGAAATTTAGACAATTTAATCATCATTTTATACTTTTTTAAGTAATCACGGGTTGACTTATTTTATCATCACAATTTAGTTGAGGATAAAAATGTGTTCATCCCTCTCAAATAAATAACAATTTAAGGTTAATCATTCGATGCCAATAATAGTTTTAAACTTAATAAAATTAATTAGTTTATTGACAAAAATTTATAATATTACAATTTTAATCCATTAAGTAATCTTAGTTTATATCTGAAAATGTTAACAATCTTGAAGTTTAAAAATATCAATTTTAAAATATTAAGAATCATTTTACCTTGAATTTTTTAAAGTAATATTTATTAGTCCACAGTGAATCCTCTGAGAAGTAAGTGAAGCAGATTTATTTCCCTAGAGACAGTGGATCACACAGTGTTGGAGCAAACAAACACACAAAAAACTGACAGTGTATTTACATTTGCCTCAGGGGAGCTGGTACTTCCAAATTTTATGACAAAGTCTAATACTTTGAGGGAAATTTGATCTTTCTGACAGTACTACCAAGTTATCTCAAAAGCGAAAGAATTTTGTCACATTTAGCAAGGCAATTTATTATTAGGAGATAAGGAAACATGATTATATTTTTGCACAATATTTAGTGCAATGTCTTTAACGCTAGAATTTTAAAGGCATTCAATTTGGACAATATTGTCCCATATTAAACAGTCTAATTTTTTCAGTTGTGCTATTTAGTTATTATTATCTGGCTTTTTTCCATGGTTTAGAGAAGAACAGAAAAAGAGAGAGAGAGAGAGAGAGGGAGAGAGATCATTCATAATCACTTAAAATAATGGCAAAACCATTTTGTGTTTAGGATATTTGTCAATTAGGAAAAATGTAACATCTAGCATTTTTTATTTCTTCTTAGGCTGTAAAATGTATAAATAAAATAATACTTATTTTGAATAGCATATTATCAAATATCAAAACTAAATGTAATTTCCGAAATGAAAAATTTTTTAAATACACAGCCACTGATACACACACACACTTTATTAGGTGCTGATTATTTTATGAGCTCCTTGTTTGTCTGCTTTCAGTATGCTGAAGAGTAAGATAAGATTTTGTGGTTGAACGTCTTAAGGAAAAATTGAATTTCAAAGGTATGTCATAGGTTTTTCTAAATCCAAGATATGTGGGGGTTGGGACAGTGGCTGAAGCCATGTTTCATGGGATTGTAAAACAAAATACAGAGCTGTGTAGAGCTTAAAGATGTGACAAATCAAGGCTGCAAAATATGGCTCAAAATAAAATTAATATTGGAATCTGGAATTATATACAGAATATATTGAAATAAGCCAATCTATATGTGACACCAGACTAAATGAATCCCTTGAAAAAATTGTTGTCTGGAAAAAAATAGAGTTTCACTAATGGAAAGGATTATATCATCAATAAGTTCCTTAAAAAAATTAGATGCTTCTTGCAGAAAACTTAATGATTATATGTCATAGCGTTTGCCAAGGAAGGAAGTGTAGAATACTGTCAAACATTTTATCCTTAGATGACTTTACTCAGATGATTTGTCCTTTTATTTATTTATTTTTACTTAGGTTTTATTGAAGTATGATTTTCATGTAATCTTATTAATCAGTTTTAAACAGTTTGATACTTTTTTAAATGTTTGCTATTATTTAATCACTACCAAAATTATGATATAGAACATTTTCATCACTCAAATAGTTTCCTCATGCTCCTTTGCAATCAGTCTCTTCTCCGTATCCTCTGGCTGTTAGCAATCAATAAACTGCTTCCTAACACTACATTAAATAAAATTGTATAATTTGTAATCTTTGGGGACCGGCTTTATATACCTCTGAGAATTATCTATGCTAATGTATATATCAGAAGTTAATTCACTTTTAATATTGATTTACATTCCATTATATGCATATAAAATTTATCAAATTTTTAGATAGAACAAAGAAAGTTGCTATAAATGTCTGAGATCTTGCCTTGGGGGTACACACGTTTTAACTTATTTTGGTAGTTACATTGAAGTGAAATTGTTGATTCCATAATAATCACAGGTTTAACTTTCTAGTGGCTAGCCCATTTGTCATTGCAATGCAGGGAAGTTCTTCACCAGTGTTTGGTAATGGCCATTCTTTTTAAATTCAATCATTTTGGTATGGGTGTAAAGTCATCTTATTATGGTTTTAATTTGTATTTCCTAATAACTAATAACCCTGAGAACCTTGCTTTGTGCTTAATTATCATCCAAATATTTTGTTTGGTGAAGTGCATCTTCAAATATTTTGGCAACTTTTATCAAACTATTTTTATTAATAAATTCTAGGAAGTCTTTATATATTCTGGATACAAATCCTTTATCAGATATATGATTTGTCATATCTTCTTTCAGTTTTTCACTATTTAGTATAATGCTGGCTATAGTTACTTTGTAGTATCCCTTTATCAGGATGAAAAATTTCCTTTCTACTCCTAGTTTGCTGAGATGTTTATCATAAATCATTGTAGAGTTTTATTAAATTCATGAGATTGTAGCAATATTAAAAAATCAGTTACAGGCAAGGAATAATGCCCTTATCACCTTACAAATGACAGTACTGCATAACCAAATAGTAGATAAGGGAAAGCATCTCTTTATAAAATTATTCCAATGAATAAATTAAATGACATAATTAGAATATCATAATTTTGCAAGCCCTAATGAATTAACAAGAAAAATATTTTATCTTTTACTTCATTTATTCTTTCTCTAACACTTCCTTGGTTTATATACATCAGAGTTTCTGACCTGTATCTTTTTCCTTCTCTCTGAAGACCTTATTTTGACATTTCTTGCAAGGCAGGTCTCTTGGTGATAAATTCCCTCTCACTTTTTAGTTTTCTGAAAGAGTCTACTTCTTTACTTTTGAGGGATAATTTCACTGCTTACTGAAGTCTAGGTTAGTGATTTTTGTTTTCTTTCAACATTTTATATATTTTACTTCACTGTCTTCTTGCTTGCACAGTTTCAGAGGAACAGTGTGGTGTAATTCATATCCATGTTCTTCTGTGGGATTTTTTTGTTCATTTGTTTTGTTCATATTCCCCTTTATGCCCCCTTAAAATTTTAACTCACAAACTACTCCACACTGAACCTCTAGCAATCCATCAATTACAGATTAAAGTGCTTCTACCAACAGTGTTTCCAGCTGCAGGCTTCTGCTCCTGGACTTTTTTACCTGGACTTCTTTACCCACAAACTGTGAGTCTCTGTATCTCTCTGTCCATCTCTCACCATTTTCAGGGCAAAAGTTTTTTTTTCTATTACTCATTTATTTGTTGAATCTAAATGTTGTTGATATTGAGTTAGTCCAGCTTTGTTCTTGTTGTGAAGATTAGAGTGAGAATCTCCAATGTCTTTACATGTCAGATCAGAAACATACACAAAACTCAAAACTATAAAACTTCTAGAAGAAAACAAGGGATTAAATATAGGTGATTATGAGTTTCCCAGTGAAATGTTACATACAACATCAAAAACATGATTCATGAGAAAAACAAATTTTATATTAAACTGTATAAAAAACAAAAATTTCTGCTCTATGAAAAACACTATTAAGAAAATGAAAACACAGACCACAGACTGGAAGCACATATTTATATAAGACAAACCTGATAAAGGAGTTGTATCTGGAATATACAAATAAGTCTTAAGACTCCACAATAAGAAAACAAATAATCCAATTAGAAAATAGACAAAAGATCTGAACAGATACTTCAGCAAAGATACATGGATGCCAAATAAGCATATGCAAATATACTCATCATAAGCCATTAGGGAATTGTAGATTAAGACAACAAAATACCACTACATACCTGTTAGAGTGGCTAAAATCCAAAACCATAACAACATCAGATTGTGAGGAGGTAAAGCAAAAGTACTTTAATTCATTGTTGATGGAAATTTAAAATAGTAGAACCACTTTGAAAGATGGTTTGGAAGTTTCTTACAAAGCTACATATAGTCTTACCATATAATATGACAATTGAAATCCAATTTACCAAAAGTAGTTGAAAATATATCACAAAGCATGCACATAAATGTTTATAGCAGTTTTATTCATAATTCCCCAAACTGGAAACAACCAAGATATTCCTCAATAAATATATTTACAAATGAAATGTGTTATATTCATACAATGGAATACTTTTCAGCAATACAAAGAAATGGCTACCAAGCTACGAGAAGATATGGAGACATCTTAAATGTATGTTACTAAGTTAAATCAGGCAATCTTAAAGACTACACTGTATGATTCCAATTATATGACATTCTGGAAAAGGCAAAACTAAAGGCAATGGAAAGATTAGTTTTTGCCAGGGGTTGATGGGAGGGAAGGAAGGCTAAGAAGATGGAGCACAGAGGATTTTTAGGACAGTGAAACTATTCTGTATGAAAACATAATGGTGGATACATGACATGAGGCAACTGACAAAACCAATATAACTTTTTAACACAGAGAATGAACTTTAATGTAAACTATGAGCTTCAGTTATTAATAGTGTGCCAATATCAACTGCAATAAATGTACTATGCTAATTCAAAATATTAATAATAAATTAAACATAGTGGGAGTCGCATACGTGAGATCTCTGTATTTGAGTTCAATTTCTCCATAAATCTAAAACTGCTCTAAGAAATAAAGTATATTAATTACATGAAAAAAAGAAGTCCTGAGACTACCTATATTGAGGACACACTTCTCATCATGTTGCTTTATCTTGGATCTATTGACCAGAGAGGTGTACCATGGAAAGGTTTTAGGGTATTGAGAAACTCCTCAATCTGTGTGAAAACTTTCTATCCTTGTAATTTACAGTTTGTATGAAATTCTTGTTGTAGACATTGATCTGAAAGCTTTAAAACCCACATTGAAGTGTTAATGTTAATCCTGAAGTCTATTGCCATTTTCTTAAATCTTAATACATATTTCTTAAGCAACTTAGGTAAAACATTTTTCACAGATAATTCTTTTTTCCAAGTCTTGACACTATAATTTAGTTATGGAGAATTTCCTAAAACATTAAGTAACCAATATATTAAAAACTTTTATCCCAAATTGTGTGTGCTCATTCATTTAGCTTTGTTGCTTCCTTTTTAAACACAATTGCCAGTTTACATGGCACTTTTGGCTTCTCCAGTACACAGATTTTTGTTGTTATTTTTCAGAGTTCGGAAAGAATGACCTGTCCCATGTGATTTTTGGTATACGACATATTTCTATGTAAATCTTAGTGTCCATGTCTTGAAGAACCCTGGCAGCAGCAGCATTTTGATTAAACTAATAACTTAGGTTTCATGCCAGTTGGATGCACAAAAGTCTTGACTTCACATTTGCTATGACTGCACTGCAGTGAAGACAGATAGTTCAAACTATTTTGATTAAAAGTTCTGATCGCAGTTGCATAATGGTTTGGCCACTCTGAATATGAAATAGGCTAAATGAATTATAGCACATGAACTTAATCAACTTCATCTTGTTTATATCCAGGCTCCTCTCCAACTCATCAAGGTCATTTTGAATTTTAATACAGCTTTTAAATGTGCTAATTGTCCTACCAAATTGGTGTCATCAGCAAATTTACTAAAGATACACTCTGGTTCATCACCCCAATCATTAATTTTTAAAAAGTTTAATAGTAGCATACTAAGTATGACCCCAACAAAAATCTAGTTAGCACTTAAAATTTCAAAAGATGGTACTTTAACATCAGTTGTCTGACAACTTGATATTTTCCATTGGTTAAAAAATAGATTTGTTTCTTTTATTAAAGTACGAAGTTGTGTTTATCTATGTGTAAATGCTAGTGTCAGGCATTTTGATCTTAGAACTAGAAAGTAGGGAATATTTCTATGTTATTCCTTGCTGATATTTTGATACACTATCACTTTTATTTGATTTGCCTGCAATTAAAATATCCCACCTATCATCCTTTCTCCTTTCTGCCTTAGGTGACCTCACTTTTACAGCAACCAATGCTTGAAATATTTAGGGCCTGTACTTCACCACTGTGCCTGGTTCAATCACCTTAACATCCCATTACTCTGACTTTCCAAAGCCCTATATACATTTTTACTCCATTCTTCCTCAGGCAAAAACACATGCTCATACCTCAGAACTTGTCACAATAATATGACAACATTTCAAAAATGTGGATGTCAAGCATCCTTCCATAATCATCCTCAGTTGTTGTTCTACCTTTATTTTAATATCCCTCTTTAATAATAATTTTACCTAATTTCAACACAGAATTCATCAGCCCTATCACCTTTCAAGATTCACATTTTCGGCCGGGCGCGGTGGCTCATGCCTGTAATTCCAGCACTTTGGGAGGCCGAGGTGGGCGGATCACGAGGTCAGGAGATCGAGACCATCCTGGCTAACATGGTGAAACCCCGTCTCTCCTAAAAATACAAAAAATTAGCCGGGCGCAGTGGCGGGCGCCTGTAGTCCCAGCTACTCGGGAGGCTGAGGCAGGAGAATGGCGTGAACCCGGGAGGCGGAGCTTGCAGTGAGCCAAGATCGCGCCACTGCACTCTGGCCTGGGAGAAAGAGCAAGACTCCGTCTCAAAAAAAAAAACAAAGAGTCACATTTTCCTTCATATGCTGTTTCTTCTTTGCTCAGGCTAGAAAATCTATGGAATGGTATTATTATTCTCTAGCAAACCCAGCTTCATGCTCTTTGGCCTCCTGCCTATGTGCTTGACTTATTATATTAATTTCCTAGGGCTGCCATAAAACTTACTACAAACTAGGTAGCTTAAAGCAACAAAGATATATCCTCTCACATTTCTGGATAATTCAAGTCTGAAATCAAAGTGTTGGCAGAGCCGTGTTCTCTCCGAGGGCTCTAGGGAAGAATCTTCCCTTGCCTCTTCCTCGTTTCTTTTGGTTGATGGCAATCCTTAGCATTTCTTGAATTCACTACAATTCTGCCTCACTACAATTTCTGTACTTATCTTCACATGACCGTATTCCCTCGAAGTGGGTCTTTCTATCCAAATCTCCCTCTCCTTTTAAGAATACTAGTCATTATATTTAGAACCCACCCTAATCCACATAAATTTATCTTAATTTACAACCTCTGCAAAGATTCTATTTCAAAATGAAGTCACATTCTGAGGTTCTGGGTGGACATAAATTTTGAGGGGATATTATTCACACAGTACATTGACAAGCTCCAATCCTTGTTAGACTCACGAAATTTCTATTGGATTTTTCAAACTAAATTTCGTAATATATCTGCAGAAAATAACATATGTAAACTTGCCACTTAGAAATCATGACAACAAATCAATAATACCTCTTACTATCCAAAATTCTTCCTATTCCTTAGAAATGTAAGTCCATCTTCTTAGAGGGTTATTTTACATTTTCTTTAATTATCTAAAACGTATATTTTAAGAAAGGAGATGACAAGTCATGTAACTAGCCACTGCCAGTTTACTGTAACCAGGACTGATATTCGGGGTCAATATTTATCCCATTGCCTTCCACTTACTGGAGAACTAGACCCCTAAAACAGTTCCCTGTTTTTTCTCAGTGTACTATTTTTCTATTTTCACTCTTTTCTTCTTTTTTTTCTTTCTATTATTATTATTATTATTATTATTACTATTATTTGAGACGGAGACTCACTCTGTTACCCAGGCTGGAGTGCAGTGGTGCAATCTCGGCTCACTGCAACGTCCACCTGCCGAGTTCAAGCAATTCTGCTGCCTCAGCCTCCTGAGTAGCTGGGATTACAGGTGCCCGCCACTATGCCCAGCTAATTTTTTGTATTTTTAGTAGAGATGGGTTTCACCATGTTGGCCAGGTTGGTCTCGAACTTCTGACCTCGTGATTTGCCCACCTTGGCCTCCTAAAGTGCTGGGATTACAGGCATGAGCCACCGCATCTGGCCTATTTTTCACTATTTTCATTACTATGCAACTACTGACTCATGTTCTGGTTGTTAGAAAACAACCACTTATTCTATACTCATTTCTATTTCATCCTGCTATATCTGGGAATACTATAGCCAATACTTCACTAAAATTATTTTATTTCTGTTTAATAACTCTATTTTGCCAAATTCTTAAGTCTACTATCTGTTTTTGCCTTACGAGAAATCTTATCACTATTCATCCCAGCTGACCACATTTTATATTTCTTAATATTTTTTGTTAGTTGCATGACAACAGTACTCTCCAGACCCCTTCTGTATTGCTGGCTGTACATTTTCGGTCATCAGAAGAAGCAAATTTAATTTGCCTCTTCCTAATTTCACTAACTGCTCAACGCTGGAGTGCTTTAGAGCAACCATTTCAGACTTCTTTTCAGTATACTTCTGATTTCTAAATAAATAGACACCTAAAGGATGATTTAATCCCACAGCCTCGAGGTCTCTGATATATATATATATATATATCCTTAGTTCCTATCCAGTGATCCACCATTTAGGTGCTCAGAACAGAAACCTACATGCCACATTCTGTTCTGGTCTTACCTCTGGTCCGATACACTTACTCTAGATTTTGAAAACAAAACAAAACAAAATAAAACAAATAAAACAAAACAAAACAAAAAACATGTAGACAGAGAATCAGAGCAGATAAATAGTAGGGGCCAAGTATGTTATGCCTAGGGAAAGCGTGGTGGGTGGAGGCAGCATAAAGTGTGAAGGTGTATACAGACTAAAGGGTAAATTATATTCAAGAGAAATAGAAAGATTCATGTACTAAGTTCAAGGAAAGAATAGCAGGATATAAGGAGGGAGACTGTGGATGAGTCCAGAACATGTACAGCATTCTAAATATTAAAGAAGAAGACATTTATGCAGCCAACAAACATATGGAAAAAAGCTCATTATCACTGGTCATTAGAGAAATGCAAATCAAAATCACCGTGAGATATCATCTAATGCCAGTTAGAATAGTAGTCATTAAAAAGTCAGGAAACAACAGATGCTGGAGAAGACATGGAGAAATAGCAACACTTTTACACTGTTGGTGGGAGTGTAAATTACTTCAACCATTGTAAAAGACAGTGTGGTGATTCCTCAAGGACCTAGAACTAGAAATACCATTTGACCCAGCAATCCCATTACTGGGTATATACACAAAGGATTATAAATCATGCTACTATAAAGATACATGCACACGTATGTTTATTGTGGTACTGTTTGCAATAGCAAAGAGTTGGAACCAACCCAAATGTCCATCAGTGATTGACTGGATAAAGATAATGTGGCACATATACACCATGGAATACTATGCAGCCATAAAAAATATCAGTTCATGTCCTTTGCAGGGACATGGATGAAGATGAAAACCATCATTCTCAGCAAACTAACACAAGAACAGAAAACCAAACACTGCATGTTCTCACTCATAAGTGGGAGCTGAACAGTGAGAACACATGGACACAGGGAGGGGAACCACACACACAGGGGCCTGTCGGGGGGTGGGGGGCTAGGGGAGGGATAGCAATAGGAGAAATACCTAATGTAGATGATGGGTTGATGGGTGCAGCAAACCACCATGGCATGTGTATACCTATGTAACAAACCTGCACGTTCTGCACATGTACCCCAGAACTTAAAGTACAATCATAATAATAAAAAAAAAAGATAAAATGTCTTTAAAGAAAAATATGATGGTACTTTATTCTTACATTGAACTTGAATTAGTTGACATGGTATGTATAATAATAAATAATGATGAAAAACATTCTTGTAAATAATAAGTCACCACTGATGTGTTTTGTTATATTTAAAGCAATACTAATGCTTTTATTACAATAAGGGAGACTCTTTTTTTGGTAAGTAATTAATAATCATAATTTTAGTGGACAAATGTAAAAGTTGTGAATAATGAAGAAAAGTAATGAAGAGTCTTCAGGACTTGTATGTAAAGGGCAACAACAAAGCATTAGATACATAAATTAAAAATGCACTTGTAACAAATTAATAAAATTTTGTAAAAATAAAGAAATTTTACCACAGCATTTTAAGTGTGAAAAATTATTAAAATTCTTAGTGACCATTAGAAATATTATAAGAAATAAATAAATCTTAGCAAAATAGCATTTTAATAGTGTAACAAACATTCTCAATGTTCTTAAAGACCACAACATTTTGACCCAAAACTAACAGCATACAAAAAATTACAATTAAGAAATAATTTTAAAAAATCGAAATTAAGAAATAATAT
The DNA here is from genome assembly GCF_006542625.1 of Nomascus leucogenys. NCBI lineage: Eukaryota > Metazoa > Chordata > Mammalia > Primates > Hylobatidae > Nomascus > Nomascus leucogenys. The sequence continues at coordinate 26,633,432 of NC_044386.1, forward strand.
AAGAAATTGAGAGGATATAAAATCTGTGGAACTAATCATGTGACCTTATAATATGGTTTCAGTCTCAACTAAGAATATTTTGTCTAAACTTGTGATTCACTAAGAAGACACTCCACATGAGAATCTATTGATAAGGTCTGCCATTTAAATGTTCTAAAATTCCTTTCAGATAACTTCAAAATATATGCATGTATGCAAGCACACATACACACAGTTGTATAGCTATGTAATATGATATAAATATATATGTTTAAAATACTTATAAAAATCTTTTATCATAACAACATGCATTATTAAAAGTATAAAAGAACATTAAACGTGTCTCAACATGCACAGGCATTTATTTTTTTCCCTAAAGAATTTGTGCATTGCTTAGTAAAATATAATTTTTCAGCTTTTTACTGCATACCGTATAAATAAGTTATTGTGTTTGGTGAAGCAGTTTAACTTATTCCCATAATAGAGTAATAAATACTTATTCTTAAAAGACAAACGTAAAAATTTCAAAAATGTCTCTTTATTGCTGCTTAGTCATGAAAAGGATTAATAACTTAAAATATTCTGGAAATGTATTTCCTTTTTAAGAAATACTTAAAACATATTTTTCAAAGAGCTACATAATTATAGATAAAGTATATACTATTAATAAAACACAAACATGTCAATAAATTTGCTAATAGATTTAAAAATCCACACATCTAAAAATAGAAGGTATTAAAACTGATTCAAGAATAATCAATTTCTATACATTTAATTATTGACATTGAATCAGTTGTTAAAAGCTTTATCCCATCCAAGAAAAGAGAAAATAAAATACAAACAAAACACATACAAAAAGTAAACCTGATGATTTTACAGGTATACTCTTTGAAATCTTCAAGGAAGAGATAAATAAAATCTTATGAAAACTTTTTCCCATAAGAGAACAAAATACCTGCTTTAATAACGGGGGGATATTAACAACCATGAACCATATCTAATGCTAACCATGAGGGATGAGAAGATGGAGCAATTGTCAGAATCCAGAGACAGAGATAATAATGTGGAGGGAGCTATCTCTCTTTTGATTGTTCAAGGGTCAATTGAATGTCCACTCTACAACCAAATTGCTCTTTGTCATAGTTCATACAGGGCAGTTCTGTTCAGCTCACAGAACATGGTAAAAATAAGATCTAGAAGGGTTCACAAGAGATACATTCTACTGCTGAAAAACCTTATTTTGCAAAATTAAATATGCACACACACAGATATACACTTGAAAAATAGAAACTTATGAACGCTTTTTTACTTGTGTGTGTGCATGTGTATATTCTCATGAGTATATAAGAGGATGCTAACCTTCAACACGTTCTTCTACAGAAATTTATTTCTCTGTTTCACTTTTCATTTTGTTGTGCTAAATTACGAAGATTGAAGCTATTCTAGGGAGTGAGCCTATCTCCTCATCCTTTCCCTACCATGCAGCTTAGTATGTATTTAAAATATTTCCCCACACCAATTGTCTGAAGTCTGAATTCTCCCCACCCAGTCATTATAAAGAACGAGGAAAAGTTATCTGAGGCTGGAAACCAATGAAATTCCATAGTAAATGATACACAGTGAAAAATAGTAGTGTCAGAGTTGATGACAGAAAGGAAAACGTCAAGATTACACATGGCTTTTTAGGAATGATTCTGGACTTACTCTGAATATGACAGAAGCCATTGGATGAATCTGATCTGAGGGTGACCACATCTGACATATTTAAAAATGACCCCTCTGGGAAGTAAAAACTAGATTTGTGAGGCAGAACAAATGTGGAAGTAAGGGAATTAGGTGATGATTATGTCAACATTCTAAGAAAGAGATGATAGATAGCTGCTTGAATCAGAGTGTCTGCCAGGGATGTAGTAAAAAGTGGTCAGATTTGTTCATGGATAATAAGGAGTTGGGAATATTAAAAGCATTTAGTGATGGATATACAGTTGATTCCTAAACAGCCCTGGAGTTAGGGGCTGAGACCTTATTATTTTTAAATCCATGCATAACTTTTGATGCCCCAAACTTTTAACTACAAATAGCATACTGCTGACCAGAGCCTTACTGATGATAACATAAACAGTTGATAGTTGATTAGCACATATTTTGTATATTTTATGTATTATATACTGTATTTTTTTTTGAGACAGGGTCTTCCTCTATTGCCCAGGCTGGAGTGCAAATGGAGTGATCACAGCTCACTGAAGCTTCCACATCCCAGGCTCAAGCAATCCTCCTGCCTCAGACTCCCAAGTAGCTGGGACTACAAACCTGTGCCACCACACCTGACTCAATTTTGTATTTTTGTATTTTTTGTTTGTTTGTTTTTGTAGAGAAGGGAGTCTCCCTATGTTGTCCAGGCTGGTCTTGAACTCCTGGGCTTAAGTGAACCTCCTACGTTGGCCCCTTAAAGTGCTGGGATTAGAGGCATGAGTCACTGAGTCTAGCCTTATGTAATGCATTCTTACAACACAGTACGTTAGAGGGAAGAAAAAGTTACTAAGAAAATCATAAGGGGTTCTCCATCAGAGGGACAGAGAAGAGTGCCCTGGCAGATCAGGACAGTCATTGGTAGAGGATTGCACAGAATAGCTGCAGCAATGTGGAGATAACCCTCAATGTGCAGGTGCAGGAGCCCATAAGTGTGAGAGGCTTAGGCAAGGTGGATATCACCCTGCCTACTGGGTGGCACAGATGTTGGGCATGGAAGCAGAAGGCTTGGATCGGTTTCTGTCCTGCCACACCATCTAGTTTTCTGGGGGGCTGCTGGGACCACGATCTTTGGAGGGGTGGTCCCATATATGCCACAGTACAAGGATTTTGGGAGGACCCAGAATGCTAATGGCTTCTCTACCTATGCATGTCTGGTGCTACTGGTGGCCAATACACTGGTGGTTTGGAAGGCATTTTTTGCTGCCTCTCCCATGGCAGAGCACACTCATGATCTTGACCTTTTTGCTGATGTTGGAACTCTGTACTACGTCGGCCTGGCAAAGGAACCAAATATAAAATGCCAGCCTTTGCAGACTCCCATTCTCAGCACTTCTGGCACTCGGGCAGTTTCATGAGCTATGTGCACTGTGTCCTGGTCTTCACGAAGGTGACAGGCAGCCTCACTTACCTGTTCATCCACTCTGCCTGCGGAAACCCTGGACTTCCTGGCCAAGGCCACTGTCAGCGTGCAGGAGCCCTACCAGCAACGCTGGCCACCCATGCACACAGGGCACGAGAATCAAAATGGTGGTCGTGAAGACAAGTGGTGACACCTTCAAGACAGCCACAGCTTCAAGATGCCCCTGCAGTTCTCCGTCTGTTACAGGTGCTGGTGGACCTGGCCGTCGTGGGGCAGGTGTAGGCCTTCACCCGCCACCCCTAGAAGGCTGCGCCCGTTGCAGCGCCCTCGGCCAGAGCCAAGGCCCTCAGAGGCAGCCAGAGAAGACCAGGAAGTGTGGCACCTGCGCAGGCGCAGGCTGTGACGCTGTGTTTCCCGGATGCCGGAGGGCGGGCACCGCATCCCCCGGCAGGCTGACAGCGGTTCTGTGGGGAGAGATGAGATGGCGTCCGGGCGTCAAGTTCTGGATCAGGACCCTGTGGAGGTCTCAGGGCGGACGGTGGGGGCTACTGTGTTCTCCAACGCAAGCACGCGGAGAATGGATTTTCTCACTCCAAGGGGTGGAGGGGTTCAGGTATGTGTGTGTTTGTTTGTTTGTTTGTTTGTTTTGTTTTGAGGCAGAGCTTCGCTCTTTTTGCCCAGGCTGGAGTGCAGTGGCGCGATCTAGACTCACTGCAACCTCTGCCGCCCGGGTTCAAGCGATTCTCCTGCCTCGGCCTCCCAAGTAGCTGAGATTACAGGCGTGTGCCAACACGCCCGGCTAATTTTGTATTTTTAGTAGAGACTGGGCTTAACCGTGTTGGTCATGCTGGTCTCGGACTCCTGACCCCAGGTGATCCACCAGCCTCGGCCTCCCAAAGTGCTGGGATTACAGGCATGAGCCACTGTCCGGCTTAGGTGTTTTTAAGGTGATAGTAAAAGCGTCTTTTCCCACTTCCTCTGAAACACATACGTGAGCGCGTGCGCGGACACACACACACACACACACACACACACACACTTGGCCTGAACCTGAACAGGCAAACTTCAGGCCCTGAGGGACAGCGGGCCCTCAGGAACCTTCCCTGAGCTTGTTGGATCTGGGCCCCAGCTCCCTGGATCCACCCTAGCCGCATCTCTGGCCTCCTGGTGGTTGAGAGACTGCGGACCCGGAGTGCGGACCCAGAAGCGAGGAGACCTGGCGTCAGGGGTCCCCCATGTCCCTCGATCTCTAGAGCCTTCGGCCTCAGCGCGCCCCTGACTGGACACCCTGGTTGGACTGGCTTGGCCTTTGCGCCCCAGCGCGTTGGGCACCCACAGCAGGGCCTGGGTGTTCTCTGTCCCCGGTTAACGGGGAAAGGAGGCCGCAAGGACGCAGTGGTCCCCGTGCTCTCGATTTTCTGGCCAGATTCGGCCTTCAGAGCGGCCACCTCCGGAGACTCGGCCCTGCCACCCTGGCGCCCGCCCGGACGCCTCGCTGCCTTGGGAGACCCTAGTGTAGACACCCCGGGGAAAGCGGGCCTGCCCGGGTCCAGGCTGAGCCAGAGTGCGCCCAGGAGTATTCCAGTCAGAGCCTCCAGTTCTCGAGTCCCAGCGACCCTCGGTCAGACCTGGAAGCCCTCTGGGAGGAGGAAGGGGCCGGGACTGGGCTGCGCGGACACAGCCCCAGCAACCTCCCTACGGAGATGGCGGGTGAGTCTCCCCTTGCCGAAACCCCCTTTACTGAGTTTCCGTCCACACCGCCAGACACAGCTTTGCAGCCCATCCTTCAGGACAAAGAGAAGGCGTCGGGTCAGGGGAGGGGATGCCGGCCAGGCGCCCCAAGGATCTGCAGGGCCGCGGCTGCTGGGACGCCTTGTCGCACCCTCTGCTGCCCTGGGATCTGGGTTGTCACCCCATATTTCCAGTTTAACACGAGGTCATATTCGTTCTTACCAGGCCTGTGCTGCCTCCAGCCGGCCCTCAGTCCCCAGGGTTCTAGGTGCTTCTCTGCGGCTCCCATAGGGGTCCTCTTTCCTTCTGGAGGGCGGAGGGGCAGCTGTCAGCGCCAAAACGCTAGGACTTCAGTGTTGTTTGCTGCGGCTGGTGGGAAAATGTTCAAAATTGTTTCTTCCTCCTGAGTTTTTCTCGGAAGAGAAAGAAAGAAAAAAAAAAAAAACTCTTGAGTGCTTGAGTGAGGATCTGGCTTAGCTCTTTGGCCTGTAAGATGCTTTGAACATTTCAAGTTTTATTTCTAATGAAGGGAGATGTTTGTAGAGTTAATTGACTGAAAATTAAAATGTCACCAATTTTAGTCACAGTGATGATGAACGAATGTGCCCCCATGTGGCGAGTTTGAATCTTTGTGGATCCGGGAAAAAAAAAAAAAAGTTAGGATGTGGTAAATATGTGCCTGAATTTTCCGGTTGAAGCTACAAATCTGCCAGTTTCCAGGGTACATTAAAAGGAAGTCAGTGAGAACTTTGGTAGGGAATAGTGGAGCAAGTACTGTGTCCACGGAATCAACGACATTTAACCGTTGGGAAAATTAACAGGATCCAGCAAAGAATTCTGACAAGTATCTACCAGGCAAGTAAGTTAAAAATCTGACAAGGAAATGTCCCCCAAATCAAGGAAAGAGCAATTTTTCTAGAAGGATAAAGTGATCAGCTGTTTCAAGTACTGGCAGCAGGTTATGCTGAGGACTTAGAATTGATCTCTTTTTTTTTTTTTTTTTTTTTGCATTATGAATTTTAGGGGTGATTTTGTTAGGAGTTCAAATTCATGAAAACTGCTCAGTACTACTACCCTTTTATAGATTCCATATTCATTGCTTACATTTTTGGAGTCAGATTAATAATATAAGTACAATTTTTCTTAAGGAATCCTCACATTGTTTTCTCTGGGATTGAGAAAACCTAACTTCATATTCGCACATTTTTTAAAAATAAAAGCTTAATTTTTTTCTTGAACCCTAGCTTTTAACATACTTATTGATACAGACAATTAATAGGTGTATTATTTAGCTGTGAACAAATTAATATTAAAATGTTATTATGTTATATATAAAACATAATTGCATGTGATGTGATTATTCAATTGAATTTTAGTTGATTCATAACAAAAGTCTTATTTGAAAGAACTGAGAAAATAACAAGAAGATAGATGATAGATAGACCAAAAGTGAGAATTACAGATATTAAATCTTAATACAGTTAATGGGGCTATTATTTAATCCTTAACCCTCATGGTACTCCATGGTATAGAAATTATTTTATAATGATGGTTCAGTGCATTTATAATCATATGTTTATAGAGAACCATTGAAATTAATTAAAACCAAGATCATTTGATGATAATTTGTGTCATTTCTGTTAATACTTTTATGTAGAAAACCACAAACTAATTTTGAAAATACATTAAATTTGAATTCTGTATACTAACATTCATTTAGCATAGCACTAAGACTATTTGCCTTTCAAACTTAATATGTGATGATTACAGATTTATTTTTCCATTAATTTTCAGCTAGGAATACAGAAGATATATTTCTTCCCACATAATATGCTAACTCTGTATGAGATTGGTGAGGAAATATGCATGCTACTTACTGTGGCATTTCTAAAAGAACCAGCTTTCATTATTTTCCTAACCAGTCTTCTATCAGCTACCACTTTGGCTACATATATATATGTACAACTGACTTCTTTTACATTTAATTGTTCTCATAGGATTCTAACCCACAGTAGTTGTTTTTTTTCTGTTTTGTTTGCTTCATTAGTCATATTCAGTATATATAAGCTAATTAAATTAGTAAAATTTCTATACAGTAGTTCTAAAGCTTACTATTGTGAAGGAAGTCATTTTGGATTATATCAATACATACTTTTACACATACATACAGAAACAGATATACAAACCCCTACAACAGAAATGAGTAATGTTTTCTAAACTGAGATATCCAGTTGCACAAATTCTACCTATGTTTATTTTTTCTTTATGATATATATATATGGAAGTATATTTCATTACCAGCATGATGATGTCAGTGCAATCTAGGAAAAACTAACATACACACACACACACACACACACACACTCTCACACATACACACAAGATTGATTTGAAATATTTGTTTTGCCATGGTCTCTTTTATTGACTGGCAAGTTACTCTATATACATGTACACACACACGCACACACACACACACACACATCTTGAAGGAATCATGTAGGTCTATAAAATTTGTTTTCTAAATTAGTAATACATGTTTTCCAATGAAGGTGTTTTCATGATGATAAAATAAAATGTAAAAGACTAAAAATAATTACATTATATTATACAAATATAATTTTATATGAGACAATAGTAAATAGTCTCCAAATATGAAGTTACAAAATGACATATGTGGTACACAAAAAGTAACATTTTGAAAATCTACATTGATGAAAAGGGGAAAAGTGTACTCAGAAATTTGGAAATTTAGTTTTTTGTGGTAACTCATATAACAGTAAAACATTTTTTTCAAGTCTTTAAGTTTTTCAAAAATATTTTCAAGAGATAAAAATAAAAGTTAAAGTTATAAGATATACACACACACACGTGTTCCATTAAAATGCTGAGTTTTATATGAACATTAGCTGTTACCATACCTTTATCTTTTAAAAATCTAACAGATAGGAAATCCAACTACATTTATATTATTTTCTATTATATACCATTGAGATAATCTACCTAGATGTTAGGAAAAAAATCTATTTAGATGTTAGAAAAAAATTGTTACTGATTAAGATTTTTAGTACAGATAATTTTTTGTGTTGGAACATGAAATGCTTCCACTGCTGCTGGTCCATTAGTTTTCACTTTATGAAACTATATATGCTCTCAGAAAGCTTATAAAAATAACACAAAATATTGAAATATTTATAAATTTAATAAATAATTCTGATTATGAAAGAATCATAAAAATAAAGAGTCCTCCTGGTAAAGCAAATTATTCACATTTGTAATTCCATGCATGTGGTGTGTGACTATTTTAGAAAATCTAAATAAATATAATTCAAGCTTTGGAAGTTTATTTCTACTTTACACCTAACCATATCAAAGTGGTAAGAAAAGCAATAAAATAAGAAACTGATTTCTCTAATCTGAAGTAGGTTTTATTTTTTATTTTTATTTTTTGCCAAATATCACAAAGTAAGATAATTAGACTTAAATTGAAAATGTTGCAGGTCATGTTTTCAAAAAATATAACCTTTCATGTCATTGTTATGCAAACAGTGGCACCAAATTTTCAATCTGCACCAATCATATTTTTATTTTAATATTTTAAGCAACATGGTTCTAATCCATCTAAATGAGTACATTTAATTTAGTAAGTCATAAAATATTTTCTTAGTCATTAAAACACACAAAATATTTTTTCTGCTAAGTCTTACTAAAACTTATAATATCTAACCTCTTTAAAATATATATACTTTTGGTTTCTGTTTTAAAATTTTTCTCTTAGCTTCAAGTAACCTTATAGTACTTTTTTCTTCCTAGCTAATTCTACTGTTCTTGGAAATAATAGAAGAGGTAGATTTTACCTTTGGAGTGAAAGAGTACTGAAGGAGGACTGGTAGTTTGGTTAGGCAACATTGTACAAAATCTAGTTTAAAAAATCTAAAGAGTCTGAAGCATTGTCATCTAGTTATCACATGTGGTACATATGCAAATTTCCTTGAGCAGATGTTAGAAAATTCATGAAATTCTATTCAATGTGATCATTCAGAAGTTCAGTCTGGTCTTCGTAAATATAACCCAGCATAAATGATGCATAGAGCTCCCAGCTGTGCTCCTTATGTGCTGCAGTCAGATCCAACACCCCTTGGGACAAGACATCTGGAACTATATGCCATTGTGTTTCACTAATCTTTCTCCTGAATACCAGTTTAAAATTGCCCATTATTCCAAGAATTCAGAAAAGCACAAATACACACAAAGAGCTAAAATAAGACATATCTCATATAGTTATATATATATATTATATATATATACACACATACATGAAATGAAATAATTGCACATACTTGTATATTTGAGTATGACACTAATTCTCTGTTTTTATTTCCTGCTAGAAAGGTATTCATAAAAAATACTTATTGCAGAAATCCAATATATGATATATACTAGCAAATGTTTGGACTATGTTGAAAAATCAATAAGCCTCATAATTCATTCACTAAATAACCAGTTTTTTTTACAGGTCTGATTTTTTTTAATGATTTTTCTTTGAGTTTTGCAAAGCGTTATCTATCAATCAGAAATATTAACCAAATATATCTTAACATAGAGATATTTTGGTAGACATTACTTGTGATCACCTGTATTTCTTTTTTCAGCCTGGGCATATAAATATCTATACTTCTCAGCACTCTTTTAGTTAGCAGGGCCATAACTAGCAATACTGATATTTTATCAACAAAAGAGTTTTGTAAAAATGTTTGTTTTAGTGCAATACTGTGACAAAATGAAGTGGCTGTGTTGTCTGAGGTGAATACCTGAAGTTTGTCCAAGGAAATTGTGGACACAGACATGCAAGGAATGAGCCAAAGTATAATAGGTGAGTGACCAGAAGTTTAATAGGTGAAAGAAAGAGGAAAGCTCCCTTGTGCAGAAGAAGGGAACTGGTTCCTAGGTTTATGGCGAGATGCCAATGGTTTCATAGATGAGCTTGAAGAGGTGGTGTCTGATTTACATAAGACATAAAAGATTGGTTAGACCAGGTGTGTCATTTGCATAGTGCTCACGAAGCTGGCCATCCTACCATAATCTTCTACTATATAGATGTGTTTTCTACCTGGCAGATGCCATGTTGTCTGTTCCCTTATTGCACCTTATTGCACACGTGGTGACAAAGTAAAGGGAAGACAGAGCTTCCATATTGGATATGCCTGGCTGCTAGTTAGCCCTTTTCTATTGGCACAGCTCCAAGCATTCACCTGTGCAAGCTTCCAGCTTGCTTATTTATGTCTGCAGCTTGATTTTTTAGCCTGGTTTTTGTTAGAAAAGAAATGATTTGGGAGCTGCTTTTTATTAAAAGGGAAACCTTGCCGAAGACTCTCTTACCGTCACTAACTGCCTAAATAATTTCTTTTTAGCTCCTGTATCAAAAATATATAGTATTTTTATTTTGGATGAATTTGCAAGTATCATATGTGTCTAGTGAACCTAAAACTTTTGGGATAAATGTTGGAAAACACATTTTAGAGGCCATGTTGGTTACTATTGGCTGCATTCAACAAACTATCATAAGCAAGAGATAAGCTTGGGGGCTAGGAGGAAGGCCAATTTTCACACAGAAATGAGAGAGTAAAGATTGGCTAAACATGTAGAGACTTGTTGCATTGGAATACCTGACTGGTTTTAATCCCCAGAAGGTAAAAAATGAAGTATAAGAACTTAAGTAACCTTTGAACAAAAAATCTTTAGTCTAATATAGTGCTCGAATGCAAGAATTAGTCCAAGGGCTAGAGCCACTAAAATTTCTTGGCCAGGCACGGTGGTTCACACCTATAATCTCAGCACTTTGGGAGGCTGAGGCAGATGGATCACCTGAGGTCAGGAGTTCGAGACCAACCTGGCCAAAATGGTGAAATCCCGTCTCTACTAAAAATACAAAAAAGTTAGCCAGGCATGGTGGCAGGTGTCTGTAACCCCAGCTACTCAGGAGGGTGAGGCAGGAGAATCGTTTGAACCTGGGAGGTGGACGTTGCAGTGAGTCGAGGTCGTGCCATTGCACTCCAGCCTGGGCAACAAGAGCGAAACTCCATTTCAAAAAAAAAGAAAGAATGAGGAGGAGGAGGAGGAGGATGGGGAGGAAGAGGAAGAGGAGGAAGAAGAAGAATAAGGAGGAGGAGGAGAAGGAGAAGAAGAAAATTTCTTGATGAATGAAAGTGCTCATGGGAAAGTTTGGGTCACAGGTATTGTATTAGTTTCCTAGGGCTGCTGTAACAAAGTACCACAAACTTACAGCAACAAAAATTTACTCTGTCGCTGTTCTAGAGGCTAGAAGGTGCTAAGAACGTTCGTTTCTGCTGGAGTCTCTGAAGGGAGAATCTGTTGCATAACTCTCTCCTAGCTCTAGTGATTGACAGCAATCCTTGGCAAGTAGCCACATTGCTCCAATTTCTACCTCCATTTTTCACATAGCATTATTGTTTGTCTCTGCATGTCTTTGTCTCTTATAAAAACACCAGAGATTAAATTTGGGGTCAGTCTTAAATCTTAAAACAACTTCTTAACTTACATCTTATTTATATTTGCAATGTCCCTATTCCCAAATAGGGTAACATACCTGATATTGGGAAATAAACATACCTTTTTGGAGTACATGTTTCAACCTACAACAGGTCTAGTCATCTAACTGAAGCCCAGCAGGCTCCAAGTAACTGCCATAAGTTGAGAAAAAGAACATGGGTTAGAAAGATAAGTAAATTAAGCTGGTAAATAATGTCATATAAAGAGTTTGAGTGTGGTTATTGTTCATGGGGCTGATGAGAAGCAAACAAATTAGAAGCCAACCCCGTTTTGTTTATTCATTTTAGTTTTTTTTTTTTTGAGACAAATGTGGTATTTTGAATGGAAATATCTTTTACCCATCAATATTTCTCTGGAAAATATAAGCCATGAAATCTTACTATACTTAATTATTTTATCCTTCAGTGTTCCTGCTTTTAAAGTGTAAACGGCAATGATACACATATCAACTTTCAGAGCACTAAAAAATCTAAAGATGTGGCTAGGCGCAATGGCTTATGCCTGTAATCCCAGCACTTTGGGAGGCTGAGGTGGACGGATCACCTAAGGTCGGGAGTTCAAGACCAGCCTGGCCAAAATTGTGAAACCCCATCTCTACTAAAAATACAAAAATTAACTGGGCCTGGTGGCAGGCGCCTGTAATCCCAGCTACTCGAGGGGCTGAGGCAGGAGAATTGCTTGAACCTGGGAGGTGGATGTTGCAGTGAGCCAAGATCGCACCACTGAACTCCAGCCTGGGCAACAGAGTGAGACCCCATCTCTAAAAAATAGATAAAATAAATAACAAAAAAACTTACAACATGTGAAGGAAGCCTTAGGATAATGCCTGACAAATAGTAAGATTTTGATAAATTTTGGCCATTCTTGCCATAGTATATTTGTTAAGTTATACCTATATCTATGTCTACGCATTTAAAATTAAAGATGGGATAAGTTGTGCAACAAACATACTTGACATCTCAGAGGCTTATCATACTAAAGCTGCTTTCTCACAAAAAACTGTCTGTTTCATGTCAACCGCACTGTAAGGTCACATCTGTGGTATGTGTTGGGACTATGCTGTCCTTGGGAGGTGCTCTCTTTTCTCAGTCAACTTGGAATCTTGGGTGTCTAAATCTCAAACACTAAAAAGTGCTGTGCTTTTTATGGCAATACGTGTGTATTATTTAGTTACTGCTCTGTAAGAAACCCATTGATTTCTATGTGTTAAAATAGCAGAGATCTTACTCAGGATTCTGTAGGTTGGTAGTTTAATCGAGGATTAGATGGAGATCATTGTTCTAGTGCTGGCTGATTTCAGGTAAGTGTCCTGTTGCATTGACAGTCTGTTGGATGGGTTGACTTGAGACCAACTGATGTAGGCTGGTATTAGCTGCAGTTCCTCATCTCTGCTCCATGAGGCTCTATGATGTATACCCAAGTATTTTTTATGCCAAAGACAGAGTTCCACCACATTTCTGTTAGCCAAACAATACTCACTATATAGGGAAGTAGACATCACCACTCGATAGGAAAAAACTAGAAAGCCGCATTGTAAAAACTTACCACAGAACCTAACTAGGAACAAATATAGACCTCTCTTGAGACAAAAATAAATGGGGAGAAATTAGGACTTCCAACCTAGCTAATAGAATTTCCTGAACTAAGACCTTTTAGAATAAAAAATCATATTTATTTAAAGTCTTTTTTACATCTGGCCCTAATATTTATACAAACTTCTTGTTCTTAAATACAGTATCATTTTTGTATTTAACAATATCACCAAAGTGGCATTTGATGGCGTTTTTAAATACTAAATATACTTTAACAAATTAACACCAAAGTAAAGGCTCAAAAACAACAAAAATTTATTCATCTTACCTTCTGTAGGTCATAACTCCTAAAATCTAGGTAGTGGCATGTTGTGTTCCTTCTGGATGCTTTAGGGAACATTCTGCTTTGGCTTTTCCAGAACAGGCCACCTACATTCCTTGGCTTATGGCCTTTCATCTCTGACCTCTATTTCTTTCATCACATCTCTTTCTCTGACTCTAAACCACCTGACTATCTCTTTTAAGAACTTTGTGATTACACTGGGGCACCCAGATAATCCAGGATAAACTTCACATCTCAAGGTCTTAATTTAATCACATTCACAATGTCTCTTTAGCCTTGTAACGGAACATGTTCCCAGGTTTCAGAGATTCATATATGAACATAAGTGCAGGAGGCATGAGAGGGATAGAATTCTGCCTACTAAAAATATCGCATTATAGAATTGAGCATTTAGAAGAGCAGCCTGTGGTGTAGATGTTTTTAAGTATCTATGTTTATGGTACTTAATACTGCTGCTGTTTTGGGTTATGGTGTCTTTCTATACACATAGAAATTGCAAGAAGCCCCATATAGGAATTTATTTTTAATGGTAACATTCATCACTGGCCTTTACCTTAAACATTCTCAGTTATTTTTCTGGGAATGACAATTTTAACCATGTTAATATTCAAAATAAAAATGATGGATGGTAAAAATCCTAACAATGTAATATAAAGATCAAAATAAGAAATTTAAAATATTTAATGTGACATTTTCTTAATTCCAACTTAAAAGAAAACCCCATTCACAGAAAAAAAATATGTTGCTTAGTTGCAGTATCCTTCAAAAGTGCCATTATCATTTAAATAAAACTCCTAGAAATGTGTCCTTTAAATTTGCCTTTGCTCTTCCAGTCTTGATTATAAAACATAAGATTGTGCAATCAATACCTTCTGGAGTTGAGTAGATTTATTTTTTATAACTTTTGATAACTTTTCCTTCATGTAAAACCTCTGAGGCATTTAGGAATAAAACATGAAATTTCAATAAGTCCCTTTCATATAAGCATTACATCCTTCGTACTACTTTATTAGACAATAATACTGGATTTTGGTAGCTTTTGTTTCTCTCGTTCTTGTCAGACTAATAGTTATCAGTATTACAGTGTGATTAATCTAAGACAAAACTGAACTAAATTGTTTGTGATGTGTTAGTAAGTTATGCCAAAACTTGAACTGAGCAAACTAAAAAAGATTTATCTATTTGGTGGTAGGAAAGAAAATCAAAGCTTTTCCTTCTTTGGTATTGCAACTCAAAACTATGTTTTACATAAAGCAACATCTAAAAGCACAAAAGCAAATAACATTGTTATGCGATATGGTTTGGATTTGTATCCCTGCCCAAATCTCATATAGAATTGTTGCCCTCAATGTTTGAGACGGGCCTGGTGGGAGGTGATTGTATCATGGGGGTGGATTTTCCCCTTGCTGTTTTCATGATAGTGAGTGAGTTCTCATGACATCTGTTTGTTTAAAACTGTGTAGCACCTCCCCCTTCACCTCTTCCTCCTGCTCCAGCCATGTAGGATGTGCCTGCCTCCCCTTTGCCTTCTACCATGATTGTAAGTTTCTTGAGTCCTCCCCAGTCATGCTTGTAGTAAAGCCCACATAACCATAATCCAATTAAACCGATTTTCTTTATAAATTACCCAGTCTCAGGTAGTTTTTTATAGCAACTTGAAAATGGACTAATATAGAAAATTGGTATAGAGGAGTGGAGCACTTCTATATAAAGATACCTGAAAATGTGGAAGCAACTTTGATACTAGATGATGGGCAGAGGTTGTAACAGTTTGGAGGGATCAGAAGAAGACAGGAAGCTAAGGGAAAGTTTGGAACGTCCTAGAGATTTGTTAAACTGTTGTAACCAAGATGCTGATAGTAATATGGATAATGAAGTCCAGGCTTGAGGCAGTCTCAATTGGAAATCAGGAACTTACTGGGAATGAGAGAAAAGGTAGCTTTTGTTATGCTTTAGCAAAGAAGTTGAAGGCATTGTGGCTCTGCCCTAGGGATCTGTGGAACTTTGATTTTGAAAGAGATGATTTAGGGTATCTGGCAGAAGAAATTGTTAAGCAGCAAAGAGTTCAAGATATGTCCTGGCTGCTTCTTACAGTGTATGCTCATATGCCTGAGCAAAGAGATGATCTGAAACTGGAATATATATTTAAAAGGGAAACAGAGGATAAAATTTTGGAAAATTTGCAGCCTGACCATGTGTTAGAAAATAAAAACCCACTTTCTGGAGAGAAATTCCAGCTGGCTGCCGAAATTTGCAAAAGTAAAGAGGAGCCCCACATGTTAATAGCCAAGACAATGGGGAAGATGCCTTGAAGGCATTTCAGAGACCTTCAGCATAGCCCCTCCCATCACAAGCCTGGAGGCCTAGGAGGGAAGAATGCTTTCAAGGGCCAGACCCAGGGCCCTGCTGCCCTGCCCAACCTAGGGACACTACTCCCTGCATTCCTGACACTCCAGCTTCAGCCTTGGCTAAAAGGGCTGCAGATACATTTCAGACTGCTGCTCCAGAGTGTGAAAGCCCTAAGCCTTGGCAACTTCCATTTGATATTAAGCCTGTGTGTGCACAGAGGGCAAGAGTTGAGCCTTGAAAGCCTCCACCTAAATTTCAGAGGATGTATGGGAATGCCTAGATGTCCAGGCAGAAGTCTGCTGAAGGAGTGGAGCCCTCATGGAGAACCTCAACTGGGACAGTGTAGAGGAGATATGTGGAGTGTGAGTCCCCACACAGAGTCCCCACTGGGGCATCATCTATTGGAGCTGTGAGAAGAGAGGCACCATCCTCCAGATCCCAGAATGGTAGATCCATTGAAAGCTTGCATTGTGCACCTGGAAAAGCCACATACACTGAATGCAAGCCCATGAAAATAGCTGAAGGGGCTGTACCCTGCAGAGCCACGGGGATAGAAATACCCAAAACCTTGAGAGCCCACTGCTTACATCATTGAGGCCTGAATGTAAGACATGGATTCAAAGGAGATTACTTTGGAGCTTCAAGGTTTAATGACTGCCCTACTGGATTTCAGACTTGCATGGAGCCTGTAGCCACTTTGTTTTGGCAGATTTCTCCCTTTGGAAATGGGTGTATTTACCCTATGCCTGTACCCCCATTGTGTCTTGGAAGTAACTAACCTGTTGTTGATGTTACAGGCTCCTAGGCAAAAGGGACTTGCCATGTCTCAGATGAGACTTTGGACTATGGGATTTTGAGTTAATGCTGAAATGAGTTAAAATTTGGGGGACTGTTTAGAAGGGAAGATTGTATTTTGTAATGTGAGAAAGACATGAGATCTGGGAGGGGCCAGGGGCCGAATAATATGATTTGAATTTGTGTCCCCATGCAAATCTCATGTCAAATTGTAAACCCCAATGTTTAACATTACATCATGGGGGTGAATCCCCTGTCACTTTCTTGTGGCAGTGAGTGAGTTCTCATGAGATACTGTTGTTTAAATGTGTGCTTCTTCCTCCTGCCCCAGCCATGTAGGATGCACCTGCTTCCCCTTCATCTCCCACCATGATTTTAAGTTTTCTGAGTCCTCCCCAGCCATGCTTTCTGTACTGCCTGGAACTGGGTGCCAGTTAACTGCCCCCTCTTTTTTTTGTAAATCACCCAGTCTCAAGTAGCTCTTTATAGCAACTTGAGAACAGACTAATACAGTATACTTTATAAATATAAGGATTGTTTTATAAATGGCATTTTATTTGTGTGTATCAAGGACTACTTAAAATAATAGAGTAAACATTTTAACCAATGAATAATTTCAGATTGTTTCTTGCTGTTCTTTCTCTTGAATGAAGGCAATTAACTCTATTCTACTCTTATAGGGCCTATTATTTATCAAGGTATGTAACATACAGGACATTGTTCATTGTCTGTATTTCTTTAGATATCACTTTTCCTGAAAAATAAGTGAGGTATGTGGAAATTTTAGCATACAAACAATATTAAAATATACTACCAAGAAAATCATACTATCTTACCTGTAGTAAGAAAAACCTTTTACATATTAAACATTTGATCTGGTAAAATTTATGTGATGATTTGCCTGTACATGTCCTATTTATCATATGGATGATGGAGAATATGTAAAATATCCTGGGGGCACACTATAGGATACTATAAAGCAGTTTGAAGCAATATATCAGATATATACAGAACAATATGAATAAATATATATATATGTATGTGTGTGTATACTCATATATGGTACTGAGGAAAAAGCAAATAATGGAATAAGATATATAAAATAGTATACACGAAAATTAATTTGTAAACATACAAAAGAGTATTAAATTTATTGTTAAAATATATAAAATAAATGAACATATATAAAACCTCTAGTAATAGTGGTCTTTAGGTTGTAGGGAATTGGGAATAAAAATAAACTAAAATAAAAAGAAAATAAACAATAAATAAATGAATATAAATAAATGACTAAAACAACAGAAGTGTCTTGCATAGACCAGTGCAGATTAAACACAATTTGTCCCCTTAAAGTCCATCCCTGGTTCTTAGTCAAATATTGGTGCAATAATGATATGTGACTAACGATTTATAAAATCTCAATGGCTTACAAAAGTAAACAGTCATTTGGCCTGTGGTTTTGCAGGTGAGATAGAGCAGCTTAATTTCCAGCTATTGTTAAACTTCAGGTGTCTTCCCATTCTCCGTGGTCCAAAAATGACCCAAGGTGTGGTTTTTTTATAGCAAATAATAGAAGCACAAGTGTGCATACAAAATCTCCAAACAAATTTAAAGGCTTTGTTCTTATTTATTCACTACTATTTGATTTTTCAAATCATGTCATATGGCCTAACTCAGTGTGTCAGCCTGAGTCTGTCAGTGATGTATATTTTACATCTACTGGGGCAGTGTTATGTTACATGGTGAAGATTACATGTATGATATATATAGCACACACATACACACACACGTATGTGTGTCACTGTTTCCCAGAAACAGTGCATATGTGTATTACTGTTTCTCAGAGTTGAGGAGTGGAAAACTGAGAACAATAATTTTATTTTTCACAGGATGCATATACCCTGATACCACAATTGAAAACAAACACATTTATACAAAGTTATAAAAAAGGAATAATAATATTCAAAGATTTTCAAAAATAAATATGACAAAATATATTTTAAATGAGGCTTCTTCTGTTTGAAGCCCTTTTCTGATGTTTGTTTACTTATATGGTAAAGGCAATTGCCTCTTTCATTTGATCATTTTTCTTTCTCTTTAAGCAAGCACTGTAGTTTCTCTCTTTTAAATTATTTTTTCAGGTTGCACACATCACCAAAAGGGCTTTCCAAATTAAGGACCTCTTTCCTGTATTATAATCTGAGACTTCCCATCCTTCAGTGCCTCTGTATGTCATTTATAAGGAATAACAACAAAATCTATGAAAAAGGCACAAGAGCTCACATAATGTGTTAATTAGTGTGTATTAGTGTGTGTGTGTTTAAAAAAGCAAATATGCAACATATAGTAATAACTGGTTATTCATTTAAAGCAACATATTTGATAACATTTTCCACTATTATACACTTTTTAGAGATCTCCAAGTACTTGTGATCTGTCCAGTAATATTTTGATTCTTTAAGGCATTAGAGAATGTACTACAATTGATAGTTTTACCTAAGTTCATGTGAAATATTTTATTTCTAGCTTTTGGAGTTTTTTCTGTGAACATTCCTACCCATTTATGGAAAGGCTACTTTCCTAATTTTGCCATGTTTTCCATTATTTCCTTAAAAGTACTTTTAGTATTTTTCATTTGAATTATGCTCTTGGTTTTTCTTATAAGTCCTTTAAGGTGGCTTTCTAAAGTTCATAAATTCTGCACAATATTATTTGACTCCTTATGAATTATGTCTTATACAACAAACCTCCACACGCAGACACACATGTTTTCATATACATTCACAGACAGATGGATATTTTAAAACAGTAAGATATTTCATTACATAGTCACAACTTGGTCTCTGCTTGTCTACTTTCTTTATTCAATCCACTGTTGAAGGGCACTTAAGTTGATTCTATGACTTTACTGTTATAAATAGTGCTGCCATAAATGTACAAGTGCAGGTTGCTTCATGATAAAATGATTTTTTTTTCCTTTCGTAGATACACAGGATTCGAATTGCTATGTTGAATGATAATTCTATTTTTAGTTCTTTGAGAAATGTCCACACAGTTCTCCAAAGAGATTATACTAATTTATGTTATGACCAACAGTTTATGACTGTTCCCTTTTCTCTATATCCTTACCAACACTTGTAATTTTTGACACTTAAATAATAGCTATTATGACTGGCATAAGATGGTATCTTACTGTGGCTTCAGTCTGCATTTCTCTGATGATTAGTTATGTTGAGCATTTTTTGTGTGTTTGTTGGCTGCTTGTATGTCTTCCTTTGAGAAATCTCTGTTCATGTCCTTTGCTCAATTTTTAATGAGGTTATTTGTTGTTTCTTGTTGAATTCTTTGAGTTCCTTATAGATTCTGGCTATTCGATCTTGGTTGGATTCATAATCTGCTAATTCTCTCATTCTGTAAATTGCTTATTTACTTTATTTATTTATTCTGCTTTGCAGAAACTCTTTAAGTCCTATTTGTCCATTTTTGTTTTTGTTACATTTGCTTTTGAGGTCCTAGTCATAAATTATTTGCCTTGGCCAATATCCAGAACAGTTGTTCCTAGATTTTCTTCTTTTACAGTTTTAGGTCTTACATGTAAGTCTTTAATATGTCTTGAGTGAATTTTTATCTGTGGTGAGACATAGGGTCCACTTTCATTCTCCTGCATACAGCTAGCCAATTATCCCAGCATTGTTTATTGAATAAGTTGTCCTTTTCTCATTGTTTATTTGTGTAAAGTTTGTCAAATATCAGTTGGTTGTAGGTATGTGGCTTTATTTCTGGGCTCTCTGTTCTATTGACTTTTGTGTCTATTTTTGTACTGGTATCATTCTGTTTTGGTTACTATAACCTTGTGGTATAGTTTGAACTCAGGTAACAGTGATGCCTCCAGCTTTGTTCTATTTTGCTTAGGATTGTTTTGGCTCTTTGGGTTCTTTTTTGGTTCCATATGAACTTTAAAAAATTTTTTTCTAATTCTTTGAAAAATGATGGTGGCAATTTGATAGGAATTCTGTTGAATCTCTAGATTACTTTGGGCAGTATGTTTGCTTTAATGAGATTTATTTTCCAGTCTATGAGCATGGGATATCTTTCTATTTGTTTGTGTCATCTATGATTTCTTTCATCAGTGTTTTATTGTTCTTATTGTAGAGGTCTTTTACCTCCTTGGTTATATGTATGCCTAGATTTTTTTTTTGTTTGTGTGTTTGACTATTTTAAATGGGATTGAATGTTTTACTTGTTGCCAGCTTGAGTGGCAAACAGATAAAAATGCAACTTATTATTGTATGTTAGTTTTGTATTCTGAAACTTAACTGAAGATTTTTATTAAGTCTTAGAGTCTTTGGAAGAATCTTTAGGGTTTTCTAGGTATGAGATAATGTCATCAGCAAACAGAAATAATGTGACTACATCTTTTCCAATTTGGATGTCTTTTGTTTTCTCTTCTTGCCTGATTGCTCTGGCTAGGACTTCCAGTGTAATGTTAAATAGGAAAGGAGAAAGTGGGCACCTTTGTCTCATTCCAGTTCTTAGAGGAAATTCTTCCAACTTTCCCCATTTGGTATAATGTTGGTTGTGGATTTGTCATATATGGCTCCTATTATTTTGAGTTATGTTTCTTCACTGCCTAGCGCATTAAGGGATTTCGTCATGAAGAGATGTTGCATTTTATTGAACGTATTTTCTGCATCGATTGATATGATCCTATGGCTTTTGTTTTCAATTCTGTTTATGTGGTGAAAGGCATTTATTGATTTGCATGTGATGAACCAAGCATTTGTTCACTGGGATAAAACTCATATTATCATGTTGGATTATCTTTTCGATATTTGTTGGATATGGCTTGCTAGGATTTTGTTAAGGTGTTTTGCATTTCTGTTCATGAAGGATATTTGCTTGTAGGTTTATTTTTTCTTGGGCCTTTGTTTGGCTTTGGTATCAGGATAACACTGGTTTTATAGAATTAGTTAGGGAGGAATCTCTTCTCGATTTTTTTTTTTGAATAGCTTTTGTAAGATTGGTACCAGCTGTTCTTTGTACATCTGATAAAATTCAGCTGTGACTCCATCTGGCCTGGGCTTATTTTTGTTACTTTTTTTTTTTATATTGATGATTAAATTTTATTACTCATTGTTGGTCTGTTCAGGATTTCTGTTTCTTCTTGATTCAACCTTGGAAGTTTGTATGTTTCCAGGAGTTGATCCATTTCCTCTAGGTTGTATAGATTGTGTGCATAGAGATGTTCATAAGAGTCTCTGAGGATTTTTTATATTTCTGCAGTATTAATTGCAGTGCCCACTTTATTATTTCTGGTTGTCCTTATTTGAATCTTCTCTCTCTCTCGGTTAGTGTAGCTAGCGGTCTATCAATTATTTTTACTCTTTTCAAAGAACCAACTTTTTATTTCACTGATCCTTTGTATGATTTTTTAGTCTCAATTTTATTTAGTTTTGCTTAGATTTTTGTTATTTCTTTTCCTTTGGTAGCTTTGGTTTTGGTTTGTTCTTGTTTTTCTAGTTCCTTGAGGTGCAAGGTTAGGTTGTTAATTTAAAATCTATCTTTTGAATGTAGGCATTTAATGCCATAAATTTTCTTCTTAAAACTGCTTTTGGTGTATCCCAGAGTTTTTGGTATGCTATGGCTGTATTTTTATTTGTTTCCATTTAAAAAAATATATTCTACCTTAATTTTGTTTTTTACTCAAAAGTCATTCAAGAGCAAATTGTTTAGTTTTCACACACTTGTGTGTTTCAAGAGCTCTCCTTTGTATTGATTTTTTACTTTATGACACTTTGGTCCCAGAAGATACTTGATATAAATTTGATTTTTTTTAATGTATTGAAACTTGCTTGAGGGCCAAGCATATGGTCAGTTTTGGAGAATGTTTCATATGCAGATGAGAAAAATGTATATTCTGTGTTTATTGGTTGGCATTTTCTGTAGATGTGTATTAGGTCTATTTAGTCAAGAGTCCAGTTTATGTCCATAGTTTATTTGTTGGTTTCTGCCTTGATGTTATGTCTAGTGCTGTAATTTTTTTTTTACTGTTGTTGACTTAAAGTCTGTTGTATATCATATAATAATAGCAATTCCTGTTCTTTTATATTTTCCATTTGCATGATATTTCTTTTTTCACCCATTTACTTTGAGTTTATGGGTGCTTTTATATGTTAAATTGGTCTCTTGTAGAAAGCACATGGTTGAATCTTGCTTTTTATACAATTTGCCAATATGTATATTTTAAGTGGAATATTTAGGTTATTTACATTCAAGGTTAATATTGAATGTGGGTTTTTGTTCTTGTCATAGTGTTGTTAGCTAGTTGCTGTAATCTCAATTGTGTAATTGCCTTAGAGGGTCTATAAACTTTGTATAATACTTATGTATATTTTTATGGTGTCAGCTATTGTCCTTTTGTTTCCATGCTTAGGACTTCTTTGAGCATTTTCTGAAGACCAACTTAATAGTGACATATTCACTTAGCATTTGTTTGTCTGGTGATGAGTTTATTTCTCCTTCATTTATGAAACTTAATTCAGCAGGATATAAGATTCTTGGTTGTCATTTTTTTTTCTTCAAGAAAGTTAAAAATAAGCCCCCAGTCTCTTCTGGTTTGTAAAGTTTCTGCTGAGTCCACTGTAAGTCTGATGAGATTTCCTTTATAGGTGATTTGACATTTCTCTCTAGAAGATTTTAAGATTTCTTCTTTAATGTTGATTTTGGGTAATCTGATGACTACATAGCTTGATGATGTTTGTCTTGTATGGTATCTTCCAGGTATTCTCTGAGTTTTCTATTTCTGGAAGTCTATCTCTAAGAAGATCAGGGAAACTTTCTTGAATTAATTCCTCAAATATGTTTTTCAAATGTCTTACTTTTTCTTCTTCTCTCACAGGAATGTCTATATGTCACAGATTTGTTTGCTTTGCATAATCCCATATTTCTTAGAGGATTTGTTCATTTTTTAAAATTATATTCTTTTTGTCTGACTATGCTAAATTTTAAAACCAATGTTCCAGTTGAAATTCTTTCTTTTACTTATTCTAGAATATTATTAAAGATCTCAACTCTATTTTGAAATTCATTTAGCATTTTTTTTTTATAATTTCTGGATTTTTAAAAGAGAATTATCTATCTCATCTCTTATAACCCTGAATTGGTTTTCTGGCTTCTTTGTGTTGTTCTTCAACTCTCTCTCTTGGATTTCATAGAGTTTCCTTATTGTATTTTAAACTATTTATCATTTCAGAATTTTAATTTTGGTTAGGATTCATT
The DNA here is from genome assembly GCF_006542625.1 of Nomascus leucogenys. NCBI lineage: Eukaryota > Metazoa > Chordata > Mammalia > Primates > Hylobatidae > Nomascus > Nomascus leucogenys. The sequence goes on from NC_044386.1 coordinate 26,657,118, forward strand.
TGTAAAGACTTAGTGAAATTATTTTAAGGCGTCAAACACTATCTTTTTGTATGGCTGCTGCTGGAGTTCTTGCACTAATTCCTTCCTATATGAAGTAGCTGTCACCCCTTATTTTGTGATTTGCTAGCATTTAGATGAAACTTTTAAATTTTTATTCTGTTTTTCCCTTCACAATATTACTGTGGTGTATGTTGTGTAGAATTATTTGACTTAATTTCTGGGTATTTTCAGGGGGCCAAGGCTCTGTATGCATTCCTTGGTATGGATAGCTACTTTGTGGTGGCTTTCTTGCATGCTGCTTGTTAAAGTGGAATATTGGATTATGAGCCTACACACTTTATTCTGTAGGGCTTGGGGTATGTGTATGGAGGTCTCAGTGAACTTATCTGAAGCACTACCACTGTGTTCTTTTGCCAGCAGGTTTTTTTCTATTCGGTCTTGTAGTGAGTCTATAGTCCAGTAAATTGCACTTAAGAGTATGATATTGTTCTCCCATGGGCAGCCCAATCATGAGTGGAGGCACCAGCCCTGATGGGAGTTGGAGGAGAGTTCATGTGGGGATATGCGGAGGTCTCAGGAGGAGCATTAAGGGGACTGCATCAACATATCTTCCTGGGAAGGCAGGAATGTGGTCCACTTTCCTATCACACCCTGTCACAGGGATCATGACCTTTAGTTCATGTAGACACTGTCCTTTGGCTCCCTGCTACAATGCAACTGAGATCCATAAAAATTTCCTTCTGGCAGCTACTACTGAAATGGCCTGAGTGCAGCATCACAAAACATGCTGGAAATTCTGTCTCCAAATGTATCCGTGCCATCCCCCAGCAGGGAGAGTCTGTCGCACCTGCAACAGTGGATAGGGAGAGCAGTAGATGACCCCTAATTCACTTCCATTCCTGGCCACTGGTGCTGACCCTTCAGGGATTAGCACCACACTCATGTTTTCTTTGTCCCAGGAGGTGTTTGGTAGGTCATGGTACCCCCTAGGGACTGCCCACACCAAGGGCTAAACCTCCAGTGATCTTGCAGGTCCCCAGGGTCCCATGAGTACACTGTGGTTGCCAAAATCAGAGTAGGTTCTGGTTATATTTGTGGGGGATCTGGTGATGTGGGGACATAAGAGTAGGTTTCTCAGGTATAACAGTTGCACAAAATGAGTGCACAACCGTGGTGGCACCCGTTAACCTAGTTTGGGTCTGAAGGAAGTGCAAATTCACCTGCATGAGCTGGCCACCCAGTGCTCTATCCCCAGGAAGTACCCAAATCACCACCAACTGTGTTGCCTGGGATTGCAAGGCCAGAGGGAATTCCCAACATTTTGGTAGTCAGCAGTATGTCTCAGGAGTGAAGGGAGTAATGAAACCTCCCCATCTGCCCTTTCTGTGGGACTCCAGATTCCTTAGGGGTCAATTTCTGCCAAACTCTTGTACTCTCCTTTTCTACACCTCAGCTTCTACCCAGAGGCTTTTCAACAGGTGCCAGCCCTCTTTCTTTAGCTTTCTATTCAAATAATGACAGTTCATCTTTCACTTTGTGTGAAAGTGGCATCTGATGTATCTACTCAGTGATATTGAAAAAAATTAAAAAATAAAAATAAATTTTAAACTAAAATTTTAAAAACATTTCTTCAATGAAAATATATCTTTAATCTATTAAAATACATATTAGATATTTACTAATTAATTCCCAACATTTCTAAGAGTGTGTCTCATATTTTACTAGAGATTAATCTCATTTAATGATTAACTTATTATTACACAGGACTTGCATTTTCTTAAACAATTTTATGTAATGAAAAGCCTTTAATTACTTAGCATGGTAAAAATTCCCAAACCACTCAACTGACCAAATCCTCAACAAAGTGTCACTATCATGATTTTTCCCACAATTTATTTAGTGCATATAAATCATTTTCATTCTAAGCACCAAATTCTCAAGTTTTAATCCTAATAGGTATAAACAATCTTAAAAACTATGGGGTACAATGATTTATATTATTTATATCAGATACTGTGGCCTTCACTCAAAATAGAGGGAAAAACTGACTCAGTTTTTCTGCTATCTCGTTTATGATAAACGATAGACATTAGATCACAATCTGTTTTCTTTACTTTAAAAAATTCAGTTTTGAATTACTTTCTCTTGACTGACATTAGAAGTCATTTTATGCTAAGTAGTACTTTGTTTTTCTTTTTACATGTTCAGTGTGCTGCTATAGATAATTCATTAGTATACTACATTATGACTAAACAGGAATAATTGTGAGAACCATATTAAGTGTTCAACCATTATAATAGGATAACTGTGGAATGCTAAATCATCATCTTTCTTTAGGAAACAAGTTATCTCAGCTTGAACTGCTCATTAAAATGATTTGTTCCACCTTATCATGTAGAGTGCCTGGCACATAATAAGTTCACACTAATTGCTGATAAACTCATAAATCAATTAATTATAGTAGCTATTAATAAATAGTTAAATATTCTTTGGGAGTAATTTATGTGATGTTCAAAACATTAAATGTTGTGCACTTTATAAGGGGAGCGCACACAAAGACACACACTCACATACACACACTAGATTGGGCTTTCCATTGAGCAGTCACTGAAGATGCAAATAAAAGGGTTTTCCATATACACCACAGTAACCAAATGGGGCTTAATGGGACTAAAGGCAAACATAGTCAAGGTGTGATGAGTATAAGTAATTTTTTTAACTTTTGTTCCTGCTCTAATTTCATTGTCTATTCCTGCTTCTCATTTTTAAACTAAGAACAATCACTTGCTTTTTTGGCAATAACTTTCTTAATGATTAAACATTAGTTATGGGTTAGGCAGAAGTTTTTATGAATACATTTCTTACATTTTTCTGTACCAAAATATGTCTCCCCAAAATTCATATGTTGAAGCCCTAAACTCCATGTGAATCTTTCAGAGATAGGGCCTAATTTAGGGAGGTGGTTAAAGTTAAATGAGGTTCCGGGGTAGTGCCTTGATCCTTCAGAACTGGTGCACTTCAAGGAGTAACAAGAGACACCAGAGACCTCTCTCTGTCTACCATGTAAGAAGACAGTCAGAAGGTGATCATCTGAAAGAGAGATCACGAAAAAGCCTCCACGAGAAACTAACCGCTACAGAAACCTTCTCCTAACTACAGAACTGTGAGAAGGTAAAATTTCTGTTGTTTAAGCCAACATCTAATGTCAAATAACTTAGTAAGGACAAATAAAGCAGATTGTTATCACCCTCCAGCTAGCACTAAAGTTTTCATTGCTATTGTAATTTCACTTTAAATGTTCAGGAAGAAAATGGCAAAAATAAACAAGTAAAATGTTAATAAATTATGATCCTGTAAACTTGATAGAATTATATATAACTTGTGAATTTTCATCAGGCATTTTATACCTGACCTTTTGTTACAGTGTGAAGTAGGAAATGTCTTATTTAGTATCTAAAATATCTATAGTAGATTTCTTCAAAAAAGTGTTATGTCTCACTCAATGATTCCCCAAAAGTTAATTGAGATTTTGTTTGCTTTATAAATACCATTTATACTTGGAGACTTAAGCATAAGACTGTAATTTTTTTCTTTTATTTTAATATTTATTAAGTACATACTTTATCTCAAAAGCTATAAATATACATTTTCATTCAGTGTAATCCCTGTCTCTTAGGTTCTACAATCCAACAAAGGAAACGTATTATTTAAATTATGTATAACAAGGGTTTTCAAGACATAATCTTCTTATAGCAGATTTAGGGTCATAGCGAGAGGGAGGTATAGAGATATCCCATACCTCCCTGTCCCCACACGTGGTAAAAATATCAATTTAAAAGTTTCATTTATTTAAAAACCATTGTTATTACAATGAACAATGCTTTGACAATTAATTTTATATATTAAATTGACTGGGCCACAGTTTGCCGAGGGATTTGGTCAAACATTATTCTAGGTGCGTCTGTGAGGGCATTTTAGAATGAGATTAACAATTGACTTGGTAGACTGACTAAAAGCAAATTGCTCTCCTTAACTTGAGTTTGCCTTATCCAATCAACTGAAGGCCTGAACAGAACAAAAAGGCTGAGTAAGTGTCAACTCTCTCTCTGCCTGACTGCTTTACGCTAGAACATTGGTCTTTTCAGACTCAAACTGAAAAATCCATTCTTTTTGGATCTCATGCCTACTGAGTTTCAGAATAAAACTACACATCAGTTTTCTGGGACTGTAGCCTGTTGACTGCAAATGCACTACATGCATGGTTACGGGTGTAGAAATGCATGAATTTTGGGAGGGAGGAAGGCAGTAAAGAGATACAGAGTAAGTTAATTATTGAAATACGGTGGATCAAGTGTTCTAAAAGTACCACTTTCCAGATGATGTGAGCATGCTGTGCCAAGTCATCAAGGATAAGGGGAAATTTTCTGATTAGAGTGGTAAGTAAATCTTATTCTACACAATAATCAAGTATAAGAAATATAAGGTATTGGAAAAACACTTTTTTCTATCTCTTCCTTGAAAGACAGAGGTGAACCAGGGTGTAGACCAGAGGCAGGTAGGCAAGACAGGCAACTTAAACCTGTGACCCACCAAGGCTATGACAATCAATATTCACTCGTGTCCAGTAGCTCAAGATAATGCAAATTGAGAAGAACTGAGAGCTTATTTGCAAGTTGATGATAAAGGATGTCATTTTACTCATAACATTATTTCTTAAAGTGTGATCCATGAATCACATGAATCATTACATGGGTTCCCAAATAAAAGTGCAAATTTGAGGAAAGCTCTGTCAAAACTAATTTATTAATATTTATAGGAGTGAGACCAAGGGATCCACAACTTTAACAAGTATTAAGTGATCGTTAAATACATACTTTTTTTTGGTTTGTTTTTGAGACAGAATCTCACTCTGTCACCAAGCTGGAGTGCAGTGGCCCGATCTCAGCTCACTGCAACCTCCGCCTCCCGGGTTCAAGCGATTCTCCTGCCTCAGCCTCCCTAGTAGCTGGGACTACAGGTATATGCCACCACACCCAACTAATTTTTGTATTATTAGTAGAGACGGGGTTTCATCAGGTTGGCCAGGATTGTCTCCATCTCCTGACCTTGTGATCTGCCTGCCTCAGCCTCCCAAAGTGAAGTACATACATATTTAAATTTAACTGTATAATTTCCGATGGTATGTTTTGGAGATTTAACAGATTTAGTTTTGTTAATCCCAATAATATGAGTTATGGGTCTTGATAATACCCTATAACAGTTTGGCCAAAGGTGGTAAGTAATAAGTTATAAGTAATAAGTTATACTTATTACTCAGGTGGTTTCAGTTTGTTGTCAATTAATAAAACATGTCTATATACTAAAAAGATATGACATTACACTTTTCTTACAGTATTACAAATACAGCATTTTAAAAATAATTTTGTTTTTTGAAATATTTATATATAGATGAGGATTGTAATTATCAGTGGTCTTTGTCATCAGAGAGATTTGCCTTTGTATTACTTTTCCATTTCTTCATCAACAGAGAGGGAATAAGTACAATTTTGTACAAGACTGTTTTGACAGTTAAAGTACTAAGTTTGGTTGAGTGTTTGGCAAATTGTAAGTGCTCAGTCAGTGTTATATTACATACTATAAAGCATATAATACACAAATACACATACGTTAGTTATTATGGTGAGAATAGATGGTTCCAGACAATCACAGTATCATTGCCTATCGGTATTGACATAGGACCCAAATTAGTGATTAATCTTGTCTTTAAATAGTTATTGACAGGCAAAAAACAACATGTATGATTAATGGCCCTGAGGATTTTAAAGGTAAATTACAAACAAAAAAATCCAAGCATAATCCAAGCATGCATATATATATACATATATATATACACACATACATATATATAACAAACTAGTTAATTATAGCATATGTACATATGTATATATGTATATATGAAAATATAACAAAGATATATTGAGACAAATTATTTATCATACATGTATATATGTATAATTATAGCATATGTATATGCTATAATTATTGGTTGTAATATTGAAAAATATGGTATCATTGCATATCAGTATTGACATAGGACCCAAATTAGTATATATTTAATTTATTTTTGTAGTAAAAGTTAGCCCATAATTATCTATTATTTAAAATAACTTTCTGTTACATAAATTTTATTAAATTTATTTCAACAATGAATATATTTTATTTCTATAAATCACAAAAATAGATCTAAGATATTGAAAATCATATATATATGCCATATATACCATATATACCATATATATGCCATATATACCATATATACCATATATATGCCATATATACCATATATACCATATATATACACACCATATATATACCATATATGTACCATATATATATATATATACACACACACACACACACACCACATATATATATGGTATATATATATATATGGTATATCATATCAACTATCTCAATACAGCCCAGTGTAGTTGACATTGCTATTTCAGTTGAAGAACTGCTTATTTATACAAATGATATTTTTCTATGAAAACCATTCTTGTACCTGTGTTAAATAAACTGTGGCAACAGCAGTGGCTTGGAAACAGAAATAAAAAATGTAAACACTGCAAAGCACCATAGAAGATTAAGTTGAATTTCCATGACTTCTTAATTGATATCTCCTGCTTTTCATCTACTCTTTACTTTGTTTCATTTTGTGTAAAATTCTCAAGTGATTCTCTTTGAATCTGTGTGTGTGTGTGTGTGTGAATCTTTGCCTCATCTTTTCTGCATATACTACATAGCAACAATCCTCATTGTCACATCCCAGCATCCTCTACTCTCTTTTGTTCTGCCACACATGGCAATTATGGAATCAGATCTATCCCTCCTCATGAAAAGCCAAAAGAAAAAATCATCCCTAACCTGTAACACAGAGATTTATAAAGATCAGCAGAATTAATGATAGGAACAGTTAAGGTTTCAATGAACACTAAATGAATGAAAATAGCATTATTATTAGTAGGAATATTCTCTTGGTTTGGTAAGATTATAATTGGTAGAAACTATTTAAGGGTAAAAATCATAAATTTAAATCTGAACCTAAATTTTATTTTGATTTTAATTATTACACATATAAGTTAAAAGGATAAAAGGAAATATATTTCACTAAACTGCTAATATATAATAAGAAAAACACAGTAGCAACTTTGGCACATTCAGTTACACTATTTGTGTATTTTTTTTCCTTTTTATAAAGAGAATATATTATGTTACCATAACCATTCTGAGATTTGAGGTTATGTTTTCCCAATAGAATCATCACTTATCATCATTTATTCTCTCAGTTAAAATCATTTAGCTTAGCTTTCTGTAAATAAGTGAGCTGTCATTTGGTAATATTTTTCAAAAATGTAAATGCCAATAACTGTTTTCCTTCAAAGTAATACTTCTAGTACATTTGGAATCTTTTATTTAGAAAGGTGATATAGAATATTTATATTTTAAAAGAATACTAATTGTGAAAATAATTTTGAGACTAATCTCAAATAGTATTTTGTCAAACAAAATGAAGAAAACTATGGAAAGTGAGCCTAAGAAAGGCAAAATAGAAAATATCTTCAGGATAGAATTGGACAAACTTACCTAAAAACAGTTTTAATTGCTATTGAGATTTATCTGTCATATGCCCTGAAGTAAAACAGAAAGCCCATGGGGCAAAAGAAAATGATTATTTCATCTTAGCACCTTCTCTCCTATCACTGTAGCTTCCTGATTTTACCAATTATATGAGGTAGAGATAGAGCTAGAGGCAGAGATAGATAGATAGAAAAAAAATATTAACACCATCAATAAATTCTCCTGCCCTATTCTCAGGCTCAATTTTAGAGGTAATCATATTGATCCAGTTCTGCTCTTCCTCCTGTGTTAGTTTGCTAGGGCTATCATAATGAACTACTACATTCTTGGTGACTTAAGTAACAGAATTTATTGTTGCTCAGTTTGGAAGACTAGAAGTCAGAGATCAAGGTGTCAGCAGAGTTGGTTCTTTCTGAAATGCTAATGGAAGGATCTGTTCCAGGACTCTCTCCTTGGCTTGTAGATGGCCAGCTTCTCCCTGTGTCTTCCCTCAGTACCTGTGCCCAGATTTTTCTCTTCTTACAAGGATAACAATCTTACTGCATTAGAGCCTACACTAATGACCTCATTTTAATTAATTACCTCTGTAAAGACCCTGTATACAAATATGGCACATTCTAAGGTCATCTGGGTTCCAACATGAATTTTACAGACACAATTCAGTCCATAACTGATTAATCCCTAATAGTGAGCATTGTTCATACAAAAGTTAATAAAGTTGTTACGGAATTTTGTGTATAGTAACCACAAAAATGTTTATGAAATACAAAGATTGTAACTTTTTATACTAATCCTCATCTTCCTTCTTTGTCTCATATTTTATATGTATTTAATAATATAATTAAAATTCTATACCAAATGTTTTATGTTCTATATGAGTAATATCTTTCTTGTGCCACCCAGGTCCCCTTTATTTTGAAGAGACAGAGTCTCTTTGGACAGCCAGGCTGGAGTGCAGTGGCACAATCATGGCTCACTGCAGCTTGACCTCCCAGGTTAAAGTGATCCACCTACCTAAGCTTCCTAAGTAACTTCTACTACAGACACACCCCATCTGACTAGTTTTTTACATTTTTTATAGAGATGTGGTCTCCGGGTGTTGTCTAGACTAGTCTTGAACTCATGGGCCCAAGTAATCCTCCTACCTCAGCCTCCCAAAGTGCTGGAATTATAGGAATGAGGCACTGCACCTCTTCTCTTGCCCTTTTTTGAGATTCGTTTTCCTCTGAATTTCATTTTGATTGCACACACAGAAATATAGAGGTGTGAAGTGGGAAATCAGGGGTCTCACAGCCTTCAGAGCTGAGAGCCCCTAACAGAGATTTTCCCATGTATTTATTAACAGCAAACCAGTCATTAGCATTGTTTCTATAGATATTAAATTAACTAAAAGTATCCCTTAAGGGAAATGAAGGGATGGGCCAAATTAATTGCAGCAGGAACACGTCCTTAAGACACAGCTCGCTCATGCTTTTGTTTGTGGCTTAAGAATGCCTTTAAGCGGTTTTCCGCCCCAGGTGTGCCTTGCCCTCATTCCCGTAAACCCACAACCTTCCAGCATGGGCTTTAGGGCCATTATCGACATGTTACAGTGCTGCAAAGATTTTGTTTATGGCCAGTTCTGGGGACAGTTTATGGCCAGATTTTGGGGGGCTTGCTCCCAACAAGTGGCAGTTCACAGAAGCAGTATATGCCTTTCTATTATTTCCATTAAGATAAAAATCCAATTTCTTCTTGAAGATGTTGTACTCTGAGTTGGCTGAATTGTCTGAGTTTCTGTGAGAATTTGAACAAAATTATTTCTCAATATATGTCATAATACTTGGCATTCTTTCAATTACCTTTTTAAAATTAATTCTATCTTTTCTGGAATTCTTGCTTTGTTTTTTGTATTGTTTTTTAAGCTAGGCACCATAATTAACTCTTTATTACTATTATACATTTTACAAAACTGTTGACTTAGTCTTATACTATTGGTTTTCCTGCATACAGAATTCCAGTCTTAAAATATTTCCCCACTAGAATTTACAATTAAAATCTAATGATGCCAAATAAAAAATATGGCAACTATGTGAATCTAATTTATTTGTAAATACCTTCTTCTTTATATTCCTCCTTCCACAGAAATTCATTGCAGTACTCTGATATTAAGGGCCCTGAAATTTATTAATGGGAATTAGCTTACATGATGATGGAAGATGAGAAGCCCCAAGATTTGAAGTCACAAGCTAGGTGGAGACCCAGGAATGCCAATGTGTAACTCCAGTCCAAAAGCTGGTAGGCTCAAGTCCCAAGAAGAGTGGACATTTAAGTCCAAAAACCAGAAAAGATTGATATCTCACATCAAAGTAGTTAAGCAGAGAAACTGCAGCCTTTTTGTTCTACTCAAGGCCTCAGTTGATTGGATGAGCCCCACCCACATTAGGAAAGGCAATCTCCTTAACTAAGTCTACCATCTCAAATGTCAATCTCATCCAGAAACATCCTCACAGACACAACCAGAATAATGTTAGGCCAAGTGTTTAAGTATTGCATGGCCCAGTCAATTTGACACAAAATATTAACCATCATGGGTAGCAAACACAAGCTTATAATGTGTTTGTTGTTGTTATTATGTATATCATATTATTTATGCAGTTGATTCGTGTTGTTCTTAGTAGTTATGCTCTATAGCATAGTTACTAACTCTGAATTAGTGAATACTAGAACATTGCTCCTAGGGAAGATACAAGTTTAGGTTTTTGTGAACTTCTAATTGGAATATTTTATTCAACCTATCAATATATAACTTTGCTTTATGTGTGTTTTTCCTTAAAGCCATTTTATGGAATATGTAGTGTTAATTCATAAACACTGAACTCATGGTCAACAGCATTGTAACTCATGCTTCATTTAAGCTTATCTAACACAAGTACAGTATGTTCTGCATAACTCACATTATATCTGTCTTGTGCTTGGAAATACCAGAAAGCACTTCAGCATTGTATTTCAGGTCATTTAAGCAGCAAAATCACCAACAGAAAGTAAAAGATGTAAAAACTGTGGTACTACACAGACTGCATAAAGGATACTTTAAAAAAAAAAACATATTACAGTTAATATAAGACAACAGAGCTTTGCCTTACTTAACTTCAGCTGGGAATGTGCACTCAAGTAACCCAAATTTTTCACCACTGTACATGTCCAGAAATGACTGCAGAAGTGTCTTGAGAGGTGATTTTGATGTTACAAATAAATCTTATCTAGTATGTGCATACTCAAATACAGAATTCACAAATAATGAGGCTCAAATGTATATATCACTATTTCATAGGTGCTGTTATAAGCATGTATATTCTTTAACTTACAATAAACCTGGGATCTACTTACTGTTTTATCTCTGTTTTGGAGACCAGGCAGATTTTGTTCAGAAATAATTAAGTCAATTGTCTAGAGGAATAAAGCTAGTAAGTGTGGGATCTAGGAAGGGAATGACTCTGTGTACTTGGGCTCCAAAGTCTCTCCTCTTATCTCTATGCCTCTCAAGATCAACTAGAAAATGAGTTCTTTACTCTTACCAAAATACTTGATTCCAAATATTTTATCCAAATCTCTAGATTAGAACATGTTGCCATAATTTAAATAGCAGACAAATACAAGGGTTAGATCTTGTTAATAATTTGTGATTAAATACAAAACATTTGTTTGAAAATGTGAAACATGAAAACATAACTTACTATTTTGTAATCAACTCTTTTAAACAATCTTATTATTTAGTAATTTATAAAAATTAAACAGAACATCTAAATTAGTTGGAAATAAATAGTATGTTATTATAAGGAAGTTTTGCAAATTTTACTGCAAATAAATGAATAATTAAGCACATTTTAAATGTGGGTGCTTGTTGAATTATCTGCTTTTGTTGTAAGTTGTGATGAAACATGGTTTGTTTGCTTAGAAGCTTTTTATTAAGTCGTTAGGATGACATAGCTAAGGAAACAAACAGAGCTTCTATTTCCAGGCAGCTTCCTCTCTGGCTCAGAGCAGGTGCTTTCATTGCTTTTATACTTCTCTTATGGGTGAGTTCTTCCAGCTCCTGAGGAGGTGGTAGTGTGCATCAGTTTCATCAATACCAGCTTCAATCCAAGGAATGTCATTCTGAAAATAGCAGGAAACACATAAACCATCTGCATTTAAGTACTTGACATTTTGGTGAAATACAACAGCTATACCAAAAACTACAACTGTTTGACTTGAATTCATTTGATTATTTTTTTTTTCTATTTTGATGGGGCAAAGGTTCAAAGAAAGCACAGTTACTGTTTAATGAAAACAGCAGGCAATGCATTGCACAGAGAACTGCTCTTCTATTCCCATTTGAGAGACCTGAATTTTAAAAACTCAATTCCTCCTTCAAAATCATCCTAGTTTTTATTCAAATTATAAACATTCAGGTTACCAACTGTTTGAAGGATTGAATGAGATTTTCAATTTGAAATTGACATAATCTTTTTTGTTCCAACCGGGAAAAGGAATTCAGTTTGGTGCTTATGAATTTTTATATACAATGTAATAGCTTTTTGAAAGAAGCTATTACATTCCCTCCATTTTTTCTTTTTTCTTCCCTCCTTTCCATGATCATACTCTTTTCCTTGTTTTCTCTCTTTTTTCCTCCCCTCTCCAACTGGCTTCTCTCCAATAGCATTTAGTCATTTCATTGAGTCATAACTAGTTGATTCTATCATTCATTCTCTGCATATTCATTTACTGCATATTTGCATTGAGGGCCTAATGTGTACCTCTCTCCATTATATGTGCTGTGGATAATATCTGAAAGTCTTTGTACTCATACAGCTTACCTTCAAGTAAGAGAAAATTATATTAAGTTAAATCAGAAATTTAAGCTGTTTACATGAATTACAATTTTTTCCTTAATAATTTATATTTTTATAAAACATTTGCATGCATATATCATATATTTTCCTCACCATCACTGCCTATTTCTAATTTTGAATAAAAAAAATTCAGCATTATAAATACAACACAAATTTATACATATTTCCCACCACAATGAAATCGAAGGTATATTACATGGAATTTAGGAAATATATCTGAATTCAGCAGGTCTAAAGCTTCTAAATCAACATGGAAATCTGAAAGTCACTGGTCCAAACACCAGACCAATGGGCTAGATCCTGAGAAAATGTGGTTCCTTAATGATTTGCTTTATATACAATTTATTGTCAATCCTCTTATTTTCCTTCTCTCTCTTCCTTTGAAAAGATGTACATTTATGTATTAGTTTGTTCTCATGTTGCTATGAAGAAATACCCAAGGCAGGGTAATCTATAAAGAAGAGACATTAAATTGTTTCACAGCTCCACATAGCTGGGAAAGCCTCAGGAAACTTAACAGTCATGGCAGAAGACATCACTTCACGGGGTGGCAGGAGAGAGAATGAGTGCAGAGCAAAGGGGAAAGCACCTTATAAAACCATCAGATCTCCTGAGAACTCATTATCATAAGAACAACATTGGGGAAACCACCCTCATAATTCAATTATCTCCAGCTGGTCCTGCCCTTGACATGTGAGGATTATTACAATTCAAGGTGAGATTTGGGTGGGGACACAGAGCAAAACCATATTATCCTGCACCTAGCCCTTCCAAACCTCATGTCCTCACATTTCAAAAGACAATCATGCCCTTACAATAGTCCCCCAAAGTCTTAATTCATTCTAGTAGTAACCCAAAAGTCCAAGTCCAAAGTCTCATCTGAGACAAGGTAAGTCCCTTTCACCTATGAGCCTGTAAAATCAAAAGCAAGTTAGTTACTTCCTAGATAAAATGGCATATCTAGTCTCTGCAGATTTTTCACTTGCTCAGTGCAAACTGTCAGTGGATCTACCATTCTGGGGCCTGGAGGACAGTGGCCCTCTTCTCACAGCTCCATTAGGCAGTGTCCCAGTGGGGACACTGTGTGGGGACTTCAACCCCACATTTCCCTTCTGCACTGCCCTAGAAGTGTTCCATGAGGTCTCTGCCCCTCCAGCAAACTTTTGCCTGGACATCCAGATGTTTCCAAACATCCTCTGAAATGTAGGCAGAGGTTCCCCAATGTCAATTCTTGACTTCTGTGCACCTGCAGGCCCAGCACCACATGGAAGCCGCCAAGGCTTAGGGCTTGCACCCTCTGAAGCAATGGCCTGAGCTGTACCTTGGAACCTTTTAATCACAGCTCAATCTGAAGCAGCTTGGACACAGGGCACCATGTCCCGAGGCTTCAGTGGGCCCTAGGTCCAGCCCACAAAACCATGTTTTCCTCCTAGGACTCCAAGCCTGCGATGGGAGGTCTGCCATGAAGGTCTCTGACATGCCCCAAAGACATTTTCTCCATTGTCTTGGTGATTAACATTTGGCTCCTCATTACTTATGCAAATTTCTGCCAAGGTCTTGAATTTCTCCCAAGAAAATGGGTTTTTTTTTTCTATTGCATCATCAAGGTGTACATTTTCCAAACTTGTATGCTCTGCTTCCTTTTGAATGCTTTGTCACTTAGTAATTTCTTCCACTAGATATCGTAAATCATCTCTCTCAAGTTCAATGTTCCACAGATCTTTAGGGCAGTGGCAAAATAATTCCAGTCATTTTGCTAAAGCATATCAAGAGTGATCTTTATTCAACTTCTCAACAAGTTTCTCATTTCCATCTGAGACCACTTCAGACAGGACTTCATTGTCCATATCACTATCAGCATTTTGGTCAAAGCCATTCAACAAGTCTTGAGGAAGTTTCAAACTTTCCCTGATCTTCCTATATTTTGAGCCCTCCATGTCTCTAGAAAATTACAAACTTTCCACATGTTTCTTTCTTCTTCTGAGCTCTCCAAACTGTTCCAACCTCTGCTTGTTACCCAGTTCCAAGTTTGCTTACACATTTTTGGATATCTTTACAGCAGCACCCCACTACTCCCAGTACCAATTTACTGTATTAGATCATTCTCATGCTGGTATAAAGCAATACTCAAGACTAGATAATTTATAAAGAAAAGAGGTTTGATTGCTCACAGTTTGCATGGCTGGGGAGTTCTCAGGAAACTTACAATCATAGAGGAAGGTACCTCTTCACAGGGCAGCAGGAGAGAGAAGTGCAGAGCAAAGTGGGGAAAAGCCCCTTATAAAACCATCAGATCTCAGGAGAACTCATTATCATGAGAACAACATGGGGGAAATTGCCCCCATGATTCAATTATCTCCACCTGGTTCCACACTTGACATCTGGGAATTATTACAATTCAAGTAAGTGTTGGGTGTCTGTAGCATAAATGTATTTTTCTCCTCCACAGAAAGCCTGAGACAACTTTTCAAGTCATTTAATTTAAATGTAAAACAAAATTGTTGGTATAAATTGCATGCTTCCTATCAACATATATATGTGTATATATACTGTATGTACTGTATTTACCGTTCTGCAATAACTTAGTCCATTTTCATGTATATAATCACATATTCATTTAACAAATATAAAAACAATGGAATAAAAATATATTTATACATTTCAAGTCATCAGAAAAAAGAAACATAGCAAGAATATTTCTAACAGTGGAGTACAAGTGAAGAAATATAAATTTAACATAAAGAAAGCAGAAAACCTAAAAGCAGAAATTTAATTAATATAATAGACTCATAACCGAGACAAAAGCACTTTGGTTAAAATATTTTTATGAAGGCCTTTGACAATCTCTATAAAGGTGTTTGGGGATTTTAATTTTTTTCCTTCTCCTTAATTTTAGTAGACTGGGGTTTCTGTAAATTATTCTGTCAAATTATCGTCTTTAAAAAAAAGATAGAATAGTCTAAGACATTAGATCTTCTAATAAATGGAAAAATACTCATTCAGTATTAAAAGTTTCCCACCTTATTTTACATGATTTTTCTGTGTATGTTTAAGATAGTACTGGGGCTCACAGAAAAGTTTGAAATTTTATAATTCAAAATCTTGTGTTTAAACAATAACATAAGTAATGACAAATTATCTTCTGTGGTTCATTTATATTAAGTAGATGCTATAATAAACCTGAGTAAAAATCTTAATCTCATGATTTTTGAAAATTATACATGTACACACACATACATAATACAATTCCAATTTTTGAACATTAGTAAAAGAAACTGATGTCATACATGAAAAATTTGATTTAAACCCTGTGTATAAATATTTATAATTATATAGGGGGAAATATTAGAAATATAAAAAGAAATATTTATTCTTTGTCAAACCCCAAGGAATCAATTAAATCTGGTTCATGAGTAATTAACATCTTCTCAGAAAATAATAATTATATTTTAAATATATGTTTTCTATAAAAGTGATGATATTTTAGTGAATGTATTTGAGGGTAGGACAGCCGATAATGACAGATACACTAAAAGGAAGTAATTTCAGTTATTTTTCTTGTATATTATACATTTAAAATCCTATAGCACAGACTTCAGGTTTAATACAGGAAAATACAATTATATTTAAATATAAAGAAATTTAGCATTATGAGATAGTTATGAAACCACTATGATTTAATGCCAGTTCACAATTTGTGTTTTCCCATTGTTTAACGAAGGTTAAGATAGCAATTTAGTGTGGAACTGCAAGTGCAAAAATACCTAGGATATTCATATATATGCTGTTTTAAAAGTTTACTAATCTCATATGGTACTTTTTGAGCCTTAGTAATATGAATATTCACATCTTTCTTACTGTAGGTTTATTTTTCTTTACTTTTTTTTTCTCATTTAATTGATTCTTTTCTCCTTCTGGAAGTTTCTTTTTTTCTTGAGACGGAGTCTCACTCTGTCACCCAGGCCGGAGTGCAATGACGTGATCTTGGCTCACTGCAACCTCCACCTCCTGGGTTCAAGCGATTCTCCTACCTCAGCCTCCTGAGTAGCTGAGACTACCAGCGCGTGCCAACACGCTAGGTTAATTTTTTGTGTTTTTAGTAGAGACGAGGTTTCACCGTGTTAGCCAGGATGGTCTCAATCTCCTGACCTCGTGATCTGCCCGCCTCAGCCTCCCAAAGTGCTGGGATTACAGGCATGAGCCACCGCGCCTGGCCTCATTTTTAATATATTAGCGTCCTGCATATGTTTCCTATATCTCTTTACAATCATCTTTTTTTTTTGAAAATTGCTCTATGCTGTCACATAATTTCAACAGCTAAATTTCAACATTCTTAATGTTATTATTAAGAGTGATTAGCATTTTTCCTTTCCTTGAATTTTTTAGGGTGAAAATTATTTACATAATTGCTAGTTGTTTTTATTTGTTCTACCCATACATCATATTTTCATATCTGCTTAAGAAGTCTTATTATTTGATTTTTAATGACCTCAAAAGGAGTTCACTGCTTGGATTTTTCTTCAGAGTTTTATTATATTAATTATTTTTTTTTTGGCTTGCCTGTATCAGAAAGTGTAGGATACTTCATCAGTCATACTATTGGAGTTTTTCATACATATCTTGGAGAATTGGCAAACTATGACTCTTTAGCATGATATTCTTTTTAAAAGAGTGCAGTGAAAATTATAGCCTATGTCTTAGTCTGTTTTGTGTTGTGATTACAGAATAACTGAGACTGAGTAGTTTATAAACAATAGAAATTTATTTAGCTCATGTTTCTGGAGACTGAAATCTGTAAGAGCATGGTTCAGGCATTTTGTGAAAGACTTCATGTTGCATCATTATATAGCAGAAGGCTGAAGAGAAGAAAATGTGAAAGCAAGAGAGTAAGACGGTGCAGAACTCACTTTTATAACAACCCATGGTCACAATAATGACATTAGTCCATTAATGAGGGTGGAGCCCTCATCATCTACTCACCACTCTTAACAATCTGAAGTCTTAATACAGTCACCACGACAATTAAATTTCAACATAACTTTTGGAGGGGCCAGTCAAACCACAGCATTTTACACTTGGCCCTTCAAAACTCATGTCCTTCTCACAAACAAAATGTATCTATTACATGCTACAGTCCCAAATTCTTAACTTGTTCCAGCACCAACTCAAAAGTCCAAAGTCCAGACTCTCATCTCAATTAGATAAGGCTGTGATTCAAGGCACAATTCAGCCTGAGGAACTTTTAATTTATTTGTGAGCTTGTGAAATTAACAGGCATGCATCCAAAGTGGAATTATAGGACAGACATGGGGTAGGTGTTCTCAGTCCAAAAGGGAGAAATAACAAGAAGAAAGGGGTAACTGGTCCCCAAAAGTCCAAAACTCAACAATGAAAACAACATTAAGTCTTAAAGATCCTGAATAAGTTCCTTTGGCTCCATGTCTAACATCCTGGGCACACTGGAACAGGAGTTGGACTCCCAAAACCTTAGGCAGCCCCACCCCTATAACTTTGCTAGGTTTAGTTCATCCAGCAGCTCTCATTTGTTGGCATCCTGTGCTTTCAGCTCTCCCAGGCTGATGCTGCAATGTGGTAGCTCTACAGTTATAACGTCATGATAGTGACCTCACTGCTACAGCTAAGCTAGGCATCACCCTAGTGGGGGCTCTCTGTGGTGGCTCTTCTCTTGCAACAAGTCTCTGACTGGGCCCCTAGGCTGTTTGTGACAACATTGAAAATTGAGGTGAAGGAAGCCATGCCCCCATGGCTCTGCACTCTGCACACCTACAAAATTAGCACCACATGCACACTACCAAGGCTTATAGCTTGTACCTTCCAGAATGGTGGATGGAGCTGCACTTGGACCCACTTGAGCTGTGACTGGAGCAACCAAGGTGCTGTGCTAAAATTTGTGGAGCATTGACATGGGGTGATTATGGGCAGCTTGTCCTAGAGGGTGCCCTGGGCCTGTCTCTGGAAACTATTCTGCCTTCCTCAAGCTCTGGGACTATTATAAAAAGTGCAGCCTCAAAAATCTCAGAAACCCCTTTAGGGACATTCTGCCATTGTTTTTATGATCCCTTCTTTCAGTACTAATCTTTTTAGCAAATGGTTGCTTGGCCACGTCCTTGGTTTGTGCTCCTGAGTATGCTTTTTCATTCTTTACATGACCGGATTGAAAATACTCAAAATCTTTCTGTGCTGTTTCTCTCTTAATTATAAATTCTACCTTTAAGTCATTTATTTTATCTCACTTTTTGTTGTACGTGGTTAAAGGCAGTTTCTACAACGTTTTACTTAGAAACATATTTCACTAGACATGTCAGTTCATTGCTCTGAAATTTCACTTTCCATAAAGCCATATAGCATGTGCACAATTCATCCAAGCTCTTTGCTACTTCATAACAAGTGTAGGCATTTCTCTATTTTTCAATAAGACATTCCCTTTTTGCATCTGAAACCTTATCAGAATCGCCTTTGCGGTCTATATGTCTACCAATATTCTGATCATGACCACTTAAGTGATCATATTAGAGAACTTCTCTAAGAAGTTATAGACTTTCTCTACCTTTTTTATTTACTTCTGATCCCTCATCAGAATCTCCCTTCACACTCCGTTCATGACACTCTGGACTTTTTCTAGCATACTCCTTCAAAGTCTTCCAGCTTCTAATGATGACCTAGTTCCAAAGCTACTTTCACATTTTCGGGTATTTGTTATAGCAATAGCCTTACTTCTGTGCACCAGTTTTTTGTC
Source organism: Nomascus leucogenys (assembly GCF_006542625.1). Classification (NCBI taxonomy): domain Eukaryota; kingdom Metazoa; phylum Chordata; class Mammalia; order Primates; family Hylobatidae; genus Nomascus; species Nomascus leucogenys. The sequence goes on from NC_044386.1 coordinate 26,676,390, forward strand.
TTAGTTCATTATTGTTTACTATAAGAGAATACATGAGATTGGGTAATTTATAAACAATATAAATTTGTTTACTTTATGGTTCTGGAGACTCGGAAGTCTAAGAGCGTGGCACTCACATCTCATGAGGGCCTTAGTGCCGCATCACCCCATGGCAGAAGGCAGAACGACAAGAAAACACAAGAGCAAGCAAGAGAGAGAGGGCCAAACTCACTTTCATATTAACCCATTCGCATGACAACAAATTCACTCAATTGATAACAGCATTAATCCATTAACAAAGCTGGAGCCCTCATGGCCTAATCACCTCTTAACAGTCCTACATCTTAACACCAGCAAGATGGCAATTCAATTTCAACATAAGTTTTGGAGATAGCCTTCAAATCATTGCACCTGGCCGTTATAGACCTCTCTATTGAGAATGGTAAGGGACCTCTTGTTTCTGAGGCTACTGTGTGTTGTTTGAATACAGACAGCTTTAAAAGCATGCAAGGATGAAAATTCAGAGCAATAATGAAACTGGTATAAATAAGACCATGGACTTTCAGGAGGCCAGTGCAAAGCAGGTGAGTAAGTCAGTTCTTTTCTAGTTCCTGGTAGTATCCATTCAGCAGGGCCAGTCTGACCACTTCACACAGCCTCAGATTCGTGTGTTTCCCTTTGATCTGCCAGATAACTTAGCCACTTCCAGACTTCTGTTCCTTAGACTCTATTCTAAAACTTGAGAAAATGACACCTAAACACTGTGTCTTAAACTTGAGAACTGAAAGCCTCAGAGGTCTCAGAAATCCCTTTAGGGACATTCTGCCATTGCTAGAAATCCACCCTAGACCCTATTTATAAAATAGGTGGATCTGCTGGTAGTGCGTTGGATTATAGAATGAGAGGAAAGTATACATCCAAAAGTTACCCATATCCGCACTTAAAAAATAGACACTCTCTTGGAAATTCACCCTTTTTTGAATACCTCACATGTGATTTTCCATGTACATATATAAGTTCTGAATCATGTATTATTTTTATGTCTTCTTAAGTCATGTACTTAAAAAATAAGTAATATCCTTATAAATGAAGAAAACAATGAAAGTTGTATTACATTATCTTTAGGTGAATATAGTTTATGTATGTGTATCTAAAGATAGTCGTTCCTCACTATCCACAGGGTACTGGGTTCCCCAGTGGATACCAAAAGCCTAAGATGCCCCAGTCACTTATCTAAAATGACTCCGTACTTGTATGTAATCTATGCACATTCTCCCATAATAACTCTAAGTTAGATCAAGATTATTTATGATATATAATGCAATGCCTACACATCACTTCATTTGCATTGATTCCACATAATGCTAGGTGCATACATAATTCCAGTTTTACTTTTTGGATCTTTGTGGAATTTTTTCTCCTAAATGTTTTTTTATCCATCATTGGTTAAGTCCATGAATGCAGAACACACAGATGGGAAGGGTCAAATCTGTATGTATTTTACATATATGTGTACACGTATACTTTATTATAAGAACATTGAAATAACATATATAGGAATGAATATAATTACTTTAAATTGCATATGTATGTTTTAGATTGCTTAAATATGCATTCCAATTCAAATACAATTATGTATAAATATATATGGTTTGAAATTGTATGTTAATTTAGCTATATTGTAGTGTACGTAAAATTTTAATAATCATCTCTGGTATGCTCACTAGCTTGGAGATTATTTTAAATAATAATATTGAATGGACATAGAAATAAATACAATTTCAATTCAAAACTTTATTTTCATCTTTATGGTCCTTTATTTCTAAGTGTAGCAATAATTACAAACTGGATTCAAAGATTATGATTCCTTTCTTTATATAGTCCTTTATTTCTGAACTTAGCCTTAATAATCTAATTTTTGATTGAAAATTAGTCTTTTTTTATGAAAAGTCAAGTCTTTAGTTGAGACAATGAATTATCTTATCATCATTTAGTGACAATGCATAATAAAATGAATCTCTGAGTAATATCAAAAGATTTTCTTATGAACTTTCATTAGAAACCCATTATAATTCATTTGAAGAAACTGACATGCAGCATATTACTGCAATTTACTTTTTCGCATATGAGAATGAAACCTGGCTTCCAAAACTTACTGAAGAAATTGGGAAAATTTTACTTAGACATAAATATGGAGAAAGGAAAGACAAAAAAAAAAAAAAAAAATCTGAGGTCCCAGATCTGATAATCATGGGGAGAGGATTACTTGTAAACAAGAAAATGATGGATTTGTGATGAGCCTGATGATGGTAACAGCATAATCAGTAGTTAATAATGAGAAGATTTTCACGGCCACATCAGAATAACTTAGTAAACAGTATACTTGACATTTTAAAAATCCTGTATCTAAATATAAAAACTCTCATGATGATATTTTTGTATGACTATACTTCAGTACAAAGCATATATTTACAGAAATAAATCTATGTTTAAACCCTTTTAATCTTGAGTGCAGGGTTCCACAAAGAACTTACTGCAGGCTTAGATACTCTAGCACACTCAGCTCTAGTGAAGTGTAATTTACAAGACAGAAAGGCCAAGATACTCGAATTGATTTAACAAGTACAGGCAAAGTATTTTTGAAGAAGTTATTTAACCCATTTGAAACTGATTTTCTCAACTGAAACTTAGAAAATGTAGATTCTATGAAAATAAATGAAATGATGTTTACAAAATATTATTTCTAGGACATAACAATCCTTCTTTTTCACACACATACACACCCCAGTGCAATAAATAGAAAAAATAAATAAGTATTTAAGAATATTATAACTCACATTTGTCTGTCTACCTACAAAAGAGTTACAGCAATTCACCTGGATTAAATGCCTTTACAATTAAGTTTTATCAGGTGAGAAAATAAAAATTTTAGAAGCAAAATTTAGGTGAAGACCCAGCGGATGACATCAATGTTTCTCTCATTTCTCTATTGCATACTGTTGGGTCTGATTTTTCTTAATATTTTAAATTATTTATATTGGCCTGTAATAATGGCATCTACCCATTGTTGGTGATTATTAGAGTGACTCAAACAGCTTCCTCAAGATTGTTCTTTTCGTAGCATTTATTCCCCATCTTTTATTGCCCAATCACTTTGTTCTTCCTTTTATTTTCTACCACTTCATTTCACTGCTATGTGCATGACTAAACAAACTTATTACAGTCTCTGTAAAAATATATATTTTGAAGCATAAGGTAATTAGCAGATAGTAATAGAGATTCAAATATGGATATCTTGCCCATTTGTCATGGCCTTGGCATTTTATTGAACCAGACAGTAGTGTTTTTAAAACTTGCTACTCTCAGGAGAGAGCTTTGGGGCTCTTGCTTTCATACCACACACCTGCTGTGGGAAGAAACTGATCCCATCAGGACCTGTCACTTATTTTCATTTTTAACCAGGGGAAGAGTACACGCAACACTTTCCTGATAGAACACAAACACTCCCTGAACACTTTGAAGAACAGTAAGAAATCCACATAGTAGGAATTCACGTGCTAATTACTTATTTGTATAGAACTTCTAGACCAAAAGAAAATTAGTGACATTTTCATATTTTAAACTAAATTATTTTCTTATAGAAAAAGTGTAAATCTGGATATATCTGTGCATAGATATACATACATTTGTATAAACACACACATGTATATACATAAGATTGATGAAGGAATTTGGGAAAAGCATACTTTTTCAAAGTAAGGTGAGATTTATTGGCTATTCCTATCCCAAATATGCTAGCAGAGGAAGGCCAAAACGCCCAATTATTAAAAAGATGAGTACAGTACAAATATGGGCACAGTTGATTTTAGAAAATATCTATTTTTGTTGGGCCTTTTAACTAACAGCATGAAGTTGTCTTCTGTGTTTTTTTTTCTTCCTGTTTAAAATAGATGATACAGTACACTTCTTTATGTAACCTCTACATTCACCTTTTTTTTTTTTTTTTTTTTTTTGAGACGGAGTCTCGCACTGTCGCCCAGGCTGGAGTGCAGTGGCGCGATCTCGGCTCACTGCAAGCTCCGCCTCCCGGGTTCACGCCATTCTCCTGCCTCAGCCTCCCGAGTAGCTGGGACTACAGGCGCCCGCCACCAGGCGCGGCTAATTTTTTTTGTATTTTTAGTAGAGACGGGGTTTCACCGTGTTAGCCAGGATGATCTCGATCTCCTGACCTCGTGATCTGCCCGCCTCGGCCTCCCAGAGTGCTGGGATTACAGGCGTGAGCCACCGCGCCCAGCCTACATTCACATTCTATAACCTTTTTCAGTGAGTCATTAGAAGAACTCGCAATAGAATCCTTAGTTATTGAAGGTTAGGAGAAAATAAACCTTCCTGCTTTAAAATGGTTCAGTGTTCTTTATATATGAGTTGACTCTGGGATGTTTTCCAAATCTTGCATGTAAAATTTCCTCGTTCAATTTTCTATTAATAAAGACATTTTTCTCTTACACCATTTCTTTTTTATGTTTGTATGATAATGCTTTTTTATGTAAATTGACTATTTTCAGAACACTTAATATGATTCTGCTCTTATTTGAAAATTATTTCAAGGAGACTGTTATATAATAATGATCTATAATGTGCAAAGTTTTAACTGCAGATACATATCTAGCAGTATAGAACTCTAGTAGGAGTTCTGTTAAAATTGGAGCTCCATTATAATAGCCACAAGTCAGTTCTGATGGAGCTACACAGGTCTTCACTAATACTATTGTATATTAAGCTGTCTGAATCTTGCTGCACTAATGTGGAGAATAATAAGTTGATAGAAGCCCAATTTAAATTCAACAACTGATAAAGATAGGATACAATTTTAGTACTGAAAATATTTTCTAATGTGATATGTGAAAAGCCTACTACTCTGCAACTCATTTACATAAAAGTGAATGATATGTTAGGAGTTTAAGCCATGAGTTTAGCAACTTTTGTGGCAGATAACTTAGGTGAAATTGATAATGTTTTCATTTTCTTATTGTGTAAAAACTGGTAGCTTAGTTCTTCAAAAGTAAAAATAGTAAAATATAATAAATACATATTTACTACCAACTTGACTATTTTAGAAAAAATAATTTTTATTAAAAATATAAGTAAATAGCAAATTGAGTTAAGGAATTCTCTATGACTTTAGTTAAAATTCATATCTCCAGTCTATTAAGTGTGAAACAGTATACAAATATTTCTTTGACACAAGTATTTTTATTGATTTTCTAATTGAAAATTCATCAATAAGAAATACTAAATATCACTGATTTTATTTTTAATCACAAAATTATGTTATATTTACACAATAAATTATTCAGTATCCACAAATAAACAGACATAACACACACACACAGAAATAAATCCAAAGTTTATAAGCATGTATGCAGCAGAAATTTTTATTGCTTATGTTCAATCAATAGGTAAGTCAATTGACTGACATTTTCCAGTTACTAGGGAAAGTATAATGATACATAATCATAGAATAGTGAACAATTTTTTAGTTTTTATATTTCTACTGATTAACTTGCTTTTTTCTAAAAAAAGTTTATTCTACTTGTGTTTAATATTCTTAAAGTTGTTTTATTTGTATGTAATTGTATAAACTGAACTGAGCATTATATAAATACTTAAATATAATACCAAAGTAGAGTTCAATTTTTATGGAAATAGTCACATTTTTCCCAGTAGGACTTTTGTTTCCTTTTGAAAATAAAGTTAGATCTATCTCTTACTCTCCATAGGGAAAGATGGACAGCTCTTCAGTAGCTTCATATAAGATCAGAGTCTCCTAAATTTGAATTCCTCTCCATTTCATGTGCAGGTACCATAACTAAGAAAGCAATTTTTAAAAAAAATTTCAAAGATCAAAAGTATGTTCCCATGCTTTTTAACACCATGACTAATGATGGGCCTCCTGTTTTGGCAGTAGTTAAACCTTTAGAGTAGTGAATGCCTCCCTACCACCCACAATGAAGACTGTCATGATTTCTCTTAGCAAGTTTTCCCAGTGTGAAATAAGCCATCTATCATATTTCAATTTTTTTGTCATCACCCTAATAAATGTTCTCTGGCTATTGCTGTGATGACCACAGGTTACTTTTGGTTAAGAATTCAATTGGGCTTGAATACTTACAATTACAACATGAAGAAGCTAAACCAGAAAATGTCTAATGTCTCTTCCAACATTGAAATATTGGGGATGCCAGTGAACAAACAAAATAAATTTATTTTTATATTACAGCTTTGACTCCAATAAAGAAAAATGCTAAGGGCTTTTATATCTTTGGGGTAAATTTATAAAATCATGTAACAAATCAAAATCATGGAGATACGAGGCATGGATTTCTTACAATTATAAGCCATTAATCGTGGCAGGAGGAGCCTAAAAATTAATTGAAATAGTGTTTGAAAAATGTGCTAGTTAATGAATAGAAGACAGATGGATCCTGGAGAATGACAGCGGATTATCATAAACTTAACCAAGTGGTGACTCCAATTGCAGCTGCTGTACCAGATGTGGTTTAATTGCTTGAGAAAATTAACACATCTCCGGGTACCTGGTATGCAGCTATTGATCATTCAAGTGCTTTTTTCAACAATCCTGTCTAAAAGGCTCACCAGAAGCAGTCTGCCTTCATCCGGAAAAACCAGCAATACAACTTTAAAGCCCCACCTCAGTGGTATATCAGTTATTCAGCCCTATGTAACAATTTAGTTCACAGGGATTGTATACCTCTATCAAAACTTCTTACGTGCCACATATATACACCTACTATGTATCCACAAAATATTTTTTTAAAAGACACAAAATAAATATACTATTAATAAAAAAAATTATAAAGACTGTGGCATCTTGAGAATTCACTGAAAATATAATAAATTTAAATAACAACTCTACTCCAATACTGGTATTTATCTCCATATCTATTTGTATATATGTAAGAAATCACAACACATATATCTCAATATTAGCAATTGTATTAAACTTGTTCCTATATATATATACATGGATAGCAGACAATAGAAAAATGAACATATGTATAATTTAAAAAATATGCATAGTCAGGATATACCAACTTTAAACATTTATGGGATTGCATTATACTTTAATTAAAATCTTTGTTCTATTTGTTAGGATATCCATTTAATTACAGTCTTAAAATTAAAAATTAAACGGAGACTGGGGCTCAAATTTAGTATACTTCTGTTTTACCAGAACATATATCATGTAATAATAAATGAAGACTACTTCATTTGTTCGAATATTTCTAATAATTGATGTCAAATATGTTTTATACTTCATAACACTTGTTAAAGCAGTAGAGAAATGCAATTGCACAACAATACGATTTGAACATCTCTTTATATCTAAGATTAATAATAATGATGTTTTAAATTTTATTCACAATAAACCATTATTTACAGAATAATATTGTAATCTTTACCTAAGGGAGTTGCTAATAATATGGCAAGTTATTTAAATAACAAATCATATTCGCCTTCTTAATGTATTTATTTTGAATATAACACATTTTCATGAAACTATATCCATGTAAATTTTATTATGGCTATTGCTATTGTTTTGTCTTTCAATTAAGGAATTTCAGAAATAAAGAACTACAGATAATATCTGGTAACGTGAGAATCTGTGGCGAACTTGTTATATTGTTGCTGTTTTTTGGTGTTTTCATGTTTTCTATAAGATCATTACGCACCCTAAACTTTCCCAGCTAGAATTTTTCAGATAGAGGCTACATCATTTTTCTCCACTTATTTACTCTTCATTCATTTTTTAATTACTGTATTAATTTTTATCAAAGTTATAAGTACACATATTACGAAATATTAACCGATTCTATACCTGCATTCCTAGTTGTAACTCCACAGAGATAATTATTTTAGAATCTTAACTATGTTGACATATGCCTTCTGCTGGTTAAATATTACTTATACAACTACTTCTTGATTTCTTATTTTGGAACATTGTCTGTTAATGAGAATTTTGATCTCTTTCAATCCATCCCCATTTTACTCAATCCCAGTTTCCTTTTTCCACATCACAAATATAGTTAAATTGTGATTTTGGATACACTATAGATTAGTATTCAGATTTATATTATTCTGATAATGTAAATTTTACTTACATGTCAGTTACAGGGTATTTGATCATATCATTTTATGTTTTGGTAGGAATTCACAATTTCTTCAGACTTAATCATAATTTTGTTTGCTTTAGTTTCTGAACATATCTGTACTTGTTTCCTATGGTTGCTAAAGCAAATTACCATAAACTTTATAGCTTAAAACAACAGAAATGTATTCCCTCAAATTTCTAGAGGTCAGAAGTCTGAAATCCAGCTGCCACAGGGTCATGCTTCTTCTGAAGCCTTTAGGAAAGAATTATTTTTTTTCCATCTTTCAGCTTCTGTTGATTCTTGGTGATGCCTTGTGGCAGCATAACTCTAATCCCCGCCTCCACCATTTCTGTGTCTCTGGCTCAAATATCCCTCCCATTTCTCTTATAAAGATTCCCAAACATTTGATTTAAGGTCCACTCTAAATGCAAGATAATCTTATCTTGAGATTATTAATTAAATCTACAATGGCCTAATTTTCAAATAAGGTCATGTTCACAAGTATTGGGGTGAAGTCTTGGACACGTCTTTTTGAGGGATACAATTCAAGCCACCAGAGTATCACAGTATCAAATGTGTACAAGAACATTCAATATTTTATCTTAAATTTTAAGCAAATCTTTTCTAGAGCCTCCAGACCTGCTCCAACTTAGATAGTGGTTCTCTTCGCCAGAAACCTGGCTCTTATTTTAGGAACCCCTTTCAGAGTCATCTGGAGAATTGCTTCCATCTGTGTCTTTTGTTGTTGAGTCCCTGTTTTCTTAATCCAGTGTCTTACTCTTTCTTGGTTTATATCCTTCATTTTTGTATGTCTGTCTTCTCAATAGTTCTTTGAAAAAGATAAAATAATGAGACTTTGCATGTCTATAAATATCTTAATTCCAAATTTACCTTTAACTATAAATGCTGCAAAGCATGAATGTGTAGACTTTATGATGTGTAAGTAGTAGGTGAACTTTTTTTTAAATTTTATTATTATTATACTTTAAGTTTTAGGGTACATGTGCACAAAGTGCAGGTTTGTTACATATGTATACATGTGCCATGTTGGTGTGCTGCACCCATTAACTCATCATTTAGCATTGGGTAGTGAACTTTCATCTTGTTTGTAGTAGCCTGTTTACCACTTGAATCATGGTACTGAGCTTTGCTCAAAATAGAAATAATATACACTAGTGGGTGTGGCAGCGTAACTATTTACATCCCAAATCTCCCTCACAGGTATACATTACCAGCTCATCTACATTATTTCTTGAAAATCAATATTGTTTGACTTGTGTGCCTGAGTTTGTTTGTTTAATTATTATTTCAATAGCTTTAAGGGTACAAGTGATTTTTGGTTACATGGGCAAATTGTATACTGGTGAATTCCGGAGTTTTAGTGTACTTATTACCTGAATAGTGTTCATTGTACCAAATAGGTAACATTTTATTCCTAACCCCTCTCTCATCTTCCCCTCTTCAGAGGCTTCAGTGGCCGTTATACACCTATGTAGGCTTTTGTGTACCCATAGCTTAGCTCCCACTTATAAATGAGAATGTGCTGTATTTGATTTTCTGTTCCTAAGTTACTTCACTTAGGAAAATAGCCTCCAGCTCCAGACAAGTTGCTAAAAAAGAAAATTTTTAATATCTTTTATGGCTCAGTAGTATTCCATGGTGTGTGTGCATATATATGTACACATACATATGCATATGTGTGCATATCTGTACAAATACTTCTGTACATATTTATAATAACATTTTATTTATCCATTCATTGATTAATGGGCACTTAGGTTTATTTCATATCTTTGCAATTGTAAATTTTGCTATGATAATCACACTCATGTGCAGATGTCTTTTGGATATAATCACTTCTCTTCTTTTTAGTAGATACCCAGTAGTAGGATTACTGGAGCAAATAGTAGATCTACCTTTAATTCTTTGAGAAATCTCCATTCTGTTTTCTCTACAGGTTGTACTAATTTACTTTGCCACCAACAGTGTATAAATGTTCTCTTTTCATCACATCCACACCAACATCTATTGTGTATCTTCTTTTGAGAAATGTCTGTTCACGTCCTTTGCCCACTCTTTAACGAGATTATTTGTTTTTTTCTCGCTGATTTGTTTGAGTTTCTAGTTTATTTATTATATGAAGTCATGTAACCTAAGCTTTTCTGAGACTTAGCTGTCTCACACATATTTCGATGATGTGATTTGGATTCTGTGCAACTCTGAGACAGAACATAGAAGCTGTGTTTGAGTGTTTTAGGACTCCCAGTAGATCATAGTATCTTCTAATGATATAAATCTTTTGCCTGAGATAAAACTTATGAATGTACCTTATTAGAGTCTTGAGTCTTACCAATTATCCCACGAAGTGTAATTACTGCAGATATTCCTTTCCTTTCTGTTTTTAAAACATGTTTCCATATATTAATTGTTATTGTTTTTTGGAAAAATGTTTTTGTATATTCTGATCCTTATGTTTGATTAAGCCCATTGTGTTATTTTCTTTATGTTTCTAGGATCTTTGATATTAACTGACCTGAAATGTCATGACTTGTATTACTGTAGGATTATTTTTACCCTTCCAGCTGTACACTTGATATCTTCTTTTAATCTAGAAATATGTGGATTATTTTCTGGAATTTCTATAATCAGGCTTTTATATCAGCAGGGCTGGTCCTATAAGTTTATTTTCTTTTAATTTTTTATCTTTTTGTGCTTTTATGTATAACTTCTTTAATCTTAACTGTATATTATTTCAGTTACCATATAATTGCCTTAAAAACCCCATTTTCTCCTTCTGGGGCTCTTCTTTTACATAGCATCCAGATTTAAATAGCTTCTCATACAGCTTTTTTTTTTTTTTGGAGGCAGAGTCTCGCTCTATCATCCAGGCTGGAGGGCAAGGGCATGATCTCGGCTCACTGCAACCTCCTCCTCTCAGGTTCAAGCAATTCTCCAGCCTCAGCCTCAGCCTCAGCTGGGACTACATGCATGCACCACTGGGTTCTGCTAATTTTTTTGTATTTTTAGTAGAGACAATGTTTCATCATGTTGGCCAGGCTGGTCTCGAATCCTCACCTCAGGTGATCCTCCCGCCTCAGCCTCTCAAAGTGCTGGGATTACAGGCGTGAGCTGCCACGCTTCTCATACTTCTTAATAAGACTATTTGTGAAATGTTTGGCTGCTGATTAAAAACCTTTGTGTGATTTTTCGGGCCTGACCATGGGTAATCACAAAGGCTTAACCTGCGGGCCTCAAGCTACCCTCCCAACAGCAGAGTCGGTGCACAGCTTATGCATCGGTCCTTGGAAGAAGTGCCAGTGAAGGACTCCGGCTCCTCTGGCTGGTGATGCTCCTAACATGTTTGCATTCCAAGTCTAGGTGCCTTCATTCTCTATCTGAGGCCTTGGGCAGAGGTCTTCTTTAAGGGAGGAGGGAAAAACCTTGAAAATACTTTGCTCTGCTCTGACTTAGTACTTTGTACTTTTCCAATTCTGACTCTTTCCGGTTTTTCTCCCGCAGGTCTATGGGGACCATAAAACGGTTAGAGACTTTTGTTCAGGCTCCCTCAACAGTGAAATGATGCCCCCTCCCCCTACATCTGTGTTGATCTACTTTACTCTCAATCAGTGCATCCTTCCACATGGGAAAATGGAATATAGGGCATCAGTGCATTCTCTGGTTGTAGCTTCTTGCTTATATCATCAAGGAAATGATTAGAGGCTTCACACTGGCATTTTTGGCTTGCAGCTTTAATTTGCTACTCAGACACCTGACACTCAGCTCTTTTGCCAGCTCAGTTGAGCTCCCTACAATTCATAGTACATTTTTCAAATTTGTTTCTACTTTACCAGTCTATGCTCCTAAAGGTTACATTTTCTTTTTCCTGTTTTTCTGGATCATTCATATAGATAGATTGATGGCCTTCTACTCATATTTATGCAGTAAATAATGGCTTTAAAAATCTGAAAATTTTGCAGATTTTTGGACATTCTATTTCTATTGATGTAGCACAGGTTGGCTTCCTATTGTATTTCATAATCCAAATTAATTGGATTTACAATTAGATATGTTTATCTGACTGTCTCATAATGGTTCTGTAATTCATTATATTTTACATATCTGTGTTTGTCTGTCTCTTCACAAATACTTTTATTTTCCAATTATTCTTCAACATTTAATTTATATAAAATCAAACAATTTATTCTTATTTCCTTTTAAAAAATTGAAAACAGGCATAAAGAAAATTACCTAGCTTCCTAATTCTACTCCCAGGTTTAAGTGGAAAGGTGTTAATAACATGCTATGCAACTGTGTAGCACATCATATATGTGCATGTGCCTGTTGTATATACTGTAAACTCACAATTTGGTATCATCGTGCACCTGCATATCAGTGTATGTAACAGATATTTTGGAATAAATATTTAAAAGACCTTTGTTTCAAAAATTTATACCATATTCTATAATCTCAGACCCACGTGATTTATAAAGGTAAAGTGAATTTCATTTAATGGGATTAAATTAAAAAAAACTCCACTCCACCTTTGACTTTGTAAAATGATATTCTTTTCCTCAGAGACTTTAGAACCCTTAGACTTTAATGGAGAATGAGAGGTTTCTATGTTTCTCTCTTGAATAACTTTGTTTATTCTGAAGAACTTTTTACTTCCTTCTGAAAGCAGCACTTTTTTCAGGGCTTTTGATGATTTTCTTAGTTTGTATGCATTCAAAATGTCTTTCTTTATTGAAGTTCCTTTTTTATTCTCTCATTTTGTCTATCTCTAGAAATCTAAATAATCTAAGTTAGATTTTTTTTCTTTCACAAGTTTACTCTTTTACTTCTATGGTTTCTGTTGAAAAGTCAGCTGTCTTATTAATTCACCTTTGTATTTAATGTTCATCCCTAACAGCTTTTAAAAAATGTTCTCTGTGCCTTTGGAATTAAAATAGTTTGACAAGTGCTTTGGGAATTATGTTTATATGTGCCTGATTATGTGTTTGGTTTTCTTTGTAGGGTTAGCTGAGACTTTTGATTCTGTGATTTGATGTCTTTCATTACTAGGAAAATTTTTGTTAAACATTTTGTTAAATTCTGTTTCTACTATTTATTTCTCCTTACCTGTTGTGAGAAGGATTTACATATTTTACATTATTAGGACTTTGTAGGGTTTCCTCCTTACTCTCTGATTCAAATTATACATGTTAGTCCTATTGATGTGGCCCTTAAATGTATCTGGTGGGTTTTATTTGTTTTCTTTTTTTTTCTTCCATGGTTCTGTCATTGTGTTTAGTAATTCTCTTTCTCTTTTGTCCAGAGTACTGTAAACACAACTCCAGATAGTTTATATTCAGTTATCACATAATTATGAGTCTGAATAGATTAGAACTCTCTGTTAAAACTATTGAAAATTTCCATTTTATTTATACTTCATTTTTTCAAGGTTACTTTAAGGTACTTTATGTAAACTTCAATATCTGAATCATCATCTATACATCTGATTCTATATTTGCATTTTCCTTCATTACCATTCATACTTTTCTACCTCTTTGCACACAGTGTATGCTGGAAATTTTGTATAGGAGAACCATAGAGGATCTAGATGACACTCCCAAAAGATACAATTCCACTTTTACTCTATTAAAAAGAATAAATGAGCCTGGTCTGTCTAGAGATGATGACTCATTCTATCTTGTCTACCCTGCAATCGTCCCCCCAGACTTCGGATTAGCTCCTGCTAGAGCTGTGACTCTTCACATAGGACAGACTGCAGGAGCGTTAGTTCTGTATTGAAAAGATTTTGAGGTTTGTGTATAGGGTTCTCAAACCAAAGAGCTTCAAAGATTACACATTTCTTGAGGACTATCACGTCTTTAATGCAGACCCACTCTCTCCATTAGGACTTTATGTACCATTAACTTTGAGGCTGCAGATGTTTTCACATCACCATTTAAAACCTTGTGTCATAGTTCCCAGTACCTCCAGTGTATTTAGCAAATATCTCATATTCTAAAAATGTCCACATTTTCCTCTTTTTCACATCGGAGTCCCACAGCCTGATCTGAACATGATCCTTAGAACTGGCAATTACACACTGCAAACAAAGTAGCCAGTAATCCTCAATTCACCGTGAACATACACACGCTCTATGCAATTTTATTTTATCACATTTTTACTGTTTCACACCTCTGTTGTCCTTAGCCTTTTTTTTTTTTTTTTTTTTTTTTTTTTTTTGCGATTTAACTGGCTGGTTCTAGCTATTGCAGGGCAGCATTGCCCTTCCATAGTCTAGCGGATGCAACCCATATCCCCATATATTTTACTGAGAAATTGAAAAGTACGTTTGAAAATACCCAGTTTATACTTCCTGGTTAAGTCCTCAGTCCCTATTCTTTTCTTCATTCCTCTGGTGTGCCTTGCTACAGATTTCACTTTTATGACATTCCACATCCAAGTAAACCTCTCTTTAAGTCCAAGAATAATTATTACTAATCAAAGTTTTCATAACAGGGCAAAATAATGTTTTGTTCCTAGTCAAAGTTTAATGACAAGATTGGCTTTAATGCCCCTGAGGCACTGAGATCCCTGTAAAGATCTTATTCTGAAATTTCAGAGATCAGTTTCATCAGCTTTCAGAATGAACCATAGACACTGGTGCCATGTGAAATCACTTTGTCAATATGTAATTGAAACGTAAACATCCTCTTCTAGTAAGGAGCTTTGTGTCAAGCTCATGGAGGACTTTATAAACATTGTAGCTCTCACTGTAGTGCTGAATAAATGTAGACACTGTCCTGTAAAAACAGTTCCCACTTCTCAGGATCAAGGTATCCTCTATACAAGGCAACTTTTTAGGACCTTTTTGAGTCGCTCTGCCGGCCCAGGCTGGAGTGCAGTGGTGCAATCTCGGCTCACTGCAACCTCCGCCTCCTGGATTCAAGCGATTCTCCTGCTTCAGCATCCTGAGTAGCTAGGACTACAGGCATGCGCCACCATACCCAGCTACTCTTTTTCTATTTTTAGTAGAGATGGGGTTTCACCATGTTGGCCAGGCTGGTATTGAACTTGTTACCTCAAGCAATCAGCCCGCCTTGGCCTCCCACAGTGCTGGGATTACAGGCTGAGCCACCGCGCCGGGCCACATAGGACCTTTTTCATCAGGGATTCTCCACAGTTGTCCTTATGACTTTTTTTTTTCTTTCTATTTACTTTATACCCAGTAAGATGACAGGAGTTTTCCTCCTCTTTTCTTTTCTCCTTCTAATCTTTATATTTGTCATTTCTGCTATCTCTTATTCTTGGAGAGAGTGGTTGAGAAAACAAATTCTTCCCTTTGTTTGGAGAGAGGTTGAGAAAACAAATTCTTCCCGTTGTTTGGAAAGAGTTTGTTTCATTATTTCTACATTCATCTCAACTGTGTAATCACTCTCAGCAAATATTTGGACTTAGGTTGCCATTTACTTCTCATAGCTGTACCCTTAGAGAACTAGGTAGAAGTATTTAAATATCAGAAAAATCTTTCCCTTAATTTTTGAATTTGTATTATTTCAGTGTCAAGCAATTCATTGAATTTCAATGGTGGAGTAAATATTATTTTCTGCTTTATTTTGTATATTTATGGGCTATTGATAAGTCTCTCATACTTTCTATTTTTGTTATTTCTTCATTGCTTTCAAATAGGCCTATGTAGTGTCTAATAATTCACTTGTCATGAATTAGGTGCATATTTTATTCTCTGTTCACTGTCTGATAGATCCAAACCCTTCCTATCTTCCTTTGCTTTTAGAGAAAAATAGCTTATCTAAAATCTTCATTCAGGTTATCTCTCATGGGTTTTTTTTTTTGAATAGTATGAACTCAATGAGCTGTAACCTATCTAAAAATTAATTTACTTTTCAAGTAAATCCTACCCATTTCCAACTGCTAATTAAGGTAAATTGACTAAAATTGTTATCAGTCAAAATTTTAGCTTCAACCTGCCTTATATCAATTATTATTTCTCTTTTCTGTCTTTTAATTTGTTACCCTATCTGTGTATTTTGCCACAGAATCCTGGCATTATGATATTCACAGACCTCTTCTCCCATTAAAATGGCCATACTTGTATCCTTACCTACAATAAACATCCTCTATTGGAAGTTTAATGAAGTACTGTCAATAATACTCTAAATTAAACAGTCTAAACTTTCCTTTGCAAATATATCCAAAACTTACATAAGAAGCCATTGTAAATAATAATACAAATAATGGTAACTTTTGTGTTAATAGTTTTTTGATACCAGATGATATTCCCTGTAATATATCTCATTACTTCTAAACTACAACCATAGGAAGCAGACGCATGATTATTATCATTTTACAGAAGTGGAAGCTAAAGCCCAGATACATTAAATAATATACCTAAGTTCCAAAGCAAATCTATAGGAAACTAAATTTCTACCTGAGTGCTTAGACTCCGAAAGCTTTTCTCTTATACTGTACTAAAAGTGATTTCTACTACATCTCATTTGATATTCTCGGTCAGCCAATGGAAAAAGACAGATGGTTCTGAGGTAATGGCAATGTGCTTACTTAAGCTTAATGAAGTTAAGATTCCATTTGCTGTCGTGGACTCCTTAATGGTGAAATCAATACATTCCTGGCTTTCCGTGGGCAGCTATTGACATAGTGAATCTATTTTAGCCATTCTGTTAAATAGAAAACACACAAGTAGTACCCTTTAACCTAGTACATCATTACCATTCTATGTAGAATAAAGATATTAATTTTTCCAAGGACAGGAGCAAGAAAAAAAATGTTTATCATATTATAGCTTTCTTATCAGAAATCTCTCTGTGGAAAAAAGAAAGTCTAATTCTCCTGTACCATAGACTTTGGTTAGTAGTTACGGAAAGAAAATGTGTGTGTGTTCGTGTACATGAATAATAACTGATCAACAGAATAATAACAAAATGAAGGATATTACTGTTTTTAATATATGTTTATTATGTAATATGAGAAATTCAGTTTACTATAACTGACTCAACACCTATCAGAATGACAATTATAGGTATCAAAAAGATAATGTTTAAAACTATAATGACTCATTAACTTTAACATGTGTTGTGAAAAACATTGATTTCAATCTCATGCTAAAAATTTTCTCAGCAGGAGATCATTGTCAATTTGATGCTTGAGGAGGAAATGCTGAACAATGAGTCTTAAAAGCCTTCCCACCTTCTAAAGGTGGAGAGTAAAGAATGTTCAAAAGCCAAGGCTGTATTTCAGAAAGAAAAATATATAATAATAAAAAATACTGAGTTTGATAGCACTAAACACTATGTAGCTGTGTAATGTGTAAAACTGTGGAAGTATTTCCAAGGGTCACATTAGAGTGACACCATAAAAAACATAAAATGAGCTTAAAAACATATTGTTGGAAAACTTGTATTTCTTAAGAAAGCTTCCAGGAAGCCAGACTTTTCTTGGTAACATATAGATCACAGTGAAAGCAGTCAAAGAATTTTCTGACTTTTCCTTTTTTTTTCTTGTTTACTTTTCATTTATTCACATTTCATGGATTGTTAAACTTCCTCGATGGGAGCATTCAAAAACTAATACAAGCTGAGATTATATTGTCTGACTTTTCTTATTTATAGATATAAAATTGGCTGTCATCCAAATGGCAGTAGGTAGATGGAAACAAGATTTTTCCCTAAAGTGAAAAAAAAAAAAGAAAAAGTCCTTACTCTGCAGAAAATGCCTGCTTATACTCTTACTGTCTAAGAACTAAAAAATACCCACTGTATATGTGCTATTTGGGAACTGATATTATGTCATACCTTTACAAGAGTAGTGCTAATTTAATTGCTTATTTTATTCACATAACATTTCTAAAAGTGTTTCTATTTCTTTCCAAGAATTATTGCTAACACTTATTGGAGTTTGTGATGTGTCCTTCAACACAAATCCACATCAAATATTCCACAAGTTGATCTACAGATTTTATACAATCCTCATCAAATTACCAGGTGTCTTGCTTGGAGAAAATGGCAAAGTGATCCCAAAATTTATATAAAAATAGAAAGGATCAAGAATAGTCAAGACACTTTTTAAAAAGAAGAACAAATTTGGGGGACTTGGACTTCTCAAATTCAAAATTTTCACACAGCTAAAATAATTGAAACAATATAGTACTGGCTTGAGGATAGTCATATATATCAATGAAATATAATTTAAAATCTAAAAATAATCTCTTAAATGTGTGGTCAACTGATTTTAAAAGAAGGGTTAATTCAATTCTATTAGGAAATCAGTTGATAAGAAATATTTCTGAGATTATTGTATAGCCATATGCAAAATAAAGATGAAATTGTGCCAAAAATAATATGGAAAATTCACTTAATATGGATCAGAGACCTAAATGAAGGAGAAACTACTATTGGAAACGTAGAAGAAAATGTGACTAAATCTTTGTGACCTTGGGTTAGAAAAATTATTCCTGAATATGACACCAAAATTATAAAGTGACCAAGTAATAATTAATTCTACTTCATTAAAGTCAAAGAAATATTTGAACTTCAAAGCCCAGTATCAAGAAAATTAAAGGACAACCAAAAAAAAGAGAGAAAATATTTTTAAATTATATATTTGATAAGGAACTTTTATCTAGAATATGTAAACTACACTTACAATTGAATAGTAAATATGTAAGTAGGAACATTTAAAATGGTCAGAAAATTTGAATATTTTCCCAAAATAATATAAAAATGAGCAGAAAGCACTTAAGAAATTACCCAACATTAACCATTAAAAAAATGCAAAACAAAACCACAGCGAGATACCATTTCACACCTTGTGTGAATTGGATGGCTGTAATAAAAAAGACAGATAATAATTAAACTGATAATGATGTAAAACATTAGAACCCTGTTATGCTGTTGGTAGAAATGTCAAATGATACAGCTGTTATTGAAAATAGCTTTGCAGGTCCTTAAAAAAGTTATACAGACTGGGAGCAGTGGCTCATGTCTATAATCCCAGCACTTTGGAAAGTGGAGGCTGGAGGACTGCTTGAGCCCAGGAGTTTGAGTCAGCCTTTGCAACATGGTGAAACCTTGTCTCTACAAAAAATAGCCGGGTGTGGCGGTGTGTACCCGTAGTCTCAGCTACTCAGGAGGCTGAGGTGGGAGGATGGCGTGAGCCCAAGGAGGTGGAGGTTGCAATGAGCTGAGATCACACCATTGCACTCCAGCCTGGGCAATAGAGTCAGACCTTGTCTCACAAGCAAACAAACAAAAAAGTTAAACATGGAATTATTATATAACCTAGAAGTTCCACACCTAGTTATATATCAAGAGAAATGAAAACGTATGTCCACAGAAAAATGTGTATATGAATGTTTATAGCCACATTATTCATAATAATAAAAAATGGAAGCTGTGCAAATGTCCATCATCTGAAAATTGGATAAGTAATACTCAGTTTATTCATAAAATAGAATATAATCAGAAATAAAAGGAGGTGAAGTACTAATACATGTCCAAACACGATGGCCCTTAACAACATAATACCAAGAGAAATGTGAAAGAAGCCAGTCACAGAAGCCCATAAATTACACTTATCTATTTATATTATATGTCCATAATTGAAACATCTATAGAGACAAAATAATAATAAATTTGTAGTTGCCTAGGGTTATGCGGTTTAGAGGGAAATTGGAACAATTAATATACGTAATCTTTTCATTATAATGGGAATGTTTTAAAAGTGATTACAGTGATGGCTCCATGACTTTTTGAACATACTAAAAAATGTTAAATTGAACACATTAAATGGGTAAACTTCATAGTAAGTGAGTTATATCTCAAGAAAGTTGTGTAAAAAATAAAACACCTAAGTTGGCAATGTAATTACACAATAGATTTTAATATGATGTATTTGTATCATCGTTACATGGATAACTACTTCTCATTTCGTCTCAAAAACTGTTTTCTGGACCATAGTTTCAAGCTTCTAAGGGTAACAATGAAACATTACTCTATAGTACTCATTATTATATAACAATAAGTACATTACTTACACTATGATGTGCTATCATGATTTTCATTTTACTTAATGTCATATCAATATTTCACTTCACTTTATCTTTCTCATGATTTTTGCATTATTTTAAGTGAGATGATATGCATGGCATGAGTCTGAGTGTCATAACACATTCTACATTCTGAGCAGTGATCATTGCAGGAGCTCAGCCCTATATATTATGAGCTGTTGAATGGTGTCCCCAAAGCCACTTCAGGTGTGTCAGAACCTAGAGGAATTGTTTACTCATGGTTACAGTTTATTACAATTGAATGGATACATATTAAAGACAGCCAAGGCCAAAAAAGCATGGAGCCAAGTTCAGGAAAAGTTCACAGGTAAACCAGCAAGAAGTGGAGGATAATTCAAATCCCTGCAGTTCCATGCTTTCCTATCTAGAGAAAAAATAAAGGTAGAAGTGGAGGAAAAATAGTATCCCTATGGTTTAATGTTTTCTTATCTAAAAAAATAAAGGAAAGTAGATTGTATATATACAAATACTAATTTTTTTCACCTTTTGGTGGTAGTTTTCTGCTTATGATACATTGTTCAGTGGATAATGTGTGTCTGCATAAACTGTCACAAGGGTGGGCATGGACAACTTTCTTGACTCCCTACATCCCCACTCAACTCAAAGCAAATCAAATCAATCATCAACCCTGCCAATACTCTCATCTTTATATTTAAATAAACTCTCCTATTTTGTATTTTGTATTTTTTCATTTTCTCCTTATTATCATCATATCTAACCTCCCAGCATCAAGAACCTGACTTCCTGCTAGTGTCTTCTTGGGCAGATATATAGAACTATTTTGAGTAACGTTATTTTATCAAGGCAAATGATGACAAACATTTATAAATATAAAATTAGCTCAAATAAACAAAAAGCTAACAACCGTGTCCTCAGAGAGGACAGGCACCAGTGTAACAGAAGGATCCAGAAACCATCTCTCTAGACTTCTAGCTATAAAGCAATACTTCATTGGCACAATGGAATGTAAATTTTATTTTAAAATGAATAATGCATAAAGGAATAGATGAATGAATATATATATATATATACACATACATCTATGGAATATATGGACAAATTAATAGATATGAGAATGGTGTACAGAAGTTACTTAATTCCCATTGTAGCTGTCCATATACAAGAGAGTTTAGTCTGGGTCTCATTTTCCTAAAATATGAGATAATAGATATTATTAATATTTTGAGCACCATTTCAGTTCTAAGCTAATTCCCTGACCAAAGCAATGGTAATTGAATGAAAGCAATATATAAACTTTAGCATTTATTCTTGTTTTTTCTGAGTAAAAATTCAAACCTTTAATATTTATGAGACTAAAACAAACACAATAATCCAACATCTGTAATAAACTATGACATGGATGTTTTTATTTATAAAAATAGATGATAATTTTAGACAAATTAGCTACTATTTAGGTAGAATATTTAAAAAAATCTCAATATGTTTTACAATTCTCTTTTTTTTCCTTAATTTGGTTTTAGTACCTTTAGGCTATTTGCTTTTTCCAGATGTTTAAGGAAGCAAAGCAGCCCGAAGTGGTAAATAAATGCTTCTTAAATTTAAGTAGGCCCTAAATAGAGACTTGTTATAGAATAATTTTAGTTAAATAAATACTTAACAGATTTCTTTCTTCTAATCTAAATGGAAAGCCAACATCAAATACGTATAGAAGCCATGCAATTTTTCATGACTTGTTCAAACCACAAAATAAAAGCTCAAAATTATGACACTTGATGAATTTTTGCATTATTTTACTTTATGATAACTTTTGGTATTGCATGCCAGCTAAAGTTTTTCAGGCCAATTAGATTATATGATGTTTTGATTTGTAGGCTTTTGAGAAAGGTTATTACAAAATTATTTTATATAAACTAAAAATAAATCATATTAGATTTAAATTTCCACTTTTCCTAATTGAGTCACTAAAGCATATGATTGACACATAATACTAAATATAGTATAGTTTCTTAGAATCCTCAAGAGCAATGATTTCTGGGAATTAGCATCAGATATATTGATTGTACTGATGCTCAGGGGAAGTGCTGATCAGACATCAATAATTCATACAACTATGGCTGATGGCGTATTGTCAGCAACGAACAGAGCTAGTTAGACATCATCTATACTGTTAGAGCAGTAAATATTGTTTTATCTCAGAGCATGCTCTCATCTCCCTGTGTTCTTATGCCCTACACCTACTAATGCAAATGTTTGTGTGTGCCATTTCAATCAGGAATAACATTAATCTTTGTTTCGTATTCAAAAATATGATTGTCTTTCATGTCTGCAGCTGAGAGCTTTGAGGGTTTTACTCCAAAATGATGTGAATGAAGGAATCAATGCTTTCCTTTTTTTCTGCAATGATTATTTCAAGAATTAATTGTTTTCTGATTTTTTCAAGATTTGAACTGAATTATTTTAGACAGACAAAAAAAGCAGATCTATAATTATCCAGAAGTTATTGCTGATAAAATTTTTATGCAGTATTTTTGTATTTGTTTTTCTTTATTATCACTCAGAAACCTTAATTGTTAATTTAATTGTCTCTATGTACAATGTGATTATTCTATAAGTATGCTAATACATTTTTTTAAATACATAAACCAAAGGAGTGTTCATTTGCTAAGAATTTGTTTTCAAGTTACATAGAGTAAACTTATTTCCAAAAGCATTTTTGCTTTTCATCTGGTCAACTTTATATAATAATTTAAGATTCTCATTTGAAATGGAAAATTTATCTTTCAGGGCAGTCATGATTTCCCAACATGAGCCATGAAAAAATATTTCTTGTTAAGTAAAACATCTTAGGTAAATACATTTTGTGTCCCCTTTAACTTTGACTCACTTTTTGTTAACATGTCTATTTTTAATTTAAAAAGGAGTTAAGATTATCTTTAGAAAAATTTTAGGTTCTCACCAAAATTTGGAGGAAAGTGTAGAGAAAACTCTACACTTTCCTCTATCTCACATACCTCCTACTCCCATGCATAAACAGCTTCCACCACTATCAGCATACCCCACTAAAATGGTATATTTGTTTCTTTTTTTTTTTTTTTTTTTTTTTTTGAGATGGAGTCTCAGCTCTGTCACCCAGGCTGGAGTGCAATGGTGCAGTATCAGCTCACTGCAACCTCTGCCTCCCAGGTTCAAGCGATTCTCCTGCCTCAGCCTCCTGAGTAGCTGGGACTACAGGTGTGTGCCACCACACCAGGATAATTTTTTTGTTTTTTCAGTAGAGACAGGTTTCACTATGTTGGCCAGACTGGTCTTGAACTCCTGACCTCGTGATCCGCCCGCCTCGGCCTCCCAACGTGGGTATATTTGTTACAGTGAATAAGCTTACATTGGCACATCCTAATTACATACTGTCATAGTTTATGGTTCACTCTTGGTGTTGTACATTCTATAGGTTTGGACAAATGTATTATGATATGTTTCCAACATTATATATCAAACAGACTATTTTTACTGCCCTAAAAATCTTCTGTGCTCTGCCGATTCATGTTTCCTCCACTCTAACCACTGAGAACCACTAATCTTTTTACTGTCTCCATACAAAAAATTAGCCGGGCGTGGTGGTGGGCGCCTGTAGTCCCAGCTACTCAGGAGGCTGAGGCAGGAGAATGGCGTGAACCCAGGAGGTGGAGCTTGCAGTGAGTGAGCCGAGATAGCGCCACTGTACTCCAGCCTGGGTGACAGAGCAAGACTCCGTCTCAAAAAAAAAAAAAAAAAAAAAAAAAAAAAAATGCGAGATAGTTGGAAACATAAACTATGTAACCTTTTCAGATGGACTTCTTTCATTTAGCAATATCATTTAAGGTTTCTCCATTTGTTTTCATTGCTTAATAGGTCATTTCTTTTTAGGAGGAAATAATATTCTATTGTCTCAAAATATTCTAGTTTATCCATTCACCTCTTGAAAGACATATTGGTCATTTCCACATTTTGACAATCATGAATAAAGTTACTATAAACATCTGTATGTTGGCTATTGTGTGAACATACATTCTAAATTATTTTGAGTGCTAAAACCATGATTGCTGCATCTGTAGTTTAGATTTGTTTTTTAGCATTTCTATTCTCTTATTTCCTTCTTGGGACAACAAACTTATCAGTCCTCCAAATTATTACTGATACCAGTCAGCTTCTTATTAATCCTTCTATTGTTTACATCTGATTTCATACAGACATTCTCAATTGAGGCCACCAACATTGTTTTCTAGAAGATACATGTCCCTTTCATATTTTACCCTTTCTTAAATTGTATAAATGTTTCTTCGTTATTATCCTTTTGTTGTTGGAATATATTTTTAAATAACTTTCTCAGGAAGATTGAATGGGGAAAATATTAGTTCATGCATGCACAAAAATAACTGACTACATTTTGTCCTCATATACTTGGCATATAGAATACTAGACTGGTCAAGTTAGAAATCACTTTTTTATCAAAACTTTAAAGGCATTGTACCCTCTCTTGATTTCTATTATCCTCTGTTACTTATTAATGCTGAATACCAGTATGATTACTGTCCTTTAGAGCTGATGTTTTTAAGAATATATATAATATAAATTATATCATGTATTATATATTTATCTATACTTTCTCAATATTTTTTTCTCAATATGGATGTAGCAGATTAAATTTTCTGTCAGCAGTGTTTTGTAGTTCTCCTTGTAGAGATCTTTCACCTCCATGATTATATGAATCCCTGGGTATTTTATTTTTGTGTGTGTGGCTGTTGTAAATGGGATTGCATTTCTCATTTTGCTCTCAGCTTGAATGTGACTGGTGTATAGAAATGCTACTGAATTTTATAGATTGCTTTTGTATCTTGAAACTTTACTGGCCATTTAACAGTTCCAGGAGCTTTCTGGCAGAGTCATTGGGATTTTCTAGGTATGAAAACATCATCAGTAAAGAAAGATAGTTTGATTTATTTTCTGTTTAGATGCTTTTTATTTTTATTTTTTCCTCTTGCCTGATTGCTTTGCTAGGACTTCCAGTACCCATGTTGAATGGGAGGAGTGGTGGAATTGGGCATCCTTATCTTGTTTTAGTTCTCAAGCGGAATGCTTCCAGCTTTTGTCCATTCAGTATAATGTTGGCCGTGGATCTGGCATAGATGGCTTTTATTATTTTGACATATGTTCCTTCACTGGCTAGTTTGTTGAGGGTTTTATCATAAAGAGACCTCAAATGAGGTTATTTCAGCAATGTTCACAGCACCTTCATCGGGAAGAGACTTCATTTTGAGAAGCCTCTTTCTTTGTTCATCCACAAGAGGCAACTCCTCATTCTTTCACGTTTTATCATGAAATTGCAGCAATTCGGTCACATCTTTAGGCTCTACTTCTAATTGTTTTTCTTTTTCTATTTCTACCACATCTGCGGTGACTTCCTCCACTGAAGTCTTGAGGCCCTCACAGCCATCCATGAGGGTTGGACTCAACTTCTTTCATGCTGCTATTAATGTTGACATTTTGATCTCCTTCCATGAATCACAAATGTTCTTAATGTCATTTAGAATGATGACTTTTTTTCCAGAAGGTTTTCAATTTACTTTGCCCATATCCATAAAAGGAATCACAATCTATGACCACTGTAGCCTTATAAAGTGTATTTCTTACATAATAAGACTGAAAGATGAAATTATTTATTGATCTATGGGCTGCAGCGTGGATGTTGTGTTAGCAGGTATGAAAACAACATTAATCTTCTTGGGCGTCAGGTGTATTGTCAATCAACAGGAATACATTCAAATAAATTTTTTCTTCTGAACAGTGGGTTTCAACAGTAGGCTTAAAATGTTCAGTAAGCCATACTGTAAACAAATATGCTATCATTCAAATTTTGTTCCTTTTCTAGAGCACAGGCAGAGTATATTTAACCTAACTATTTTTTTTTTTCTTTTTTGAGATGGAGCCTTACTCTGTTGTCCAAGCTGGAGTGCAGTGGCATGATCTTGGCTCATTGCAACCTCCACCTCTTGTGCTCAAGCCATTCTCCCGCCTCGGCAATCCCGAGTAGCTGGGATTACAGGCGCGTGCCACCATGCCCAGCTAATTTTCTATTTTAGTAGAGATGGGGTTTCACCATGTTTCCCAGAGTGGTTTCAAACTCCTGAGCTCAGGCAATCCGCTCGCCTTGGCCTCCCAAAGTGCTGGGATTACCGGCGTGAGCCACTGCGCCCGGCCAACATAACTCTTAAAGGTCCTAAAATTTTCATCTTGATAAATTTGCATTGACTTCAATTTAAAGTCACCAGCTATATTAGCCTCTACCAGGAGAGCCACCCTGTCCTTTGAGGCTTTGTAGCCAGGCATTGACTTCTCTTCTTTAGCTACGAAAATTCTAAATGGCGTGTTCTTCTAATAGAAGGCTATTTGATCTACATCAAAAATCTGTTGTGTAGTGTAGCCACCTTCATCAATGATCTCAGGTAGATGTTCTGAGTAAGTTGCTGCAGCTTCTACGTTAGCACTTGCTGCTTTATCTTGAAATTTTATGTTATGAAGATTGCTTCTTTCCTTAAACCTTATGAACCAGGTTCTGCTAGATTCAAACATTCCTTCTCCAGCTTTGTTATAGGGAGGCTTAGGGAGGGAGAGAGAGAAATGAGGGAAAAGCCAGTCAGTGGAGAAGTCAGAAAGATACACAACATCTATCTGTTGAGCTCATAACCTTTTATGGGCCTGGTTTGTGGAGCCAAAAAATAATTTCAATAGCAACATCAAGGATCACTGATTACAGATTACATATTAATAATGAAAAGTTTTTAAATATTTTGAGAATTACCAAAATGTGACAGAGAGACACAATGTGAGCATATGCTCTTAGAAAAATGGTACCGATAAACTTGCCTGGTACGGGGTTGCCATAAATGTTCAATTTATTTTAAAAATGCACCATTTGCAAAGTGCAAAATAAAGTACAATAAAATGAGATATGTCTATATTATCTTATTGTTTTATTGTAATTTAAATATTTAAATTATCTATTAATTTATTTGTTTCTAGTATTAACTGAACTGGGGGCAACATTTTTTATCTTTGCTCGCGTATCTTTTCTCTCATATTGTCAGTCTCTCTTCTTTTGCATTACGTTATCTTTGAAACATTCTATTACTATTTTAAGTAACACCCTATTACTAAAAATATGTTCTTTTAATTTACTATTTGTCAGTTTCCTAGCATTATGTCCTCAATTCTATATTCTGTTTAAAAAAATGTAGTTTTGCTATCTATTCTCTATGTTATGTGTTTCCACTCACATTTTTTTTGTTGTTGTTTATTTTGGCTTTTTGTCTAAAGGTCTTATTCTCAAGATTTAAAGAGATGAGGATATGAAAGCTGACTAGGTGCTCTATGAATCTGTGTGGATCAATATGTTTGCAGCGTTCATATTACTAGTCATTATACATGAGTAACCAAGCCCACATTACATGCTGTATTGCTTCCAAGACATTCATTTAAATAATAAAGGAAAGGTCCCACTGATTTTTTTTTAAACTAGGGCATTTCTTTCTGTTTCTCATTATGTTTATTGGAGAACAGGGAGGGAAGCAAATGTGTACACTTTTTCCTATACAGACCTTAAAATAATTCTTGGACTTTTGCCCAATTTTTAATCCAGTTACCTGTTGTAGCAAGTCTGCAGTCTATACATAATTGTGCTGACATGTAGGTTCCTACCTTTTTAACAGCTCCTTTATTGTACATTCAATCTTGCTGTCATTATTTCCATTTTAAAAATTGTCCATCTATTTCATAACTTCTCTACATGTCATATACTGGTATCCTCTTTTTTCTCTCTAGCATGTTATAGATGTAAATCCTTTAATCTCATTTAAATAAGATCTTTGCCATTGCTTGAATAAAATCAAGCTCACTGGTATGCTCAGTTTTACATCTTAATCTAGAAGGCTTACAACTCTTTAAACTACTGGCAATTCCAATGGAATAAACTAAAAGAACAGCACCTTTCAATTAACCAACATAGGTAAATGTATTCATTTTCTACCATATCATTTATAATAAAATTTGTAGGGCCGCTATTTACAGCACATAAAATTGAGTGTGATCTGTTATGCCATAAGTGGATTAGAAAAATTAATATGATATGTCATATTATATTTGTAATTATTACAATTAATATAATATGGCATACCATATTAATATGGTATGCCATATTATATTTGTAATTCCATGTATAGCTTATACACTCAATAGCATTTTATTTCTATTTAGCAATAAAAATAGATAAAATTTGCTTGTTTCAACTGATCTCTGGAACTTTTACATGCCATAAAACCCCAAGTTTTTTTTTTTAACCTCTCCACACACATCCAGAGTGATTTCATATGTGTAAACCCAAAAAGGTGACATTCAAAATCCCTTAAAATTCAAATTCACATGTGGCATAACAGAACACACTCAATTTTATGTGCTGTAAATAGTGGCCCTACAAATTTTATTATAAATGATATGGTAGAAAATGAGTACATATTCAATCGTACCTACAGAATTTATAATCAATCCTGAATTGAGGAAGAAAAGGGAAAAAAGTAAATTATTTATGTAAGGGCTTGATAAACATAATTTTGTTATTTTCTATCATCCATTGCATGCAAAGTAATATAAAGTATGCTCTTCCTACATACTGAGTGATCATTATTCATTCTCTGGGGCTTTCCTGTTCTGAGATGTACAGACTTAGGTGATTGTACTAGGAGGTAAATTGGATGAATGGCATTTCTTCCAGTTGAACATACTGCCCATAATTGATAGTAGACCTTCAAGTTCTAGTCCAAATTTAGAATGTTAATAAATCCATATGTTTAGTTTTTGCAGAAAATAATTATTGAAAGTAAATTCAAATCAATACATTTTGAAATATGAGAGATTGCATTTCCAGTAATCATTTGCTTGTGTAGTTAGGAGTCCATCAGATTCTCTTACTTTGGCTGACAGGTTCTTGAACACTGCGATAAATGTGACAATCAATGCCTTGGAGGTCAAAGATACTAGATGTGCATCTAATGGAATGAATTAATGTTGTGATAGGAACCTTATGTGTTGCCCTTCTTTGATTACTTGTCTGTAAAGATGAAATAACCTACAGTATATCTCACATTACACAAACACTAAATTATATTTCCACATTCCTCCAATTGCTAAAAATACATAAAACTAAAAAGATTCAAAAAGTTGGAAACACTTAATGGCCTTTGATTTGCCAAATATGTTAGGGACAGAGAGAAATTATTTATTAAAGAAATCGCATGACTAAATAGTAAATTTTCTACATTATCTATTAAAAAATCCAAGCTCGTTTGAAAGTTGAGACAGGCAATTTTTGTCAATAATTTGTCTAAACATTGTATACTTTTATTTTAGAAAATATTTAAAGTTGAATGCCGGCATAATATCCCAAATTGCATTTGATGTACAAGAAATGGAATATTAAACAATTATTTAGATAATATAAGTCCAAGTAAAAATAAAATAAGCATGAGAACTGTTCTCTCTAGTATATGTGAAATATTAAAGTTTCCTTTAAATTACTACATCTCATTTTCCTGAATAATTGATATACTTCGAGACCAAATAAATACTTCTTGAGCATCACCTTATTTATTGGTGGAAAAATAAATTTTCTCTAATTATGCTTTAAAAAATAGCAAAAATAGAGTAAAACCTAATATTTCTATTTGCATTTAAATATCTCAAGACTACAATAAAGATGTTTTAAAACTCATTTATATATATCATCATATATGGTAAATACAACACTTTTAAATTATTCTACTTCTATTTTAAAGACATTTCATCAGTGTCTCCTGACTTTGCTTAAAATTCCTCTCTGCATCTTAGCTGATGCATTTTGTAATTACGATTCAGAGCAGAGTTAAAATTACATCTATGATTTCTTCTTCTGACAAACTATCTCAGTTAGCTTTTCTTTCCCTGTGATTACGTTAATGGTTCAGCTGCTGGATGTTATCCCTGGAAATCTGAGAAACTAGGTAAATGTCTCTTGTAATGCTTCCTACTGTAAAAGCTTGTTAACCTAATATCAAGCCTCATTGAAAACTCTGAGTTAGGCAATAATAAGCTGAGAAAGAAAATATGTTTTCTTATAAACATCTCTAAGTACTGAATGTAACAAATATAATTACAATGGAAGAAATACAGGCATGAAATATTCTTTATGATGAGTAGAAGATCAAATTTTAAAAAGTTATCTCCCTTCCTCTAGTCTTGGCTAACGACAAAGAGTTGGATTTATCCAACCAAAGGTGTAATCTGAAGTGAACCACACAGTGTGTCACTTGGTCTAAATATTTGTGCCTCTGCTCACCACTACATAAGCTACAGTCTTCAGATAGTTTGTTAATTCTTCTTGTTTGCCATCCAAATGTAAAAGGAAAGATAAATTCTGCCTTTGTGTTGAGAATCACCAAAATAAATTTAAAGTCACAGATACAGAAAGCACAAAGACAGGAGTACAATTTTATACTATGATTTTATTATTTGTATAAAACTAAGACGTTTTTGTCTTTCTGATTATTGAAATAGGCAAAAATATTGTGATTTTAACAATTTTATTGTGTGAAATTAATAGCAATTAATTTTTTCAAGTGTAGCACTGGCTACAGTGAGATTGTATTTGTTATCTAGTTCATCTGCCCTACTTCCAAAATTATTATTAAATTATTTCAGATTAACAGCCTCAGGCAAACAGCATACATAATATAATGCAGGACATGATAAGTGTATTATGAAGAAAATTAGGGCAGGACAAGAGTCATGGTGACTGGTGCTTATTTTGGATAGGTTTAAGAGTGAAAACTTCTTTGTGAAAATAACATATAAATAGAGATAAGAATGAAATAAGGACAGAGCTCTATAAATGTTGACTGTAATACAATGTTCAGCCAGAGGCAAATTCAAATTTGAGGGCATTTTCTGCCCTTTGTCTCAGAAGGCAGAAATGAAATTAATGTCTTCCAGATACATAAATGTCAATGTTTACCATAAGATCATTTCTCTGAGTCATAAGTTGTCACTTAGACACTGCATTGAAACTCTCCTACATATGGTAAATTCTGTATGTGTATGATTACTTATTGTTCCCCCTTTTCCTTACCCTGCATTACCATTACCTTTATTCCCAGATATTTATCTAGATTAATGGCATTACCATACACTTGAAACTAGCAAGAAACTCGTACATGTATACTTTTTGACTCTTAATTCCTCTGCATATTCATTGGACTCTTGTTTTTCCTCTAATGGTCTGTATTCTTCTCCCAGTCTGTCAGCATAAGAAGGTATCCACTATATTTATTAGAGCAAATCACATTTAATAAAAAAGTCCACTCCTTGAACTTCACCCAAACAAGTTGCATTACATTAGTAATTTATGAAGTTTCTATATTACCATTTTTATGGCAGGACTGTATTCCAGCCTGAGCCTGACCCTTTTGTGGCATTGCACCTCTTAAGTCAACATGCGTCTTCTATTGGCATACTTAGTCCTTCTGAGCTACTGTAAGGCAGCTAGATCTAGATTCATCCTGAAGAATTACAAGGTACATTGTGTTAGATAATTGTTTAAACTAATACTTCATTGACTTCATTGCTCGGACAGACTTTGTGTGTCTGTGTGTGTGTGTGTGTGTGTGTGTGTGTGTGTGTGTGTGTGACAGAGTCTCATTCTGTCACCCAGGCTGAAGTGCAGTGGTGTGATCTTGACTCAATGCAACCTCCGCCTCCCAGGTTTAAGTGATTCTCCTGCCTCAGCCTCCCAAGTAGCTGAGACTACAGGCATGCACCACCACACCCAGCTAATATTTGAATATTTATCAGAGATAGGATTTCACCATGTTGGCCAGGCTGGACTGGAACTCCTGATCTCAGGTGATCCATTGACCTTGGCATCCCAAAGTGCTGGGATTACAGGCATGAGCCACCACACCCGGCTGACTTTTGATGTTTTAATCAGAACTTTTTCCTTTTCTTACACGTGAACATAACTTCTAAGTTCTCAATTCTATGATTTTCATTTCTGATTTGCTTTTCTCCTGCACCAATCTACCTTTGCATTAATATTGACACCAGTGATTGTCATATAAGATGGTGAATTGGAGGCAGTGTTAGCATGCCACTCACACTTGGAAAAACAAAATAGTAAATAGAGATTCACACTGTAAACTTTTTTCCAAGAAGCAATGTGGGAACTTAACACAAAAAAGGGAAGATACCACAAACCATTTGAAAGAAGCGACAGCCTGCAGCCTACATCACAGCCTGGTGAAAACCTGTAAGTCCCCAGAGTGTGAGAAGGAGAGAGACTACCTCCAGAATATACACCCCATCTGGAGAACTTGGCAATTTAGCCCACAGGGGAAGGCCTTAACCCTACCCAGCACTGGAACCGGAACAGGGAACAATGGGTAATATAAAAGTAGCAGCAATGGGAAGAGCCCAGCATGCATTTCCAGTCTCCAGCACAGACTGAGGAAGCCATTCCTAATTCTTTATCACAGGGGACCTCACTGAAGTCTGCCAGCTAACTCAGCCAGCAGTTGCATGTTGAAAAAGCTCCCAACATTTTGGGGGATGACAAACTCCTTTGGCCAGAACAGGGAGGTAAGTGGGAAGTGTGCTGCAGCCATGAGCACAGGAGCTGGGCACCCTGGCTTTGGGGGTGGACAGGGAGGAGCATGGCCTGAAAGCTGTGCTTCTTGTCTCCGAAGGGAAGGCTTATGGTCTGGGGCAGTTTTGACTTCTGTGTTTAGACATGCAATTTAACTAGCTACTGCTAGCAAACACTGTGTGTGAGACAAATGCCTTGCCAAGTGTGTGGGAGCTGGGTGAGGCTTATTGTCACCTTATATTCCCCACTCCCTGCAAAACTCTATTGTGGAGGAGGCAGCTATGATCATTTTTGGAACATTACCCAATGCCCCCAGAGCCCTCTGATTGCCCCACACATAAAAAGCCAGAACACAAACTTGTCTCATTTAGCCCCCACCTGTTTTTGCCCTTCCATGTGTCCTGGTAGCTTAACACAAAAGACAGAAACTTTGAGGAACCCTATGACTCTGCTCATCACCTAATAAACCAGAATACCTCCCCTGGGTAACATAATGCAAGTACAAATCCCCCTGCTTCCACCTTAGCTGGTATTCTTTTATAAGTGCCACCTCATGGCTAGAGGCCACCTGACAGACAATTACAGCATCTCAAGGTAGAATAACAATGCACCCATGAGGTAGAATACTTGTGTGTGAGCTCAGTCATCATCACTGCCTGCAACACCCTGGCTAACCAGGAGGTTCTGCATCTGTACACATGACCAGTTCACTACTACTACAACTGGTATTTGAGAAAGCCAACACACTAAAGCTATTAAAACCAAGAAATCTCACAGAGTCTACATTACTCCCTTGCCACATCTACCAGAGCATGTGCTGGTACCTGCTACTAGGAGACTTGAGGACAGATCACATCACTGGATCCCACTGGGCAGCTAGACCCAGAGGAGCAGCAATATTTGCAGTTGTCTGGCTTACAGGGACTCCTACTCCTAAGGGAAGGGGAAGTACACCACATCAAGGGAACTTCATGGGACAAAATAATCTGGACTGCAGGCCTGAGTCCCAGATTTTTCCACTGGTGGGAAGTTTCTTTCTGCAAGGCACAACTGCAGTGCTGAGTTCAGTGAGGAAAATATGTAGCTCTACCAACAGACAAGCAGCTCTGGTGTTCATGAATCTTCTTCAAGAAGACTTGTTTTCGCTTTTGTCCATCACTGCAGAAACAACTGGGGCATCTCCCATGGGAGCTTAGCATTGGTGCACATATAGACAGACTTTCTGAAACACTTCAGGGTGATTGAATCCCCACAAGAGGAACGTCGTCCAGATACAGGCTTGCATGAGGGGTAGAGTCACGATTCCTCCCTACTTGAACATCAACTTTCCTGCAGATAGAAAAAGGTGCCTGCCTGGTCTTAGTAGCCAGAACACTGGGTCAGGAGTATGTCTGGGAAGTGGATAGATTCCCTACTGGCCTGGCAGGGGAGCTGAGGTAGTTCCTACCCTTCCTCTGATAAGACCTTAGTGAATTTCACTGAGAGCTTCCCTGACTGCCTCTGTCAAGACTGGGACTTTAGTCCCCCATTGCGTATTGGATTCACCCACCTACTCTAGTCCCAAGCAGTTTCCACTCAGGGACACCTCCCCTACTGGCCTGAAGCCTGAACTATTTAACCTAGTAGATAAAATATTGAGGAAAAATAAATTAAAAAGTGCATACCATGGGGGGGTGAGATAAGCTTCAAGAGACCTCTGCCATTCCAACCCTGTAGGAGACAGTGGACTTGCTGGCACACTCAACACACATTGCTGCTACAATCATTATCTAAGAATGCCATTTAAAGAAAAAAAAACTCTATAACAAAGGAACTCACAAGATCTGTATCACTAAAGCACCAAGACCTGAATTAGGCTGCAGTAAACTGTAAACATTAAAGTCACATTCTTAAAGAGAAAAAAAAAATTAAAAAACATAGTCAAAAAAACAAATTTAATAATAATTGAAAGAAATAGCCTGCCCAAATGAGATGAAAAAAAATAATTCTTTTTATGTAACAAAATAGGCTTCTATCACATCCCCAAAAGATCACATTAGCTCTACGGCAATAAATCCAAACCAAAATGAAATCTTTGATATATCACACGAAGATTTCAAAAGGTTTGTTATTAAGCTACTCAAGGAGATACCATAGAAAGATGAAAACCAAAATAAATAAATATCAAAATGAAATCTTTGATATATCACACGAAGATTTCAAAAGGTTTGTTATTAAGCTACTCAAGGAGATACCATAGAAAGATGAAAACCAAAATAAATAAATTAATTAAACAATTCAGGATATGAACATAAGTTTTCTAAAAAGACAGATTGAAAAAATCAGAAGTTCTGAAAATAAAAGGTGCATTTAGGAAATCACAAAATGCAGTGGAAAGGTTTAAAAATAGGCTAGAAAAAGTAGAAGAAAAAATTTCAAAGCTCAAAGGCAAGGATTTCAAATTAACCCAATAAGAACAAAAAGAAATTAACAAAGATTCCAAGCAATGTGAGATCGTGTTAGCCAAACCTAAGACTATTTAGTTTTCTCAAGGGAGAAGAGAAAGCCAAAAAGTTTAAAAAAAAAACAAAAAACAAAAAACAAAAAAACGTGTTTGAGGGAATAACTGAGTAAAATTTCCTGGATCTTGCTAGATATTTAGATATTGAAATACGAGAAGCCCAAAGAACTCCTGGTAAATTCATCACACACACCAAAAAAGTCTCCACCAAGGCATATAGCCATTAGGCTATCTAAAGTCAACATTAAGGAAATAATTCTGAAAGCAATGAGACAAAAGTATCAGTCTTATAGGAAAACCTATCAGACTAATATTAGACTTCTTATTAGTAACCTTGTAAACTAGAAAAGACTGGGATCCTGGCTTGAGCTTCCTTAAACAGGATAACTGCCAACCAAGAATTTTGTATCCAGCAAAAGCAAGTTTTATAAATGAAGGAGTCATTTTCAGACAAACAAATGCTGAGGGAATTTGTTCCTACCAGACCAACTCTACAAGAAATGCTAAAAGAGATCCTAAATTTAAATTATGCTAAAATTTAAAATTATTTAAAATTTAAATTATGCTAAAATAAATTCTAAATTAATTCTAAACAAAAGGTTGATATGCACCAGAATAGAATCTCTTGAAAGCATAAAACAATAACACAATGTAGAAAACAAAGTATCTAAGTAACAATTAATGTAACTAAACCTCATATCTCAATATTAAATTTGAAAGTAAATGGCCTAAATGTCCCACTTAAAACATACATATTGGCAAAATGAATAAAGAATCACAAACCAAATCTCCACTCCTAAGCATAATAATTTGTATAAAATCAAAGGGGTGAAAAAGATATTCCATGCAAATAGAAACAAAAATTGAGCAGGAGTAGTGATATGGTTTGGCTGTTTGTCTCCTCCTAAATCTCATGTTAAATTGTAATTCCTAATGTTGGAGGAGTGAACTTATGGGAGGTGATTTGATCGCGGGGGCAGATTTTCCCCATGATGTTCTCATAATAGTGAGTGAATTCTCATGAGATCTGATGGTTTAAAAGTGTGCAGCACTTTCCACCTTGCTCTCTCTCTCTCTCTCTCTCTCGCCTCCATGGTAAGACGCACTTGCTCCCCCTTTGCCTTGTGACATGATTGTAAGGTTCCCGAGGCCTCCCAGTTATGTTTCCTGTTAAGCCTGCAGAACTGTGAGTCAATTAAGCCTGTTTTTCTCCATAAATTTCCCATTCTCAAATAGTTCTTTATAGCAGTGGGAGAATGGACTAAAACAGAAAATTGATAATGGGCAGCACTGCTATAAAGATACCTGAAAATGTGAAAGTGAATTTGGAACTGGGTAGTGGGCAGAGGCTGGAACAGTTTGAGGGGCTCAGAAGAAGAGAGAGATGTGAGAGAAAGTTTGGAACCTAGGACTTGTTGAATGATTGTGACCAAAATGCTGACAGTGATATGGACATGATGTCCAGGCTGAGAAGGTCTCAGATGGAGATGAGGAACTTATTGGGACCTGGAGTAAAGGTCACTCTTGTTAGTGACCTCTGCTTAAGCAAAGAGACTGGTGGCATTTTTCCCATGTGCTAGAGATCTGAGGAACTTGGAACGGGAGAGATAATAAAGATTATCTGGCAGAAAAGTATTCTAAGCAGCAGAACTCAAGAGCTGATTTGGCTTTTTCTGAAAGCATTCAGTCATATGTATGAACAAAGAGATGCTCTCAAATTGAAACTTATATTTAAAAAGGAAGCAGAGAATAGAATAAAAGTTCGGGAAATTTGTAGCCCAGCCATGTGGTAGAAAAAAAAAAATTCTGGAAATAAATTTAAGCCTGCTGCAGAAATTTGCATAAGTAAAGAGGAGTTGAATATTAATAGCCAAGACAATAAGGAAAATGTCTCCAGGGCATTTTAGAGAACTTCACAGAAGCCCCTCCCATCACAGGCCTAGAGGTTTAGGAGGGAGGAGGGAAAAATGGTTTTGTGGACCAGGCCCAGGGCATTCCTGCTGTGTACACCCTAAGGACATGGCACCCTGCATCCCAGTCACTTCAGCTCCATTCCTGGCTAAAGGGGACCAAGGTGCATCTCTGGTCATGGCTTCAGAGGGTGCAAGCTTTAAGCCTTGGCAGCTTCCATGTGATATTGAGCCTGTGGGTGCACAGAGGGCAAGAGCTGAGGTTTGGGAACCTCCACCTGATTTCAAAGGATGTATGGAGATGCCTGGATGTCCAGGCAGAAGCCTGCTGCAGGTGCAGAGCCCTAATGAAAATCCTCTGCTATGTTAGTTTGAAGGGGAAATGTGGCATGGGAGTGCACAAGCAGAGTCACCACTGGGGCACTGCCTAGTGGAGCTGTGAGAAAAGGGCCACCATCCTCCAGACCCCAAAATGGTAAATCCACTGACAGCTTGTTCTGTGCGCCTGAAAATGCTGTAGGCACTCAACGTCAGCCTGTGAACACAGCCACAGGGGCTCTACCCTGCAGAACAACAGGGTTGGAGCTGCCAAAGGCCTTGGGAGCCTATCTTTTGAATCAACATGCCCTGGATATGAGATATGGAGCAAAAAGGGATTATTTTGGAGAGATAAGATTTAATGACTGCCCTGCTGAGTGTCAGACTTGCATGAGGCCTGTAGCCCCTTTGTTTTGGCTGATTTCTCCCATTTGGAATGGGAGTATTTACCCAATGCATGTAACCCAATTGTGTCTTCAAAGTAACTAACTTGTTTTTTATTTTACCGGCTCTTAGGTGGAAGGGACTTGCCTTGTCTCAGATGACATTTTGGACTTGGGTTTTCTGGTTAATGCCAGAATGAGTTAAGACCTTGGAGTGCTGTTGAGAAGGCATGATTGTGTTTTGAAATGTGAGGAAAACATGATATTTTGAAGGGGCCAGGTGCAGAATGAAATGGTTTGGCTCTGTGTCTTCACCCAAATCTCTTGTTGAATTGTAACTCTCAATGTTGGAGGAGGAAACTGGTGGGAGGTGATTGGATCATGGGGGCAGATATTCCCCATGCTGTTCTCATGATAGTGAGTGAGTTCTCATGAGACCTGATGGTTTAAAACTGTGTAGCACTTCTCTCTTCACTCTCTCTCCCTCTTCTCTCACCAGAGTAAGATGTGCTTGCTTCCCATTTGCCTTCCAACATGATTGTAAGTTTCCAAGACCTCCCAGTCATGCTTCCTGTTAAGCCTGTGAAACCGTATTTCAATTACTCCTCTTTTCTTCATAAATTACCCAGTCTTAAGTGGGTTTTACAGCAGTGTGAGAAAAAACTAATATAAATAGCCCTTCTTACATCAGATAAAACAGAATTTAAGGCAACAACAGAAAAAAAATCAGTATGTAATGATAAAAGGATCAATTTAACAAGAAGATGTTACAAACATAAATTTATGTGCACCTAACACAGGAGTGCCAAGATTCATAAAACATTTACCACTGAATCTAAGAAATGAGACAGGCAGTGACACAATAATAGTGGTGGACTTCACCACTCTACTGACAGCACTAGACAGATCATCGAGACAGAAAGTCAACAAAGAAATAATGGACTTGAACTACACTCTGTAACAAATGAAGCAAACAGATATTTACAGAACATTCTACCCCAAAACTCCAGAATATACATTTGTCTTATCAACTCATGAAAGTTTCTTCAAGGCAGACCATACGATCAGTCACAAAATAGTCTCAATAAGTTTAAAAATATCAAAATTATATAAAGTATCTTTGCAGACCACAGTGGAATAAAACTAGAAATCATCTACAAAAGGAACCCGCAAAACTGTACAAATAAATGGAAGGTAAACAATCCTCCTCGATAATTTTTGTGTTAACTATGAAATCAAGATGAACATTTAATAAACTATTTGAAATTTTTGTAAAAGACATAAGTTTCCAGATCTTAGAAGTTCAGTGAATTCCAAGCAGAGAAAAATACAATGAAAATCATACTAGGGTACATCTTAGTTAAACTATTAGAAACCAAATATAAAGAAAAACTCTGGAAAGCAGCCAGAGAAAAATTGCATGCTACAAGCAAGGGAAGAATGATTTGAAGCATCACTGACTTCTCATCAGAAACTATAAAGGCCAGAAGTCACTGGAATAACATCTTTAAAGTGCTTGATAAAAGCCAGTCAATCCAGAATGCTATGTTCAGTGAATATATCCTTCAATGATGAAGACAAACTAAAGGCATTTTTAGATTAAAAAAAAAAAAGCCTAAGGGAATTCACTGCCAGCAGATCTGTGCTACAAAGGATGCTAAAGGAAGTTGTTCTTCAGAATGGAAACACAGATCTTCAGGAAAGAATAAGAAACACTGGAAATGATACATATGTGGATAAACATAAAATACTATTTTTAGAATGTGTATAATTATTTAAAGCAAAGATCATTACATTGTATTGTGTGGTTTATAGTATATACAGATATAATACATTTGATTCTACAGCAAAAGGATGAAGGAGGTAGTTAATGTACTTATTCTTACTTTTTTTTTCTTTTTGAGATGGAGTCTCGCTCTATTGCCCAGGCTGGAGTGCAGTGGTGTGATCTCCACATACTGCAAGCTCTGCCTCCCGAGTAGCTGGGACTACAGGTGCCCACCACCACACCCAGCTAATTTTATTATTATTATTATTATTATTATTTTAATTTTTAGTAGAGACGGGGTTTCACCTTGTTAGGCAGGATGGTCTTGATCTCCTGACCTCGTGATCCACCCGCCTCAGCCTCCCAAAGTGCTAGGATCTTACATTTTACGTGAAATAGCACAAAGTTAACAAATTACATTATGTACACTGTGGAAATATAAGGATGTATAATTCTAGAGCGACCATTAAAAACATAATGCAAAGTCACAGATTACAAAGCTCATCTATGTTTTAAAATGTAATTGTAAAAAATCCTAGAAAAATCCAACTTCATGCAACGACGTGGATGAATGTCAAGACATGCTGAGCAAACACAACAATAAACATTCCATGATTCTACTCACATGACATTCTACAACGGACGAACTAACAAACTGGATCTTCAACAAGAAGAAACTGTTGGCTCTTCAGGCGGGACAGCAGAGCGACATGATTGATGGATGACTAACTGGAAAGGGGAGCAAGGGATTTTTTTGGAGGAGATGAAAATTTCCAGTATCTATTTTGTATAATGGCTACACATTTGTCAAAACTCATCAGATTGAACACTGAAGATCTGTACACTTTACTTTATGTAACTACACCTCAATTAAAAATTAAGTTGAAAATATATTGACACCAGGCAGGCCTGATGAAAATGTAAGATTGCTAAGTGAATTAATGAGAGACTGCCCTGGTTAAATAAATAATTTGTAACAAAATATTAATCTAATCTATAACCTATGATCAGGCAAAAGCAAACCATTTGTTGTTAAAACAGTCAGTCTCCTGCACTTTAAAAAAAATGCCTGTTTCGATGCTGTTCTTTATGCTTGAGGAGGAACTCTCTCTCCCTAGCACACTTCACTTCTGCCAAAATCCTATTCATCTTGAGGTCCTATATCAGTGGGAATATATTCCAAGCAACTTTCTCTTTTTTCTTAACCTTTAACCTTATAGGACAGTGTGGCTCCCTTATTCTAATTATATGCTGTATTTTAAAAATTTCACATGTATTATTTCTTCTAAGATTAATTTTTCACTAATATCTTTCTCAAGTAGTTCCATAGTATTGGCAATTTCTGTGTGTGTGTGTGTGTGTGTGTGTGTCTGTTTTGAGACGGATTCTCGCTCTGTTGCCCAGGCTGGAGTGCAGTGGTGCCATCTTGGCTCACTGCAAGCTCCGCCTCCTGGGTTCATGCCATTCTCCTGCCTCAGTCTCCCCAGTAGCTGGGACTACAGGTGCGTGCCACCATGCCCAGATAATTTTTGTATTTTTAGTAGAGACGGGGTTTCACCATGTTGTCCAGGATGGTCTCGATCTCTTGACCTCGTGATCCGCCTGCCTCAGCCTCCCAAAGAGCTGGGATTACAGGCCTGAGCCACTGTGCCTGGCTGGCAATTTCTGTTTTAAAAGCAGCAGTCATTACTGCCAGTCTTCCACCATCCCTCATCAATAAGCATTTATCTCCTGACATTTTTATCTAGATTAATGGGATTGTTAAAAAACAGCTGACTCTAGCAAGAAACCACTGAAGACATGGTTCTTGACTCTGCTGCTTCCTCACATTCCTAGACATTTCTCTTTACCTACATTGGTTCATGCTCCTCTTCCATTATAGCAAGTTCCTCTCTAGTCTGTAAATTCTCTCTAAACAAAAGGTTATGTTTGTTCATACCTACATAGCCAATGCGACACAATGCTGACTCATAAATTATTAGTTCATTTTAAAATTCTCTTATTTTTTTTTTTAATTTCTGTCTACTAACTTGGTCTCTCTAACGTATCCAAAACACCTAAGTTTATTTTTGCTTTGGTGCTTTTGCAATTTTTGGTTCCCTCTGCCTAGAACGTTTCATCACAGGAAAAATAATCAAACAGCTCCCTCACTTATTTCATATTCTTGTTTCCTCCACAGTCTGACATTTTAAAATATGTTCCTGAGAATAGGGTGTGAGGTGCTGATGTGGATATATTCCAGGTAGTAAGTAAGCTCTGTAATGCTTGGGACTTCGTTTATTTTTCAACAGTGTAACTCCAAGTTTTAAAAATGCAGCCGGGCGAGGGTCTCACGCCTGTAATCCCAGCACTTTGGGAGGCCGAGGCAGGTGGATCACCTGAGGTCAGGAGTTCCAGACCAGCCTGGCACATGGCGAAACCCCGCCTCTTCTAAAAATACAAAAATTAGCCAGGCCTGGTGGCAGGCGCCTGTAATCCCAGCTACTCTGGAGGCCGAGGCAGGAGAATTGCTTGAACTCAGGAGGCAGAGGTTGCAGTAAGCTGAGACGGTGCCACTGCACTCAAGCCTAAGTGACAAAGCAAGACTCTGTCTCAAATAAATAAATAGAATTTTAAAATAAAATAAAATACACATGGTATAATGTAGGTGCTCAAATAATTTCTTAAATGAATAAATGATCTTTTAAATAATTAGCTGATTAATTAAGAATTCCCCATTCAATAACTTCAGTATCTCAGGCACCTTTTAATTATTCCTTATGTTTTATGAGGAATAATAGAAAAGGCTCCTAATCTGTATATCCATGAGCCAAATTCTGCTGCTTAATGCAATTTTTGCAGTCCACATCATCTTCCACAGGGTTGGAAGTTTGATTTTTAAAAAGATTAAATCAAATTATAATAATCTTCTATTTTAACATTTTTTAAGTGTTCTAACATCAATGAGATCATCCAGGTATTATTTTGGGGGCAATAGATTGTCCTTCAAAACATATTCTCAGCCTCATTCTCCAGCTATGATAATCACATGACTATTCCATGACAAAGCCACATTGGACGTCTTGCTATCCTGAATATATGGTTTTATTTATGCTTAGGAACTTTCCCACCAGATGCGATTTATATCTGGAAGCGCCATTATCTTCTTACTATAGATTTTCTTATATCTATAATGTAATTTCCTTGATTCTGTGATGATATGTCAAATACAATGCAGATACTAATGAAGAGTTCAGTTACATCATACATTTAAGCAAAACTTAAGGCCATAAGAGGGTATCAGAGGCCTTAGTATTCAAGATTAGAAAGGATCATAAATGCAGAAATTCAGAAAGTTTAAACAATGGCAATATAATTTTAAAATAAGCTGATACCAAAGTAATAATGTTTTTAAAATTCTTGTTTTTATTTTTATTTGTTTTTAGTAGCTCTGAATAACTCATGATTCAAAGGATAGTCAAAAAATCAATTTTATCCAGAAATAAAGCCAAAGTTTGTTTTATATACCTTGATATTTATTGAATACGTAATCATTTAAAGTTTTCATAGAAATCCTTATAGGGATATTTAAATTACATAAAATAATTTTTGATTAAGTAACAAAATATTTATTTTATCTTAAGCAAAATTGGAGAGAGATTTTCAACTAAAAAATAATGATTGCCATAGACTGGAGTTCTAATGATCAATTTACATCCAAATTATGCATAGTTTGTATTCTTTTTATTAAAAGTTCTATAAAAAGTCAGCATGTATATGAAAGAGAAAATAGAACCTTACTATTGCAAAAAATATCAGTTTAGTGGCCTTAATCTGCCATCTTGTGGTATAATAGCTTCATCTCACATTTTACACATATTCTCTGGGCATTTCAAAGTATTTTCTTGAATATATAGAGTAAGTATAAAGGTTGGCTTTATTTTTCTACATTTGATTCTTAAAAATACTTGAATATATCAATTTTATTGTTTCTCTATGCACATATTTACTTGCTACTGAAGATGGAAAAAAATAACACACGGAAGTCTTCTTTTACTACAATTCAAATTTTTGAAAGCCAGAAAATCAAATTATTATGCTCTTGCCAAACTACCCAATGTTTTCTTTCCCCAAGTTACTTTGTTACAGATTGTTGACCTTGGGTTACATCTCACTGACTTCAGGCTTCTAAGACACATGGGAACACTTAGGACCTATTGATGCTTCTTTGGTCAAATCAAAGAGTAGAGCTAATGTATATTGAAGTTATTCAAATGCATTCAAACTATACAGATCCCTTATAAA
Source organism: Nomascus leucogenys (assembly GCF_006542625.1). Classification (NCBI taxonomy): domain Eukaryota; kingdom Metazoa; phylum Chordata; class Mammalia; order Primates; family Hylobatidae; genus Nomascus; species Nomascus leucogenys. Next base: position 26,720,458 of record NC_044386.1, read on the forward strand.
TTACTGGTACCATGGTAGAAAGGAAAAGATGTGTGAAGAAAAATACATAACAGAACTCATTATCAAAATTACTGTTATACAGTCTGTAATAGTATAGAGTAGCTTTCTCAACTGCTGAATACTATTACCAGCAAGAATAAAAAGTACAAGAATAAAATTGATGGCTGAATCTGCTCAGTGTCATAATTCCCTATTTTAGCATTCTCAGAAGGATCCCTCCTAGTGCATGCAGAAAGTGCAGCCACATCTGAATGGTTCCCTTCTCAATTCAATCTGAACTCTTTTAAGCTCAGTGTCTGTTAGTTCTCTTTGAAGCTGAGAAAATCTGTTTTCTAACAGGTGTCTCAATTTTACCACCCTTTTTTTCTGCACATATAACTGTGTTCTTACTCCTTTCCCCCTATAAGGGCAGCCATCTCTGATATCCTGGAAAATCATTTCTATTCTACCTTGTTGTTGAGGTAAACCTTCTGACAGATGAAGACGAGTTGGGAATTTGGTACCAGGATTGACAGTCAAGTTACTAAGGTTCTTTATCGACATCTTGGGGCAGAAGTTATGAGAGGCCTCTGAATCATCCTGAGAATTTTCTTCAGTAAGCATTTATAAAGATTCTGGGATCAAGGGTGGGTTAAGCTTTTGTGATGGTTTCACAGGTGGTCTAGTCGCAGCGCTAAGCTTCCTCTGAATCTTTGGATCCCAACACAAAGTGATACTAGACTCTCAAACTGCTACAGGATACTCTGGAAAGAACTGTATAGCCCAGAAATAACTTGAAAACCCAAACTGTAACAAATGTTGGTGAAAGAACCAAAGTGATTTTTTTTAAACCTAACTTCTTTGGGGGCAAATTTTTTGAAATACCGTCATATAGACTCCTTCGTTTTGATAACGATGTTTGTTACAAAATATACAAAGTTGTTGGCCCAGTTTCTCTTTCATTAGTATTTGGTAGTTAAATATAAAAGTAAACACAAAATAATTTTCAGATGGAAAAATCACATTAAAAGCATATATATACCCAAAGGACTATAAATCATGCTGCTATAAAGACACATGCACACGTATGTTTATTGCGGCACTGTTCACAATAGCAAAGAGTTGGAACCAACCCAAATGTCCAACAACGATAGACTGGATTAAGAAAATGTGGCACATATACACCATGGAATACTATGCAGCCATAAAAAATGATGAGTTCGTGTCCTTTGTAGGGACATGGATGAAACTGGAAAACGTCATTCTCAGTAAACTATCGCAAGGACAAAAAACCAAACACCGCATGTTCTCACTCATAGGTGGGAATTGAACAATGAGAACTCATGGACACAGGAAGGGGAACATCACATTCCAGGGACTGTTGTGGGGTGGGGGGAGGGGGGAGGGACAGCATTAAGAGATATACCTAATGCTAAATGACGAGTTAATTGGTGCAGGAAATCAACATGGCATATGGATACATATGTAACAAACCTGCACGTTGTGCACATGTACCCTAAAACCTAAAGTAAAATTAAAAAAAAAAAAAAAGCATACTGGGAAATAAGGGTTAATATCACATGGCCAGGAGTTAAAGTATGTTTTTATGTTTTCTTTAAAAATGTAAATGCACATTTTTACCAGTAAGACATACTAATTGTTACCTCAATAACCCCCAACAGAAAAAAAAACAACTGCTTCATATTTTATACAGGAATAAATGTATTTTGGCTTTAAATCATGCCCTCAATAATCTAAAATATAGAAATATGAAGTAAGTCAACATTTCACTGTGATCAAAAAGTTTAGCTGTTAAGTAATCATTGAAAAAAACAAATTTGCTCATTTATTTTACCTTTATTTGTTAATCTCTTATTATAAACATTAGCTAAAAATGCAATTATAGAGTGAACATAAACACAGCTCTTTTATAATTTTAAAGTTATGCTGAAATATTTTAGCAATCATATAATCATATGAGCAAATAAAGATCCATACGTCATTTATAGGAAGAAGGAATGATTGAATATTTTTAAAATGCTGGGTTTGGGGAGTGGCACGAGGGAAATAGTGGAGTGGGAAGCTCTGAATTCCTGTGTTTCACTGGAAATATAATAAAAATAGAAACATTGAGAACTCTGTCTTAAGTTTGTAAAACAGTCAAAGTCTTATAGCAATAAATGAATGCAGAGTCAATAAAAATCAGGTAAAAATTCCCCTGGAATGCAAGGAAATCTTAGCCAAAACAAGCTAAGCCTAGAATAATCAAAATAGCAAATCCTGGGGAAAGGGAATATCTGATTGCCAGAGTTAGCCCATTAAAATTTAGAAATGTCCAATTTTCAACCAAAAATCATAAAGCCATACAAAGAAATTAGAAAGTATTGGACACTCAAAGGAAAAAATAATGCACAGAAGTAGGCCCTGAAGAGACACAAGCATTGGACTTTCTATACAAAGACTTTAAATCAAATGTTTTAAAATTGTTCAAAGTGCTAAAGGAAATTATAGACAAGAATTAAAGGTAACCAGCAAAATAACATATCTGATAACAATATCAAAATAAAGACATAAATTATATAAAGGAACCAAATAGAATTTCTGGTGCAGACAAGAGAAGTATAGTATACTTCTCTTTAGAGATGTATAATAACTGAAACACAAACGTTGCAAGAGAGTTTCAACAGTAGAATGAGCACTCAGGAGAAATAATCAGTGGACTTAAAGACAAGATTGTGTATCTACAAAACCCCATTGTCACAGCCCAAAATGTCCTTAAGCAGATAGGCAACTTCAGCAAAGTCTCAGGATACAAAACCAGTGTGCAAAAATCACAAGCATTCTTATACACCAGTAACAGACAAACAGCCAAATCATGAGTGAACTCCCATTCACAATTGCTTCAAAGAGAATAAAATACCTAGGAATCCAACTTACAAGGAATGGGAAGGACCTCTTCAAGGAGAACTACAAACCACTGCTCAGCGACATAAAAGAGGATACAAAGAAATGGAAGAACATTCCATGCTTATGGATAGGAAGAGTCAATATCATGAAAATGGCCATACTGCCCAAGGTAATTTATAGATTCAATGCCATCCCCATCAAGCTACCAATGACTTTCTTCACAGAATTGGAAAAAACTACTTTAAAGTTCATATGGAACCAAAAAAGAGCCCACATTGCCAAGTCAATCCTAAGCCAAAAGAACAAAGCTGGAGGCACCATGCTACCTGACTTCAAACTATACTACAAGGCTACAGTAACCAAAACAGCATACCAAAACAGAGATATAGACCAATGGAACAGAACAGAGCCCTCAGAAATAATACCACACATCTACAACTATCTGATCTTTGACAAACCTGACAAAAACAAGAAATGGGGAAAGGATTCCCTATTTAATAAATGGTGCTGGGAAAACTGGCTAGCCATATGTAGAAAGCTGAAACTGGATCCCTTCCTTACACCTTATACAAAAATTAATTCAAGATGGATTAAAGACTTAAATGTTAGACCTAAAACCGTAAAAACCCTAGAAGAAAACCTAGGCAATACCGTTCAGGACATGGGCATGGGCAAGGACTTCATGTCTAAAACACCAGAAGCGATGGCAACAAAAGTCGAGATTGACAAATGGGATCTAATTAAACTAAAGAGCTTCTGTACAGCAAAAGAAACTACTATCAGAGTGAACAGGCAACCTACAGAATGGGAGAAAATGTTCACAACCTACTGATCTGACAAAGGGCTAATATCCAAAATCTACAATGAACTCAAACAAATTTACAAGAAAAAAACAAACAACCCCACCAAAAAGTGGGCAAAGGACATGAACAGACACTTCTCAAAAGAAGACATTTGTGCAGCCAAAACACACACACAAAAATGCTCATCGTCACTGGCCATCAAAGAAATGCAAATCAAAACCACAATGAGATATCATCTCACACCAGTTAGAATGGCAATCATTAAAAAGTCAGGAAACAACAGATGCTGGAGAGGATGTGGAGAAATAGGAACACTTTTACACTGTTGGTGGGACTGTAAACTAGTTCAACCATTGTGGAAGTCAGTGTGGCGATTCCTCAGAGATCTAGAACTAGAAATACCACTTGACCCAGCCATCCCATTACTGGGTATATGCCCAAAGGATTATAAATCATGCTGCTATAAAGACACATGCACACGTATGTTTATTGCGGCACTACTCACAATAGCAAAGACTTGGAACCAACCCAAATGTCCAACAATGATAGACTGGATTAAGAAAATGTGGCACATATACACCATGGAATACTATGCAGCCATAAAAAAGGATGAGTTCATGTCCTTTGTAGGGACATGGATGAAGCTGGAAACCACCATTCTTAGCAAACTATCCCAAGGACAAAAAGCCAAACACTGCATGTTCTCACTCATAGGTGGGAATTGAACCATGAGAACACCTGGACACAGGAAGGGGAACATCACACACAGGGGCTGGTTGTGCATGGCGGGGAAGGAGGAGGGATAGTATTAGGAGATATACCTAACCTAAATGAAGAGTTAATGGGTGAGGCACACCAACGTGGCACATGTATACGTACGTAACAAACCTGCATGCTGTGCACATGTATCCTAGAACTTAAAGTATAATAAAAAATATATATGTAAATAAAATAAATAAAGATAGACAATAGGATTTTTGCAGTGTGAGAAACAGAAAGAGAAAAGATTTTTTTAAAAAAGAACTGATCAAAAGAGGCCTGTGGAACGTTACAAAGAAGGCCAAAATATTCATTATGGGAGTCCCAGAAAGACTATGAGAAAATACGGTGGAAAGACTATTTTAAGAAATAATGGATGACAATTTCTCAAATTTAATGAAAAACATGAAACTACACATTAAAAATGTTCAGCAAATTTCAGGCAAAATTAAACTGAAAGAGGTACACATCATGAGACATCATAGTGAAACCATCAGTAGCTAAACACAGAAAAATTTAAAAGCAACATGAGAGAAGTAAGGTACAAAATATTTTTGATATAATTAGCAGCTGATTTATTATTGGAAACAATGGAGGACAGAGGTAGTGGGTTGATATAAAGTACTGTAAATAGTCCAGGGTTTGGGTCACAAAACTGTCAACCCAGAATTCTACATACAGGAAAACTGTCCTTCAACTATTAAAAGCATAATAGCTAAGGGAACTTGTTACTAATAGACTTATCTTACAAGAAATGTTAAAGGGAATCCATCCAGTTTAAATATAAGGACACTAGACAGTGGTTTGAAGCCATATGAGGAAATTAAGAACATTGGTGTAGGTAGCTATGCAGGTAGGTAAAATGCCAACCTCATTGTATTTTTGTTTGTAACTCTTCATATTTTTCCTATATGATTTAAAAGACACATGCATACAATGACAACTGTAAATACATATAACAGGCATACAATTCAAAAAGAGGTAATTTTTATAAGATTGTTAAGAGAGTGGCAGAAAGTACGAAAAAGAAAATATTATTCATTTATATGCTGTGTATGAAAGAATCACTTTAGTTGCAAATACACAACAAAGTTTAAAGTCAAATAATGAAAAAATATATTCTATATTAAGAGTTATAAAAAAGACTTGGAATGACTATATTAATATCAGATAAAATAGATTTCCAATCAAAAATGATTCCAAAAGAAAAAAATGCATTATATATTGTTGAAAGTTTCAATATAAAATAATTTTAAAGGTATACATGCCAAACAATAGAGGCAAAATACATAAAGCAAAAATTGAAAGAATTAAAAAGGAAAATAAATTATTTTACAATAGTACTTGGAGACTTCAATACATGACTTTACCATTCAATGTGGAGAGTACAGTCTCTGCTGCAAATGGTGCTGGTAAAATGGGATATTTTCATGTAAATGATTGAAGTCAATGCCTTACCTTATACCACATAAAAAAAGTTAAGTCAAAACAGATAAAACACCTAAATTTAAGTGTCAATATTACAGACTTCTTTAAAAAATGAGGACAAATCTGCATGGTGGTGGATTTGGCAATAGTTTTAAAATATAATACTAAAAATATAAGCAACAAAAGATAACATTGGCATATTGGACTTTATTAAATTTAAAAAAACCTTGTGCATAAAGAACACTATAAAGAAAGTAAAAACAATCCACAGAAAGGGAAATAATATTTGTAAACTAAATATGTAACAAGAGGTTAATATTCAGAATTTGTGAAGAATTTCTACAACTCAACAAGACAAAGAACCTAATCAACAAAACGGACAAAGGACTTCTATAGACGTTTCTCCATATAAGATTGATTAATGGACTGGGTGCAGTGGCTCATGTTTGTAATGCCAGCGTTTTGGGAGGCCAAGGTGGGCGAATCACAAGGTCAGGAGTTTGAGACCAGCCTGGCCAACATGGTGAAACCCCATCTCTACTAAAAATACAAAAAATTAGCCAGGCGTGGTGGCAGGTGCTTGTAATCCCAGCTACTCAGGAGGCTGAGTCAGGAGAATCACTTGAACCTGGGAGGCAGAAGTTGCAGTGAGCCGAGATGACACCCCAGCACTCCAGCCTGGGCAACAGAGTAAGACTCCATCTCAAAAAAAAAAAAAAAAAGATTGATTAATGCTCATTGAACACATGAAAAAACCCTCAAGAAATAGAAAATAGAAAACATGTAAACCAAAATCACACCACTTCAAAAATGCTGTGATGACTACAATCAGGAAGATGAAAAATAACAAGTGTTAGCAAGGATGTGGAGAAATTGGAACTCTTGTACATTGTAGGTGGAAATGTGAAATGATGTAGCTGCTGTAGAAATGTTTGGTGATTTATCCAAAAATTAGACATAGAATTACTATATGACCAGCAATTTCCCTCCTAGGTGTATATCTGAAAAAATTAAAATTAGGGACTCAAACAAATGTATGCATACCAATATTTTAGCAGTATTATTCACAAAGGTAGCAATAATTCAAGCATCTATAAACAGATGAATAAATAAAAAGGGGTATATATCACAACGGAATATTATACAATCATCAGAAGGAATGAAGCATTGATATATGCTACAACATGATTGAATCTTGAAAACAATATACTAAGTGAAATCAACCAGACATAAAGAAACATATATTTTAGAAGAGTGAACATGATATGAGATATCTGGAATAGGAAAATTCATAGAGACATAATATAGACTAGAAGTTATCAAGGGCTGGGGTTAAAGGGAATTGGGGAGTTGTTGCCTAATGAGTACAGTAGAGGGTTTGGGTTGATAACAAATTTTGGAACTAGATAGTGGTGATGGTTGTACAACATTATGAATGTAATTCGTGGCAGTAAATTGTACATATAAAAATATTAAAATAACAAATGTTATGCTATATGTATTTTACCACAATAAAAATATCGTTTAAAAAAGAAAATGTCTGCTTTTATGACTGATTTAATGACTACTAACATTAAGAAGAAAGGCAGAAAAACCTTGCCATTGATTTCTGTCACTCTTTTCTTTCAGTTTTTCTGCTCCCTCACTTCATAGCTTTATTCATTGTCCAATTTCCCTCAAAGTAAAAATAATGACAGTCATGACCCCAAATTGAGTCCTTCTACTTTTCTAGCCACTACTTTTTTCTTTTTAATATTGAAGATAATTTTTTGTGTATCTGCTAATAACTCCCCAATATTTACCTCTGACTTTGATCATTCTTCTAGATTCCAGATGTAAGTTTCCAGTTGATTGGTACAGAATTTAACCTTGTATTTTTAGGAAGATTTCTAAATTGTCATCTCTATTCTTTACTTTTAAATCTTCTGATGACACTGTGTAATTAGTCAGTTAATAGTGGAACCAATAATATGACTTATATATTATCCCAAGCACTGCTAATTTTCCACCTCTTTTTGCTATATTGGCCTATGTACAAACAGAATTTTTCTAACTATAAGTTTTTCTCCATTGACTGAATAACACTCTCACTTTACCTTTAATTCCCATTCAGTCTTGAACAACACGTATTTCCAACCACACCAAACTTCACATACTTTTGCTAAATATTCTCATATATTCTTTTGCTCTTCTTGTTTTGTGGGCCTCTAATAATTCAGCCTCTCCAATTTTTATTATAGTTTAATTCATGCTAAACCCCTTTTATAAATTTAAAATTATCTTTGTAGTTCTCTCTGAAATTTCTCAAAAACTATATTTTACTTTTATTTTCCAGTTATGTTATTGTGTCATTAGTCCTGTTAGTTGGGATTTTTGTCATTGCTCTTTTTGTTTTCATGCATGAATATCACCCATTTGATTCAGGAAGCAAATGCTAGTAAAGGCCAGACACTATATAAAAGTAGGTAAAATATTCTATGTTTTTCTGTGTGTTTTTCTATATTATTTTTATAAGACTTATCCAGATATAATCAGGTCTTTAAAAAACAAAGATGTACAGAGAACTATGGGAAGATAAAAGTAAGTGTTTCTAGAGAGCAAGATATCATGATTGTTGTGACGCCTTGTATTAACAAAGAGGGTATAGTTGTAAATTAAATGTAAAGCACAAAAGACACTTACTTTCATTCTGACCAAAGTCTCCTTATGTCATAATTATCCTTTATTTTTTTGGAGGATTTCTTGTTTCCATACTTACTTTCAGTTGTCATAAAATAGAAACTTCTTTGAATTTCATTTACTTTGGTAGTAATTTTAAATATCACCAGTAGATGCCATCTTTTGATACAAAATGAAAAAGAACTATATGCTTCATAACTTGAAAGTATTAGATGATAGGTATTTAGAAGGGTAGATAGATAGATGCCAGATAAATAATAGATGGAAGGAGGATAGATGGAACAATAGATAATTACAAGTATTGATATTTACATGTATACTTCCACATGGTAGGTCCTTAAGAAATATGTGTTGAGTGAATGAATAACTCAATTAATGATCTTAGGGATTGACAAGTTAGATGGAAGCTAGACAAGCAGGCCAGCAGGCCTCAGAAATGGTCAGAAAATAAGGTAGTTTTAAGGGATCAGGTAAAAGGAAAAACAGGGCATTAACAAATTAGAATTGATAGTTGGATCAGAGTATGTTTGCAACAACTCCAGAATACCTGCCATTATGCAGAAGTTCACAGTGGTGGTTAAAATTGGTTGAAGGGGTTTTGAAAAGCCCTTTCATCTTATTCAAGAAGATAAGTCATTGCCTGAATCTAGTCATAGTATCTGAGATGCAGTTTCAGAATATATGAGGAACAAGAATCTTAGTCTACATCTCTGGAGAAATTGTACCCAAATGGGAAGTGGTTTAAAGATAAAGATATGTGACAAGAATCAAAAGACAGAGTGAGTAGAATAACCTAGCAATGCCCAGAGCGTCGGAAGTATTCTTTTTCATAATTGTATAACACATTTACACTAAGAGATTATTCTACTGCCCAGCTATATTAATATTCACTTATATTCTATCACTGGACACCAAACCACACATGGTTCTACTGTAGTTTTATTAATTTTAGTATTTATTTTTACCTTACACATAGAGATACCATTTTAATCTAGGCTGGGTGTTCAAAATAAGTGAATGGTTGCCAGTGTTATAACACTTCATAGAAGAATCAAATTATTAATTAGCATTTTCTTCCCATCAGACCACTGGGCTTAAAGGTCAATTGTAAGACATTAATTTTTAGGAGCTGAATTAGTTAGATGTGATATTTACACTGCTTAGCACGGGCATTATTGTGTACATATTTTATTTGTATTTTAGGCAGGTGTTAGAGAATCTGCTTGCCCATACCACCTGAGAGTGTCATATCGGGAATTTCACTTGAGCGACAGCAACACATTCTTCTCATTGCCTCTGTGATTTATTTCAAAATCCATTATTTTAAGTGACTGGGAATTGTTGTCTTCATAAATTCGCACATAGTAATGCAAATATTTTTAGGGAAGAAAGTGGGGGTACTATTGTGATGTATATATTTCTATTAGCACATACTGGAACATCACATTGAGTTGTTTCTTATTTTTGTTTTTAAAATATTAATTCTGATAACAAATACTTTATTCTAATAACCGAGTGAATGACTGTGTAATACCTCATGCTAAAAACAATTTAAAGATTTAACACAACTATAATACAAATGACAAATAATTTAAAATTAAAAAAACACTTAAAAGACATTTTTAAGAGTCAAAAATGTTCAAAAATATTTATTAAAATTTTGCTTGGATCTCGTAATGTGGGTTGTATTTAAAAATATTAAATAATTAAAATTGTTATTCTATTATATAATATCAACTTACATTCTTAACTCTCAAGGCTGAGTCACTATTACTGTTGATAATACAGAAAATGCAAGCTGGGTATCCGATGACTTGGAAAAATAGTGTTGAAATACATGTGCCATGAACTACCTAAAATTTTTCAAACTCAACCTCAATCAATCATGTACAGATTGACAAAGATTATTCCATAGCTATAGAGGGTCACTATAAAATATTTGAAACCAACTTTAAGTGCCAGTACCTTCCTCAGAGGCATTAAAAACATATTATGGCCACTTTTTCCCTTAAAGTGCACATTCATATGTCAATGCTTTATATGATTTTTTACATGGATTTTAAGTGAGATCATAAACCTAAGGAAGTATAATTGATCAACCTATCAGTAGATTTACTGAGATAAGTTTCGTGTAATTTTGTTTGGCTGAAATACGTGCTAATATAATTTTAATTATGTCTCAATCTATTAGTTTTTTGTAGATCACAGTAGTTTACAGAACTCACCTTTCTTATATTTAAGGATGGAATTTTGATAAATATAATTTTTGTGTAATTTTTGAGTTTTAGGTTTATATTATATAATTGCTTTCAATATAGTCTCTCAGGGTTTTAAAATATAGATCTTTGGTATTGTAGTTCATCTACCAACTTTGCATTATTACATTTGCATATTAACTTTAAGCATAGAACATGACACTTGACACATCACAGATAATTTGTATCATTAAATAAATAAATAATGGAAAAAGATTTATATGTTGAAAAAATTGAATAATCTAAATGTCTGGGCACTTTGTAACATTAGGTCAATATGTTGCATTCTCGGATTTTATAAAGGTCAGACATGTCATGAGTGGACAACGACATATATTGGAACAATTCCACATAAAGAGATATGTAAATTCAGTGTAAGAAGCACAAAATTCTATTGTAGTTTGGCAAAGAGAAATTACTATCTATTTCATCTGCACTAGATCTCAGTTGATTAGCAATATTTCCATCAGCCCAAGACAATTCAACCCCTAAATAGCCCAAGACAATCCAGCCCCTAAATATACAAAAAAAATGGAACTGTATTTTTAAGAGGATTTTTCTGGGTCATGTTGAGTATAACTGTTCTTACCTTCATTTAGTCTTTGTGATGGCTAATTTTATGTGTTATCTTGGCCAAATTTTGGTGTCCAGTTGATTTGGTAAGTCTCATGCAATCCCTTGAAAGCTTTCAGATTAGATAGAAGTTTCCTGAAGCAGGACTATAACATACAAACTCTGCCTGAGTTTCTAGCCTGCCTGGCCTGCTTTGTGAATTTTTCTCTCAAGACTGCAATATCAACTCCAACCTGAATTTCTAGTCTGCTGGTCTTCCCTATGGAATTAAGACATGCTAGTCCCGGGTTCCTTAAAATCTTTATTTTCCTTTTCCCTTTCTCTCTCTCCTCTCTCTCTCTCTCTCTCTCACACACACACACACACACACACACACACATCTATATGTGTGTGTATACATGTATTTTTTGTGTGAGATATATAAAAATGTATAGATCTGTACAATATGTATAAATATGTGGACTATAAACATATACATAACACATAATATAGTCTAGATCCCTCTTTATGAACATTACTTCTAATGAAGATTAATTCTTCCTAGTGTGGCCTTCAAATACCATTATTGTAAGAAAACTTTGGTATTACGGTTACACTGTAATGTTATAACACTGAGACTTTGTTTTAATGAGGCTCTTCAAATAAAGAGCACCTTCTGTTGCAGTAGGAATGTTCTAATCAATTGCCAATTGGTCTGTACCATCGCTGCTTTCTAAGTGAAGACTGCTCATTATGATATTACTACAGGCATAGACTTTATATATATAATTATCCTCATAATTTTAGGTATATGAACATAAAAAACATATTTGTGCATCCTGGTTTTGTTTCTGGCAATTCTTTGGACACTTTTATTTTGTTTCCACTTTTTTTTTTTAGATGGTGTCTCACCTGTTGTCCCGGCTGGAGTGCGGTGTCATGATTATGACTCACTGCAGCCTTGAACTCCTGGTCTCAAGCAATCTTCCTGTCTTGGCCTCCTGAGTAGCTGAGAATTTAGGTGCCTGCCACCCTCTCTGGCTATTCTTTAAAAATTTCTTAGAGATGGGGGCCTCATTTTGTTACCCAGGCTGATCTCTAACTCGAGGGCTCAAGCAGTCATCCTGCCTCAACATCCTGAGTAGTTGGGGTGACAGTCACAAGCCACTGAGACCAGCAGTTTCCACTTTTATTGTGTCTTTTCCCCATCCTTACATGGTATTCAGGCATCTAGATTTCTGGTGCTACTGACTTGGCACAGTGTCTTGTTAAGCCAGTACTTTGGACTTGTTAACTGAATGTGGCTTTTCCTACTTTGCTCTTACATGGATTACTTTTCATCTGGCTGTGTAAGGTAAATTACCCATCTAAACAATATCAAATTCTACATCAGCCACAGATTGCAATCAAATTAAATAAAAGATGATGCGATTATAAAGCCATCAGATTTAAAAATTTTATGTAAATTGAATATTATGAAACCCCAAATGGAAATGTGGCATGTGTATATTACTATATGTAAACAAGCCTCTACAACTAATTTAATTTTTTATTTATCAAATTTTTCTTAAGTGATAAAGTTAAGAAATATTTATTGATGGCTGTGCGTGGTGGCTCATGCCTGTAATCCCAGCACTTTGGGAGGCTGAGGTGGGCGGATCACTTGAGGTCACGAGTTTGAGACCAGCCTGACCAACATGGGGAAACCCCATCTCTACTAAATATACAAAAATTATCCAGGCATAGTGATGCATGCCTATAATTCCAGCTACTTGGGAGGTTGAGGCAGGAGAATCACTAGAACCCAGGAGGCAGAGGTTGCAATTAGCTAGGATGGCACCACTGCACTCCAGCCTGGGAGACAAAGTGAGTGAGACAGTCTCAAAAAAAGAAAATAAAAATAAATATTTATTGAATAGCTATAACTACCAAATTCTACCACGTTTTCATATATTATATATATATATATAGTGTTTGTATATATGTGTGTGTGTGTGTGTATATACACACACACACACACACACATATATGACCTCCATTTCTGACCTTTTGTTGATTCTATTGTGTGCCAGTTTCTTCAGGTTCCAGAGATCTGCTCCTTTCTGTTAGCATGGACTTGGACAGCTTCACCATTCAAACTATTGGCAAAGACAAAAACACCTATTTAAATTTAACTTATTTCTTTTCTTTACTTTTACATTTCTTCAAAATAAGTTAATATAAAGAAATTATTACCAACAGAACAAATAGAATGGTACATTTTTTAGTACCAGGATTATCACATTTAGTATTAAATATGGGACATTCATCCAAATCACATTTTTCTATTTTCTTCTCCTTAGTAAGTATAGAATGGAAGTCTCTTTGTAATCAAGGAATTAGAACAGATATATATATGTGTGTGTGTGAATATATATATATAAAATACACACATATTTATACATATATATATACACACATATACATATATATCTGATAACATTTCTTTACTTTCATAGGGAATATACAGGATTATGCAGTAAAAAATAACTATCTTTGTTAGTTTACCTAAATTAAATAACTTTTTGTTCATTCCAGTACACAAATTATCAACAAGTAATATATCATTTATACCCAATTTAGAACTTTAAAATATTGTGGCACTATTATTATTTTTAAACAATACTGAATATGAATTCCTTATAAACATTCAGAACTCACACAATACATGTCATTTATAAAAGATGATTCATGATTGGGCCTGGTGTCTCACGCCTATAATCCTAGCACTTTGGGAGGCCAAGGTGGCTGGATCACCTGAGCTCAGGAGTTTGAGACTAGCCTGGCCAACATAGCGAAACCGTCTCTACTGAAAATACAAAAATTAGCTGGGTGTGGTGGCAGCCGTCTGTAATCCCAGCTACTCTGGAGGCTGAGGCAGGAGAATCGCTTGAACCAGGGGAAGTGGAGATTGCAGTGAGCCAAGATTGTGCCACTTCATGCCAGCCTGGGAAACAGAGTGAGACTCCATCTCAAAAAAAAAAAAAAATATGATTCATTAATAGTTTGCTTGGGATTAAAGGTGAGCATTACTGTTTCTCAGATAATATGTGCAGTGGAAATAAGTCTGAATACATAATATTTTATGCAAAACAGGATCTATCTATGTCCCCCTTCATCTGAGTAGCAAAAAGTTAATGCTAATACATTTGGATCTCCCCCATCACGCTGCTGAGGTTGAGTCTAAGTTCTTGGGGATACATAATGTAAAGAACTTAAGGACTAGTTATATGATCTTCGATGTCTCTTTCAACCTATGATAGCATCTCTGGAGACATTTTGAGTTGTTCTAATATCTTACCCTAGCTGTATGCAAGTCACTGTTGTATTTTCTCACATTCTTACCTTTTTTCTAATCTGGCTAAAAATTAACTGCTTTCAGTGTTCTCTGTGGTTCCCAAGTTTTATCTTTCTATTTTTGAAAAAGCACATCATATTCTGTGGCATCGTTTAAGATACTTTAGGATTTGTGTCCTACTATTTAAGATGCCCTGGCAACATGTTAATTCTCCAGGGCATGCTCAGGGGAGTCTGATTTCATCACAGATATGAGATATGATATGCCCTTTACACTCCAGGGCCTTGCTGCCCCTTCATACTCTATTTAGGAGTAATATTTCCCTCATATTCAAAATTCCTGTATCTATCTATCTATCTATATCTATCTATCTATCTATCTATCTATCTATCTATCTATCTATCTATCATCTACCTGTCTATCTGTCTATCTATCTCTCTACCTGTCCATTTATCTCCCCTAGAGTCTTTTCTTAAGGACTCATCAGTATTACTTGCTCCTCGTCCTACTCATTACTAACCTGCAACACAGAAAAGCCCATCAGGTAACCTGAGGGTTTGATAATTTAAATAACATCATGTTTTCTTCTAGCTCTGATATCTTCATCAGAACTTACTCCCTTTTCACAGGGCTTACACTTTCTAAGTTCAACTATAAAAGCTTATATTTTCTATATTATCAATTGAATTACTCCTTTTCTGAGGAATGAATAAAGCCAGTTCCAATGTAGAAAAGTGAGAAAAATCAAGGGTAATAGAAAATCGAGTGTGAAGAAGAATTGGTTAATATTTCAAAAACAGAATCTCATCATTCTATAAATTATATTTCTAATGTTGCATATAACTATCAGATTTAGTTTGATGAACTGTCAGAAAGGCGATTAAAGAGAAAATGCTCTCACACATAGATCACAAATTTAAAGTTTATGTTTATCTTTAAAATTACTACTCTTCTTGTGTCTTAAAAATATTTTCTGAATTCTTAAAATAGTGATTTTAGAATTCAGAAAACTCTCATGGTATTACTAAGCCATTTAGTATGACTTTACTTTCCCAATCATATAAAAATTCTCTTTTATATGAATACTGATTCAGGTCTAAGCCCTGTAGATAAGATTCTAACAGCCTACATACACTTTATGTGTAAAAAATGGCAAGATCCATTTTAAGGCCCATAGTTAAAATACTAATTTGAGAACATAGCAGTCTTGAATATGCTAGGTTTTCAGCGACTGTGGGAATTTTAAGTTTTAAACACAGATTGAAATGTTCTTAACAAGTTAGATAAGATAGATTCTTTATTCCTTTTTCTGCCTTTTTTTTTTACTTTTACTTGTTCTGATATATAGAAATTGTTTTCTCAAAAGTGTTTAATATGGCTTGTATGTTTTCTCCCCTCCAAATCTCATGTTGAAATGTGACCTCTAATGTTGGAGGTAGGTCTAGTGAGAGGTGTTTGGGTCATGGGGGTGGATACCTCATGAATAGCTTGGTGCTGTCCTTGTGGTAATAAATGAGCTCTCTCACTCTTTGTGTTCAAATGAGATCTAGTTGTTTAAAGCAGCCTGTCACCTCATACCTCTCTCTTGCCCCTACTGTTGCTATTTGATGCACTGTCTCTCCATTCACCTTCCACCGTAATTGTAAGCTTCCCAAGGGCCTCAGCAGAAACTCAACAGATGTGGGTGCCATGCTTTTACAGCCTGGAGAACCATGAGCCAAATAAACCTCTTTTCTTTATAAATTACCCTGCCTCAGGTATTTTTTATAGCAGGACAAACAAGCTAATATAGAAAATTGGTACCAAGGAGTAGGGAATTTCTATAAAGATATCAGAAGACGTGGAAGTATCTTTGGTAGTGGGGAACAGGCAGAGTTTGGAAAGTTTGGAGGTCTCAGAGAAGACAACAGGAAGATGAGAAAAAACTATAGAACTTCTTGAGACTTGTTAAGTGATTGTGACCAAAATACTAATGGAAATATGGCCAGTGAAGACCAGGCTGACAAGGTCTTAGATGGAAATGAGAAAGTTATTGGGAATTAGAGCAAAGGTCTCATTTGTTACCCTTTAGCAAAGAACTTGGCTGAATTGTGCCCATGCCCCAAGACTCTGTGGAAGTTTGAACTTAAAGAGTGATGACCTAACGTATCTAGCAGAAGAAATATCTAAGCAGCAAAATGTTCAGGGAAGCAGAGTATAGAACTTTGGAAAAGTCACAACTTGACCATGTGATAGAGAAGGAAAAATCATTTTCAGGATAGAAATTCAAGTGGCATGTGGTGCAACCACTTTCTACAGAGAATAGCATAACTAAAAAAGAGCCAAATGCTAATAGCAGAGATAACGGGAAAAAAGCCTCAAAGACATTTTAGAAATCAGTGAGGCAGTCCCTTTCACTATAGGCCCAGAAGCCTAGAAGAAAAGAATAGGTTTTAGGGACAGGCCTAGGGCCCTACTGCCCTGTGTGACCTCAGGACACTGCTCCCTGCATCCTTGCTACTCCAGTTCCAGTTGTGGCTCAAACGTCCTACAGCTCAGGCCACTGTTTCGGGGGGTGCAAGCCATAAGTCTTCGTGGCTTCTGTCTGATGTTAAGCCTGCAGGTGTGCAGAATGCAAGAGTGAAGGGAGATTGGCAACTTTCACCTGAATTTCAGAGGAGATATCAGAAAGCCTGGGTGCCAAGGCAGAAACCCAGTGCAGGAGCAGAGTCCCCACAGAGAGACTCTACTAAGGTTAGATCTAGTTGTTTAGAAGATTCTGGCATCTCCTTCCTCTTTCTCTTGCCATGTGATGCACTGGCTCCCCCTTCATCTTCTACGATGATTGTAAAGCTTTCTAAGGCACTCAACAGAAGTTGAACAGATGCAGGTGCCATGCTTGTATAGCCTGTAGAACCATGAGTCAAATAAATCTCATTCCTTTACATATTACCCAGCTTCAGGTATATCTCAACAGTAATGCAAACAGGCTAACGCAGTGATCAAAGGGGAGTTAGGGAGAAATGAGGCTTATGTATATTATTCTATGATTTTTGCTAAAAATTTTATAGCACATTCAATTAGTTATAAATTGATCTTTTATGAAAAGAATAATCAAATGGAAATATAATAATCATATAAGTTATAGATAATTCATCAGAATTTTCTTCTTATTCTTTTATACCAATTGTGGTTTTTAATTCCCGGGTTTTCTCAAGAGGAAAGTATTTCAAATGCTCACCTGACAATTGCAGAAAGAAAAAGAAAATCTCCTCATGTCACTTAAAAACTATCCAATGTTGTCTAATATAATCTGACTCTGTATGAAGATAAACTAGAAACATGTAAAGAATTGCTGCAATGAGAGTGCTCCAGATACCTATTGTGTTAACAGATCCTTTTCCTGTGTGAGCAGTGAAATAAATCCTCTCACCTTGAGGAATTATCAACAAATTATTACTCAAATTCCTACTAGCAGAATGTAACCAAACAATAGAAATAACAAAGGAAAGTATTACCTCAAGAGAGGAAGCATTGTTACCTTATTCATGAATTTCAAAAATAGCACTTTGCTTTTGTTCATTACATGTTCTCAAAAAATTGCTTTTTAAGTAAAAGCAAAGATTTAGTGAATGAAAATAAAATGACATGTTCCCAAAAGCCTGTTTAGTGTGAAACTTTTCCTAAGACTTCTAAATTTCCCATTTTTATAAATCTTCAGTTCTAAAATATAATTGCTGTTATTAACTATATATAGAATATAACTATTGCTGAGGAGAGAGATTTGATCATTGAAAAGTTCACAACTTATTTCATTTATTGTTGCAGCTGATGCTGCCTTGAGTATTTCAATGTATTTTTTAATCCATTTAATGCAAGATTGCTGATATAGGAATTTGAATAGTATTCAGTGTAGTTTTATAGAGAAACATTCTCGATTTGGAAAAAAAAACCTTTAGAATGTCACATTTACATATGTGCTTGAAATTCCATATTGGCAAACAAAGCATGAGAACAATATTTATTTTGAATAGTCTTTGTCTTATCCACTAATATTTCCACAAAAATTTAGAGATTATATTAAGAAGTTGAAAAAATTCTTATCACAATTTAGCTGAAATGTTAACATAAACATGACTTTTTAGAGTATGAATGAGGTAAATACTTTTCTCATGCATTTCAATGCCATCTGTATTCTTCCAAAGTACGGTTCTATTGAGCTAGAGAATAATGTAACAGCTGTCAGAGTTAGTTTGTCTTCTAAATGCTCATATACTAACAACATGTCATTGACCGTTGCCTTCTCCATTGTGTCTGCTCTTCCAGAAGCACTCGAATAGTGAAATAGCCTCTAAATTGCATCGTCTCATGCTATTCACCATGGAAAACACAGAGAATATAACTTTGTTTTAAATAGATGTATCTAAGGCTATTCATCAAATATTAGGTAAAACAAACTCTGAGGACATTCCAAACTCTGAGTTTGAATGATTGTAGGAAAGTGTTAGATAACTTTGTGATTTAGCAGGTTTTATTAGAAAATGAGTAGTGTGTGTTTTTGTATTGGATAATTTTGCCTTTATGATTTCTATATTGCTACTTTGGACTAAAATAAAAATTACCTCAGTTTGGAATTTTCCAAGTGTTTTCTGGATCTTACAAGTTTTCTTTTAAAAATTTTACTTCATCCATGAGCTTTTCATTGAAACTGGATTCATCCTTGAAAGCTTGACATTTTCAGAAAAACTTGACATATAATAACATTATAATATAATGTAATATTTAAAAGATGGGAATTCAGAATCAAATTTTTTTGGTCCAGTTACAGAGCCTCTCTAAGACCAAATTTTTCCTATTTTAGACACTTACTCAGGAGATAGTCCTACCTTGTAGAATTACTGTGAGGGGTAAATTACACCGTGAAAGCAAAGCACTTAGCAGAGTGCTTTACAAAATTTAAGTATTATTATCACTTACTATAAATAGCAATAGCTCATAAATTTTATGTAAGAGAAATGGCTCCAAACACCTTTGGCTTTCTACTTATGTCAAGTCTAAATATATCACTTGAACAATAAAGCTCAACTTTAGACAAATTTAAACTCATAGCATGAAAATAACTTTTTTTGTGTTACAGATTGCAACACTCTACATTTATTTTGAATGCTCCTTAATGAGTTTTCATTTTAAATGACTTGAAAAAGGATATTGTTAAACTACTTTAGTTTATATAGCTCCAAACTTGAAATTAATGCTTGAATGTAATGTTCTTTTTTTTTTTTTTTTTTTTGTAGCCAAATAAACCCAATGTTTCAAGGGCAGAGAGATGTTAAGTGTTTTTTCTTTCTTTCTTTCCTTCTTTCTTTTTTACCTTATTTTAGCACAAGATGGGCTCTATGATGGACTGAATCACTTATTCACAATGATTTGTTCCTTCTCACTTTAGCTATGTTTTCCTGAAGGTGATGGATAAGTCCTTAGTTCTTATGAATTACTAATGGAAGTGTGTGGTATGCATGAATGTCATAAATGCAACAGTATTAAGTTTAAGAACCATTCATTATTTATTACATATTATATGTTTCTATTTATTAACAAGGTCATATGAGTCTAGTCTGATCTACTGCTCAACTTTATTGATCTACTATTCAAAATTATTATAACTTTTTAGTTGAAATTACTCAGTTACATAGCAGACATAACTATGTTATATATGTGCATGTAAAATATGTAAGTTTATTAATGTAAAGTTATCTAACACTTTCCTACAATCATTGAAACTCAGAATTTGGAATGTCCTCAGAGTTTATTTGCTTTACCTGATATTTGATGAATAGCCTTAGATACATCGATTTAAAACAAAGTTATATTCTCTTGGTGGGTTCTGTTCAGAGGCTATTAATTTTAAAAGAATGTTCCTTTGAAAAAAAATCCTTTAAAAATTAAATAAGAAAAAATGTATTACCAATAATAGAATTTCTATAGGTTGTTGTTTTCTGAAATTTTCTAATTTTGTTAGCTCTAGCCATATGATTCAATAAATATCAATTTATTAAGTAATTAGTATACTTAACTAGTATTATTTTAGTTGTTCCAATGTTTATGACTTACATGCACACAGAGAGAGAGAGAAGCTTTCTTCAGTTGGGAAGACATTTTATACAATTTCTTTTGTATTTCTAGTTCTCTAACATGTTCTGTGCAGTCTTTGCTTTCCTGCTTGTCAGATGAAATGCCTAATCACACGCATACTTCTACACTTGTGCACTGGTGAACTGCTTAGTGTGGAGAGTTAACTGTGAAGTTTGTAATTTTCTTTAATAATGTTCGTTTATATTTATGATATTTATGTTCATGCACGACTTTTTTCTGAATTGTAGAGATTCTCTTCTTTCTCTCTCTCTTTTCTTTCTTTCTTTCTTTCTTCTTTCTTTCTTTCTCTCTCTCTCTTCTTTCTTTCATTCCTTACATCCTTCCTTCCATTTTTCTTTCATTTTATTTAATTTTTTTGTATTAATGATACTATACTGCTTCTTAGAGAATTAATGCCAGTCATTTTAAGCATTAATTACTTCCTGTAATACCAAGTGTCCATAATATCACATTCTATGCCAGTTTTTGTTTGTTGGTTTGCATTTGCTTTTTTTGAGGATAATTTCCTAAGATATTAGAGAAGCAAATATAAAATCTGTCAGCTAAAGGTAGAAAAAAAATCACTTTTAGTAAAAAAAAAAAACCAGCTTATTTCTCTAAGCCCTTCTTACATGATGTTGATAAGTCATGATTTCTACAAGGCTACTTAGCCTTCTCAGAAAAGGTATCACAGCTATTTGAGGCAATCAATTATACTCACGTGGTGCTATAGAAAGAACGTGCTGAGCCCATCCATTTTGCCCCCTTTTTGAAAGCCAAAGTAGCACATATGCTAGGGACTTATCCAGAGCCTTCTTAAATCAACTTCAGCAATTGTTTCCTTGAGAAAGTTTTACAGTCTGAAGATGTTTTCCCTGGTTTCACTTTCTCACAAGAGAAAGTAGACAGCAACTCAAGAAACCATGAGTTGAGACCAGCTAAATATGTCTCTGTATCCCCAGGCTGAAAATAAATTCTAAGGATCTGGAGATATTATTCCTTCTTTGCAAGCCATTGTGTTTATCTTTTCCAATCTACCGTCACTTATTTCTTATAACAATATAACTTTTCTCTAAGTTATAAATGGCTCACTGGGTCTATAAATGAAGTAAATATACATAGAGTTACTAGGAAGTTATTTACATTTGAAATAGCTAATACATTCTTCATATCTGTAAAACCTACAAGTTCTTATTTTGCCCTCTATAAATTTAGTACTATTTCTGATCATTCCAGTCATTCCTTTACATTTTTAAATTATATTTTATTGCTTTTTAGATAGAGGAATTATGCAGATAAATACCCTGTGTAACAAAATGTTAATTTTGCGGTAGCTATGAGCTACACAATTTTGGTCATGAAAAGAGCAAGCAAACTAGATTTGACAGAAATTAAAGTAGTCCCGATTCAGCAGTAACCTTACACAAAACCTAGATTCTCTTGTAATCAAATCAGACAAACTAGATTTGTATATAATTAGATCAACATAATTAAATTCCCCATCTCTTAGGGAACATCAAAATGCACATGTGTAGGATTCATTATTTTTTCCCTTTGTCCCTAGTTGCAGTAATGAAAATCTACACCCAAGAACTCAGCTGGGCCTGCCACTTAAGAAGAGAAGTTCTTTTCCATTGATACTCCTTAAAATTAACTTTGCTGAAAAACTAATTGTATTTTTTAGAGAAACAACGTTGCAATATTTTCCATTAAGTTTAATTTGATTCCATTGTTCATCCACAATTTTAAATAATAAAGTTCTTTTTAAGACAATCAATTAACAATTGGGGATTAAGAATGCAAAAATGTATTATTTTGTCATAATGGATTTTTTAAATAATCGAAAGACTTGTGTTGATCAACATCAATACAAATTTTGTTTTCACACTTTTGCTCGCCATTAAAAATTAAAAAATTATTAGGAAATGTAATTAATATTTATTGATTTTTGTTTAATATATAGATTTTCTATGATTTTTACAATCTTCACATGAATTGCCATTACCATTTTTCTTAATATAAACATGTTATTTAAAAAGCTATACATAGTTGGTTTAAAGTATACTGTAAGATAGGCACATTATCAAACTATAAATTAAGATAAAAAATAATGTTGGCCAAAATATGCCACCCAAACCCAGCATGAAAAATAAGCAATTTCAAAAAAATATTTATTTTAAAAGAAAAAAGACCAGGCATAAAGAATACAAGGTGTAAAATACTTCCTTATTTACTCATCTCTAAATATAGGTGTTACTACTGGAACAAGGATGAGGATTATGTTAAATGAATGAAGTCAATGTTCTTCAATATACACCTTTTTAAATGTACTATCCTTCCCCCAAGGACTAGATGAATTTTCTAGTATAATTCAAAGAAAACCAGTGCAGAGTTTAATCAAGCATGATTTTCAATTTTACTCCCACACCCATAACCCCTCGGGAGACCATTCTAGCAAAGTCTTTCTTCAGCAGAGAATGATTTATGTTTCTATATTCCAGAGACAAATACTTTTTTCTCACACTCAGTAAAACACACTTCTCCTCGTTATTATCTTCCAAGGTGTTGTTTAAGGCATAGCGTAAAATATGCTTATTTGTGACTCCAAAAATAAGGCTTACAATAACTTAGGAAAAAAAGATAATGGGCTGTGAGCCTGATCAATGTTAAATTCAGAATCCAGAGAGAAAGATAATAGTAAGCAGCTGTAAATGTTTCCATCAAAACTCCTTTAGAGGTATAATATTTAGGGATATGCTTTGACATACACTCCTTTTCTGTTCGGAAACTTCCTCATTCCATGATTCCCAAACTCAATAATTTAGTTAATTTATATTTGTCCTTGGTATTTTAGGTAATATTTTTTCATGAAACTTCAGCTCACAATTATGCAAAAATATCAGATAGCTATATGCTTCCATGTATCTTGTGCTTCATATTTACTGCACTTAACAGAATTTTAAATAAATATTTTGCTCTATCATTACTTCTTAAATTATTTGTGGCAAAAATGAGCCTCCCCAGTCCCCACACTTTGATAATAACACACAGTTTACCCCACATGTGGAGTATCATGCAAATTTAACAGCACCCCAACTTTTAATGAAGTCAGCCCACTCATCACATACTTGGCTACAGAGACCATATCACATTGCTCTAAGATTTTCTTCTCAATTTCTGTACTTATTTCAGCACAGACTGGTAACAATTTATGCATGACCATTCATTTATTAAACATATTGTAAGTGTCACAAGCTGTGCAATTGAATATGTAATTTAGGCGTTACCTGCTGGAAAGATCACAGGAGCAAGAATCTGTTGGTCATATTTCCTGCTGTATTCTTAGTAATGAGCACAGTGACTTTGTGCATAAGAGGTAAGGTCTTTTACCAAAAATTACCACAGAAATTATATCTAGGAATTACATATTATCTAATTTGGTTGAAGATTCTTCAGTGTGAACGTTCAAAATATCAATTATTCATTTTGATACAACTCTTTTTAAAAAGTATCCACAATGAAAAATATAAATATTCTTAAGAATCTAATGAAAAGACCAGTATTATGTCTCTGTGGCATATTTATACGGAAATGGTGAGAAGTAGGCTGCAAGTACAGGGCAAGACTAAATCATGAATATTTTGAAATTACTGAAGAATCTGAATTTGTTTTATAAGCAATATGGTAGGAAGAAAGTTTTCTGAGAAGATGGCCATATAGTCAGAGGTAGTTTTTAGAAAACTTAGTAAGTCAGCGGTTTGCAACATGTCTTGGTGCGGGTGAGGACAGAAAGAAGAAATGGCAGTTCATTAGATAAATTGCATGCAGAAAATTACTTGGATTGGAAATGTTCAGAAAACTGTCATATAATTTCTAACTTGCTTATCACTTTTATGGTAATAAACTTTATTCTATTTTTTAAATTAATTTTGCTTAATTTTTCATCCCATGAACAACACATTTTTTACTAAATTGATAATGCAATTATCAAACCTGATGATATGGTTTGGCTTTGTGTCCCCGCCAAATCTCATCTTGAGTTGTAATTTCAAAATCCCCATGTGTCCTGGGAGGGGCACAGTGGGATCTAATTGAACCATGGTGGCGGTTCTCCCATGCTGTCCTCATGATAGTGAGTGAGTTTTCATGAGATCTGATGATTTTATGAGGGGCTTTTTATCCCTTTATTCTGCATTTCTCTCTCTCCTGTTGCCATGTGAAGAAGGAGATGTTTGCTTCCCCTTCCACCATGACTGTAAGTATTCTGAGGGCCCGCAGCCTTGTGGAATGGTGAGTCAATTAAAACTTTCCTTTATAAATTTTCCAGTTTTGAGCAGCTCTTTATGGCAGCATGAGAATGGACTAATACACCTGGTAGACAAAAAGCAGGACTACCTAAAGATACCTCACCTTTACCTTTAGTACCTTACCTTTAGTAAGAGGCATAAATACTAGAATACAGAACTAATCTCCATAGATATTCTAGATAGTGACATTTCTGTGATGGAGTACAATAGTCTTTGTGATGTAAAGACATTTCCTCCAAACACAATTCCAGGAAACAGGAAAAATGTTTGATAGCATCACTGGATTCTGGAGCCAAAATTTGACGCAATTAGTTACCATGTATTTATTACAACCCAATTCAGAAGATTCATGAAAATGCTCAATCTTGAACCCTTAAATATTCTCCATGATCAGTTAGTATTGGATCCATCAAGTCTTAAATCTCAGTATATGAAGCTACACTCCATAATGAAGTGAAAGGGGCAAATATGCGGTAGGACCTATTCAAATCCAAAAGACCAAGTAGGTTACACATGGTAGTTTCTTGTTTTTCTATGATAGCAGCATTGCTTCCTCTCTCTACTCTTCCTATAAACTTATGTGGATTTCCATTAAAAAGTTAAAAGTAAAAGGAAAGAGGTAGGCTTGATTTACATATAGATACTCTTTGCTTAAATGGACCTTCTAAAATAAACTGAGGTAGCAATGCAGTGTTTCTTAGGTATAGCTGTAAAACACAGGGGAAAAGTACATTTCCATGAGGCAGAACTTTCATTAGTATATTTGATTGTCCACTTTTCCCAAATAGAAGAGAGTCTAGAGTTATGGATTTATACAAGGGTTTCACAATGTCAACATTATTAACATTTGTGCCAGAAATATCCTTGTCATGGAGGGCTGTCCATGTGCACTGCTGGATGCTTCATAGCCTCCTTTGCCTCTACCCACTAAAATGCCAGTAACATAGTGAAAACAACAAAAAAGTCTCCAACATTGTTCCCTCTCACATTGAGAACAATTAATTTATGCTAATTATTGGGCAATTGTTAATTGTTTAGCTGGATGACTGGGTACTTGGAAGAGATAAGACTGAGAAGGGGTAGCAAGTAATTCTGGGAAAGCAGTATGTTCAATGTACCTCACAGAATATACACAGGCTGTGAGCACGTTTGTGTCCCATGCTCACCAAAGTACATGCACTCTAGAAGATCCCTGAGTAACTCAGTAGAAAAGATAGATGCCTTAAGAGGAACATCACACTCCGGGGACTGTTGTGGGGTGGGGGGAGCGGGGAGGGACAGCATTAGGAGATATACCTAATGCTAAATGACGAGTTAATGGGTGCAGCAAACCAACATGGCACATGGATACATATGTAACAAACCTGCACATTGTGCACATGTACCCTAAAACCTAAAGTATAGTAATAAAAAAAAAGAAAAGAAAAGATAGATGCCTATCAATTTTCCTAAGCGACCATCTCAAAGTTTGCTCAATGGACTAATGAATAATCACATTTATATGGCAGTGAGATGAAGGTTTTATATGTATTTTATCTCTCAATAAGCTTTGTGTGGAATAAGTGTCCAACTCTTCAAGAACAAATATCAGAAAAAGTTACTGATAAATTGCAATTCCCTGGGGACAGTTACATAGAACATGATTTATTGCAGTCGTTCAGGCAGATGTTCATGGAATTAACTGAACTCAACATGTGTCTATGATTCAGAAGTTGGTGTCCCTATAGAACATTGTGATATCTATTAACGTACCTTTTATAACGTTAACTTGAATTTCAGTACTGTCGCAAAAAATATGATATATGCTCTGGTCCAGGGGAAATTTTATGTCATTTTTCTCTTAGTTAGACAAAGAAAGAGTGGGTATATAGATGGTGTACATATTTTGTTAGATTTATACCAAAGTACTTCATGTTGTTTAGTGCTGTCATAAATGGTATTGTATTTTTTGTTTCAAATTCCGGTTGTCTATCAAAGGTTTATAAAACAGCAACAACCTTTTGTACATTAAACTAATATGTTACAACGTTGCTGCAACAGCTTATTCATGTTTGAATTTTCTTTTGGTCAATTTTTGGGGATTTTTTTACATAGACTATGTTATCTATGAACATAGTTTTATTTCTTCCATCTCAAACTGTGTAACTTTCATTTTCTTTTTTGTCTTGTTGCATTAGTCAGGATTTTAGCAAAGTGTTGAATAGGAGACATGAGAGGTGACATCCTAGCCTTGTTCCCAATCATAGGATGATAGAATCTAGCTTCTCTCTACTAGATACCATGTTAGCTCTACTTTTTAAAAATATATTATTTATTGATTTGAATAAATCCTCCACTATTTCTAATATGCTAAGAATTTTTTTTTGAGAAAAGGTGTTGGATCTTGTCAAACACTTTTTCTGCATAGATGGATATCATCCCATGATTTTTTTTGTTTGCTGTTGATGTGGTAAATTACATTATTTTATAATATTTTCAAGTATTGACACAGCCTTGAAAAGCTGAAATATATCTTGTGTAGACGTGGTATACATTATACATAATTCTTTATATAACTTCTTAGATTTGCTGTAATAATAATTACTTGACAATGTTTACATCTATCTTTCTCTGCTTTTAATTTGTTTTATTTAGACCATGCATAAAGTGATTGTTGATATAGTTAGATTAATGTCTACCATATTTTACTCCTTACTAAAGTTGCACTTGTTTGGTTCTTTTCTTATCTTCCTCTCTTTACTTGCCTTCTGTGGTATGAATTGAGTACTTTATGTGATTTCATTTTATCTTCTCTTAGGATATCAATAATATTTTCTTTGTAAATTTTTATAGTGATTACTCTTAAATGTTTCTTGTTTGTTTAATTTATTTTTAAATTTCAACCAGTTATACTTGATTCTCTGTGGAGAAAGTCCACAGGACTGCTCATATTGTTATCCCTAAAGTACTTCTGTTCTTCTCAGGTGTTGATTTGATTTAAATTTGATGAAATTGAAACTGAACTTTTATATCAACTTAGGAAGAATTGACTGCCTAACTAAATTAACTCTTTGAATCAATGAGCATTAAATACCTTCCTGATTATTTAGATGATTTTTCTTTTGTAATGTTTCTTAACTTTCCTTATACAGGTTTTTAAAATTTAATTAGCTATATTTTGAAAGATTTTATTTTTTTATTCCATTATAAATGGAATAAAACAACACTACAGAATATGTTATGGTGAACAAAATATTCTTAGTGTTAATAGGAGATGGGTTACATGAGAAAATGAATTTATCAAAACTAAACAATGCAGTTAAGATTTGTATATTTTAGCTTATTTAATGTACTGGTTCTCAGTCAGAGGTTATTTTGTCCTACCCTCAAGGAATATTTAGCACGGTGTGAAATCATTCTTTTTTTTAACACCAGTGTGGAGGTGATAATGGCTCTATGAATAAAATCCATGGATGCTGCTGGACATTCTAAAACCCCTAAAACAGGTCCCATGTAACAAATAATTATCCATCCTAAAAGAGCAATAATGCTGCTGTTTAGAAACTCTTACACAAAGTGCATGTGACCTTTAAAAATTACATTTGTAAAATTAAAAAAAATTAGACAATTTAGTTTCTAAGAGTCAGTCAGGGTATTAATATAAATGTTAGTATACTTTGAAAGTATCAATGTACAAATTTTCTGAGAAGAGGTATATTTCACTGAACTCAAAATAAAATGCTTATTATGTAAAGGTAAATATGAAAATTTCAACAAATATTATAAATTGAGAAGGGATGCAAAAGCGATCTCTATCATTTTGAAGCAATAGCATGCTGTTCCACAAAAGCTACTCAACTATTAAATCAGATATGTGATGTTATTGAAGAAAAATCTAATAGGTGTGACCAGTTTATATTAATAAAGGACACATTTTTGGTAACTGGGAGAAGTTTCAGCTTCCATCAAATAGTTGAAATTTT
Source organism: Nomascus leucogenys (assembly GCF_006542625.1). Classification (NCBI taxonomy): domain Eukaryota; kingdom Metazoa; phylum Chordata; class Mammalia; order Primates; family Hylobatidae; genus Nomascus; species Nomascus leucogenys. The sequence goes on from NC_044386.1 coordinate 26,749,537, forward strand.
CACCAGATTTATTTGCGTTATGTGTTTTTTCTTGAAATGTATTTTATGCTGACATTGTCACTTCACCATGAGCATGTGAAACCAATAGTTAATCATTATAAAGAACAGTCAAAGCATGATTGTTCATACAGCCTGAAGAGGGAAATGTAGTTGTACACACAGGAAAAGCTAGAAGGAATCAAACATGATTTCCTGCACACCCCACATTAGGATAGAGTTATATCCAAACCATCTTAAAGGCAGGCAGACTTAAAATATAAATAAATAATCTCTATAGATGGTGTCTTCATTTTTATTGAAAATTCTACTTAATTTTGCTTAATATACTTTATCAGAAGGATATTACTTTTGGTTGATTTATCTATAAATTAATTAAGGCATTTAGCTTCTATTTTCACTTTCACTCATACAACATTATTTCTTTACTCAAAATAATCAAGTCGGATTCCACCCTGAAACCTCCCTCTACACTTTTTCTTCTTTTACTTTTAATCATCCCAAAATCTCATTACATCTCTTTCACTTAATATCTAGGTTGCTTCCAAAACTACTCCTATCTATCCATATATCTGCAGTATCGCTCCTGCACATACAACATCAATGTATTTTTTTTAGTTTCTATAAGATTATCATATTTACAATTTTCCATTATAACAATAATTAATGTTTTTATTTATTTAAACAAGGCGATTTTGCTGAAGACAACTGTATAAAAAACAGAGGAATTCGATTTTTTAAAATCATAGGACTATTCCTATAGAATATTGATTTTTACTCATTTCTAATTATAATACATGTAGGGGCTTTTCATTAACACATTAATATTAGTGTTTTTAAGAAGTAATTATTTTTATCAATAAAATGCAAAATATTCTTCTGTATATAATTGCATCTACTAGGGTATTTGCAGTAGTGTGGTATCTCGAAATATTTTTTTAGATATGAAAGACTAAGACAAGACTTGGTCAAGAAATTATGTATTTAGTCAAACCTTCTTCTCAAGGATATTTTTCATTTGGGCAATGAATGAAATCAGAATATTAGGTATTAAAAAGCCATCTTCTACATTGTTGCCTCAGTGTTGAATAAAATTCCAAATTTGACCCATTTTTGTGCTTAAAATATACTAAAATCTATTCATTCCTTGTATCATAATAAAGCACAACATCTTTCACTCATAGACTCACTACATATACATTGTCCCCTACCATATTATCATATCTACTATATCTCTTTTAGATATTAAAGACCCAGAAATAAAGAAAACAGTGATGGTCTCTATTTTAAAGAGCAGGTTAGTAAAATGGTTTCAAGTGTTATGAAAGCTATCAGATTTGAAAGACAAAAAGAAATTTGGAGTTGGTTAAAGAAGCCCTAACGTGAAGGATGAAAAACTATCTTGTTATTTGAAGAGTAAAACAAAATAGCTTTCTTCCAATCAGAGAGAAGAATAAATAAAAGCTTCAGTTAAAACTGGGCTCTTTGGGTTCAATGAGCAGAAAGCGGTTCTGTTTTCTTGGGACTTGGTGAACATTTTTGAAACAGAGCAAAGTGAAGTCGAAAAGACCATCTAGAAACCTTTCAAGATTATTTGTTCCATGGGATTGACCTTAGATCCTATATTTAATAGAGAGGTGTTGAGGCTTTTTTTTTTAAGACGGAATTTAGCCCTTTTTAAGCAAGGAAGGTATATGATCTGATTATATTTGAAAATATGAAACCAGCTATTCATGAATAAAAGATTGTACAGAGACAAGAAAACCTGTAGATAGACTGGTTAGGATAACAGTGAGATAGACTAAGTGACAGATACGGTGCTTTGAGCAAAAATGATGAAAGTGAAGATGGAGAAAATTACCTAAGTCATATCATATGATAGTGATATATTCAACTGCACTTGAGAATGGATTGCACAGAATAATGAAAGGAATAGATAATGATGTGATAGGTCTTTAACTTGATAAATTAATTCCATTACTGTGCTTTTCACTCAGTTGGCAGAACTGGGAAAGGAAAGTAAGGAGTATCACAGCATTCATTATTTTAAATGCAAAGAGTCTATATTGTGGGTTTTATGTTTTCTCTTCTGCGTGTTAGACCACGTTCTGACTGGCTGGATCAAAATTAAAATGGAAAGAAAGTTGGTTGTGTATCTTTGACACAGAAAATATTTTAATCGTAGTTATAAGGTAAAATCCAAATGCATAGGAGAACTTCCTAGCAGCTGAAAATGAGAACTCGGGACGCTGCTGAGTAGGTTGGGGAAAATTTAAAATGTTGGTTGTAGCTCTGGGGGAACAAGAGAGATAACTGAAAGCCGTATCTATCCAAACCGTGTGGGTTCTTCATCACAGATGGATATTTGCATCGCTTGTCTTAGATTAGTTAGTAAAACAAAAGGAAGATATCTCAGTCCCCACTTTCCAAGCAGCCCCCACACCAAAAGTCCAGAACATATCTGATGTTATCATCATCTCTATGAGCCAAGCATAGTGCCTACCATATAGCCCAAAACTGTTCAAACTGCAAGAACAAAGATCAGTGTCCATGCATACATTATTAGTAAAAAAAAAGAATAATATCTTTATATCATGTTCTACTGCTAGGCAAGTTGGCCAGTGCTTTGTAGGATCTTCCTGTTAAGCAAAGAAGAGATTTAAGGAACGTACTATTTTCACAGTTTTTAAGATAAAGCATCTGAAGGTCAGAGGTGATGTCCAAAGTTACAAAGCCTAGCTGCAAACTAGCGGAGTCAGGCTCAAATAGATATCTTCAGATTTCAAGTACATCAATCATCAAACTTTCCTCTATACAGTCCACCCCGCCCCCTGCCACCTAGGAGAATAAATAGTTATGCAGGATTGCATAACTTGACCTCATTAGGACAAGAAACTCTCTCTGTCTTACAGACACTCTTATCCAGGGGTTATATTCACTGTAGGCTGCTAAGGGCTGCATCAGCTCACCTCACAACCCAATCATTCATAAAAACTTTGAACTTAAAAAATGTCAGGGACTTCACTACCTTGAACACAGGTCATGGATATATTTCATTACTCAAAAATTGTTACTCAAAATTAAAATTCTGAATATGAATATCATCATCATTATCAGCATTATCAGGTTTTATTTCTTTAAATATGATTTATAGAAAAAACACTGCTTAATTTTCTTCCTTTAAAGTCATATATACCATTGAATTTTGAAGTAGCTCAGTTTTAGTCAAAAGCACACTAACACAATTATTTTTCATGGGGTGAGCATGGCCCTGTCTCTTTTACAAGTATGAAGCAAATTGCTATAAAATGCCACTGGCATCCCTCTAAGGTTAAAATTCTCATGAGGAATTGGAAGGTAAAAATTAGTCCAAATGTTTTAAGCTTAGAAAATTGAATGGAAACATAGAATGAAATTAAAGCCATTCCACCTTTTGCGATCATGTGAACATTATTTTTCAACTTTCTGATTTTTGAATTTTGAGGCAAACAGGATGTCAGTGTGATGGTTCTGAGTGAGCAAAGAGAGGAATGGTATCAAATGAGATGAGAAACAGCTAGAAGCCGAACTCCTTTTGTGTTCTGATAAGGAGCTTAAATTTTAGTCTAGGACCAAGTAGGCTAGTTAGAAAAAGTAGATTGAGATAATTTGATTGATTTGATAATTTGATTGTAACTACCCATTGGAGACATCAATAAGGGTTGCTTCTGTGAGTGGTCTGGAAAGTGTGAAATTCGGATTGTAGTGGGTTGGCCTGTGACAAAGTATATGGCAAGAGAAAAAGCAGGTATGGGAAACAATTGGATATACATTTTTTTATGAGTGAGTGTACAGACTGCCAAAAAATGTAGAAACTACTAGCGACGTAAGTCAAGGAAAAAATAAAATTCTGCATCTATTTGAGTGTGTGTGCTGAAACCAGAGATACTAAAACATGTACTGGGGGAATTACCTGCTATAGAGAAAGTATTGATTTAAAAAATACAAATTAGTCTACGAGAGGTGAGAAGATCTGAGATTTGAAGGTCAGGGAATATCATTAAAAAAAGGTACAGGCACAATGGAAAGAATTTCCTGATATACTTTCACACTGTTACCAGAATAAAATATAAAGTTTTTTCACCAGATATTCCATAATACCCATTTCACATCATAGTCTGAATAGAAACTTTGGAATCAGTCAATCCAGATTTCAAATCAAATTCAGGTAATAAGTACTGAATCTGTTGCAAATTGCTTCCAATTGATTTCATTCTTTTCTTTTTCTTCTTTCTGAACTCTTCTCTACCCCCAGCAGTGATGTCTAACTGGCCAGAGGTTTTCTTTCTGGGTCTGACTAAGGCCTATGCCCAGAGAAATCCTCAGGCTCTCTACTAATTCATATCTCATTTTTTAACCATTTCATTTGTTTAGAAAGAATTATAGAAAGTCGCTTAAAACTAATTACTGTAATGAGATTACAAGATTTTTCTGAGTTAATACATTACCCATTCAATGCTTAAAATATGCTTTCTAAAATCAAGGTCTTGTGTAAAAATATACAGATTTAAAGGCAAACGTTTCCTAATACACCAAAATTAGAAGGCTTCATTAGGAAGAAAGGTCATCTTCCCTCAGATGGCAATATGATGATGGATTTCTAAATTTGATTTATGTATAGATTTAATGCTTAAGTATACTCTGGAAAATAAGTGTTTGTAGAGTGATATAAAAAGGGGGGACGTTGTTGAAAAACACAAACCATTCTGAAGATAGTAATAAATCTACTGAGAATCATGTAGAAAATGTTTTTTTTTTTTTTTTTTTTTGAGGCGGAGTCTCGCTCTGTCGCCCAGGCTGGAGTGCAGTGACGCAATCTCGGCTCACTGCAAGCTCCGCCTCCTGGGTTCACGCCATTCTCCTGCCTCAGCCTCTCTGAGTAGCTGGGACTACAGGCGCCCGCCACCACGCCCGGCTAATTTTTTTTGTATTTTTAGTAGAGACGGGGTTTCACCGTGGTCTCGATCTCCTGACCTCGTGATCCGCCCGCCTCGGCCTCCCACAGTGCTGGGATTACAAGCGTGAGCCACCGCGCCCGGCCGAAAATGTTTTAAATATGATTAGATACTTGAGTAATGGATTTAAGGATTTCGTCATTAAATTTTACAAGATTAATGGGAAAATACATGAAAATCAAAAAAATATAATTAGAGAAATTTATCCATGGTTAAAAATGCATTTAGATATTCAGGCCAATATTTAATATCCCTTTAACAGAAATGCATATATAGGTTATATATATAGATATATATATATCTATATATATCCTACATAATTGTATACTATGTACTATAATTACTTATATATAATTATGGAATATATATATCCTCATATACAATTTATGTAAATATATAATCTATATTCACTTATATATGATTATGGAATATATATATATATATCTCCTACACAATTTTATACGAATACATAGTATATTTCTGTTATGTGTATGTGGTGTGTGTGTGTACACACACAATAAAAATAAATTTACATAATGTATGTGGACCATATTTTTCTTTCACTATCTTTCTTGTTAACATTTAGTATGTGTTTGTTTTAATTTGGCAAGAGCTTCAAGAAAGTATACCCTTTGTAAAAGTATAATGGGATATAATTCAATTACTTTATTTGGGGAATATCTAAAGATGAAAGTTAACATTTTTTCCAACAATAGCAGAATAATCATTAAGGAAACACAATTTCCTCAAGCAAGAGTTGGAAATTATAACCCATGGGATGGGCAAACTATATCAATTACATGTTGATCCTATTAGAGTTTAGCTTTGGGCATTATTTGAAAATTCTCTCTATTGCTATCAATATTTTATTGCAAATGTCCTCAAAACTTGTTCCTATTTATAATCATACTTGCATATGTGCCATTAACATCATATGATAAAGCTTTGAAAACCACTCTACCCTGATGTAAAACACAAAGTTTAAACATTAGATCAAAATTTTTTATTATACTCTATATACATTCATGAATTACAAAAAATAAAATGGTAAATTCTCTTTCTTGTCATTTTTTTTTTTTTTTTGGTCCCAGCCACAGGGCAAAAATCTAAGTATTTTTTTCTTCCCCCCACCCGGAGGAGAGGGGCTGCTTTATAAGCACCATAATAATTTATGATGTCATTTTATCTTAAATTATCTTAAAGTACAACAGTCAGATTTTTTTATTTAAATATCTGATTCTACACACACACAGACACACACACACATCATATGTCAGCTTGTGTTTTAAAATCTTAATAATTAAGAAAAAAGTTAATTTGTATTTGGGGCAAGAGAAAGTTATTCTTTAGAAAAGAACAACATGGAATTTTGGGAGGTGATAGAAATAATCTCTGTTGTAATTGTGATGGTGATCATACAGAACTGCATATTTTAGTTAGCACTCATCAAATTGTAGAATAAATCTGTAAACATTTGTATTTAAATTTTGCTTCAATAAATACAACTGAGAATAGTAATTTCACTAACACGATGAATGTTCTAATATCTCTGCTTATCATTGATAATATTTATTTTGGTAATATTTATATAAATTTCTGACACATTATAAGGAAGCTCATATTCATTTCAAAATGAATATTATAGTAAACTGAGGTAGATTAATAAAAATTATTAAAACCAATAATATTTATTTTTGTTGAGTATGTGAAGAAATATTTATGTTGGAAATGTAAATTCACATCATAGTTTTAGATAGAAATTGCACAGTTTCTGTCAAACTACAAAGACATACTTTAAAAAATTTTATGTTAAAGTATTAATGAAGCTATTACATATTTAATAAAAATATTTAGAAATGTGACCATAAAAGTACTTTTTATATTTTATGGTTCTCAATGACTAAGAATTCTATAGCATAAATAAAATATGCCCACAAAATGTAATTATTGTAATCTGTCTGTAAAACAAATTGTAGATCTTGTCAATAATGTATTGTAGTGTCATTTGGCTGCTTTAGCACCTGATCACAAGCTTACTTGCTTAAGACAACAGATATTTATTCTCTCACAGTTTCTACAGGCCACAAATCCAAAGTAAGTATCACTAGATCAAAATCAAGATGTCAGTAGGTACATACTCCCTGCAAAGGTTCAAAGGAGAGAATCAATTTCTTGGCTCTCCAAGCTTCCAGAAGGCTAATATTCAGCATTTCTAAGCTCGTGGCTACATCACCACAACCTTGAAGCCAGCATCTTCAAATCTCTGTCTACTCATCTTCCGATTGCCTTTTCCTCTCTGTGTGTCAAATTTCTCTGTGCCTCCATTTTATAAGGATACCTGTGATTGCATTTAAGGCCCAGATGGATAATTCAGTAGAACCATGCCACCTCAAGACTCTTCATTTAATTACTTCTGCAAAGACACTTTTTCCAAAGAAAGTAATATTTATAGGGTCTGGGGATTAGCATCTGATATCTCTGAGGGCCATTTTAGTAATAGGATACCTTTATGAATAAGATATATATAAATACCTATACAAAATTCTGGAAGAACCCATAATAATAAAAACTGTTAAAATATTTAACATTGCAAAAGGCAAATGTTTATACTGAGAAACTGTGTTAATAAGCCTATTTATAACACTAACATTTAAAGATTAATAGTTACATACTCTGGCATAAAATACCACGTGTATTAATATAGAGTTTAACTACAATGTGTATTAACATAGATTTCTTATGAGTGATAATATGCATGTGACAATATAGATTGATTAAACCCTTAGATTGTTTAATAAACTCAAAATACTAATTATACCCTTAAACTAAAATAACATTATAAAACAAGCAATTGTTAAATATTTTATTTATTGTATGTGCTTAGTATAATATTTTTAAAAGGCTTTCATGAGTTTATTAAAGATAGTCCTAGCAATTTTTGAGATTAAAAACATTTATGCTTATAAATGGTACTTTATACTACTAGAACACATTTTCCAAAGGGATATCTTTTTAACAAGCTGTCAGTGGTCATTAGAGAAATGCAAATCAAAACCATGATGAGATACCATCTCACTCCAGTTAGAATGGCGATCATTAAAAAAGTCAGGAAACAACAGATGCTGGAGAGGATGTGGAGAAATAGGAACACTTTTACATTATTGGTGGGAATGCAAATTTGTTCAACCATTGTGGAAGACAGTGTGGCGATTCCTCAAGGATCTAGAACTAGAAATATTATTTCACCCAGCAATCCCAATACTGGGTATATACACAAAGGATTATAAATCATTCTACTATAAAGACACATGCACACATATGTTTATTGAGGCACTATTCACAACAACAAATACTTGGAACCAACCCAAATGTCCACCAATGATAGACTGAATAAAGAAAATGTGCCACATATACACCATGGAATACTATACAGCCATAAAAAAGGATGAGTTCATGTCCTTTGCAGGGACATGGAAGAAGCTGGAAACCATCATTCTTAGCAAACCATCACAAGAACAGAAAACCAAACACTACGTGTTCTCACTCATAAGTGAGAGTTGAACAATGAGAACACATGGACACAGGCAGAGGAACATCACACACGGGCCTGTGGAAGGGTGAGGGTTAGGGGAGGGATAGCATTAAGAGAAATATCTAATGTAGGTGACGGGTTGATGGGTGCAGCAAACCACCATGGCATGTGTATACCCATGTAACAAAACTGCACATTCTGCACATGTACCCCTTGGAACTAAATGATAATAATAAAAAAGGTGTTTTAATAAAGTATTTTTATATTTAATTTCTATGATTTACTAAAGTCTCTGGAGAAATTAAAAAAAGAATACAAGTAATTTATTTTTTTTCTTATTAGGAAAAAATATTTTTCCAGATGAAATCATCGCATAACAATGACACACATTATTGCTATCAAAAAAAGATAGTTGTCTTTTCAGATTAATATTAATGAGAAAATTCCAAATTTTTCCCATGTAGAAATAATAAAGGAAAAATTAAACATATTATTACCATTATCAAAAATTTATTTTGTTTTTCTTGTTTTTTTAACTTTTAATTTTTATGGGTACATAGTAGGTATGTATATATTTGTAGAGTACAGGAGATATTTTGATTCAGGCATGCAATGTGTAATAATCCCATCAGTATAAGTGGGATATCCATCACCTCAAGCATTTATCATTTCTTTGTGTTACAAACATTCCAATCAAAATTTTTTAGTTATTTTAAAATGTAAAATAAACTGTTGTTGACTGTTATAACCTTATTTTGCTATCAAATACTATACATTATTCATTTGATCTAACTATACTTTTGAACCCATTAACCATCTCTCCCCACCTGCCCAATCCTCCACAGTCTCTGGTAACCATCATTCTAATCTCTGTCTCTATGAGTTCAATTGTTTTAATTTTTATCTCCCACAAATGAATAAGAACATTCAATGAAGTTTGTTTTTCTGTGCCTGACTTGTTTCACTTAACATAATAACCTTCAGTGTAATCCATGTTGTTGCAAATGACAGAATCTAATTCTTTTTATGGCTGAATAGTACTCCGTTGTTTATATGTACCACATTTTCTTTATCCATTCCTCTCTTGATGGACACAGGTTGCTTCCAAATCTTGGCTGTTGTGAATGGTGCTGCAATGAACATGGGAGTGCAGATACTTCTTTGATATACTGATTTCCTTATTTTGGGATATATACCTAGCAGTGGGATTGCTGGAACATATGGTAGTTTTATTTTTAGTTACTTAGAAATCTCCATACTGTTCTCCATAGTGACAGTACCAATTTGCATTCCCACCAACAGTGTATGAGGGTTTCCTTTTCTCCACATCTTCACCAACATTTGTTATTGCTTGTTTTTTATTTATTTATTTTGATAAAAGCCATTTTAACTGGGGTAAGAAGATACCTCACTGTAGTTTTGATTTGCATTACTCTGATGATCGAGGATTTTTGAACACCTTTTTATGTAGCTGCTTGCCATTTAAATGTCTTCTTTTGAGAAATGTCTATTTAGATCTTTCGATTACTTTTAATCAGATTACTAGTTCTTTAGAGTTGTTTGCACTCCATATATATTCTGGTTATTAATCTCTTGTTTGTAAGTAATAGTTTTCAAATATTTTATCTCATTCTGTGAGTTGTCTCTTCACTTTGTTGATTGTTTATTTTGTTTTGCAGAAGGTTTTAAGCTTGATGTACTTCCATTTGTCTGTTTTTGCTTTGGTTGTCCGTGCTATTGTGGCAATACTCAAGAAATCTTTGCCAGATAAATGTCCTTGAGGGTTTCCCCAATGTTGTCTTTCAGTAGATTCACAGTTTCAGGTATTATATTTACGTTTTTAATCCATTTTGTTTGGTTTTTGTATATGGTGAAAGACAGGGGTCTAGTTTCATTTGCCTGCATATGAATATCCAATTTTACCAGCATCATTTTTTGAAGAGACTGTCCTTTCCCCCACTTTGTGTTGTATGTTCTTGGAATCTACTTTTGTGATGTAGGTGCTTATTGCTAAAACTTTCCTCTTAATAATGCTTTTACTATATCCCATAGGATTTGGTATGTTTTGTTTCCATTTTAATTTGTTTCAAGAAATTTTTTTAATTTTCTTGTTAATTTCTTCATTTACCCACTGGTCATTCAGGAGAATATTGTTTACATTCTATGTGTTTCTATAGTATCCAACATTCTTCCTGTCATTGATTCCTAATTTTGTTTTATTATGACTAAATAAATGTTTGATGTTATTTCAATTTTTTCTGAATTTTTTAACATTTCTTTTGTGATCTAACATATGGTCTAGCCTGATGATCCACATGTGCTGACGGGAAGAATGTGCATTCTGCATCCATTGGAAAAAATGTTCTGTAAATATCTATTAGGTTCATTTGGTCTATAGTGCAGAATAAATCGCATTTTGGTGATTTTCTGTCTGGATGATCTGTCCAGTGCTGAAAGTGGGGTCTTGAAGGCTCCAGCTATTATTGTTTTAAGGTCTATCTGTCTCTCTTTAGCTCTAATAATACTTGCGTTATAAATCTAGGTGCACTAGTATTGGGGGCATATAATTACAATTGTTATATCCTTTTTGCTGAATTGACCCCTTCATCATTAAAATGACCTTCTTTGTCTCTTTATTGTTTCTGTCTTGACATCAATTTTATCTGATATAAGTATAGCTACTCCTGAACTTTTTTTTGTTTTTTTTAATTTGTATGGAATGTCTTTTTTCATGTCTTTATTTTTAGTATATGTGTATCTTCATAGGTGAATTGTGTTCTTTGCAAGCAACAGATAGTTGGGTCTTGTTTTATTTTCCCCAATGTAGTCACTCTATGTCTTTCGATTTAAGACTTTAGCACACTTATATTAAATGTTGTTATTTGTTTCCCGGTTGTTTTGTGGTCTTTTATTCCTTCCTTGCTTCCTGTCTTTTCTGCGAAGGTGATTTTCTATGGTGGTGTGCTTTAATTTCCTGCTTTTTATATTTTTGCGTGTGTATCTATTGTAATTTTTATTTTTGATTTGAAGTTGCCATGAGGCTTGCAAAGAACATCTTATAACCCATTGTTTTAAACTGTTGAAAACACTGATTGCAAAACACAAATAAACTAACAAACAGGCAAAGAGAAAACTTGTACAATTTCTATATTTTAAATCAACATTCCTCATTTTTTATTGTTCTATTTATATCTTATTGTCCATGTCTTCAAAAGTTGTTGTAGTTACTGTTTTTCCTAGATTAATCTTTAATCGTTCTACGCAAGATATGAGTAGTTAGCACAACATAACTATGGTTTATAATAATCTGTGTTTGTCTGTGTACTTAGTATTAACATTGAGTTTAGTACTTTCAGATGATTTTTTTTTTTTCTCAGTATCAACATTTTCTTTCAGTTTAAATAACTCCCTTTAGCATTTCCTGTAAGACAGGTCTGGTGTTGATGAAATCTCTCAGCTTTTTTTTTTTTTTTTTTGGTTTGTTTGTTTGGCAAATTCTTTATTTCTCCTTCATGTTTGAAGAATATTTTCACTGGATATGCTATTCTAGATTTTTCCTTTGGAAGTATAAATATGTCATGCCACTCTCTCCTGGCCTGTTAGTTTTTCACTGAGAAGCCTGCTGCCAGAAATACTGGAGCTCCTTTGCTTGTTATTTGTTTCTTTCTCTTGCTGCTTCTAGGATCATTTTGTTATCTTTCACATTTGGCAGATTGATTATTAAGTGTCTTAAGGTCTTCTTATTTGGGTTAAATCTGCTGTTTGTTCCATCACCTTATAGTACTTGAGTATCGGCATCTTTTTCTAGTTTTGGAATGTTCTCTGATAAACCTTTGAATAAAGTTTCTACCCTTATCTCTCTCTCTCTCTACCTATTTAAGGTCAATAAATCTTAGATTTGTCTTTTTGAGGCAATTTTCTAGATATTGAAGTTGTGCTTCATTCTTTCTTATTATTTTGTCTTCTTCGAGAAGCTTACGAATTCTTTTTTCTGTTTGACGAATTCTTCTACTGAGAAATTGTGATGCATTCTTCAGCATGTTAATTAAGTTTTTAAGCCCCAGAATTTCTGCTTGATTTTTAAAAATTATTTTAATTTATTTTTAAATTTATCTGATAGGATTTTGAATTTCTTCTCTGAAGTATCTTCTATTTTATTGAGCTTTTTCAAAACAATTATGTGTAATTCTCTGTCTTAAAGATTAAATATCTTTGTCAATCTAGGATTGATCACTGGTGCTTTATTTAGTTTGTTTGGTGAATTTATGTTTTCTTGGATGGTCTTGATGCTTTTGAATGTTTGTCAGTGTCTGGTCATTGAAAAGTTAGGTATTCATTGCAGCCTTTGCAGTATGGGCTTCTGTGTATCCTCTTTCTTGGAAAGGTTTTCCAAGTATTCAAAGGGAACTGACTGTTGTAATCTAAGACTTTGGTAACTACAACCATATCTGCATTAGGAGGTTCTCCAAGCCCAGCAATTCTGTGGCTCTGGCAGGCTTATAGAGAAGCTGCCATGATGGTCATGGCTAAGATACAAGAAATGTCTCTGGATTACTAGGCAGAGAATTTTGTTCTCTTCTCTTACTTTCCCCCAAACAAAGGAAGTCTCTGTCTCCTTGCTGAGCTGCATAGAGTTGAGGGGAAGTTGAATAAAGCATCCCTGTGGCCACCACCACTGGGACTGTGTTGGGTCAGACCCAAAGCCAGCACAGCCCTGGGTCTCACTCAAGGTCAGCAGTGACCACCACCTAGCCACCACCTATGTTCGATTAAGGTTCTAGAGTTCTTCAGTTTGTAGGTGGTGAATCCAGCCAGGATTGTGTCTTTCTCTTCAGGGCAGTGAGCTCTCAGCCCTGGGCAGGTCCAGAAATGCCTTCCAGGAGCCAGGGCCTAGAGTTGGAAAGCTTAGGAATATACTTGGTGCTCTATTCTACTGCTTCTGAGCTGACACCCAAGCCACAAGACAAAGTCCTTCTGACTATTTCCTTTCCTTTTCTCAAGCAAAATGTCTCTCCTCGTGACGATAACCACCTCAGACCCATGGTGACTACTGTTCGGCTGCTGTCAATGTTCACTCAAGGCCCACGGGTTTTTCAGTCAGCTTGTGATGACTGTTACCAGGCCTGGGTCTTTCCCTCTAGAGAACTGGGAGCCCCTCTGGCACAGAGAAAGTCCAGAAATGCTGTCCAAGAGGCAAGCCTTGGAATTGGGGACCCTAGAAGCCTGCTTGGGGCTCTGTCTCACTGTGGTCAAGTTGGTATCCAAGCTGCAAGACAAAGTCTCTTTAATCTTTTGTCTCCTTCCCTCAAGCAGAAGAGGTCTCTCTCTATAGCCATCATAGCTCAGAATGTGCTTACTCACATCTGAAGCCAGCATGACACTGGATCTCACTGTAGGCCCACGGTGAGTCCTGCCTGGCTACTGCTGGTGTTTATTCACAGCCCAGCGGGCACTTCAGTCAGCAGCTGATAAATCTTTCCAGAACTGGGTTCTTCCCTTCAAGACAGTAGGTTCTCTTCTGACCCAGGTTGTGTTTAGAAATGTCATCTGGGAGCTAGGGCCTGAAACAAGGGCCTCGTGATTCTGCCTGGTGCCCTATTCTTCTGTGGCTGAGCTAAAACCCAAGCTCCAGGACAAATTCCTTTTTTAGTCTTTCCTCTCTTCTCCTCAAGAAAAAGGAAGCGTCTCCCACAGAGTTGTTAGCTGCACTACCTGATGTTTGGGGAGGGATTGCATAAGAACTCCCTTGGCTGCCCAAGCTGGTGTCTCACTAGGTGGAATGTAGACCAAGCCCACTGACTCTGAGCCCAGCACAGCACCAGGATTTGCCCAGAAATTGCCATCTCTCTGGGCTAGACTGCCTTTCAAGTTTATTTAGAACCCCATATCTCCGTAGCCCACTGTGCTGTGTCTAACCAGAGCTCAGGTTCTGACCACTGGATTGAAAGATTCCCCTCTGGCTGGGGCTGGTCTAAACGCTCCTGCATGGGCACCAGCTAAATTCTCCCCTGTGTGTCTTTCTACTGTGACTAGCAGTGCTGGGTTCCAATATAAAGACCCACAATGACTGTGCTCTCCCACCCCCAAGGACACAGATTTTCTCTCCATGCCACATGGCCACTGCAAAGGGATTGCAGAGAGGTGTCCTCAGCAATTCAAGACTGACTCTCCTACCCTTTCAGTGCCTCTTTCCTTCATATGATGTTAAAACCAGGTACTGTGATTGCTCATGTGATTTTGGTTCTTACCTAGGTGTTGGCTCATGTGTATAGTTGTTCAATGTGGTGTTTCTGGATGAAGCATAAATGCTAGAGGGCTCTAGTCAGCCATCTTGTTTCATCTCCCTCCCAAACTTTTATTTTAGTTAATTAGGGATAAACCTGTGGTGTCCAACAGAGCCTGTCTCGGAAGGCTTACAAATTCGGAAGGTAGGAGAGAGTGCATAACTTTAATACAACAATATAAGTGAGTGTAATCTTAATGCAAATAAGGTGAAATCAACAGCAATAAATGACAGCGAAAGTCAGTATAGAATGCTCTTTGAATTGTAAAGTTGTATGGAAATTCAGGGGCTCTGTGTTTAATTCTAATGGAATGTAGGAATTTCAATGATGATATCTCTGGTATATAATTAGCAATTACAACATCTCATAATTAGCAATTAGAGTCATCCCATGTTTCTCTTTCTCTCTTATCTCTATCTTTATCTTCTCTTTCTTTATACTTTTTTAACATCATCATGCAAACCATGATAAGATCTTTTTTTTAATAAAATCTTAAAGTTTTAATGAATAAAGTGAAAAATTATACTACTGTCTTAATGTTACTTTACTCACTTACTGGCTTTGATTTTATCCTGTAAAGCCTTTATTTTGTGAGCTAGATGATCCCAAAATATATCAGATCTGACTCACTGAATTTCAATACATTTTAACTATGCTGAATGTTGAGGAGAAATATAATAACTTTTATTTCTTGCCCTAAGAGAGCTTTGTTGGTCCTTTTAAAAGATATGCTGAGTTGACAAAACAGGATTATCATAACATATAATTTTTTAAGACAACCAGGAAGTACCTATTGTGGCCTGAGGTCTACCTGGGGTAAACGCTACCAAGACAAGTGATGTGCAGCTCACTTTTTAAAAATGTCAAAATGCCTGAGTTACAGCAGAAGGGTAAAAATATACATATATTTATAGTTTTACTAAAACTTGTTTTCTATTCCAAAATATACTCACTGAGCCTGAGGAAGGCCTATCAGCATGCTTTCCCACAGCTGCTTACTTTATCTCGGTGTCACAGTTTACCAAAACAAAAATAAAGACAAAAGAAGGAAGAACTTTGAATTGATTTTATTTTTTCCTTACATGTCACTATCTGTGGGTGAGTCCTCTTAGGGAATAACCATTCCATAATATCTCATTCTAATTTTATATTGACTTATTATTTACCCATTTGTTTTCTTTTAATATGAATGTTCAATAAAAGTGGAAAGAATCCTTTTCACCAAACATGCTGACTTTAAAAATGTTCTCGTAGTAAACTAAAGATCAGTAGAAATGTTTCCTCTCTATATATTACAGCTATTGGGGCCGTAGCCTCTCCAGTCAGTCTGCTAGAGAGAAATCAATTGTGTACTCATTTTTTAGAGCCTTATAATCCAGGGAAAGTTGCTTAATCTCTCCAAGCTACAGTTTCTTCGTCTGAAAAATGGGCATAAGCAGAGGTAACAATATATAGAAATAATAAGAAAAGAGAGTATTTCTTATTTATCTGAAACGTAGTAGTATGTGCTGCTATCTAGATCTATCCATTCATCCATCTGTCATCTATCTATCTATCTATCTATCTATCTATCATCTATCTATCTATCTATCACCTATCTATATGTATGCATGAATGTATTTGCATGTGTACATATAGTATATGTGTATACACACATACATCTTTCATATCTATATCCATCTATTTTTATTTCTATTATATTTATGTCAATAATCTATCTAAATGTCTTTTTTAAAAATTGATGAGCTTATGGCTATTGTAACTTAGATTTGGTATACATACTTATTCAGAAGCATCTAGACAACTTCAGAGATAGCCACAGATCTGATATTTCTTAGCTAGTTCATTAAATGGATGCAAGTGGGATTATTTAATCAGGCAATTGGGGAAATTGCATAAATTTTCTCCAGTCTTCTGCAGGGAGAATATCATTAAGCCAACCAAATATATATATAAACATAGACTGTACTGACAACAGATACAAGGATCAGGGTTAAGATATGGTAAAATTTTAAATAGACAGTGTATCTCAAATATCCTTAATCAGTTTGTGCTGCATTCACGAATTGTTTCCTTTACTTCAATATCATCATTCAAAAATACATGGTAAACTAATTTCTGCCAAATATAAAATATAGCTTAGATTTTTATTCACTGTAGAAGTATTTACATTTTCATAGAATATTTACAGTTTAATAGATGATTGTAAAATATTGCTAGAACTTTACTCTGATGGTGATATTTGAGACAACATGATGGGTAGAAATTGTTGTAGAGGAGGGGAGATAGGTAGCTTGCTGGCACCTCCCTATCAAGTAATCCTTGTCAAGTAAAGTAAGCTTAAAACAATTTATGGATTAGAACTAATTTGTTCTGTGACAAAATTTTAGAAATGCAGATTTACTGCTATAAATCAGTATGGACATTCTCTGAGTTGGTATCCCTTGTGGCCAATAATAAAAGTCCTGCCACTATTCAGTGTGCTCGGATTTGCTGAACGATTACTTAATTTATTCGACATTTTTTCCTTAAGTAAAAAAATATCAGTTAGCAAGATAATTAGCTGCTGTATCATAGATGTATATTCCAAGTTTACACCTTTTTCTTCAGCCCATAACTCTTGCTTGTATTCTGATTTTCATTGTTTTGCTTAGAACACTATCTTTTTTTATATTGCTATAAAAATAAATATAAAAAATTCCCCTTTTATTTGAATTATATTATCAGATTCTGTATTGTGTTTCTTTATCTAATGACTAACCTTCTGACTCTTACCTACAAGACTATTTTCCCTAGCTCTACTAAGGTTTACAATTGAAAAATAAAAATTATATATACTTACAGCATACAATGTGGTTTTCTGATATATGTATACATTGTGAAATGACTAAGTCCACAAATTAACATATCCATAATCTCATATACTTATCAGCTTTTGTTGTGAGAACATGTAAGATTTACAAGGTTAACTTTTAAGTGTATATTTAATCATATTTAATCATTTCTTCCAGTTGCTAATACATTTTAATCCCTCTTTACTTGTCTGCAGGAGAGGTGATTTCTTTACACAGTATCAAAGGCCCTCTGATAAGAACTAAAGTCACATTTTCAGAAGAAGCACTTACAATTTTGATGCCTTCAATGCCACATCAACTGACATTTCTACATTTAGTTTTTCCCACATTGTCACACACATCTCATGTCATCTATTGGATTCATTGCCTGTCTCTTTCACTGCTTGGGAAATTTATACCCATTGTTAAAGTTAAATATCACCAAAGCTGTAAAGCCTCCCTAAATTATCTGAGTTCCCAAAGCATACTGAATATACATTTTTAGCAATTATGCTTATAAGCATTTTGTTATCTTTACAAATACCTAGATTCTGTTTTCTAAATTCCCTGAATAACATGACACAAAACATCTATTTCCTCAGCCCTAGTAATGAAAATAGGTTTCAAATTGATATATGTAACTTGTTCACTGATTGAAAACAGTGTTGTTTCTTAAAAAGAAGTTACAATGGTCCAAAGTCCCTCCAAAAGATCAATGACACATCTCTGTTTCTTCGTAAGTGCCCATGTTTCTTTTTGTTGGTGGGCTCAGGTCTTCCTGTCCTCATCCTCTTATCTAGGGAGATGTTTCTCCATAGATTTGTTAATCACTGACAAGTGGCAGTTATATAGTCTGTCACTGATGGGTTTTTATTGTTGCATCAATCAATTCTTAAACCCTTTCTTCTTGTGTCCTTTGCAGAAGAACTACTTAAACCAACCTTTTAGACACATTTGTCTAGTACTGCTGTTCTCTGCCCTGAAATATGGCCAATCTGGAAGACATAAACAGAGGCATTTGGGGTTTCTGTGTTGGAGAAATGGCTGTGCTCCATACTTCTTTTCTTTTTTTCTTTTTTTTCAGGATTTTTGCTTTCTTTAATGACCTGGAAAATATCTGCGTATTCATCCCCCACCTCCCACCTCCTGATAAACCAAAGCTGCTGCTCCCTTAATAACTTTACCTCCCAACCCCTCTTTTTTTTTTCTTTTTTTTTTTATTATTATACTTCAGGTTTTAGGGTACATGTGCACAATGTGCAGGTTTGTTACATATGTATCCATGTGCCATGCTGGTTTGCTGCACCCATAAACTCGTCATTTAGCATTAGGTATATCTCCTAATGCTGTCCCTCCCCCCTCCCCCCAACCCACAACAGTCCCCGGAGTGTGATGTTCCCCTTCCTGTGTCCATGAGTTCTCATTGTTCAATTTCCACCTATGAGTGAGAACATGCGGTGTTTGGTTTTTTGTCCCTGCGACAGTTTACTGAGAATGATGTTTTCCAGTTTCATCCATGTCCCTACAAAGGACATGAACTCATCATTTTTTATGGCTGCATATGGCTGGGTCAAATGGTATTTCTAGTTCTAGATCTCTGAGGAATTGCCACACTGACTTCCACAATGGTTGAACTAGTTTACAGTCCCACCAACAGTGTAAAAGTGTTCCTATTTCTCCACATCCTCTCCAGCATCTGTTGTTACCTGACTTTTTAATGATGGCCATTCTAACTGGTGTGAGATGGTATCTCACTGTGGTTTTGATTTGCATTTCTCTGACGGCCAGTGATGATGAGCATTTTTTCATGTGTTTTGTGGCTGCATAAATATCTTCTTTTGAGAAGTGTCTGTTCATTTCCTTTGCCCACTTTTTGATAGGGTTGTTTGCATTTTTCTTGTAAATTTGTTTGAGTTCATTGTAGATTCTGGATATTAGCCCTTTGTCAGATGAGTAGGTTGTGAAAATTTTCTCCCGTTTTGTAGGTTGCTTGTTCACTCTGATGGTAGTTTCTTTTGCTGTGCAGAAGCTCTTTAGTTTAATTAGATCCCATTTGTCACTTTTGGCTTTTGTTGCCATTGCTTTTGGTCATTTAGACATGAAGTCCTTGCCCATGCCTATGTCCTGAATGGTATTACCTAGGTTTTCTTGTAGGGTTTTTATGGTTTTAGGTCTAACATGTAAGTCTTTAATCCATCTTGAATTAATTTTTGTATAAGGTGTAAGGAAGGGATCCAGTTTCAGCTTTCTACATATGGCTAGCCAGTTTTCCCAGCACCATTTATTAAATAGGGAATCCTTTCAGATGAGAATTATTTCCTGTTATTCACAGATGAAGCAATGACAATACCAAAGGAGAAATGAAAAATATCTGCTAAAAGTCATGTCTGACATCTGTAGAGTTGAATAGCTTTAGCTTAGTTCGAATAAATGCTTTATAGAATTCAGAATTACAGGCTACTTTTTAGAGCTTATGTTTACACCATTAACATTCAGGACATAAAATGAGGTTCAACTATTACCTTCTATATGGCCTAAAAAATAATGCGTTATCTAAACTGTAAACCCCTATTTGTTTTGTATCATACTTTTATCATGCTTCCACTGTCACCCAATATATGTAACTGATCATGTGGAGTTTAATGTTTATTTCCAGGTGTCATAGTTTTAGTTTATGTAAATATGTCTAATAATTCTTTATTCGCTCAAATATGTGTTTATGAACTTTATTAATATTGTTGTTCATAGCTCCTGTTCAGTGTTATATAATAATTTGTTGTATAAATATAGTGCGATTCTGAAAACTTTGTTGTTTCTAATCTCATGCTATTGTATACATTACTGTGAAAAATAATCCAGTTTGTGTTTTCTGGGGGTATTTGTACAAAATTTTCTCTAGAATATATACCCATAAGTTGAATTATTGTGTACAAGATTAATAAATTTTCAACTTTAATAAGCACTACAAAACCTCTATCTTAAACCATCTTAGTGTAACATATCCTGAAATCCCTGTAAAATTGTATGTAATTATCAAAACAAACTCCTAGAACTAAATTAATAAATACAGCATTGCCTATATATTAGCTATCAATAATCAGAAAATGAAATAAACATATATAATAAAAGCATATTTATAACAAGTGAAATTCTTAAGTATAAATCAAATAAAACATATACAGGATATGTATACTAAAAATGAAAACACTGACAAAAATTACCCTAAATAAATGGTGAGATGTAGTACGAACACAGATTGTAAAGCTCAATGTTAAGATATCAATTCTTCCCAAATTGATCTATAGACAACAAAATTTTGATCAGAACTCTAGCAGAATTTGTTGTAAAAATAGACAAGAGATCAAAAACCACATCAATGGAACAGAAATGGGGTCTAAAAATAAACCTATAAAATTACGACTTCTTTTTGACAAAGTTACAAGGATATTCAAGGGAGAAAGTATGATCTTTTCAATAAATGGTGCTGGAGAAACTGGAAATTAATATACAGTAACAGAACCTTGACCTAAACTTCACATCTTATAAAAATTAACTGTAAGTGAAATATAGATGTCAATAAAAATATAAAATTATGATATTTTAAGAAGAAAACAGAAAAAAATCTTCATACCTTGGATTAGGCAACAAATTCTTAGACATAACTCTAAAAGTATACTGATGAAAAGTTAAATTTAATCAAAACTTAAAGGTTTTTGCTCTGTGAAAGACATAGCTGAGAGACTGAAAAGACGAGCTATATATTCAGAGTAAATTGCACATATGACAAAAGATGTGTTTCCATATGTGTAAACACCTCCTAAAATCAAAACTAAGAAAACTTAGAGCTAATTTTAAAAATGAGAAAAACTTTTACATATACACTTCAAGAAAAAGGATATATAGCTAACTAATGAGAACATGAATAAATGCTCAGTATCATTACCATAGAGAAAGGCAAATTAAATCTACAATGATTCATCACTCACAAAGATGTAGAGTAACTGGAGCTCTTTTTTATTACCAACAGGAATGCAATATGGTAAAGCCACCGTGGAGAACAGCTGGGCAGGTTCTTGTAGACTTCAGCATACACTTACCACGTAACCCAGCATTCTATTTCTAGCTTTTACACAGATAAACAGATAAATATTTATTTTCACTATACAGTGTGTCTAAGTGTTGAGAGCACTTCTATTCATAATTGTCTAAGGATGAAAACTACCCAAACATCTTTCAATGAATCTATTGTCCTTAAATGAATTGATTCTACAAAATGTGGCATAGACACACAATGGAATGCTGCTCAACAGTGAAAAAGTAATGAATTATTGCTACATACAACAGCTTGAATGAATCTCAAAATTATTATGCTGCAAGTAGCCAATCTTATGGGCTACATGCTGCATAACTGCATTTATAAGACATTCCAGAACATTAAAACATATGGAGTTGGAGAACATACTAAAATTTATAAAACAGATCACAAACAGTCATTTTTTCTGCATGTACCTTAAATACTATTTTTTTAAAAAATTAAATATTAAAAATAAGGTGGCATGAAAATTTTTTATGAATATATGTGATCACACTTATGTGGGTTTTTAATATTTTCTAAAAATAAAGAAGTTGAGGGGGAGGCTCAGGTTGTTAAAATTAATAAAATATTCAGGCTATATGATGTTTGAATGTGATACATTTAAAATAAAACAATATAAATGTAAAAAGTAAAGAAGTAAGGCATATAAAAATAGCGGGAATAACCAGAGAGACAGACAGGGAGAAGTGGGAGGGGTTAGAATGTTGAAAGGAAAGTCAGAAAATATTAACACATACCCACATCCACATAAATTGGTCAACCTCATTTTTGAGTGTATGAAATCCTAAGCACAGAGCACATACAGGATTCAACAACACACTGCAAGTGTATAATTAAGTTGGCTTTTGGTATTAAGAAAAAAATGGAGAGATATTTTGAACAGGTTGTATAAATTATCGTATATTTAAATTTATAAAAGTGTTATATTTCCATAGTTTATTCTATTTAGAAAGCGTTATATTCCCAAACTTAAATTGTGTTGATTTTTTTGGTAATTTAAAAATTTGCTTTTATATTAAAGAAATATTTTTGTTTCTCAGTAAACTTCTGTGTCTTTACCAAACACATAATTTTGTATCCCAGAAATGAATTCAACCTAGAGTAGTTAATATAAGAGAATCTATAAGCAGCCTTGGAAGCTTTAGTTATAAAAACTATACTAGGAAAAACTAATTACTCTTATATTGGCGTATCTTTTTCAGTGAAATAGATAAGAGTCATGTGTTTACATAGGATTCTTCAGTGCACAGGTTTTAAATTTTACTTAAAAATTAGACGAGATTAACAAATTATGTTCAACATATTATACAATAGTATGAAAATGACTTTAAAATAAAATATCAAAAATAAGATAGTCAAAATGTTTTAAAAAGATGACACGACACTTTCACATGCATTTACACAATTCATGCATGCACTCAGTAACTCAATGTATGTAAAAAATATAGAAACAATGTTACCTGCTAACATTGTTTATATATCAGGCCTAAGCCTTGATAGAATTTTATAAAATATTTTACATTTTCATTTGAATAAAATGTTATAAACACATAAGAGTTGAAAACAGTAAGCACAAAACATAACAATCTAAGGTTTTGTCAAGAGCCACATAAAAGCATTGAAAATCAATTTGGCAATCTTTCTGCAGGGTGGGTATTTAGACAGAGTGCTTCCAGTGGCTGGAAATCATTAGAAAGCCAAGGCAAGGTGCCCATGGTCATGCAGAAGGGTCCCTGAAGGAGCCACGACTCTGCAGTGTGTTCTCTTGGATGATGACAGAGGCCAATTATTTAATGATACAGGGACTGATGTGGTCATTCGATAAAGTTCAGTGCTTTAGATATGATTGAGACAGAATCAGTGACTCTTAATATTATTCATACTCAAGAGGAGATCCTTTTGTTTGTGTGGTTTAAATACTTTCTGCAAGCAAATTCTTTTTTTTTCTTTTTGACAGAATGATAAGTTTTCTTTATAAGTCAGTATGAACTGAGTAGGAATTACATATTGGCAAAAATCAGCTGAGCCAAAAATCAAACCAGCACATCAAATTGCTCTCCAAACTGAACTAAACCAAAGGGTGTGTTGCTTGAGTCTGACCACAGAGAATGACCGCCTAAGATCACCCACGTCAGGTGTTCTTCCCTTGGAGAAGGAGTCACTGGCAGTGTCAGGCATCCTGGAGGAGCCACCCCATAGACTGTGGGGTGATGGTGCAGCCCTACTTATCACCTTCCTAAGACCAGCGATGTCAGAATGTTCAGTGACACTTTACTCATCTCAAGGGTCTAGACATAGGCTCTGGGCAAAAACAACTCCCACATCTCTTTGCTCTCTAACAACAAAGTTGATCTATTTCATTCAAAACTTGGTAGTCCTTGGAGCTCAGCACACCACACCCGAGACACACAACAATAGCACCAGCACCACACACAGATGAGCACTGGGCTGAGCATCTGATGTGGGTATCTAATGCAAACCAAGCCTAAGTCAGGCACTACTGTTCCCATTTTCAAATGGGAAAACTGAGGCACAAGGCGGTTGTGCAGTTTGCCAAAGGGCGTGCAGCCAGAGAATTAGTGAGAAGGAATTTGAACCCGGGCTTCCACTGTGGCTATAAACCATTACACTAAACACTCTCCTGCCATAACTAGTGACTGATCTGATCTGATCTAGAACATATGCCTCTGTGACTACAATCACAGTTCCTAAATGCATTTTTGGCTATAGTCCCTTTTCCATTTATGCTGCAGATGTTTACTGAGGGCATGCTACCTGTCACCACTGTCCTGGTGCTAGGGACATGATCAGTGGTGAGCAAACTTACTCTCCTCACAGAATTTTTTTTTTTAATTGTACTTTAAGTTTTAGGGTACATGCGCACAACGTGCAGGTTTGTTACATATGTATCCATGTGCCACGTTGCTGTGCTGCACCCATTATCTAGTCATTTATATGAGGTGTATCTCCTAATGCTATCCCTCCCCCAACCCTACAACAGGCTCTGGTGTGTGATGTTCCCCATCCTGTGTCCAAGTGTTATCATTGTTCAATTCCCACCTATGAGTGAGAACATGCGGCGTTTGGTGTTTTGTCCTTGTGATAGTTTGCTGAGAATGATGGTTTCCAGCTTCAACCATGTCCCTACAAAGGACATGAACTCATCCTTTTTTATGGCTGCATAGTATTCCATCGTGCATATGTGCCACATTTTCTTAATCTGTCTGTCATTGTCGGACATTTGGGTTGGTTCCAAGTCTTTGCTATTGTGAATAGTGCCACAATGAACATACATGTGCATGTGTCTTTATAGTAGCATGATTTATAATCCTTTGGGTATATACCCAGTAACAGGATTGCTGGGTCAAATGGTATTTTTAGTTCTAAGTCCCTGAGGAATCATCACACTGACTTCCACAATGGTTGAACTAGTTTACAGTCCCACCAACAGTGTAAAAGTGTTCCTATTTCTCCACATCCTCTCCAGCACCTGTTGATTCCTGACTTTTTTAATGATAGCCATTCTAACTGGTGTGAGATGGTATCTCGTTGTGGTTTTGATTTGCATTGTTCTGATGGCCAGTGATGATGAGCATTTTTTCATGTGTCTGTTGGCTACATAAATGTCTTCTTTTGAGAAGTGTCTGTTCATATCCTTCGCCCACTTGATGGGGTTGTTTTTCTCTTGTAAATTTGTTTGAGTTCTTTGTAGATTCTGGATATTAGCCCTTTGTCAGATGAGTAGATTGCAAAAATTTTCTCCCATTCTGTAGGTTGCCTGTTCACTCTGATGGTAGTTTCTTTTGCTGTGCAGAAGCTCTTTAGTTTAATTAGATCCCATTTGTCACTTTTGGCTTTTGTTGCCATTGCTTTTGGTCTTTTAGACATGAAGTCCTTGCCCATGCCTATGTCCTGAATGGTATTGCCTAGGTTTTCTTCTAGGGTTTTTATGGTTTGAGGCCTAACATTGCAGTCTTTAATCCATCTTGAATTAACTTTTGTGTAAGGTGTAAGGAAGAGATCCAGTTTCAGCTTTCTACATATGGCTAGCCAGTTTTCCCAGCACCATTTATTAAATCGGAAATCCTTTCCTCATTTCTTGTTTTTGTCAGGTTTGTCAAAGATCAGATAGTTTTAGGTGTATAGCATTATTTCTGAGGGCTCTATTCTGTTCCATTGATCTATATCTCTGTTTTGGTATGCTGTTTTGGTTACTGTAGCCTTGTAGTATAGTTTGAAGTCAGGTAGCGTGATGTCTCCAGCTTTGTTCTTTTGGCTTAGGATTGACTTGGCGATGTGGGCTCTTTTTTAGTTCCATGTGAACTTTAAAGTAGTTTTTTCCAATTCTGTGAAGAAAGTCATTGGTAGCTTGATGGAGATGGCATTGAATCTATAAATTACCTTGAGCAGTATGGCCATTTTCACAATATTGATTCTTCCTACCCATGAGCATGGAATATTCTTCCATTTGTTTATATCCTCTTTTATTTCATTGAGCAGTGGTTTGTAATTCTCCTTAAAGAGGTCCTTCACATCTCTTGTAAGTTGGATTCCTAGGTATTATATTCTCTTTGAAGCAATTGTGAATGGGAGTTCACTCATGATTTGGCTCTCTGTTTGTCTATTATTGGTGTATAAGAATGCTTGTGATTTTTGCACATTGATTTTGTAACCTGAGACTTTGCTAAAGTTGCTTATCAGCTTAAGGAGATTTTGGGCTGAGACGATGGGGTTTCTAGACATACAATCATGTCATCTGCCAACAGGGACAATTTGACTTCCTCTTTTCCTAATTGAATACCCTTTATTTCCTTCTCCTGCCTGATTGCCCTGGCAAGAACTTCCAACACTATTTTGAATAGGAGTGGTGAGAGAGGGCATGCCTGCCTTGTGCCAGTTTTCAAAGGGAATGCTTCCAGTTTTTGCCCATTCAGTATGATATTGGCTGTGGGTTTGTCATAAATAGCTCTTATTATTTTGAGATACATCCCTTCAATACCTAATTTATTGAGAGCTTTTAGCATGAAGGGCTGTTGAATTTTGTCCAAGGCCTTATCTGCATCTATTGAGATAATCATGTGGTTTTTGTCTTTGGTTCTGTTTACATGCTGGATTACATTTGTTGATTTGCCTATGTTGAACCAGCCTTGCATCCCAGGGATGAAGCCCACTTGATCATGGTGGATAAGTTTCTTGATGTGCTGTTGGATTTGGTTTGCCAGTAGTTTATTGAGGATTTTTGTATAGATGTTCATCAGGGATATTGGTCTAAAATTCTCTTTTTTTGTGTGTCTCTGCCAGGCTTTGGTATCAGGATGATGCTGGCCTCATAAAATGAGTTAGGGAGGATTCCCTCTTTTTCTATTGATCGTAATAGTTTCAGAAGGAATGGTACCATCTCCTCCTTGTACCTCTGGTAGAATTCAGCTGTGAATCCGTCTGGTCCTGGACTTTTTTTGGTTGGTAAGCTATTAATTATTGCCTCAATTTCAGAGCCTGTTATTGGTCTATTCAGAGATTCAGTTTCTTCCTGATTTAGTCTTGGGAGGGTGTATGTGTCAAGGAATTTATCCATTTCTGCTAGATTTTCTAGTTTATTTGCATAGAGGTGTTTATAGTATTCTCTGAGGGTAGTTTGTATTTCTGTGGGATCGGTGGTGATATCCCCTTTATCATTTTTTATTGCATCTATTTGATTCTTCTCTCTTTTCTTCTTTATTAATCTTGCTAGGGGTCTATCAATTTTGTTGATTTTTTCAAAAATCAGATCCTGGATTCATTGATTTTTTGAAGGGTTTTTTGTGTCCTATCTCCTTCAGTTCTCCTCTGATGTTAGTTATTTCTTGGCTTCTGCTAGCTTTTGAATGTGTTTGCTCTTGCTTCTCTAGTTTTTAATTGTGATGTTAGGGTGTCATTTTAGATCTCTCCTGCTTTCTCTTGTGGGCATTTAGTGCTATAAATTTCCCTCTACACACCGCTTTAAATGTGTCACAGAGATTCTGCTATGTTGTGTCTTTGTTCTTATTGGTTTCAAAGAACATCTTTATTTCTGCCTTCATTTCATTATGTACCCAGTAGTCATTCAGGAGCAGGTTGTTCAGTTTCCATGTAGTTGAGTGGTTTTGAGTGAGTTTCTTAATCCTGAGTTCTAGTTTGATTGCACTGTGGTCTGAGAGACAATTTGTTGTAATTTCTGTTCTTTTAAATTTGCCGAGGAGAGCTTTACTTCCAAGTATGTGGTCAATTTTGGTATAAGTGCGGTGTGGTGCTGAGAAGAATGTATATTCTGTTGATTTGGGGTGGAGAGTTCTGTAGTTGTCTATTAGGTCTGCTTGGTGCAGAGCTGAGTTCAATTCCTGGTATCCTTGTTAACTTTCTGTCTCATGGATCTGTCTAATGTTGACAGTGGGGTGTTAACGTTTCCCATTATTATTGTGTGGGAGTCTAAGTCTCTTTGTAGGTCTCTAAGGACTTGCTTTATGAATCTGGGTGCTCCTGTATTGGGTGCATATATATATTTATTATAGGTAGCTCTTCTTGTTGAATTGATCCCTTTACCATTATGTAATGGCCTTCTTTGTCTCTTTTGATCTTTGTTGGTTTAAAGTCTGTTTTATCAGAAACTAGGATTGCATCCCCTGCCTTTTTTTCTTTTCCATTTTCTTGGTAGATCTTCCTCCATCCCTTTATTTTGAGCTTGTGTGTGTCTCTGCACATGAGATGGGTCTCCTGAATACAGCACACTGATGGGCCTTGACTCTTTATCCAATTTGCCAGTCTGTGTCTTTTAATTGGAGCATTTAGCCCATTTACATTTAAGGTTATTATTGTTATGTGTGAATTTGATCCTGTCTTTATGATGTTAGCTTGTGATTTTGCTCGTTAGTTGATGCAGTTTCTTCCTAGCCTCGATGGCCTTTACAATTTGGCATGTTTTTGCAGTGGCTGGTACCAGTTGTTCCTTTCCATGTTTCGTGCTTCCTTCAGGAGCTCTTTTAGGGCAGGCCTGGTGGTGACAAAATCTCTCAGCATTTGCTTGTCTATAAAGTATTTTATTTCTCCTTCACTTATGAAGCTTAGTTTGGCTGGATATGAAATTCTGGGTTGAAAATTCTTTTCTTTAAGAATGTTGAATATCGGCCCCCACTCTCTTCTCGCTTGTAGAGTTTCTGCCTGGAGATCAGCTGTTAGTCTGATGGGCTTCCCTTTGTGGGTAACCTGACCTTTCTCTCTGGCTGCCCTTAATATTTTTTCCTTCATTTCAACTTTGGTGAATCTGACAATTATGTGTCTTGGAGTTGGTCTTCTCGAGGAGTGTCTTTGTGGCGTTCTCTGTATTTCCTGAATTTGAATGTTGGCCTGCCTTGCTAGATTGGTGAAGTTCTCCTTGATAACATCCTGCAGAGTGTTTTCCAACTAGGTTCCATTCTCCCCGTCAATTTCAGGTACACCAATCAGATGTAGATTTGGTCTTTTCCATAGTCCCATATTTCTTGGAGGCTTTCTTCATTTCTTTTTATTCTTTTTTCTCTAAACTTCTCTTCTTGCTTCATTTCATTCATTTAATCTTCCATCACTGATACCCTTTCTTCCAGTTGATCGAATCGGTTACTGAAGCTTGTGCAGCCATCACATATTTCTCATGCCATGGTTTTCAGCTCCATCAGGTCCTTTAAGGACTTCTCTTCATTGGTTATTCTAGTTAGCCATTTGTCTAATCTTCTTTCAAGGTTTTTAACTTCTTTGCCATGGGTTCAAACTTCCTCCTTTAGCTCAGAAAAGTTTGACCATCTGAAGCCTTCTTCTCTCAACTCGTCAAAGTCATTCTCCGTCCAGCTTTGTTCCATTGCTGGTGAGGAGCTGTGTTCCTTTGGAGGAGGAGAGGCGCTCTGATTTTTAGACTTTTCAGTTTTTCTGCTCTGTTTTTTCCCCATCTTTGTGGTTTTATCTACCTTTGGCCTTTGATGATGGTGACGTACAGATGGGGTTTTGGTGTGAATCTTCTTTCTGTTTGTTAGTTTTCCTTCTAACAGTCAGTACCCTCAGCTGCAGGTCTGTTGGAGTTTGCTGGAGGTCCACTCCAGACCCTGTTTACCTGGGTATCAGCAGCGGAGGCTGCAGAACAGTGAATATTGGTGAACCGCAAATGTTGCTACCTGATTTTTTCTCTGGAAATTTTGTCTCAGAGTGGTACCCGGCCATGTGAGGTGTCAGTCTGCCCCTACTTGGGGGTGCCTCCCAGTTAGGCTACTCGGGGTTCATGGACCCACTTGAGGAGGCAGTCTGTCAATTCTCAGAACTCAAGCTGCATGCTGGGAGAACTACTACTGTCTTCCAATCTGTCAGACAGGGATATTTAAGTCTGCAGAGGTTTCTGCTGCCTTTTGTTTGGCTATGCCCTGCCCACAGAGTTGGAGTCTACAAAGGCAGGCAGGCAGGCCTCCTTGAGCTGCAGTGGGCTCCACCCAGTCCTAGCTTCCCAGCCTCTTTGTTTACCTACTCAAGCCTCAGTGATGCGGGCGCCCCTCCCCCAGCCTGGCCGCTGCCTTACAGTTGGATCTCAGACTGCTGTGCTAGCAATGAGAGAGGCTCCGTGGGCATAGGACCCTCCAAGCCAGGTGTGGGATATAATCTCCTGGTGTGCCATTTGCTAAGACCATCGGAAAAGCGCAGTATTAGGGTGGGAGTGACCCGATTTTCCAGGTGCAGTCTGTCACCCCTTCCTTGGCTAGGAAAGGGAATTCCCTGACCCCTTGTGCTTCCTGGGTGAGGCGATGCCTCACCCTGCTTCGGCTCATGCTCGGTGCACTGCACCCTCTGTCCTACAATCCCCAGTGAGATGAACCCGGTATCTCAGTTGAAAATGCAGAAATCATCCGTCTTCTGCATCGCTCACGCTGGGAGCTGTAGACTGGAGGTGTTCCTATTTGGCCATCTTTGAACCATCCCCTCTGCAAGCAAATTCTTAAGGAATTCCTGGTATGAAGAATGTCTTGTTTAATCAGGAAATCAATTGACAATTGAACTTTTGTCTTTTTAAAACTTTATGGCTGCATTTCATTATCAAGGAAGCTCTGAGGTAATGTTATGCCTTGAACAGAATGATTTTATTAAATTCCATTGCCATTACACCACCTCCTCCTTTGAGGTACTTATTGAACATTTCTTTTAAGAAACTGTCCATTGTATCTTTTTTGCCTACTCGTTTTCAAGAAAAAAAATGTAAATATTTACCACCATTTTGCATATTTTAAGTCATAGAATTGATAAATTTTGTTGTGTTTCTAACACATACTCCCTCTGATTAATCATGTGTACTTTTAAACCATGGCTATGACAAACAGTCTAATTGAGTTTTTGTGCTGAATAAATACATAAATGAGTGCACAATTAGTGAATAAATGGGTAAATAAATGAAAAGTAGACCAAGTATGTAAATTATAGAAAATTACAATAGAAATTGATATTCTAAATAACTTTCATTCCTTTAGCCAGGGAACATATTTTTACTTTAAAATAAAGTGAATATTCACTGGAACTTACTGATAATATAACATTATATGAAATAAAATTATTTTCCTACAGATTGACAAGTTAAAGTTAATAACAATATTCAGTGTATATTCGCTCTCTCTCATATATCTGTGTAGAGTATATGTGGAGTGAGCATATATTATACATATTATATATACATGGTGTATGTGTGCATAAGTATGTGTGCATATTGCATATTAAGGTATATGTGTGTGTATATATATCCACTTTACTCACATATACATGCACATACTCATATTTTTAAGTAAAATTGGAACGGTATAGATTGGCAACATGCTTTTATCCTCTTTCTAATTCATAAACTATTATTAAGCTTTCTCATATATTAAGCTATATATAAAATTTTACATAATGGTTGTACTATATTCAATAATGGGGTTATACAATGATTAATTTGGGCGTTCAGATGTTATATGTTTCCTATGATCTTACTCTGTGACTTCTATAGCATATTTAATTACTAAATATCCTTTTGATTCAGGGGAACTTTTGTGGGCTTTGCATAGAATTAAATTATGCCACTAATAGATTTCGGTTTCAGGTATTTCATCTTTTTTCTGTCTTTACTCATAACTTTAATAAACAGTACCAAAAATTAATCCAGTTTGGGCTTGTTCAATTCATCTTTTTCCCCTACATCTTAAACCCTATTCTGATAAATCAATAGTCAGGAACTTTTGTTTTGACATATCTCTAGGAAGCTAAATTAATCATATTTAGATTCAAATTAATGTGGCTGAAATTATGAATAATTTGATTTTTAAAATATTAAACCTTGTGGAATCATGTTAAAGTGTTACACACAGAGTAAAAACATTCTCTAAATACACTGATATATTGATAAATTGACAGACATACCCAGCTTGTCTCCCTGTCTCTTTTTCTCTCCTCCTTTCCTTTTATCTCTCTCTGTTTCTCATTCTCTTTCTCTCTCTCCCAGCATGTATGTGTGTGGATTTTAACTGGCCTCTTTGATATTTCACAATATAGAACAAAGAGTGAATGAATAATCTTACAATGTAGTGAGAAACAATACATAACATCTTTAAATAAAACTCTTGCTATTATTGGCTATTTAACTTCCAGTAAAGCATAATACATAATAGTTAGAAATAACTATAATATTCAAATATTCATTTATTTAAATGAAGTGTGACTAGAATTAAGAAAATATAGTTAGTAGTTTGCTACTACCCATTAATATGTTTATGAATAAATCATAACCCCCAAATTATGTTGTATATTTGAAATATAAATAAAATTATATATATGATCATTTTCTGAATTTGAGAATAAGAGCTGACAAAAGAAATTCCTAGTCCACAATTCCAGTCTTATGTTTAGAAAAAGAAAAATGCATTGCAGTTAAGAGACTTGTTCAAGCAAACCTAAAACATAGTTAATCTGGGGATTCTGGGTCTCTGATCCTTTTTACTAAGCTTACTCTGCTAAAGGGCATTTCCAGGGGTAAAGAGCTGTTATTTTTTAGTGTAAACTGCTTGTGCTCTGGATTAAACCTCTGAATTGGTTGAGTCAGTGAATTTTACGGCACTGTGGTGGTTCCTTTCCCACTAGTGCAACTTCCTATTCTTTCAGTTCCCAAACACGGCAGACCTGTGCCTGCGCTTGTCTAGTTGAGGTTCTCAGGCTTAGTATAAGACTCTTCAGGTCAAACTGTCAGCGCAACTGGAAAACAGTCATAATCTGACCCTTTTCCCAATTATTTCACTAACGACAGCAAACTCCACACTTTTGCAGGTATTTTCAGGTCAGAATCAGACAAAAGAATTTAAAAACAGTTTGAGAAAATAAATTAGAGATTTTGAATTCTCCAAACCTCTGAAGAGACATTTCATTACAATAAAATAATATGAATAAAATATTTTGGTGTTCTTCACAGGCCATTAGCACAAGCTCTGCCTTGAGTAGGTGTTGAAGAGAGACAAAGCATTAAGTATGCTTTTGCCCCCAAGTACATTACAATTTTTAAAGAAAGAGATCTAAAAAGAGAATTTTCTCACATGGAAATAAGAATTATCTATGCACTGTATAAGCAAAAAGTGGCATACAGTTTATGTATTGAAGAGATGAGAGTAATTGAAATAAGCTTATTGAAAAATACATTTTAATACAATATATAAATGTGGTTTTCCCAGATAGTGATATAACCAATGAATATTTTCTCAATATGTGTAAATAAATGTTACAGTTTTACCCATCTTCCTTTCATATTTCAACTACAAATTAGTAGTGATCAGACCTTTCTAAAGAATAAATATTTATATTATACTATTTTATAATTAAATATAATTTCATATAGTTATGAAGTAAACATTTATTCTGTGATGTTTAAATGATAGTGACAACAATTCATCGAAGTATTACTACATCATTTACTACATGTTGTTTTCCAAACTAAGCACATTATGTATGTCTCCTCAATAAACCTTAACACACCTCTTTTGATTGAAGACTGAGTCTCAGATTACGTAATTTATCCAAGGTCAAGAGATGATAGGTTGC
This sequence comes from Nomascus leucogenys, assembly GCF_006542625.1. Lineage (NCBI taxonomy): Eukaryota > Metazoa > Chordata > Mammalia > Primates > Hylobatidae > Nomascus > Nomascus leucogenys. Next base: position 26,783,352 of record NC_044386.1, read on the forward strand.
TGAAACAGAGTTTGAATTCAGATCTGTATAACTGCAACATCTTGTCCTTAAAATGATGCTATAATTCATTCACATGTATAATGGCATTATCTATGTGAAACTGTGTCATTACTGGAGGGCTAAAATATACTTGAAAGCATATGTTAAAATAGGAAAATGGTATTTTAAAAATCTCTACATTAAATCAGGAACTGTACCAAAAAATGAAAATAAAATATTACTATTCCTTCCATGTTACTTCCTAAGGATATTATGTGTAACAATGCTAGACAGGATTGTAAATCATATACAGAGATTAACTAAGGCTCACCAATCATTCAATGTCATACAGCATTCACTTGACTGTAGATAAGGTCTTCTAAGTAACAAGACTTACTGTGTTATTATATAGATATATGAAGTTCCACATTATTATACAGAATAAGGCAGACAGCAGATGTTCCCAGTTATACATGGTGACATTAACATGACAAAATTCACATCAGCCCCGAAACTCATCTAAAATTCCATTACCTCATTATTGATTAATTGCTCCAACTTTAAATTTACTTGGGATGAAGCTGACTTACATGTCTACTTTGTCTATTTATTCCAGAATGTTCTACCTGTAAAATGAAGGAATCCGATTATTTTCTTTCAAAAAAGAGAATAAGTATACTGACTGGCACAGCTGCCCTTGATAAAAACAACACATGTGCACAATGGGCTTATTCATCCTAACAAAGACAAATTACACATGTAACAATTATGCATGTAAATAGCTCCCCATGACTAAAATAATGGAAACACTTTAAATTTTACCAAGGTGTTTTGTACCCTTTTTCTATTTTTCTTTCTATACTTTTGATCCAAACAGAAAAACTATAAGGAGGAAACACCACTGTGTCTTAAATGCTATATAAGTGTTTTGAAAATTCCTAAGGGGAAAAATTGAAGTACCCCTGAGGTATTGTTTTATTTGTTTGTTTTTGAAGATGGTACGGTAAGTGAAGTGTTGAAGATGGTATGGTAACACTTGTTGGACTTCTTTTCATTTCTAACTTGAGATAATACAACTGTACATACTTTTCCCTGATCACAAAACTATTAGATTGACCCATATGAATACAGACATGTGTCCTGTGTTATACTGGGCATACATCTATTACTGCATTTTTCAAAATAATTTGTTCTCATAAGTTAATGAATAATCAAATGCTATATGATTGAAGAAGACTGATGGGGAAGGGGTTTATTAATCAGAAGATACTCTTTTATATTGACAGATGGAGTAAGCTTCAAAGTCATAAGAAATATTAAATGCACTTTGAAAGGTATACATTAACCAGATAGTTGAAAATGAGGAACTAGAATGTCTCAGCAAGGTGAATTACTCATTTAAAGTGTGTTGTTCAGAAAAGAATAAATCATATTCAACAGAAGATGCATGTTTCATTGTTACCATAGCAAAGAATTTTGCTTGATATGAGTGGGCATATTCCACAGAATTCAAAGGTGGAACAAATAATTTAAATTGGTCATTGTGGAGACAAAATAGTATGGTCAGCTGTCATTTATTGTGTGCTCACTTGGCTATGGCACATTTCTATTTCTTTTAATGTTTTAGCTAATTTAATTCTTCTAGGCATCCTAGGAGACACATAACCGTATTTCACAAAAGAGGTAGTAGAGAAAACCAACACCAGTGCTCTTATTGTCTGCACTATGACCACTACCTCCAGTACTACCACCACTATCACCCTGGCCTCCTACTACCCTATCCACTATCATTACTACTATGACCACATCCACAACTACACTGCTCAATACTACTGCCATGATGACTAGCACTTCCACCCCAGCCCACTCCAACACCAACACCAGTATGACTTAAGCCATCATCAACTCTTCTTTGGGCACAACAGCTGTGCCCTAATTGGTCCTCCACCTGCTATTAATACTCTTTCAAGTTATTTTCTACATATAAACCAAAGAAATCTTCTAAAATGTAAAACTGATCATATAAATGTCTTATTTAAAAATCTAGTGACTTCCTATACTATTTAACAATAAATTCAAATTCCCCACCATGCTCTACAAAACCTATACGATCTAGCTTTTGCTCACTTCTCCAAATTACATCTGGTCATCCTCACCTTCCTTTACCTTATCAAATAAGTTCGCTTTTCCACTTGGTCTCAAATACACAAAGCTCACCTTACCTCAGGAACTTTCAAACTCATACTGCTCTGCCTGGAGTAATTTCTTCCCAACTTTTCCATGATTCTCTTTTGCACTTTATCCAGGGGTCTGTTAAAGATTTATGTCGGACAGAATTCTTCCCTAAACAAGCACAAAAATGATGCCCTTGTCCCCGACCACTTGGCCTTCCTTTCCTCTTAATCCATGACCCTTTTAAATTTTCTATATAGCATTATAATACCATTATTATATTATAATAGTATTATACATTGTGAGCTATTAGAGTGGGCTAGGCCATGGAGGTTTAGCAATGAACAAATGAAAATAAAAGAAAAAAGATGCAAACTCTACCTTCACAAAGAATATATTCTAATCTCCAGAGAGAAAACAAGAACCAAAAATAGTATTTAAAAATTCATGATGTGTTAGAAATGAAAACAATTTCTATATGGCATTTCAATTTATAAGAAATACTTTAAGTTTTCTTGGACCTATTGGGTCACTGGGACAAGATCATAGAACTATTTGTGTTATGTATTTTAATTTGACTTACTTCTTTTGCTTTGGAGTTCACTCAAAAGTGAAAGAGTTTGGGGTCACTAAGGAAATGAATCTGAGCAGCACATTCCAGTGTGATATTTGTTGTTTCCAAAGGCCAAACTTTGCTCCCCACTTTTAAAAATTAGTGCTACAGGATGTAAGAACCAATAAATTATCCTTTATCTGGAGTGGGATTCCTAAAACATTCCAACAGTTGAACACCCAGAAATTCAAAGGTGTAATATATCTGTCAGTCTCTGTCTTCTGTAGATTTTAGCAAAATATATAGGGCACCCACTACTTGTTAACTTGTTAACCTCATTTTATAATTAGCATGATACAATCACAGTAATAGGTGATCATGGTACTCCATAGAATTATATATATATATAACTTCTACAGACAAAGCTGACATGTTACCTCACAATTTACACATTTCTGTGATTATATGGCAAAAAAAACAAGGTCTTGTCATCTAAAAACTTTTTAAAATACTGTATTTGACTGTAGAAAAATAAATTCCTAGATAAATATCTGTATACCAAGTGCCAGATATATTTACTCAAACACACTGAAACATAGCCAAGCACATATGGAGGAGGAGCTAAATATGTTTAAGAATATCAAATAAAATTATGTAATTCTGTCTTTTGTAAGGGCAAAAGAAGAATAACAATAAATGATACACACTTTGCACATGTTTGATAGTGGCACTATTGGCTACAGTTTTCTCAGACATTTAGGAGGAGTTTTGGTAGAAAAAGAGAGATTCCATAGCTTCCACTTGACTCTCTCTAACCATGAATTAGAAAGGGAATGTGTAGATACTGTAAGTTGAGAAGCAAAATAATTCTAGCTCTATATTCAGTAACTGAGTACATAAGCACAATGTTTAGGATCAAGTGGATGCACCTTGAATTGGACTTGATTAAAAGTTACATTAATTGCCAGAACCCTGTGAAACATCTCTATGGGCTGATTGACAGTGATACAACAGCTTCTCACATATTTGTGTTAGCTAGGGAGAGTTTCCAGTAATAATTGATTTTTCTAAGTAGTTCTCAATCTCCCATGTGTAATTACTATGACAATTGACCTTAGATATCTTTAAAGGCCGGAAGGAGTATTTACAGCAGACCTCTCATGTTCTCACGTGGTTCTTCCTAATGATAATATCCTTAAGTTTCATTCGGAAAGCTTTAGGACTACATAATAGTTGAAATCTAAGAACTGGGTGAGACACCATGGTGATAGTTCAAGTCTGGAATATCTTCACAATGTAACTGTATATAAAGCCCCTTCCTCAATTATACATTTGATGCATAGTAGGGCCTTTGAAGTTAGCCTGGTAGTTTTTGAAAATCTGTAATCTATTCTTCCCAAAGTCTTTGAATACTTGTTATTTCAAACTTATTTAGCTTTTGTTTGCTCTGGGATAGGGCTTTCAATCAACCACACATACATTACTATAACTACTAGTAATGTATGAGCAACCATAGGGGTCAGCAAACTACAACCTGAAGGTCAAACTCAGCCCACTACCTGTTTCTATAAATAAAGTTTTGTTGGACCATAGGGCCAGCCATTTATGTATTATCTATAACTCTTTTCTGGCTACAATGGCAATGTTGAATAGTTATGACAGGAATCATTTAGTCCCTAAAGCTTAAATATTTACTATCTGGCCTTTTGCAGAGAAGAATTACCCACCCCTTAAATAGTGCATCAAATTCAGAATGTCCAGTATAAATACGCATATCTCTTCTCTTGCTATGTGGTGTCCTTAAGACTCTAAAATCCCCAGGATTTCTTCCCATAGACATTCTTGACATTTTTAGTAATATCATCTAGCAAAATCTTGCAATTGTTTTGCCATAGACATAATAATTCATATGTCTGCTCCACTTCAACCACTTCCAAGCAAACAGAAGCTAATTTGAGTCTAAAACTGGGGGCCATTAAATGAGGCCATAGTGAGGGCTGAAGAATAAGGACATGCCCAAAAGTCCCTTCCCAAGGTGGGTTATTATAGAGCATTTAAGCAACATAGAAGCAGACACATGGGAGAGTGGGAGAGGAATAACTATTGGTGGCAACAGAAATTCAGTGAGGTTTGGGGGTGGGCTCTACTGTGAATGGTCTACCTCCTATATCACTCCATTCCTATTCTCCAGGTCACACACTTTTACAATAATTCCCTGAGTTTCAAATAAAAGGGTTGGTGAAGCTGACAATTCAAATAACATTATAATTCAGCCATCTTTGGATCTGATTTGGGGCTACTTGCGGCACAGCTATGGACAACTCCTACTTATCTGATCATCCCAAGAGTTGAGAAATTAGGGAAGGCAGTTATTATCTTTCTCTAAGGCTGAGTACAGTTAGAAGAAATCAGCGTATCCCACAGAGCTTGTATTCCTTATGCCAATGTCATAACTCTAGAAATTCTAAGTATAGATGTACTACATCAGTGACCATGGTTGAAAATTTAAATAATCCTTTCATTACTGTCTGCCAGGGACAGCAAGACTCACATCCTTTCAATACAAGATGAATTCTTTTGCCCTGGCAATATAATCAGACCAGATAACTAGACCTGAATTTTCATTTCCTTGAGGGTCCATTGCCTGTAATTATGTTTGGCACCAATTTTTAACATGATGAAGATTCTTTAAAAAACAAAAACAAAACAAAACAGGGTCTCACACTGTTGCCCAGGCTGGAGTGCAGTGGCAAGATCTGGGCTCACTGCAACCTCTGCCTCCCCAGTTCAAGTGATTATCCTGCCTCAGCCTCCTGAGTAGCTGGGATTACATGCGTGCACCACCACACCCAGCTAATTTTTGTATTTTTGTAAAGATGGGATTTTGCCATGTTGCCCAGGCTGGTCTCCAACTCCTGACCTCAAAGTCATCCGCCCTCCTGGGCATCCCAAAGTGCTAGGATTATAGGCATAAGCCACCGCACCTGGACTACCACAAAATTTCTTTAACAAAATTTTAAAAATAATGAAAAAAAGAGGAAACTAATTGAAGCAAAAATGGAGTCTACTAAAAGACATTTGGATCTTTGGGTGGGCCATGAAGTCAGTCACAAATTCCAACATGGGAATGTTCCAGTGAGGATCCTACAACTGGCAAGGCTACAACTGGAGTCAACACAGCTCACCCTCATGATGCTAGCACTGGAGGTCAAAACGTTTTTCATGTCTGGCCTTGAAGTCCAGGTCATTCTGCCTTCACTCTTACCAGACAAGATGGATATGTATGGAATTTGCCTCCTATATTGTTCTTTTCTGGATGAGAGTCCCATATTTAGAATTTGAAAGACAAGGTCACTGCAAAATATTTTAGCTATTAAAAAAAAAGGCCACGAAAGCAAATTTCTGACTTCTGCTTCAGTGAAAAATGTCATGACATGAGAATTTTTTCAAACATAAATAAGAAGTGTTCAAAACTTGCTGTGTAACTAAAGGCATGACAAATTTTTCCCACGCCTTTTGAAAAAAGAATGGAGCAATAAAACAGAATTTTGACGTCTTTATAATTGTTTTAGTGTATTTACTCTAGAAACAATAATGTGTTTGCTACTCTTGGATGAATCATAAAAACTCCACATCTGTTCCTTAAAGAATTTGACATGATCTGGTTCAGTAATTTTCACACAGTGATTGTTGTTCTTCTTTAAAACATCAGCGAACGTATTGAAATGCAGAAGGCATCGACTCTCTTTCTATGTTACAGAGTCACTTTGATTTCACATTTATTAGAAATAAGTGCCATATTTCTAATTTCTGTATCAGGCTGTATTTACATCCATACAGTTTAAGTACTAATTAAGAAGCTTTTATGTAATTCCAAGGCAAACCTGCTTAACTCACAGTTAATTCTGTACATATATTCACAAATATATATGTGTATGTACATATTTTTCTTTCTTTAAACATAATGACCAGCTAAAATGTGTGTTATTGATCAAAAACTTTAACTTTAATCAATTTTAATAGAGGACACAATTATCATATAAAATAATTGGAGTTAAGGAGAGTGGACAATTCAGGATGAGCACATTATTTTCTTCTTAAAAAGTGCTCTTTCTGTAATGGGCTTGTTGGAAATAGAAACCTAAAAAAAAATAGGCCTAAAAAAAATGGTTGCTATTTATTCCTTTTCTTACCAATTTAATGTGCACTGCAGTATCTAGTCCTTGAATTCTTAGAGTAATTAACTTATTCATATGTAGTGATATTTTGCTAATGGAACAAAGCAATTCACCTTAAAAAGCAAAAATTGTTTTCCGTTGTAATTGTAGATGCGTATGTTTATTAACTTAGCTATGAGCCTCAGCTTAGAATATCAGCTCTGACCTATGAGTTGATCAGGACAGGTATATATGGCTTTTGTTTCTTAGTAACTATTTCTCTATTGAATATATTCCCTTCTTTCATGTTTGTATTTTTTGCCTGAGAAAAAAACAATTGGCTGATAATGTACCTAGTACTAGTTATAGGACAAGTATAATTAGTTAAACCTGAAATTCAATTTTAAAAATGTTTATCATTAGCACAGTTCTTAACAGACCATTAGATTTAAAGGTAGACTATGCATATATGTACATGTATTGTACATAGTAAAAAGATCCACTCCTGTCCACTTCCATCACATACACCTGCATCTGGATCACTAAATTAACATCTCCTTTAAGTTGAACCATATGTAATGACTGATTTTTAATGTTTTTAACGTATATAAAAATCAGTTTCTTGTGGTTTGATGTAATAAATCTAAAGCCATAATCATTCCATAGTTGTATCATGGTCATCACCTCAAATCAAAAGTGACATCTTTTTCTACTCAAGTTTTGGCTGCTGTAACTGCAGCATTTAGTAACAATTAAAATGTATGTTTTATAAAATGGAAAACTTAAAAATGTCTCTTTGAAAACAGTTTCCATGTATTTACTGTCTATTCCACATATTCATTTTTATTGAAAAAGACACATTTCTGTCATTCACCTGATCATCGCCTCCTTCATTTGCTGTGAGTAAATAAAATGTACTAAGGACATCCTTTGTGTTGGAGTTAGCCCCCAAATAAATAATATCCCTGGAAGGCAGTACAATTTTAGGAGAAATGTGCTTGCAAAAGAAGTAGAAGCAAGACAAGGGAAGTGTAAAATTGAGATTAGTCTAACTTTGATAGTATTTCCTTTCTAGCATGAAACATGAGAAAATAAATTTAGGATAAGTCCCAACAAATAGCTTACACTTAATTCAATCTAGGGACAATTTTCTGTACAGCTGCATTTCAAATATTGCATTTTCTTCCCAGTAGTTTATTCCATTTATATAATTGGTTCAACTATGTCAAAATAATGTTTTCTAACGGGTCTCACTATTTGTTTCTCTTTTACCCATGGAAAAAAAGTGAGATATTATGCATACTTATTCTGGTTATTAATGTAGAAAATAGTTTGAGAGCAGCTGTCATGATACTCTGAAATCTACATCCCTTTTTCTCCCCTCATCTGTTACCAACTAAAAGACTGTTTTCTTGCTCTTGCTGCTGGCCCTTTTTTGCTCACTCAGGACCTTTGCTTACATGTTGACTGAGCATCTTCTTACATAGTTTTGTGTTTTTGTCCTCTGCTTTGTGGTGGGATGAACTGGTCATCATTGATTATAGAGCATCCCATTAAGAACCTAGCCATGGCGCTGGCCAGTGTGAATAATTCTTCTTCTCATTGCTGTATTCCAGCTCATGCTGGCCTAATCACAGAGAATCAACTTTTAAATGCATAGTGAAGTATGTGTAAGAAGCTTCCCAGAAAGTGGCCTTAGACATGATTAACTCCAAATATTTCCATTACTTGTATAATTTTCTGTGTACATGAATGATGTTATTGATAAAGATTACTTTTTTTATAATTACCATGATTTAGTTTGCACATGAAAATGACAGTACTGTGATATTGGTCTGTTTATACTGTATATTTTGGACATTATACCATGTGTATGAGTTATCTTACTATTTTTTTTTGAATAAAGACACTCAGAAGCTATTTTATTTTATTTTTTTTCCTTTTTTAAATTTTATTATTATTATACTTTAAGTTTTAGGGTACATGTGCACAATGTGCAGGTTTGTTACATATGTATCCATGTGCCATGTTGGTGTGCTGCACCCATTAACTCATCATTTAGCATTAGGTATATCTCCTAACGCTATCCATCCCCCCATCCCCCACCCCACAGCAGTCCCCAGAGTGTGATGTTTCCCTTCCTGTGTCCATGTGTTCTCATTGTTCAATTCCCACCTATGAGTGAGAACATGTGGTGTTTGGTTTTTTGTCCTTGCAATAGTTTACTGAGAGTGATGATTTCCAGTGTGATGCATACCAAAGCCCTCAATGTCCTGTTAAGAAACTGTTTCACAATGGAAATGGTATGCACGCTTTCTCCATTTTCACTGTAGCTTATTTTATCCCAAGGAGGGAAATTAGCTATTTACAGATGAATTGTAATAATTTCAAGTCATCAGATTATTGTATGCCTGTTAAGAGAATTTCATATATGAAAAAAAATAAGACATTCAGAAACTACTAAGAGATATACATTAAAGCAGAGGTCAATACAACTATATAAAAAGAAAGTAAACCTTGGCTGAGTGCAGGGTCCCACGCCTGTAATCCCAACACTTGGGGAGGCCAAGGTGGTAGGATCACTTGAGCTCAAGAGTTTAAGACCAGCCTGGGCAACAGAGATTTTTGTCTCTAAAAAAAAATTAAAATTAAACAATTAACCAAGCATGATGATGCACAGCTGTAGTCTCAACTACTCAGGAGGTTGAGGCAGGAGGATTGTTTGAGCCCAGGGGGTGGAGGTTTCATTGAATGGAGATTGTGCCTAGGCACTCCAGCCTCGGTGAAAGAATGAGACCCTGTCTCAAAAACAACAACAACGACCAAACAACAACAAAAAAAGAAAGTAAACCCATTTCATCAAATTGGCAGAGTTCATTGCAGTGTAATCAGGAAACTATTTTCTCAGTTGCCAACACCTTCAAACACATTATATTATTGTCCTATAGATATTTGGTTACTTTAAGCATCTTTTTTTAAGAGTGTATATACATATATATATATAAAATATATGTGTATATATATATACTCTTAAATATATATTAAATAAATATAAATTAAATAAATATTAAATAAATACATATATAACAAAACAGCAAAACCCTACCCCAGTTTAATTCAACTGTGTATATATACTCTTAAATATATATTAAATAAATATAAATTAAATAAATATTAAATATATATGTGTATATATATATATCTATATATATGACAAAAGAGCAAAATCCTATTCCAGTTTAATTCAACAACCTCACATGCCATTTCAAGTTTTTTAGGCCCTTGTGATGTGGGAGCTGGGAAGGGAAGGGCATGGTCGCTGGCTAGAGCTCCATCCTTGGGCCTATGCCTACGGACCTAGGTGAGGACAGGCATTTCTGTGTTCCTGCCCAAACGTTGCATTTCCCAAGACCACCCTGGCCTGCCATGCCATCTTCCTGTGCCAGAGGCCATGGACCGGTGGAATGACTCAGAGTTTGGCCAGGGCGGTCAGAGGAGAGCCCGGCTATTGAGCAGCCCAACTCCAGGGGAAACCACCTGCCCACTCCATCTCCCCTCTGGCTCCCCAATCTGCTAAGAGCTACTCCCACTCAATAAAACCTTGCACTCATTATCCAGGCCCACGTGTGACCCCATTCTTCCAGTAAAACAAGACAAGAAACTGCGGGATACAGAAAGCCCTCTGTCCTTGCGATAAGGCAGGGGGTCTAATTGAGCTGGCTAACTACAAGCCATCTATGGAAGACTAAACTAAAAGATCACCCTGAAACACACTCCCACTGGGGCTTCAGGAGCTGTAAACATTCACCCCTAGACACTGCCATGGGGTCAGAGCCCCACAACCTGCCCATCTGCATGATCCCCTTGGGGTTTGAGCAGGGGGGCATTGAAGAAGAGAGCCACTTCCCCATTACACATGTCCTGTGAGGGTGATAAGGGAACTTTTCCTGTTTCACTTGGTTCCTGTTTACTCTTTGGTTGGAGACCTTAAGTCAAGCAGTGCTATGTGTGGCTTTAGCTTGCACTTTGTCCCTGTTTATTTCATTCCTCTACTCTTCCTGTAGCTATCTCCCCCACGGCCAATGGATTGGAGGAAATGGAATTAGAGAAAATCATGCAAATTCTGAAATCACTGGTGCTGCTGTGGTCTGAACATATGTACTATTCCATTTTATTTTATTTATTTTTTTTTAGGGTAGGCAGGGAAGCGTTGTCTCTTTTTCTGTCGCACCCCTTCATAAAATTGAACTCTGCTACCATTTCTGTTTATTCCCTTCAGCTTTTTTTTTTTTTTTTGTTTGGACAGAGTCTCACTTTGTTGCCTAGGCTGCAGTGCAGTGGTGCGATCCCAGCTCACTGCAACCTCTGCCTCCCGAGTTCAAGCGATTCTCCTGCCTCAGCCTCCCGAGTAGCTGGGACTATGGGCATGTGCCTCCATACCAGGCTAACTTTTTGCATTTTTAGTAAAGACGGGGTTTCACCATGTTAGCCAGGATGGTCTTGATCTCCTGACCACGTGATCTGCCCTCCCCCGCCTCCCAAAGTGCTGGGATTACAAGCTTGAGTCACCATGCCTGGCCTCCAGCTTTTCTTTTCTCTTTCTTCACCAGACCAGTCATTCTCTGGGCAAAAGTTGCCAAGATAACTTTTCATGTATGAATCTAAGTGATGTCCACACAAGGCACAAAAATGGCATCATGACTCTTTGCCAAATTAAATGATAGAAATGAAAACTAACTTATCTCTGTCCTTCCTCCTTACCCTGAAATCACAAGTGGTTACCTGATATTGCTAAAGCTTTTATTTTTTTCCTTCAAAAGGCAACTATTTTAATTATGATTATGGTTGATAGTCATAAAGAACATTTGGACTCCATGATCTATACACCCCTTGATGTTCTCAGCTCAGTGTGCAATAAAATACCTGCATTCTCATAAACTTTTACTCTTCTATTACCTTAGGTACTAGGAGAACACTAAAGAAAAGACTCTAAATTAAAAAAAAATTCAGAGAAGGACTCTTAAGGGTGATTATCACTAAGTTGTGTTCAGAAAATAAACAAGATCAACCAGGTTAAAAAAAAACAAAACTAGTAGAAACAAATAAAGGAAACTATATCCTGAATTCTAGTCTAAAAATTGAAGAATTTCAAGTCATTCTTTATCGCACTTTCTTAATTGTCAAAATAACTGTAATATCTACTCAGGCTGCAATTTTATAGGTGATAAGCAACTACCTTAAGCCATGTGACTTTCTGGAAATTTGCCAGTGATGCTATTCTATTTTGAAGAAAAATTATACACAAATTGCCTATATGTTAAATACAAACAAAATATTTTGCATATCAGTATCAATTATATTGAAGGGACGTAACATTCAGTTCAATTGATAACTCTTCTGCCTGGAGCTTTATAATAGTAGATTTAACAATTTTTCTTTTCCTTTAAGAGCATAGAAAAGAAAGTTAATAATTCAATTTTAACTACGAATAAACAAATAACTCACACGTGTTTTTTAAAAATAAGATCCTGTAAAATGCTCAGAAAATTTTATTTAATCTCTTAATAAGTGGTCCATGAGGTAGTTACTAGAATATAAAGCTACTTTATGTATCAGTCAATCTCACAGATACATTTAACATTAATCTAGTTTTCACTCAGGTATATAGAAGGATTTTCTTCATAAAATGTGTTAATCATTATTAGAAGTTTTAGGCATTTAGACTGAAAAATAATTTGGCTACTCTGTGGTATAAATCATTCATGTATGGTAAGCATATATTGCCACATTACTATAATACCAAGTCATCATTATCCACAAGGCAAGATAAAAACATATCCTGAATTCTGAGCATTTGATAAGAGTCATAATTTCCTAGAAAATAAAAACTGTTAAAAGCAAAATAATAGCTGTTTATACTCATGTCCTTATAAATCAAAATTCATTTATTTGCTTCGAGTGAGACCATAGGATAGAACTTGTTTTAAAAACAGATTGTCTTATACATTGGATTTTAATGTATGCTTTCAATTTTGGTAAGGACTTATGAATTAAAAATAGTTTTAAGAGATCAAAAAGAAAAAAATAAACAGTAATTTGAAGTCTTAAGCAATACCAATATAATTGCTTATTTCATAACAAATTGCTATGAAAAATTGATTTGAATTAACTACCTGAAACATTCAATATGAATTAAACTCTAGAAAAATAAAAATGTTCAAATTTGTCCTTTATTTCCATAATGTGCTTTTTAATGTTGGGTTCATGATTCTAACATAAAGCACTAGCTATGAATAGGCCATTTATAAATCACGTAGAAATATTCTCATTCACCGTACTCAATTAATTTTCTCCTTTATTTTCCAGACTCTCAAGTAGAGAGATTAATAACATAACAAAATTAATAACATACAAAAGCACAGTTCTTTATTGCATATCTTTTCTAACTAAAGGCAAATATATGTAAAACTTGTGGAGGTTTTTTTTTTGCAAAATGATACATAAATTTGTTGGAGTGTTTTCAATTCTAGATACACAGATAGTTTTTGTTCAGTATTTCATCTTTAAAGAAGATAAATGCCTATATTGTAAGAAGAGACATATATTGTGAGCTTTTTATCTATAATGAATAATAAAAAACTAATAATAATATAAAAGGTGACCATAAATAAGTATAATCTGAGAATGCATTAATATATAGGTATGTGTACATATATAGTACATACATACTGTGTATATATAGATTAGACATTTCATGGTAGATATCCTAAAATATTTATTGTAAAGCGGTGGAATTTTGTCGTTTCTTGCCCAGGAATATTTACTTTTGTATGAATGTTTTCACGTTATTAGATGATTGATAACAGCATGTTGGGTAGCTATTTTGAATAAGAAATTCATTGTGTTTAAATGCGAGATGATAACTTAGATACAAGGTAGAATGTTGTATTAGTCAGGGTTCTCTTGAGGGACAGAACTAATGGAACTCATATATTACATATATAATATATTGATCATAATATGATCAATATTCATAAATATGCATTAAAATCAATAAATCTTATGTCACATGATAAAGGAGAAAAGACATAAAATGAAGATTTCTTAGTATAAGTGTATATATGCACTAACATGTTTATGACAAAAGGTGGAAATACCCATGATGGTTACAATCCTCTTTTCTGCAGCTGGTCACATGGTCATAGCTGGTATTGGTGACTACCTTCTTCTACTCCTCATTCTGTATTCCCTTTGCTTTCAGCAAGCACCTCAGCAGGTCATGGTTTTTTACTTGGTGGAGCGACCCAAACCTTCATTTATGGTACTAGTAAGAGATGCCCTAAGGGATCTCCTATATTCCAAGTATACTCTTCCTTACCTCCGTTGTGGAGTAGTAGACTGATTTCATCTTGATAGTCAGGGTCAATCACCCTAGCCAACACTGTAACTCCCTTTTCAACCTGTTGATTTAAAGGTAAGAAGAGCCCAAAGTGTCCAGGTGGCAATGCTAACGTCTAGTTTAATGGAATTGTTGTGTCTCCTGGTGGCAGCCTTCCTCCCTCTGGAACTAAGACCTCTAAGCCAGCAGAATGTAATGTTGTAGGAAGAGGAAGCAAAAATTTTGCTAGTGGAGCATTAGAGGTGATGGTGAGTGGTGTCACTTCGACTTCCACCCCTTGATTCCCAGACCCCTGAATCCTGGCTATGAGAGAAACAGTAGCATATATTGGATGCTGATTCAGAACATACATGGTCTTCTGGAGAACTTTGCCCCAGACCTGCAAAGTGTTGTCACCTAGCTGGCATTGTAATTGTGACTTCCAAAGGCCATTCCATCTTTCTATCAATCCAGCTGGTTCAGGATTATGGGGAACATGGTAGACTACCGAATTCCATGAGCATGAGCCCACTGCCACACTTCTTTAGCTATAAAGTAAGTGCCTTGGTCAGAGGCAATGCGGTGGGGAATACCATGACAGTGAATAAGGCATTCTATGAGTCCACGGATGGTAGTCTTGGCAAAAGTATTGCCATTCTCCAAGATCCATCTGCCTTCTGCAGGGGCCAAATGAAAGAGTTAAATGGGGATGTGGTGGGAATCACAACACCTGTGTCTTTCAAGTCTTTGATTGTGGCATTAATTTCTGCAGTCCCTCCGGGGATGCGATATTGTTTTTGACTTACTATTTTTCTAGGTAAAGGCAGTTCTAATGGCTTCCATTTGGCCTTTCCCACCATAATAACCCTCACCCTGCCAGTCAGGGAGCCAATGTGGGGATTCTGCCAGCTGTTAGGTATGTCTATTTCTGGCAGTGGGGAAATGAGCATAGGATGAGTCCAGGGACCCACTGGCACCACTGTAAGTCAAACCTGAGCTAAAACTCCATTAATTACCTGACCTCCATAAGCCCCTAATTTAACTGGGGGACCGCAATTACGTTTTGGGTCCCCTGGAATCAATGTCAGCTCAGAGCCAGTGTCCAGCAGTCCCTGAAATATCTGATCATTGCCCTTTCCCCAATGCACAGTTACCGTGGTAAAAGGCCAGAGGTCTACTTGGGAAAGGATGGGAGAAAGATTCACTGCATAAATTATCAGGAATGTAGTGGAGTCCTTCCTCAAGGGGACCCAGCCTCCCCTTCATTCAAGGGCTTCTGAGTCTGTACACTAGCTCAAGTCTGGAAATTGATTGAGGGGCCATGAGTCTTTGTTTTTATAATTCAAATTAGCCTTTTTTGCATTCAACCTAGAAGTTTTCTGTTTATATAAATTAAGTAGGAATGCAGTAGGCTTTCTATTAATTTCACTTCTAGGAACCCCATGATTAATTAGCCAATGCCAGAGCTCTACAAGAGTCAGACTACTCTGATTGCTGCTTTGACTCTGCTGTCCATTATGGTAGCTATGCCCACCTTGCCTTTCGTGGTTGAGTGCCACCACTTGGCCCCTGCCACCTTGGGATCCAATTATTCCCATTGTATTTAAATTTTACAGTTGAGTGACTGCAGTTCCCACTGTTAGATCTGACATACAGAGAAAAGTAATTACAGGGCTCTTCAAAGATGCAGGTGCTGCCCTCACAAGTCTATTTCACAAGGCATTGGTCAAGGGTATATTTTCTGGACCCTCCCAGTAGGTCTAAAGTGACTAATCCACTCCACCATCTCAATATTCCTAAGCCTTTGGATTCCTTCCTCTACATTAAATCAAGGGAGATCAGGCATTTTCAGTTCACTCACAGTGGACCATGTTTTAATCTATATTTCAACTAACCAAGCAAATAAACTATTAGAACCTTTTTTTTTAACTCTCTGAACTGCACATTAAGTGCAGAGTCCCTACTTAGTGGGCCCAAATCAACAAATTCAGTCTGATCCAACTCTATATTCCTTCTACCATTATTCTGCACCCTTAATGTCCATTCCCAGGCCTGTTCTCCAGATTTCTGTATAAATCACAAAACTCAAGCAGTTCTTTTCGAGTGTAGTGCACCTCCCCATGGGTCATGCTCTCAACCTCACCTCTAGGGGCCTGCCAGGACTTTAGTTATAAGTCTAGTAGCAAACAGGGATGTTGGCGGTAGCTCCTGAGGAGAATCAACATTATCTTGCCTGGCAACTGCCTTGGGAAGCCATCAGTGTTGCCTCAGGCAGCTCAGGGTTTATCTCCTCAGACAAAAGCAGAAAGGCTGTTGGCACCATGGGTTGGGGAGGGGTTGTTGCAACTAATGGGGATGGGAAAGCTGTTTCTTCTGGCAAAAAATGTTCATCAGAGTTTACAAACTCAGTGTCCTCAGCTTCATCCAGGTTCCCCTCTACATCCCCATTCCAAGTAGAAGGGTCCCATTTTTTTCACATGAATACCCTCACTTTAACAGTAGACACCTGGCAAGGCTGTGCAGGCACCTTTAGTTGCAAGTCAGCCACTCTTATAATAAGAGCTTGTGTCTGTTTTTTCCAGAATTTCAGCTCTTTCTCTGCAGGAGATAAGACTCTCACTCAGGGCAATCTTACCAGATTTGAGGCTCAGTATCTGCTTCTGAAGCCAGGAGATAGAACCCCTGAGTTCATCACTGTCTTTCATCACTTTGTCCACTGAACTTGGCAGAAACCAACCAGCTTCATTATGCTCCTTGGTTCTCCACATATGGTCAAAACATTAAGTATAGAGTCACTAAACTTCTTGCCTCTCATGAGCAATCAATCAGGAGTGTCAAATACATTTATTTTGTATAACTCTCTAAATATTTCATGCCAAAGACTATCAGTGTTCTCTGTACTATTAGCAGTAGAGTCCTTAGCATTTTTAAGTCTAATCATATTAAGCAGCAACTCCAGAAACCCCAAAACCAATGATGAACTCCATCCTTAATATTCTGTTCCTCTAGAACCACTCCTGATACCAAACTCTGTATTAGTCAAGGTTCTCTAGAGGGACAGAACTAATGGAATACATATATATATATATATATATATATATATACACACATATATGTATGTATATACACACACACACATACACACACACACACACATACATATATATATATATATATATATATATGGGAGTTTATTAAGTATTAACTCACATGATCACAAGGTCCCACAATAAGCTGTCTGCAGGCTGAAGAGCAAGGAGAGGCTGTCTGAGTTCCAAAACTGAAGAACTTGGAGTACGACGTTCAAGGGCAAGAATCTTCCAGCATGGGAGAAAGATGTAGGCCAGTCCCTCTTTTCACATTTCTCTGCCTGCTTTTTATTCTAGCCAAGCTGGCAGCTGATTAGACTGTGCTCACCCAGATTAAGGGTAGGTCTCCCTTTCCCATCCCACGGACTCAAATGTTAATCTCCTTTGACAACACCCTCACAAACACACCCGGGATCAATAATTTGTATCCTTCAGCCCTATCAAGCTGACACTCAGTATTAACATCATAGATGTTAAGTTGTGGAAAAATGATGTGAAGAGTAGCAACTGACAACTTTATTCTGCAAAGGAGATTAAAACCTGTTGTATGACACAGTTTATTTGTACTTCACTGGCTCTTTTTTATTGAATTTGGTTCATTTTCCTTTGTATTTCTCTTATTATTTCACCTGCTTGACATTTCTATTTGTTGTTATCTGTAAAAAATATTATTCGTTAAATATATCAAAAAAGCATTTTCAGGTATAGAGTTGAAATGAGACTATGTTCCTTCTTCAGCTTTTTCATAATAAATTGTCTTTTCATCTTAATTATTTTGGATAATGCATAACAGTATATGCATTATTTCAACTCAACTTTGTGGAATAATATATCTGACATATAAACTATACCGAAATTTATAGCAAGAAATAGCAGAGTTCATTTTACTCAAGAAAGCCACAGCATTTCAATTTAAAGATACCTAATCGAATCTTAATGTAACTGTGCTTTAATTTAATTTCTGTTTTAGACTATCTTTAATCAAAATCCAATTGAAACTGTACTTGGGAAGAATTTTTGTTGTGAGTCATTTTATATAAGTATTTGAGACATCATACCATTTTTCCTGAATAATTCATTGCCTTATATTAGTAAATATAAATTTGACATAAAAGTGAAATATGAACTTTCATTAGGTAGTAAAATTATATAGCTATTTACTTAAAATTATTGACTAGCAATACATTAAGAATGCATTACATAACATTTAGGAAAATAATTTTAAAGTAATTATATCTCAATTCATGTATGCCTATTATTTATAAATTTTTAAATATTATACATCATAAATAAGCATGTCATTTAAAGTATAAATTATTCATACTGATGAAATGACAACATTGGCAAAATAACACACCATGCTCCTAATGAAGTGAATGAGTAAAATTAGACCCTTTGTTGTCCAGAAGTCCTGGGCATGGCATATAAATTTCTTGAAAAATGTCTATGGGATATTCTTTCTTTTATTCTTTTTAAAAACATCCTCATTAACATTCTGTGACTTATGTCTTTCCCTTGTTCTCTTGCTCAAGGATGTAATCTATTTGAAAAATAAAAACACTTTCATGCTTGCAATATTACTTTAAATCATTTCTATTATACCAATTAGTCACTAAATCTTGAAAAATCATTAATAGCATTTTTTTACCTATGTCAATTTTTATTGATATTGCCAACATGATGGCTGAAAACTTTTAATCGGAATGTAACTGCATTATTGCAATAGATATGTAACTAGTCATTTGCTTTCCATGTCTGCAAATTAAATAGGTTTATACTTTGTTTACAAGAAAAAGTTCAAGGCCTTGACATGGCATTCCAGGTGTCAGGAATATACCATTCAGGCCGTGGGCTGTGGTTCATGCCTGTAATCCCAGCACTCTGAGAGGCCGAAGTGAGTGGATCAATTGAGATCAGGAGTTCGAGACCAGCCTGACCAACATGGTGAAACCCCATCTCTACTAAAAATACGGGTGATGTGGTGGGTGCCTGTAATCCCTGCTACTCCAGAGGCTGAGGCAGGAAAATCGCTTGAACCTGGGAGGCTGAGATTGCAGTGAGCCGAGGTTGCACCATTGCACTCCAGCCTGGACAACAAGAGCAAAACTCCATCTCCAAAAAGAAATATACCATTCAAATTATTGTTATTCTTCCTCATAAGTGCTCTAGTATTCTGCAAGTTTCATTGTACTAAGTGCAGTCCAGTCTCACTTCCACAACTCTACTTATTTTCTCCATTGTAAAAACTCAGACATGTTTATCCCTCTGTATGTGTGTGTGTGTGTGTGCGTGTGTGTGTGTAGTATTCATCTACCTAGAACCTCGACCTACATTTTCATTATAATCAAAATGCTATCCTAAAGCATCAAGAATTCCTAACTACAGCCCTTTTCCTGCAGCTAATTAGGTTATGGATGTGCCTAACATCAGGCAACAATTTAATTCTTCTCTCCACACTCTAGATGTTATCTTTACTCATCTTTCTTAACATCTTGCTCCATCAAATTTTCTCTTATAACTCTTGTACACTCAGTGTTGCTATTCTTTTGCACTATATCTCTTAAACAATAAATATGGTTCAGCCAATGACATACTTACAATAACAACAGTAATAAGGAAAACAATAAAACAATAACAATTCTAAAACTTCATATTTTCCATGGGTCTGTATCTCTCTGTGCTTACGCAGCCATATTCTAAAAAAATATATATGCTGTCTCTAGTTTATGCATCATATATTTTTAAGCTATCATAGTTAATTTTGTACCTAAGAAGTAAACCTAATCGTTAGGTTTAAAAGACAACAACAAAACATATATTTTAAATATTCCTTTTACTGGAACTTTATGATCATTTGACATTTTTGCAGATTTCCTCCTTGAAATCCTTTTGTTTAAATGATATTAATTATTGTCTTCTTTTTGGTTCTTTTTTAATGATTTTAGATTATCTTCTTAAGAATTTTTATTCTCCTGCCATATAGAATCTATGGTCTTACATAGAATAACATCAAAACTCCAACTGCTTCACTCTAAATGTTCTAGATAAGTGACCTTTTCTAGACTTCAGACTTCACTGGCTAATTACACAGCTTTCATTAAAATCTTAATTGCCTGGCCGGGAGCAGTGGCTCAGGCCTGTAATACCAGCACTTTGGGAGGCTGAGGCGGGTGGATCACGAGGTCAGGAGATTGAGACCATTCTGGATAACACGGTGAAACCCCGTCTCTACTAAAAAATACAAAAATTAGCCGGGCGCAGTGGCGGGCGCCTGTAGTCCCAGCTACTCCAGAGGGTGAGGCAGGAGAATGGCGTGAACCCGGGAGGCGGAGCTTGCAGTGAGCCAAGATGGCGCCACTGCACTCCAGCCAGGGAGAAAGAGCAAGACTCTGTCTAAAAAAAAAAAAACAAAAAAAATCTTAATTGCCTGCTTAATTTTATTCTAATTCTAACCATATTTCCCTATTTAGATTTTTTAAAAGTTGCTTTTAACTCATAATGTACAAAGTCTGAATTTACTAACTTTCCTGCCAGCCTTGTCCCCTATGTATTCCTAATATGACCATCCTAAGTATAAATAGAAGACTATTAAGCATCATAGACTTTTTTATCTTTTTTGCATGAATTTGAAGGGTCCCATTTTCATCTAGAAGGCTTCCACTATTTTCTGATCTATTCCTTCTGCCTAAATTCATGAAGTTATCATTTCTCATCTTTTACAATATCCTCTTAGTTTTTCACTCTCACTCAATCCCAACTCTTGTCTGAAGTAAATATCCATATCCTTCACTCTACCCAGACTGATTCCTACTGGTTTCCTATAAGCTGGCAATAAAGCTGACATTTCTACATCACACAAGCCCCTTCTAGGTTTGCATTATTTCCACCTTTCCCAACCCAATCCTTATGATTTTCCACACTCACCCTTCATACTTGGTTATAGAAATATTTGCAGCCTACCCGACTGACTTTGCACATGCTGGACTTGCGCTTTCTTCTCCTTGATTTAATAAATATACTCATCCTTTAAAAGTCAATTCAAATACCAACCTCCGTAGGGAGCTTCCACTGTACTTTCAAGCAGAAGAGTCTTTTTCCTGTACTCCCAAGGCACCTTATTTGTCTCTATTAGAACAATTTTAGGTGACATTTATTGAGCAATGACTCTGGAGTGGAAATTGGGCCCCAAGGAAAGGTCAAATAACTAGTAACATTTGGGACAGTTTTCAGTTTGGATCCCTGACCAAAACTCCACTCCCACCCCAAACACACACACAAATACAATCACCACTAAGGAATTCTGATGCTTACTTACTGCATTTGCTATACATTTTTTTACTTGTTTGGGCTTTAATGATCTGAAATATTGGGACTGGATTATAATTATCCTTGTTCTATCAGCACCTAGCACCGTTACTGAAGCCTAAGGGAAGAATATTAAATGTTTTCTCATTGATTGAAGAATGGATGGATGAATATGTATGTTCGTGGTATATGCTAAACTAGTACTATTTTGATGACGGAAATACTGATATTCACTGAATGAATGAGTACACTAATAAGCAAATGATCCAGTGGAGGCAATGAAATCAATGAGAGAATGTACTTTGATGTCTTTCTCATTTGATTTTTTGCAGTATTTATAGTTTGTCATCACTTAGTCCTGGGTAAGGCCTTGCATGGGCATTTAAGTACTGTAAATGGGTAGATTTTTCTGTCTAACTAGGTAACAGCCTTGATAAAGGCTGAAATAGTGAATTATACAATTCTGTCCACAATGCTTAGAAAAAGGTTACATACATTAATACCTATTGAATGACTGACATATAATCAGATATCTGTTATTTATTAGTTTTCATTGAATCTGATGAATTTGAAAAATCTATAGCATTTCATGTTTCCTTGGGTGAGGTAAATTGTTATTACAGTAAATTATAACCACATAGGAACCAGAAGAAGGACAAAACATAATTTCTTTTCTTATTGTATTGTTGACATCTGTTCTCAGTCATTGGTCTATACTGTTTTGCTTTATTTTCCTCCTCAGGGAGGAATATACCAGTGTAATTTATTAAAGCAGTCAAATAATCTTAATATGCCCTTAGTGTATTTGATGTATCATACATGGGTGATGCTTTAAATAGCACCAGAGAGTTAATCAGATGTTTCAGATTTATAAAGGGAAAAATTAAGAAGATAATGAACTGATAAATCAGTAATAGACCTCTTATGAAGACTGAGACATTTGACTCTCTTCATTAAGATTTGTATTTCCTTAAAATAAAATTATTTCTTAAAGTGGAATCATCGGATATTTGATGTGACCTATTTCCCCAAACAACATTTAAATGACACATAAGTGGGTATAGAAACTATAGAAAAAGAGAAAACTAAAATACTTCATCTTATAAGACACTGTACAAATCATAAACAAAAATATGTTATTGATTACTTTCTTTAAAATGTCCATGTCGGTATACATAAATCACTAAAGGTTAAAAGAAACGCTGTGCTCTCTAAAACCACATTATATACCTGATCAAAATAAAGTGACTCTTCGGGAGGTGGAGCTTGCAGTGAGCCGAGATCGCGCCACTGCACTCCAACCTGGGTGACAGAGTGAGACTCTGTCTCAAAAAAAAAAAAAAAAAATATATATATATATATATGTATATATAAAGAAACCAAGATTTACCTGATCAAAATAAAGTGACTCTTTCTTTTATTAAAAATATATAAAAAGTAACTAAGATTTAATCTACACACATGATGAAGTAATTTCAATTATCTTCTTGATGTTTAATTATGCTAAAATCAGAACATCTTATGAATTGCTATTTTGATATATTGACATTTCTTAAAAAATAGCAATAAGTAAAGAGGATAATTTTATGTAGTTTTTTAATTTGATTACAAAGAAATACCTAAAAGATAATTCAGAATACATAGAATTCTGAGTAGTCAAGAAAGATAATTTTTAAAGTAATAAATTTATGTCCTAAGATTTCAGCAAATATATTCCAACAGTGATTCATGAGCATTGATTGCAAACGTTCATGTGAGCAAGACTTAAAGAAAAAAAGAGATTTTAATATTTATTAATATTAATCTGAAAAGCAAATGAAATTCAGTGAAAAAAACATAAAACATGTAAAAAATAAGCTTACAGAAATAAAACTGAAATTAATTGAATATTTTAAAGGAAATATAATTAATAAAATTATTCAGTTATACACTCATTAATACTAATATTAGTAAGTTATAAACCTAGTTGCCAGAGAGTTAAAACCTGTCAGTGGTTTTGGACTGGAAAAATGTTGAGAACAACAAAATTTATTCTTCGCTTTGTCTAGAGAAAAGACATGAAGGTGAAGGAATGACCTATTACTTGGGAAAATGTTATAACACTGACGAATCAGTAGGTTGAGCTACTACTATTATTAGCTTATATGTTCTATGAAAAAGAGTAGACAGGCAATCTTTCGTGAGTCAATTTCATGATGATTGCCCTGGGTATTACAATTAGCATCTTAATTTAAATCTACCTGTTTTGATTAATTTTAACACAAACTTTACTCCACTATTCCCTACCCCTTCCTTTGTACTATTGTTGCTATAAAAATTTCATATTTGTACAATTGAAAACTATTAAGATGTTATATTTATTTCTTTAAGGCCTTTTTTAATCACATAAGAGAAGAAAAGAGTTATAAATAAAATACATTTATCTTGTTTTCTTATTTGCTGATGTAATTACATTTACCTGTGTTCTTTATTTACAGACATGGCAATGAGTTACTATCTAGTGTCTTTCATTCAACCTGAAAAATTCACTTTGTATTTCTTGCAGGGCTGTTTGGGTAGTAATAAATATTTTGTTTCTGGTTTGTTTAAAGTTGTCCTACTTTCTTCTTCATTGTTGAAGGGCAGTTTTAGTGGATATAAAATTTTAGGTTGTCAATGATTTTTATTGTTTTAGATATTTAATATGACAACTTATTGCCTTCTGGCTTCCATGATTTCTTATAAAAAGCAACTGTTAACCCTTGAGAATACCTCGTGCTTGATGAGTCTTTTTTCTCATACTATTTTCAAGATCCACTCTGTTCTTGGTTTTCAAGAGTTTGACTATAATGGATCTAGGTGTGCATCTCTTTATCTTACTTGCAGATCACTGAGATTCTTGGATATGCGGATTAATGGGGTTTTAAAAATCAAATTTGGAGGGTTTTCAGTAATTATTTCTTAAATGGATTTTCTGCCCTGTTCTGTCCCTCCCATCGAACTATTTGTTGCCATGCTTGATAGTGTCCTACAGGTCTCTGAGACTCTTTATTTTCCTTCATTCCTTTTTTGTTGTTGTTCCTCAGATTGAATAGTCTTCATTTACTTATCTATGAGTTTACTTATCCCTTCTTCTGCCAGAATAAATCTGTTGTTGAGATCCTATAGTAAATTTTTAATTCAATTATTTTATTTTCCAACTCTAAAATTATATTTGAGTCTCATTTCTTATACTTTTTTCTCTTTATTGAAATTCTTTATTTGATGAGATATTATTGCTAGACTTCCATTTAATTATTTATGCATGGTTGCCTATAGTTTTTGAAACATATTTTTAATAGCTGATTTAAAATATTTGTTTGAGCTGGGTGCTGTGGCTTACGCCTGTAATCCCAGCACTTTGGGAGGCTGGGGCGGACGGATCACTTGAGGTCTGGAGTTCGATGCCAGCCTGGCCAACATGGTGAAACCCCACCTCTACTAAAAATACAAAAATTAGCCAGGCATGGAGGTGCATGCCTGTAGTCCCAGCTACTCAGGAGACTGAAGCAGGAGAATTACTTGAACCCAGTAGCTGGATGTTACAGTGAGCTGAGATCACACCACCACACTCCACCTTAAGTGACAGCATGAAACTCTGTCTCAGAAAAAAAAAAAAAAAAAAAAAAAGTTTGGTAAATTCATCATCTGGCCTGCTCAGGGTTACTTTCTGTTGGAATTTTTTTTTTTTTTTTTTTTTTTTTTTTTTGCTATGAGCTATACTTTCCTATTCATTACGTATATCATACTATTTTGTTGAAAACTGAACATTGGCCAGATACAGTGGCTCACACCTGTAACCCTAGCATTTTGGGAGGCCAAGGCAGAAGGATTCCTTGAACTCAGGAGTTCAAGACCAGCCTGGACAACACAGAGAGACCTCATCTCTACAAAGATTAATAAAATTAGCTGGGCTGGGTGATGTGCACCTGTAGTCTTGGCTACTCTGGTGGCTGAGGTGGGAAGATCACTTAAGCACAGTATGTGAAAGGTGATCATGCCACTGCACTCCTACCTGGGTAATGGAGTGAGACCCTGTCTCACAAAAACAAACAAACAAACAAACAAATAAATAAATAAATAAAAGAAAAAAGAAAACTGAACATTATAAATAATATAATGGGGGTACTCTGGAAATCAACCTTATTACCCAGATTTGTTGATTCTGTGTTTTTTGTTGTAGTTCTTGCTGCTACTACCATTTGTTTGTTTTTTACCTTAAGTTCTGGGATACATGTGCAGAATGTGTAGGTTTGTTACATAGGTATACATGTGTCATGGTGGTTTGCTGCACCTATTGACCTGTCCTCTAAGTTTCTTCCCCTCTCCCCCACCACCCCACTCCCAGACAGGCCCCAGTGTGTGATGTTCCCCTCCCTGTGTCCATGCGTTCTCATTATTCAGCTCCCACTTATGAGTGAGAACATGTGGTGTTTCTGTTCCTGTGTTAGTTTGCTGAGGATGATAGCTTCCAGCTTCATCCATGTCTCTGCAAAGGACATTGATCTCATTCCTTTTTATGGCTGCATAGTATTCCATGCTGTACATGTACCACATTTTCTTTATGCAGTCTACCATTGATGGGCATTGGGTTGGTTCCATGACTCAGCTATTGTAAATAGTGCTGCAATAAACATATGTGTGCATGTGTCTTTACAGTAGAATGATTTATATTCCTTTGGGTATATACCCAGTAATAGGATTGCTGGGTCAAATGGTATTTCTGGTTCTAGATCTTTGAAGACTTGCCATACTGTCTTCCACAATGGTTGAACTAATTTTCATTCCCACCAATAGTGTAAAAGTGGTCTTATTTCTCCACAGCCTTACCAGCATCCATCGCTTCTTGACTTTTTAATAATTGCCATTCTGACTGCAGTGAGACTGTATCTTATTGTGGTTTTGATTTGCATTTGTCTAATGATCAGTGATATTGAGCTTTTTTTTGTATGTTTGTAGGCTGCATAAATGCCTTCTTTTGAGAAGTGTCTGTTTATTTCCTTTGCCCACTTTTTGATGTTTATTTTTCTTGTAAATCTTTTTAAGTTCATTTTAAGCTCTGCATATTAGACCTTTGTCAGACGGATAGATTGCAAACATTTTGTCCTATTCTGTAGGTTGCCTGTTCACTCCGATAACAGTTTCTTTTGTTGTGCAAAAGCCTTTTAGTTTAATTAGATCTCACTTGTCAATTTTGGCTTTTGTTGCAATTGCTTTTGGTGTTTTAGTCATGAAGACTTTGTCCATGCCTATGTACTGACTAGTATTGCCTTGGTTTTCTTCTAGGGTTTTTATAGTTCTAGGTTTTACATTTAAGTCTCCAATCCATCTTGAGTTAATTTTTGTATAACGTGTAAGGAAGGGGTCCAGTTTCAGTTTTCTGTATGTGGCTATTCAGTTTTCCCAGCCCCGTTTGTTAAATAGGTGATTCTTTCTCCATTGCTTGTTTTTGTCAAGTTTGTCAAAGATCAGACAGCTGTAGATGTGTGGTGTTATTTCTGAGGTCTCTATTCTGTTCCATTGGTCTATATTTCTGTTTTGGTACAAGTACCATGCTCCCTAACTCATTTTATGAGTAAACTGGTAAGAGATACAACAATAAAAGAAAACTTCAGGCAAATATCCCTGAGGAACATTGATGCAAAAATCCTTAATAAAATACTGGTAAATCATATCTAGCAACACATCAAAAAGCTCATTCACCACAATCAAGTCAGCTTCATCCCTGAAATGCAAGGCTGGTTCAACATATGCAAATCAATAAATGTAATCCATCACATAAACAGAACTAAAGACAAAAACCACATAGTTATCTAAATAGACGCAGAAAAGGCCTTTGATAAAATTCAACAACCATTCATGTTAAAAACTCTCAATAAAATAAGTGTTGATGGAACATACCTCAAAATAATAAGAGCCATTTATGACAAATCCACAGCCAATATCATGCTGAATGGGCAAAAGCTGGAAACATTCCCCTTGAAATCTGGCACAAGACAATGATGACCTCTCACACCACTCCTATTCAACATAATATTGGAAGTTCTGGTCATGGCAGTCAGGCAAGAGAAAGAAAGCATATTCAAATTGGAAGAGGGGAAGTTAAATTGTCTCTGTTTGCAGATGACATGATTTTATATTTAGAAAACCCATCATTCTCAGCCCCAAAACTCCTTAAACTGATAAGCAATTTCAACAAAGTTTCAAGATACAAAATCCATGAGCAAAAGTCACAAGCATTGCTTTACAGCAACAATAGCCAAGCAGAGAGCCCAATCATAATGAACTCCCTTTCACCATTGCTACAAAAAGAATAAAATACCTAGGAATGCAGCCAAAGAGGGATGTGAAGGACACAAACCACTGCTAAAGGAAATAAGAGAGGACACAAACAAATGGAAAAACATTCTGTCTTCCTGGATAGGAAGAATAAATATCATGAAAATGGCCATACTGCCCTAAGTAATTTATAGATTCAATGCTATTCCTATCAAATTACCATTGACATTTTTCACAGAATTATTTAAAAAAACTTTAAATTTCATATGAAATAAAAGAAGACCCCATATAGCCAAGACAATCCTAAGGAAAAAGAACAAAGCTAGAGGCATCACACTACCTGACTTCAAACTATACTACAAGGCTAAAGTAAACAAAACAGCATGGTACTGGTACCAAAATAGTGACTATCTTTGACTGATAGTTTAAGTCCGTGTTTTTTGTTGTATGCAACCCCAGAAGCCTCTGTCCATCTAGCCTTGTTGTCAGCTAATAACAAAAAGACATAGTCCTTAATGCCTTGAGACAATAGCAATCTCATCATTTGCCAAAAGCTTTATATTTATATTGATGTAGATATTCACAGCTTCACATGTGTACCATAATCCAGATGTGGTACCATAATCTCTATTTCTTTTACACTCACTTATATTTCCTTTGTGTGTGTCCCATACTTTATTTTGTAGAATTAGAAAGTATAGGTGAAAGGTAGTCTTCTGGACCTTACCAGTGTGGAGGAGTAGATTTCTAATGACAGATTTACTCTAGCATTCCAATCTACCTAAGATTTGAATTTCTTCCTTACATTAAACTAGTAAAGATCTATCATCTTCAATTTACCAACAGTGGGCAATATGTTTATACGTGTTTCACCCAACCAATCAACTAAGCTGCTAGCACTTTTTCTAATTTACTGTCCTGCAACATTAAATGGAGAGTTTCTACTTAGTGGATTTATATCAATAAATTTAGCTTAATCCAACTTTATGTTTCTTACATCATTCAATCCTATATTTATAATATCTATTCCCACATGTTTTCTGGATTTCTGTTTTTATAATTAGAAAACTCAAGTAGTACGTTTGGAGTACAATGCAATTGCTCATGGGTCACACTTTGTACCTCACCTTTAGGGGCCTACTGGGACTTGAGTCTAGTTATGATTCTAGAAGCAAAGAAAGTTGGTGGGCATGAATTCTAAAGATAATCAGTATTGTCCTGCTTAGCACCTGCCTCAGGGGAGACCATTATTGTTTCCTTAGGCAATTCTGGGTTAATTCCTGAGACAGAGATGAAGATTGTTAACACTGTGGGTAGAGAGACCACTACCAATGGGAATGGAGTAAACACTGCCACTGGGGGTGGTGAAGCCACCTCTGCTGGCAAAAAAAGTTTCATCAGAATTTAGAAACTCAATGTTCTAGTTTAATTAGGATCTTCTCACACATCTACATCTCAAATTATAGGATTCCATCCTTTTCCAACCAAATGGCTTCTAACCATGGTATGATATTCCCTCATTATCTATTTAGTTAATCAATGTCTTTAACATATTTTAAATATTTTTAGCAAATTGATTTAGTGTTATTTGTTTATAGTGAGAAAGTTGGTTTAATTAGGTCACATACCATTATTGGAAATTGGGAGCTTTTATTTTACTGCCTCTTTGCTGATCTTTCTCTACTCTCAAATTATAAATCCTTCTATGACAGACAAGATACACTCCAAACTCTAAAAATTATTTATTCTAGTTTTATTTATCATTTATGTATTCATTACATACTCCCATCATTGAGATCTTAGATATTCCACAGTACACCAAGGGACCTAATTTCTCTCTTGTAGAAGTTTGTCTGTCAAATGTAATACACACTGGGGGAGTTGTGGCAACAGGTGAGAAGTCAGCATTGGCAGTCAGGGCAAGATATGTAATCTATCTTCTGTCAAATAGCAGAACTAGATTTTTCTGCAAATATAACTCCTCTAATTCTGCTTATTCATTTAAAGTTCCATCACTTTTAGCTTTCTTTGTGCTCTGGCTCATACTAATTGTAAATCAACCTCAGATCATATATGCTCACTTTATGTAATTTCTTGAAATCATTCCTAATGACTTCAATATTCTTCTTAATTCTTTCAGAACTAACAACCTTTAATTTTATTGCTACCATCATTCTGTATTGGCTTCTTATTAATATTGTTCTATACTAGATGATATTGTGGCACGGTATTTTTTTTTCTCTTTCCACCAAACAAGAAATTCAGTATGATAAAGTTATAATACTAAACTATGATTCTAACACTCTCTCCTTAAAAAGTGAAACTCTTCAATCTTCTAATTTCCAAAATTAATGAAAGTGTGTTTTATTTATTCCATCTATTATTATTTTCAATACATTTTATGTCTTTGTTTAATTAATATTTCTATCTCAACAAACTATCACTTTGTCTTGATTTAAAAACCAGTCTTTTTTATATCCTTTGTACTTAAAACATTGACATGTACCAGATGTTATGTAAAGTATTTTTTACACTGTTAGCACTTTTTATTCTCTACACATACGAAGAATTGTGTGTCCTGGCTATTCAGTAGGTGCTGCTTTTTAATAATTTTCTGTGTCTATATTAAGTTGTCTGAAAAAAGTGTTTAGGAAATGCACATGCTCACAGTGCATACTATTGGGTGCCAAGTCCAGCCTTAGATATTATGGGTTGATTTTGGTTTGCACGGTTTTTGTTTGCTTTGGGGGTTATTTATGCACTGACATCTGCTAGTAATTTATTAAGAAATTGGTAACTAGGTGGCAGATCATGCTGACCTTTTAGTATGTGATTCTTATTAAGTAAACATATACTTATGTTATTTATCGGGTAAAGATAAATTCAATTTTATGTAATTCCACAACTTGATGAAATATTAAAAAGCCATAATTCATCAAGCTATAATTCCGTATAGAATATAATATTACATGTGAGAAAACACAATTCATTTTGTGCATATAGTAGGTAAAGGGTTTATTGAATAATGCAGGTTAAATAATAATACTGAGTTTTATTTGACCATTGCCTCACAGTCTTCATACCCTATTACAGGTTATGAAGTTCCCAAGTGAAATTCAAATTGAATGCCAATAATAAAATTTGAATTTGAGAGGAAGGCAACTGATTTTTTACTTCTCTCCTTTTTGCTCTTTCTGATATGAAAAATAGCTTATGCATGCTGGGCTTAATACTTAGGTGATGGGTTGAGAGATACAGCAAACCACAATGGCACACGTTTACCTATGTAACAAACCTGCCCATCCTGCACATGTATCTCAGAACTTAACATAATAATATATATATTCAAAACATATCTACATATTTAGAGAAAACTAACTGTTCCAGATGTATCAATCATCCATTTCTGACCGGGGCACCTTCAGAGAATATTATTAGGTAGCCTAGTTGTGTATATTGCAATAGTAATGAGATATATTTTTGATAAGTTAGAAGTGAACCAAAAGATTAAAATAAATTAGATCAACTGAGGCAATTTGAAATTCTATAATAAACAATAATAATGAGAGAGCCAAATCATGAGTGAACTCCCATTCACTATTGCTTCACAGAGAATAAAATACCTAGGAATGCAACCTACAAGGGATGTGAAGGAACTCTTCAAGGAGAACTGCAAACCACTGCTCAATGAAATAAAAGAGGACACAAACAAATGGAAGAACATTCCATGCTCGTGGATAGGAAGAATCAATATCGTGAAAATGGCCATACTGCCCTAGGTAATTTATAGATTCAATGCCATCCCCATCAAGCTACCAATGACTTTCTTCACAGAATTGGAAAAAACTACTTTAAAGTTCATGTGAACCAAAAAACAGCCCGCATTGCCAAGTCAATCCTACCTGACTTCAAACTATACTACAAGGCTACAGTAAACAAAACAGCATGGTACTGGTACCAAAACAGAGATATAGACCAGTGGAACAGAACAGAGCCCTCAGAAATAATACAACACATCTACAACCATCTGATCTTTGACAAACCTGACAAAAACAAGAAATGGGGAAAGGATTCCAGATTTAATAAATGGTGCTGGGAAAACTGGCTAGCCATATGTAGAAAGCTGAAACTGGATCCCTTCCTTACAGCTTATACAAAAATTAATTCAAGATGGATTAAAGACTTAAATATTAGTCCTAAAACCATAAAAACCCTAGAAGAAAACTTATGCAATATCATTCAGGACATAGGCATGGGCAAGGACTTCATGTCTAAAACACCAAAAGCTATGGCAACAAAAGCCAAAAGTGACAAATGGGATCTAATTAAACTAAAGAGCTTCTGCACAGCCAAAGAAACTACCATCAGAGTGAACAGGCAACCTACAGAATGGGAGAAAATTTTTGCAACCTACTCATATGACAAAGGGCTAATATCCAGAATCTACAATGACCTCAAACACATTTACAAGAAAAAAACAAACAACCCCATCAACAAGTAGGCAAAGGATGTGAACAGATACTTCTCAAAAGAAGACATTTATGCAGCCAACAGACACATGAAAAAATCCTCATCATCACTGGCCATTAGAGCAATGCAAATCAAAACCACAATGAGATACAATCTCACTTCAGTTAGAATGGCGATCATTAAAAAGTCAGGAAACAACAGGTGCTGGAGTGGATGTGGAGAAATAGGAACACTTCTACACTGTTGGTGGGACTGTAAACTAGTTCAACCATTGTGGATGACAGTGTGTCGACTCCTCAGGGATCTAGAACTAGAAATACCATTTGACCCAGCCATCTCATTACTGGGTATATACCCAAAGGATTATAAATCATGCTGCTATAAAGACACATGCACACGTATGTTTATAGTGGCACTATTCACAATAGCAAAGACTTGGAACCAACCCAAATGTCCATCAATGGTAGACTGGATTAAGAAAATGGGGCACATATACATCATGGAATACTATGTAGCCATAAAAAAGGATGAGTTCATGTCCTTTGTAGGGACATGGATGAAGCTGGAAACCATCATTCTGAGCAAACTATCACAAGGACAGAAAACCAAACACCGCATGTTCTCACTCATAGGTGGGAATTGAACAATGAGAACACTTGGACACAGGAAGGGGAACATCACACACCAGGGCCTGTTGTAGGGTTGGGGGAGGGGGGGAAGGGATAGCATTAGGAGATACACCTAATGTAAATGAAGAGTTAATGGGTGCAGCACACCAACATGGCACATGTATACATATGTAACAAACCTGCACGTTGTGCACATGTACCCTAGAACTTAAAGTATATTAATAATAATAAAAAAGAAAATGTGGATATTTGATTCCCCTGAATTATCAAAATGTAAACACTGATTAGAAGTATGCTTACTGAAGAAAAACAAACATACTGGTATCAATGATTTACTCTAATCTTTTCAGCTCTTCCCTAATTTCCCATTTTTCTAAAACATCCCCTTTTAATTGCAGTCTTACAATTAATAATAATAAATTGAGCTTATTGATTATTGGCACGAATTAAAAACATTAATTAGTCACCAGAGTCTGGATGAACATAGAGCTATCTCCTAAATACCTAGTGGATATATTGGTGAATTCTGACAGCTAGAAAAATCATCATTAAACTATTTCTATGTCACATCACTTTTACTCTGGGGAAAAAATACTTTTTAAATTACACGTGTAGTTGTATCAGTCTTTGCTCATCATGACAGATTAACTTCAAAGTCTATTGCAGAACAGTTCTCTGGGTGGCCTTGACCTGACCCAGTTTCCCTCCTTCCTGTTTTGCTTATAGTTCTGAAGAATAACTGTGGAATGTGCTAGTAATGCAATTTGATAAAAAATCTTTGAAAATGGGGAGGAACTGGTTGGAACAATCCAGGTTTTGTTCCATCCCCCCCTAGAAACACGATATCCTTCAATGCTTTCTCCCAGTAGTTCATAAAACTTCAAGGAGTACTTCAGCTATGGTGCAAGTGGGCTTTACGTAGATGAGACCTGTACCTCATGCGCAGATTTTTTGAGCATGGGGGTGGAAGGTCATAGTGAATCCTAGGCTTCTATTGTCCCTTGCTGCCTGTCCATGAGTAATAAACCTGCTTCATGTAACTATTTCACTGGACTTAGACAGGTTGGTAACCAGCACATGATGAATCTTTTTCACATATATCATGTGGAGAGTCTTTTAGACCTAGAATATAAGGAGGGCTTTTAAAACTTAAAATGTAAGAGGCTCATGCCTCCATCACATATAGGTATCACCGTATCTGGAGTTGGATGTTGATGGCAAAAATTATTTCATAAAAATGCTATCTAACAGTAGAAATAAAGCCACTTAATTTTCCAGAGAGGATATATTCACAATTTTTTGCAGGCTTATTATTTATTGTATTTCAAAGCCAGAGTTCCCAATCACAGTTTACTTAGCACAGAAAGTTTATCAATTTTTAAGTAATTAATAGTTCTACTTCATTTGATGGTCTCTCCCTTCCCTGTACATGCTCATTATTATGGTTGTCAATTATCTTCTTAACCGATGATTTTAATAAAGGTAGCTCTACCATTAGCAAATTGCTCAGAAGCTGCTAATAGCTCTCCAGAGAGCACTTGTCTCACCCTATATCTCCCACCTTATCAAAAGGTCACATTAATTATATCACCCTTACGGAGAGGAAATCAACATGTTAGTCAGATGGGCTCACAATTGTGCTGCAGGTAGAACATGAGGATTAAATCAGGTTTATTTAGTGTCCCAAAGTAGCCCATTTACATTTAGCTCTTATAAATGCAATTAACACAAATGAAACAATAAATCACACTTAAATTTAAGAGTTTACTTTTTGTCAAAAGGCTAATTTGCTATTCTTTTAATGTTTATAGTTACTAGTAAAATATTATAAGTCATCAGATGTTGGTTAAGAATCGTTTTTAAAAATCTTCGTAAAGTGGCTCCAGAAGAGTAAGGGTTTTATTGTGCTTGTAGAGCTCTTTCATTTATCATTTCAATTTTGCACTAATTATGAACATAAATTGATTTTTGATAACCTTATCTTACTCTTATATGCTCTACATTCTTGGGATCACAGCTTAAGAACTAATTATGAGAAAAGCTAGGACACAGGCCAGGGAAACTGTATGAATTTGAATACCTCTAATTAATATTAATATGTATTACTTGGATAAGTAAATATTTTCTATCCCCTTTTTTTATCAAGTGAGTTCTATATGCCTAGGAGCCAATTTCCTATTCAACGTTCTTCTGCCATTAATACATTATCTTTCACACAAGAAACAATTATCCATTTGTTCATTTCACGAAGTATAGTCTTTAAATACTTTTTAGTGATTTAAATTGAGAATAATGCCACAATTTATAATTATTTTTTCATTACTTTGGGCAAATTGTTGACTGTGTACTTAAGTCATGGTCCCAGCAAAACAGATGGTGCACACATTTTAGGATAATTTAAGGATTAAAAAAAAAAAACATCATTTACACAATTAGAAGTAGACATAGGAAAATAATAAAAGATAATACAGTGGTAACAGGTTTTGGGTATCTTAGCCCCTAAAGATGTTAGGGGTGGAATAGGGCAAAAAGTAGTTTCAGAATGGAAAGTAGAGTTAATAGAAAGTCTCCCTTAAGAGGACCTGTGACTATTGGCTGGAACACAACCCATCCCAGTAACTTGGCCAGGAGACAGTCAAGGGGTAAACATCTTCATCTCACTCTCCTCTTTCCTGCCAATGTTGGATTCCTTTGTGGCAACACTTCTTAGAAGCAGAAGTGAAAGCAGACCATTGATGTAATACACATAGATCAGCTTCCTGGGGTAAATAACAGGGTAGAGAATGGTCGATAATTAATCGGAAGAGTTAAAATGAAGATGGTGATTTTAGAGACTGAATTCATCAATTTCTAATTGTCAGCTGGGATGAAATAGGATCTAGAACTGGAAAAATCTGATATGTGCAAAGTGTGGAAATAGGCAAAGGTATATGCATTCTTAAAAGAAAAAAAAGAAAAGGAGTGAAAAACTAAGAAAGCTACAATTTAAGAAGGAGTTTTAGACTCCCAAAAGATTGATATGTTTGGGAGAGAAGCAGTTTGGAAGCTCTGAGTAAGCAAGTGTAAAATGTAATATCAAGCCCACCAACTTGGAATCAGGGCTCCTAAGGCAAATCTCTCTCAAGAGCATCAGTCCTATGCTCTACTACTGGGGAAACCTGTCAAGTTACTAAACAGCTCTGAACCTATTTATTTTCCTGATGTATAAATTAGTATCTAACAGGGTAAAGCCACAATTAGGACTGAGACATAAGAAGAAGCAAATGAGAATTCTGAATTTAAAGTCCAAGTATAACAGCTAATCTTGATATATATACATATATATGTGTATATATATGTATATATGTGTGTATATATGTATATATATGTGTGTATATATATATATGTGTGTGTATACATATGTATATATATATTTAATTTTAAGTTTATATTTCTTTTCTATACACCGGTCTAGACTGTGGTCTTCCAATATCCGTTGCAAATTTTAAAATCGTAATTATTATTTATCTCAAAATCTAATAATTACAGGGCATAGCTACCCTAATTTTCACTTCCTTGTAATTAACAATTATATCCTGGATTAAAAGATATATAATTAGTTTCTGATTGATTAGAGAGAATCTTCTCTATATGATATCTTGAACCCAATTATAACTGTGTTTTTATTCATAGTAAAATAATTTAATAATGTCTTTATCACTACAGTGAGCCATTTAACTTAAAGTACTCATTTCTCCCATAGCCACATGGAAAATCTGTTAGATTAATTCCTGTAAAGGCTTGTTTAACTAAGTTAAATTTTAAATATATTATTTTTGATGAGATATACAAGCAAAGGAACTAAAAAATAATTCCTGTACAAAAGTGGCTTTTCCACCAGGATCCCACTGAACCTGAAATAATTACCACTAGGATAATTCCTAGGGGTTAAATTACTATCTCTTAGAGAATCTTTTAACCTCAATATGTATTATTGAAGAATAGGTGCTCCAGTTAGACACATTCATGCTAAATTGATAATGATGTGTCAATACTATTACCTAATAGTTCTTTCAATGTCATTACAAATGTCTTCTATTTTTGGACATGGAAAATGTATGTCTAGTTTGAGGGATGTTAATAGGAATTGATGTTTCACAGATTGGTGGCAACTGATAATACACAAACTTTTTATAAATAAGGCCTCAGAATGAATAAACAATATCAAAGCATATATAGTCACAATGTATTCTGTTTATCAGAAAAATATTATGTAATGTATTGGCCATGAAGAGAGCATGTGTCATGAAAGCTGATTTTTGATAAGGGGCCTAGATTTTAACTGGTGCTTTTGCCTACACACTCAATATAACAATAATAACATTCAGACAAAAAAGTGGTACCACGTTTTTCAAAGAGGAATTCCACACTGAGAGATGAACCAATCCTCATTGACTCCTGTTATTTGCAAAATACATTCTTGGATTTTACTGGGAAGGGAATACTTGGAAGCTCAGTACAGACTTTAAGAGAAAGTATTTTTGATATACAATACTTTGTTTCCAGCATCAAAACTCATTATTAGCTTTGACCTTGGGTCATAATTTTTCAGATTTTTGTGGAGAGGATGGTGATAGTATACTTATGTTATTACTATATGAAATAAATGAACATCCATTCTAATAGTAATAATAGCTATAACACTCACTGCTTCAGTCAAGCCCTTTAAATAAATATATATGTAAATATATATTTCATATATATATATTTTGTAGAGACTGAATTCATCAACTTCAGTCTCTGTTAGCATTCATTGTTCTAATTAAGGAAAAATTAGTATATAAAGAATAATCCAGATAATAATAGCTAATATCTAGAGAGCACTCATCTATGAGAACTAAAAATAATAATCCGAGTCCCAATACCCCACTTCGGGTTTTCTGTTTAAAATGACATTCTCCTGGTAGCGCAAGCCAGGAAACTTCTGTGAGACCTAGCGCTCCACTCTGGTTCTTCGTAGCCAGGTCCAGGCATTTCAATTAACTTCCGGAAGATGGCAGACCCTCCAGGAATGCCAGAGCAAGAAACTGATGTCAGACAACAGAGTGAGAGTTCAAAGATTCTTTGTAGCAGACACTGTGAATGAAGAACTTGAGGTTGCTAAGAGACTAAAAGCAAAATAAATTGTTTTAATTAAAAGCCCAGATCTTAGCTGGAGGAAGAGGAAAGGGTGTCTTCAATTGTGGTTTGGAAGGAGGTGTTCACTTAACAAGAGAACCTAAAGTTGTGGGGCAGCTGGCTAAACAGATGATTGGGTATGTTTGGGGCAATAAACCAAACTCTAAAAGAAGATGTGAACGTTAACAAGCTGATGGTTACTGAAACCTTGGACATTTCCAGAAAAACTTGCCTGGTGATTCTGATGGACCGGTCCTGCAATGGCCCCATGCTGGTGGGCAGGCCCCAGGGGGCACTGACATTGAAGAGGTGGCTGCTACAAATTCAGAATTTATTTTTAAGGAGCAAATTTTTCAAGGGATAAAAGACAGCCAAGTTCAAAGTTCAGCAGATGTCAGAAAATTTAGGCTTCCTTGGGTCTTTGAAAATCCAGGTTGCAGATCAAATTAAGAAACTGTATAATCTCTTCCTAAAAATTGATGCTACTCAGGTGATAGTGAATCCCTTTGGTGAAACTTGAGAAAGAAAAGTTGTCTGTTTTAATTCCAAGGTAAACTTTCATGACAGCACAGAATTCTGACAACAGGACCTATCTGCTGTGGATGACAAATTGGAGAATGAGCCTGATATGGTTTGGTTCTGTGACTTCACTCAAATCTCATCTCAAATTGTAATCCCCATGTGTAAAGGAAGGGACCCAGTGGGAGGTGATTAGCTCATGGAGGTGGTTGCCCCATGCTGTTCTTGTGATAGTGAGTGAGTTCTCATGAGATCTGATGGTTTAAAAGTGTGGCACTTCCCCCTTCTTTCTCTCCTGCCGCCATATAAACAATGCCTTGCTTCCCCTTCACCTACTGACATGACTGTAAGTTTCCTGAGGCCTTCCCAGCCATGCAGAACGATAAGTCAATTAAACCTCTTTCCTTTATAAATTACCCAGTCTCAGGTAATATACAGCAGTGTGAAAATTCACAAATACAGAGCTCATTGAATATGAAGTTGCCAGACATGATCTAAAATACATAGGACTGGATGGGAACATTGCCTGCTTTGCGAATGGTGCTGGATTAGCCATGGCTACTTGTGATACCATTTTCCTTAGTAGTGGGAAGCCAGTCAACTTCTTGGAATCTTGGAGGTGTTGTAAAGGAAGCTCAAATATATCAAGCATTCACATTACTCACAGTTGATCCTAAGGTTGAAGCCATCCTTGTCAATATTTTTGGTGGTATCGTCCACTGTGCTATCATTGCCAATGGGATCACCAAAACTTTCCAGGCATTAGAATTGAAGGTGCTCTGGAATGAACCAATGTTCGAGAGGCCCAGAACATACTCAACAGTAGTCTAACAGTGGACTCCCCATTGTATCAGCCCAACAAGGCTGTGGCCAGCAGGGCCAATAAGTGACGTCTTTGTCCTGATCAGTTGAAGAAATAAAGCCATTTTTTTTCCATAAAAAAATGGATTTCTCTCATCACTGTGAAGGAAATTATCTTACTGGGAAATGAAGGAGAAAAGGATGAGCAAGAATCACTATCTGAAAAATCTGTTTTTTTGAGACAGAGTCTGGCTCTGTTGCCCAGGCTGGAGTGCAGTCACGCGATCTTGGCTCACTGCAACCTCTGCCTCCCAAATTCAAACAATTCTCCTGTCCCAGTCTCCCAAGTAGCTGGCTCTACAGGCACATGCCACCACACCTGGCTAATTTTTGTATTTTTAAAGTAGAGATGGACTTTCACCATATTGGTCAGGTTGGTCTAGAACGCCTGACCTCAAGTGATCCACCTGCCTCAGCCTCCCAAAGTGGTGGGATTACAGGTGTGAGCCACTGTACCTGGCCTGTCCGAAAAATCTTAAACCTGCGTTTTCTAGAATAAGATATCTAGACAGCCTAAATCTGATTTTACTTATAGTCTTTATAAAAATAACATCCTGCATTCTCATACTTTTCTATTATGGTAAGCCTGCTCAATAGGCAGTGTTTTGCTGACTTTGGGGAGCACTATATATAGACAACTATTGTGTGCATATTCAGAATTTGAAATCAGGTCCTGGTTCACTTGCAAGATTTTGGTGGACATTTAATTCTACATAATAAAAAAAAATCACAGGCTATAAAAAAACGCAGACAAGATTACATTTAATGTATAAACTACCAAAAAGCCACAGCTAAGACATCCAAACGAAAAGCTATTACACACTGCAGCAGCTTTTACCAGTTTCTAATTCCAACACATTTGTAAAATCTGTGAGTATTCCAAAGCATATTTTACCGTGGAATATCTCCATTAATATACCATACGTGTATTTCATTATTTTCCTTAATATTGAATATACTGTTTAGCTCACACTAAAAAGAAAGCCAGGAGACTTATTTGTGATTTTAGAGTAGAAGTTTCCATTTTAATATCAAAACCGAAGAGTGCTGATTCTTACGGAAATCTCTATAATTAAGTCTTTTCAGGATAAGACAATGCAAAAGATCAAATTGTGTTGAATATCAGAATCTTCTCTCCTCCCTCATCTCCCACCCCACACCACCCCTGCCCCCTAGAATCTATCAGCTTGTGGTAGAAAGATGGGAACATGTAATCCAAGGAAATGTGACTTCTTTTCCATGATGTCCATTTTACTTGTGGGAAAAAAATTGAGACAAGGTTTCTGTTCAACTTTTGGAAAATGTTTGTCTGTATACATATTTAAATAAAATTCTGTTTGTAAACTCTATAATAAAAATACTAATCCAAATACTAATAGCTAATATAGATATTAACTATTATCTTTTAGATTATTACAAATATTACCAGTTTTCCTCTGTAAATATACTTGAGAGTCAGAAAGAAGGCAGAGTAAAACTGCGGTAGGTGCTGTATTTACACATTTCTTTCCCCTTTGGGAGTAAATTATCTTTTTTTTTCCCTTCCATAATTCTGCCTCATTACTCTGCTCTGAGTAATATTTTTCTTAGGTAATTGGTTTCTTAGTCGGGGAGGTAGGTACTATTCCCTTGGCTAAAAGGAGGCTTAGAATACACCTTTTAAGAAGTCCTTTTGCTTTGATAAATATTGACTGTAAATTTATTGCATGTTGATTATTATAGATCCAAAACAGTATAGGATAACATTATGATTTAAATTCTCATTTTAACAAATCTAATCATCTTCCAATGTCAAACAAAACAAATTAAAAAGTGAAAATAAAGCCATCAGCATACAAATTATTAGAA
Source organism: Nomascus leucogenys (assembly GCF_006542625.1). Classification (NCBI taxonomy): domain Eukaryota; kingdom Metazoa; phylum Chordata; class Mammalia; order Primates; family Hylobatidae; genus Nomascus; species Nomascus leucogenys. The sequence continues at coordinate 26,824,766 of NC_044386.1, forward strand.
ATATGGTGGTACTCTATCAATGCCATCTGGAAAAATTGTTTATGTGAAATGGTATTTTTCCCTATTGGTGATAGATTTTAGAAGTACACCCTATCAGCCACTTGTTATGGATGGAAAAATTATCTGTGGCAAAGATGTACATAACTCCATGTCTTAGCTGGATAATCATGGGTGAAAAGGAACCAAAGTGAATATAAGATGCAAGGAGCTCTGGGAAGTAGGCACAGTGTGACAATATTTTACTGACCGTTTATGGCCACCGGAGGTCATCCCCTGTAGAACATGCATGGTCGTCCAATTACCAGAGTAACCATGGTAATGGAAATGGATGTACCCGTAACCATGCCACTCTTTTCCCCAAAGCTTCTCTAGCTATTTAATCTGCTGAATGTTTGACCCATCAACAACAGGAAACAGCTGTGAATATAACTTTTTCTACATGAATGCAAATCAGTTACTTAAGGACAAGTTGATTGCATCATTCATCTTTCTCCTTGAAGGAGGCACCAGCTTGCCTTCACTGTGATTGATACATATCCTTATATGGCCTGACCTTCTCTGACCACACCGTCTCAGCCAAAACCACTATCTGAAGACTCACAGAGTATCTAATTTATCAAACGTAGTGTCTCCCATTATATTATCTTGGCCCAAAGAACCCACTGCATAGTGAAGGATCATATCAATGGGCATATGACTGCAGGAACCACTAGTCTTAACATACATCACATCATTAGGAAGCTGCTGACCTAATGAAACATTGAGATGGCTACTTAAAGGCATAACTAGCACAGCAGGCAGGGATTGATTTCTGGCCTTATTAGAATGATTTCCTAGTTTCAGTGTGTGAACTCATGTCCTTCTGGGGCACTATATCTCGGATAGAAAATATAGGTTCAGGAACAAGAGGATAGAAGTAGGAGAGACACCATGCCATTCTCACAATTTTTTGGTCTGGAAAGATTGGATAAACTATTTCTGGTAGCATGGTGGTCATGAGAGTACTTGTAACAGAGGAAAAAATAACATTCCTCCTGAAGTTATATCTGCTACCTGATTATTTTGGACTTCTTTTACTAAGAGACCAGAAGTGTGTGTTTATGGATTTCATAATGAAAAACTAGAAGTCACCAATATAAAAACAGCAGTAACAGTTGTGTATGGTAGAAAATATCAACCAAATAAAAAAGTAAAAACTTAATGAAACCATTGCTACTTTTATTTCAAAGGGCTAATCTTTCTAAAATAGAATGTGTATTATGTACATATTATAATGCATTATAAAATATTTATATATTGTAATAATATATTACATATTGTATGTACATTATACTGTGTATATATACATTATGTTTATAATGTATATAAATATATATGTAGAATTCAAAACAAAATGGAGAAAATACTGGAAGAGTTTGTTCCCCATAATGCAAACCAAATGGGAGTGATTCCTCCTATATAAACACTTAAAATCACATGGGAAGTCTTCCTCCTAGAATTACAAATTCAAAATTCACTGGCTCCCTATTTCTTATCTATAATATTGCAACTAACATAAAAATCTGACATCACACTTCATTACTAAACGTGAAAGTAACAAGCATTCTTATCTATTGCTCACGGAAGTGGAAAAACATACAATCCTACGGAGGATTTGCCAAACAAACGATTGATGCTTTTAGCCTTTAACAAAGTATTCACATCACTGGAACTGCACCTTCAACATACTTCTGCATAAATATAAAACTTTACACTCATTGCGTCATTGTTGATGTTAGCAAAATATTAAACAACAAAAATGTCTCTAGAGATAAAATTTATTAAATAAATTACAGTTCATGCACTCAATCCAGGACCAAGTGGTCATTAAAAATGAAGAGGATGTCTCTAGAATTATAGGGAATGATCTCTAGAATATATTGTCAAGTGAAAAAGGCAAGATGCATAAGAGTGTATATGAGTATATAATATGTACACTCAAAAACACAGATTTGTCTATTATTGCCAAAAGAATATTGAAAAAAGTATCCACAAACTATACAAGTTGGTTTCATATAAGGAGAGAAAATTGTTAAGAGAATAGGACAAGTTGTGGTACTTTTCTGAGTACAGCAATATAATGTAGTCTTGCTTCTGCATATGTAAATGTTTATACATTGAAAATAAATTTAAATAGAAGGAATGAACAGTCTTAAAACTGCAAACAATTTACAATGAATAAATTTAACTCTATTTAAATTAGTACTATAACTGCCCACAATTAGTACTGTAACTGCCTGGAGAAAAATATTTCATATTATTAAAGGATAAAACAAATAAATAATGCTAGTGTTATTAAGAAATCACACTTTTAAGGTAAAAGGGAAAAAAGATGCAAATACGAAAGTCAAATCAGTTACACATAACCTCTGAAGATTACATTTGAATTTGAAGTATAAATTGATGCATTATTTTTAAAATGTATTTTTTTGCCCTGGTGGCTGAAAGATGCAGTGTAACTCTGCAACTTGATACAATGAGACTCCGGTTGGGTCGCATTCCAAGAATTCATATGCTTATTTCTCAATGTTATTTCTACTAAAAGAAACTGAGAACTTTGGTAAATAGTTTGCTTTACTACTGGAAAAGGGAAAATATAAAGTGAGTCTGCCACATGTGCCAGGGCACACGTAAATAGGCAGAGAATATTGGAAGCATGTGAAAAAAAAGAATACAGAAGCTAGCTTGACAAGATTCCCAATGACCACATTTGTGAAAATTTTGACAATTTGTGACAATTCTTCTAGCAATACAATAAGTGCCTACTATTAACTGTAAAGTGTTAGTTAAATTGAATCAATGAGTCTGTAGAGATGTGTGTATGTGTGTGAGAGAGAGACTTAAAAACCACCACCAGAAGTGAACCCATTTCCTCACTTTGAAAATTGACAGTCGTAAATGAAATAATTAATCAGGAGGAATTCCTATTTTATTAAGAATTCAAATTCAATTACAGTTGAGGAAATAAAGTATATCAGCTAATAAAATGTAAAAAATAGTAAAATATAGAAAATAAATATGCAAGTACAAAAAAAGTAATTGATTCAAGTGATAATCACCAATAACATGCTAAAACCACTCAATAAAATGTTGTCAGCTAAGAAGATATTTGAAAGATCACAAAGTATTAGCAAACATTATTTACCAATTGCAAGAGGAAATCATATGTTCGTAATGAAGGGATCTGGGAGAAACCAAACTGACAAGTGTTCAACATTTTTTGTACTTACACACTGGCTAAGGGGACATTATATAACCTGCTGAGGTGATGTGATATGAACCACACCACATCACCTCCAAAAGATTCTTGACAAAATGTTTAATCTAGATATAATCTAGCATCTAGACCAAACTTCCAGTTTAAGAAATAATACAAATTGTGGAAGACTTGATAAAGGCTGGCTATCCAATGATGATGATGAAAAAATGAGTGGAAACTCTAATAGAATTAGAATAAAATAAATACTATAATAATAAAATGCAGTGTGTGTAGATAGATGGCTAACACACATACCAAAATGATAACCGTTGCTAAGTCTTAATGCTTAGGATATCAGGATGGGGGTAATATTCTATTCTTTCCAATTTGAACTATGTTATGAATTTTATTTATAAAAGTTGAAAAATTATAATTTCAAAACTCTTAAAACTGCTACAGATGAACTGTATTTTTTAAGCAAACGGTGGCACTTTTATATTTTTAAATTAAGGTTTAATTCACATACAGTTCACTCTTTTTGGCGTATAGTCCTGTGAATTTTGACAAATGCATACAGTCACATAATTAACACTACAATCAAAATGTAGACTTGTTCTCCAAAATTCCTTATTGTTCCTTTTTAGTCCCTTTCCCTACATCCAAATACTGGCAACTATTGATCTTTTTTCGGAAACCATAGTTTCGTTTTGCAAGAATATCAAATAAATGGAAACATACAACATGTACCTTCTGAATTTTTCTTTAATAAAAAGATCATCTCCAAATCAAGTTATCTCTTTATCAAATCTTTCTCATTTATTATTTGTTATTATTTATTTTTTATGGTCTTTCATTTCTAGCTAAATGATTTACAATAACTCTAACATCAGAAATGACTTAGTACAGCACTCACAATGTACAAAAAGTGTTTAGCTGACATTAAAGAGTGATAATGTAGTATTTTCTGTGTAGAAATTATTGGTCAGGATTTTCATATTGTGTGTAATCTAAAATTGGGGAGATACTGAAGTTCACTGTGGATCTGCGTAGCATGTAAGTCTCTGACTGAAATAAATGAAATATTACATAATAGGAAAACAGACATAAGTTAGTCATTTGTTAAATTAATCATTTTATAGCTTAGAGTTGAAATTTGTTTTCTCAAAAATTCAAATCAGCGAGAGGCATTGTCTAGAGAAAAAAATTACTTTAAATCAAAAATTTCACTTTAAAATGAACCTATGCACATATTTGCAACTACAATTAAAAATATATTATTGAAAATAAAAACTAAGAGCACGATAGAATTTAATAGCTTTTAGATAAAATATGGGTGATTTAACATCTTTAACTTTTCTAAACTTCATGTTTTAATTCTAGTTATAACTAAAACTAGTGTTCCATAGCATCAAAATATTCACACGTTTCTCTCAATTCTCTGAGATTTTTTAGACATTTTAGTCAGGAGATCAAAGGAGACCCAAATAATTTTTATGAAATACAGACACTATTCTCAGAATTTCTCTGTTTTCTATTTTTTTCCTCCTTATCTAGAAAGCCTAAATTTTTCATCACTTGGTTTATTTTCTTCACTTATCCAGCATTGTTTTCTAAACTGAAGTTATTGATTATGTGTATACCTAGAAGTTGATGGAACACTAGGACAGTGATCCAACAACTGAAACGTCAATAAATGGAGCTTAGTGATTCCAAAGTCACCGAAAGCACATTATAACCTAATTTGCAGAATGAGACTGTAAAAATGTTTAAGTTTGGCCACACAAAGTGATAGGATTCCAGTCTTGTTTCCAGAAAATTAATTTGTTGAATACAGAAGGTGATGATTGGGGCAGCTGTGAAGGAAGAGAGAAGGAACAGAGGAAGGAGAAAAGAAACAAAAGAAGGTCGACTTTCTATATAGCAGTAACTATAAGAAATTTGAATGGTTTATTCAACAAAATCCTCACAATAATTTTTTTTTTTTTTTTTTTTTTTTTTTTTTTTTTTTTTTTTTTTGGGACAAACATCTCACTCTGTTGCCCAGGCTGGAGTGCAGTGCAGTGGCTCAATCTCAGTTCACATGCAGCCTCTGTCTCCCAGGTTCAAGTGATTCTACTGCCTCAGCCCCCCCAGTAGCTGAGATTACAGGTCTGCAAAACCACACCCAGCTAATTCTTTTAATTTTTACTAGAGACAGGGGTTTCACCATGTTGGCCAGGCTGGTCTCGAACTCCTGACCTCAAGTGATCTGCACGTCTTGGCCTCCCAAAGTGCTGGGATTATAGGCATGAGCCACTGCACGCAGCCCTCACAATAATCTTATGAAAGCATAACCAACTGATTAAAAGCTTGGCCTCTGAACATTACTGCCTTGTTTTAGTCCCTGACTTCATTGTTTTGCTGTGTTAATTTGGGAAATTTGCTTAACCTCCCTGGGATAGTCTCCTCATCCATTTAGTGAGGATACATTTAATAGCTTTTGGATAAATTATTGATGATTTTATAATTCTTTATCTCAATTCCAAAATTCAAACAAATCTGAACACTAAATCCTTTATCTACAATTCCAAGCAAACCTGAAACAAATAAACCTGAAACTCAAGAACCTTTCACAGCTCACTTGGCAGCAAAATGAGACCTAATCTGAATTCATTTGATGGCAAGACCTGACCTGAATTAACATGAGACGCTTTAGAATCTTAATTTATGCCACTTAGTGTGACAATCTATGTTTCACTGAAGAAATATTAGTATAATTGCTAGTATTTGTTCCAAGTTTAAAGACACAGAAATGAATTAAATCACTTATGCTAATTTCCAAGGATTGAGATTTATTTAAAATAGTCTTTCCTCTTAGAGATTCATAAAAATTTATGTAATTTAAGCATTATTCAAAAATGAAATGTGGAATAAAATTACCATAGAGTCTATAGTTGGTTTGGAAAGTAGTATGTGAAACTAAATGGCATTAATGTTGCTTGATTTTATTTATTTTGTTGTTCTTATTTACTTATGTACTTTTTATTAAGTAATAAATAAATACATGTGTACTTAATGTGTGTGTGTGTGTGTAGTTTAATGTTAATTTTCCTGAGTGTGTTTGTGTGTGTATTTATTTATGTGTTCGGTCATTTTTATATCTGGAAAGTGAACAGGCTACATTTAAGGAGATAAATCTGGAGAAGATGTATCAAGGAAATGCTAATTCAGAGACTTAATGTGATAAGTATTAAAAGATGTATAATTTCAATTTACCTACTTTTGAACATTATATTAAACTATCTATTATTAATTATTTTCCCACAATGTAGTGTTTTATATGTTTTTGACACAAGGCTTTCTTTTTCATAAAATAACTTATGTGACTGAACAAGAACATTCAATTTAATGAGTTTTCACACTGCATTTAATAGGATATTAGAGGCCTAAGTGAAAGTTTTTTAAAAAATATAACAATTTGTATCTTTCTACTAAAAAATAAATGTATGACATTATTTTGTTGATATTTTTATTATGATGCTGCTTTGTCTCGTTATTAGGTACTAGTTTCTTTGCAAATCACATGAATGGAGCTAAAACCAGGTAAATGGCTTAAAACCACCTGCATTTTTATGTGGGAAAATTATTGACATATTAAAATAGAAGTCCTAATTCCAACAGTAGTGCAATATAAACATTTTGTATCCAAGTGCTTCAATCATGAAAAGTTCCCCATACTAAACTAGAAGTATTATTTTTAATTTAATACAGGTAACTGGATTTTGGATAGCTTCTTTAATTTTAGATTTATTCTTTGTCTCCAACTTCTAGTGTTTCCGCATCACTCCCTATCAGAAAATATGTCTCAGGATTTTTTGCAATCGATTTTTTATTTATACAGACACAGTTAAAATATGTATGTACACTTTTGAAAACTTTTAAAACAAATATTGTTCTCACATTTTTGTTGATTTTTTAATAAGTTGTCAAATGATTTTGAATTTTAGAATGTGCTAATGAAATAAGTAACTATTCCCAGAATCATAATATCAAGTGGTGGTTTTGTTTTGGAATGGGATATACAAATATACATGTCATGAATTCTGCACAAAATAGGTAATAAATGTATAAATCCAGTTGTTCAATAGACAAATAGCGAGAATACAATGTAATGTATTGTACCATGTAATGTATAATGTAATATAATATAAAGTATCCACTGCCTCATTCTAATTTCAGACTTTAAGCCATAGTTTCTAAGTATTGCTAATATCTTTGTGAGACTAGTATTTTGGTGTAAACACAATGTAGTAAAAGTATTGTTTTGTGATATTTATCTTCAATTCATATTAAATGTAACGTGGTTTCCTGCTTTGTTTTCTTTACATTTCAGTAGTAATTAAGCCTGAAGAGTCTACTAGTATTCCTCTTAAAACAAGATGAACATTAAGTCCCTAATTGATTACAAAAAAAGCTTCAAAGGAAAGCATTAATTGAATAAACTTTTTAAAAACATTTATTCAGAAAAAAAGAAGAACTCAATATTTATAGTACAAAATTCCACATAGGTTTAAAAAGAAATTTTCTTAGGCCAGAAGTTCGAGGTCATTTAACTTTGCCAAGGTCTGGAATTTTCTCAAACGTACTTGAAACTAACTTGGATAACTTTGAGTGTCCATCAGATTTTTACAGAAGACATGAGTTGAAATTGCCTGTCATAATAATGGGTATTTATCAAAATGAATTTGGATAGCTTCTTTAATTTTAGATTTATTCTTTGTCTCCAACTTCCAGTGTTTCTGCATCACTCCCTATCAGATTTCTCTCACTTCTATTTTTGAGAGCATATAGTTTTGTCATCGTCTAAAATGAGAGTATTATCAGTCTCCTTAGAAGATTTTTTCCTCTGGAAAATTATGACATTTTTAAAAAAATTACCAGATTTCAATATCTCTCTAATAATAGGAATTCTAAAATAGAAACTGGGAATTGCATTACCTATTCTCTTGATGTGCTGGATATTTTCTTTTTGCCCTTCCAGACCTCCTCTTTATCCTTTTTCATCCAGCTTGTGACCTAAGGAAATGATCTTTATCCAAGATGTCATTAAGCTTTCTGCTTTCTTATTCTCACTAAATTCAGTCTACCACAAGAACCAAGAGGAGACCAAAAATGGGAAGAGAGTAAAGCCAGGACATTAATACTAGGACTTTTCCCTACCTTTTGCCATGAGTTATCTATGTCCCTCTATGGGAGGTGATATTGCTTGTGAGATAGCCTCTTCAGATTATGTGACCACTCCCTTAATCTCCCTCTGCTCCCTGGTATTGCAAAGGCTAAATACTTTGCTGCTCTTTGTCAGTTTTCCCTTTCCTTATGCACAACTTTGGAAATAGTCCATTTATCCAACTGTCTTTTAGCAATTATCCCACTTACATGTGCAAACTTTTCCAGATGAAACTTTACTATTGCAACTACTTAACCTGTGATGCGTTGTTAAAAACAAAGCTACAAAACGAGCTACAAAAACAAGCTAAGTTCATATCCACAAGAGTTAATCTTACATTCCAAACTAAAAATATTTAAAAATATATACATAATCTTAATATTTTAAGTTGAGAAATAATTCCAGGCTATAAATATAAATCTTCAAAAGTAGATCTAGCTTTGTTTTCTTTCAGAGCAAGTTGCCCTGTCTTAATATGTGTGTTGAGTATTCTGTTTTGCCCCCCAAATCTAATCACCTTTCTTTGTCTTTCTGTGTGTCCTGTGCCTTATGTCCCAATGTTCCATTTGAGTTCACTTGCTCTCTGCTTCTAGCTGATGATGGTCAATGGCTATCATCAACAGCCAATAAGAAAGAAGTAAAAAGATACATAAGGATATTTATTCTGTATGCTCCTTCCCTGTAATTTCTCAGTCCTAAGGAAGGTTAAAAGTTTCCCAGTATTGCAAGATGCTGGATGCTTCAGCATCCTTTGATATTTTCCTTAGCCCTACCCACACTTTAGTAACCATCTTTGCCATAAATGCTATTCAGTTACCAATTGGTGTTTGTCATCACTTTCCTGCCAGGATTTTGAACAAGTTAGCATCTGATTCATTTACAAATTGATTTTTTTAAAATATGATGTTTGCATCATAAAATAATGTAATGGTTTTCTTTTTATATAGTAGGGGAGTAGAAAATTTTAAACTTATAAAATGGACACTTTTTGTATTCCACAGTCATAAAAACAATCTAAAAATTTTATTTTTACCCCCAAATTGCCTTAAATCTAAAATGCAACACACAATATTTCAAAAACAGCAATTCAAAAATAAGCCAACATGAACACAGAGGATTCCTATCAAGGGAGTTGAGAGCTAGGATGATCGTATGTCCAGTATATACAGAGATGTTTCATTTTACACAGTATCAAGACTAAATTCACAACAGTTTCCCTGTTCACTATATAATATATCCCACTAAGACAGTTAGTTTTATGGTCACTGTAGTCATATTATTACAGTATTATTTTAATATATTAGAAAACACGATATATATTGTGTATTATTTAGAGCATTTTTAGGCCAAGGTAATTGCTGAAGTCAGAAGTTGGATTCATTTTTCTTTCAAAGCTATCAAGAAAGTTGTTTTAGATTACATATAAGTTCTCTCCCAACATGGGTGAGTCTGTAATTCAGGATGAATGATCTACAAAGATATAGGGCAATATACTTATTATGTTAATTTTCTTTTTTTGAAAAACAATTATGTACCCTTTTGCTGCATGCAATAAATTATGATGAATGCTAAAGTTTATTTCAAAAAGATGTAGATTTTAATGAAAAATGGATGTCTGCAATAAAACTTCTGAGGGTATACTAAATTTGGCATATGTTTAATAAATATAAGATAATATTGGGTTTGATATGCTTCTAATTTAAAACATCAAATGATTTAAAAACCTAGACCAGCTTAAAAAATTATCCAAACTTCAACACTCCTATATATGAACATTTAACTTATATTTTAAATAAACCAAAAAATTAAAAATGAAAAAGCACCCTACCTATATAAATGTTTGTCAGTTTCTTCTCCTCTTGTAGAGATGATTTGTTAGTGATTCTGCTTAGAGAAATATTTTGAATTTCCAACAACTATTTTAGTAGCCTTTGGGAATCTAATGTGATTGGAGGAGATTCAGTATTCCTGGTGTAATTTAAGAATGATTGTGACAAGTACCCTTTGACACATTATATTTAGTAAATGCCTTAAAATGTTTGAAGGGTGTCAAAATATATCAATCTTTTCAAATATAAAACTCTATCAAAGACTAAGAAGGTAACAATTAAGGTGATGTAGTTCTTGAAGTTATATAACAAATGGCTTTTCACATGTTCATTTTTAAAATCAGTAGGAGTGTATCTTTAGATGCAATTCATTAATACATTCTTAAAATTAAATGACACCATTGTCCTATGTGAAAAAGATATTCCATTTCATTTCTTGTAAGTTTTTTCTTGCCCTCACTTTAGATACATGAAATTAGTAATGACTTTTATAATGCATTAAAAAGCTTTGGACTTTAGAAAGAACTGTATCCATTCTATGTTAAAGTAAAATAGTTCAAAATTAGATGAAAGCATCAAATTTCATTCTTTGTATGGATAAGTGTGCTGGTTTTCTATTTGTTGCTTCTAAGCTCCAAATTTATTCTTTTTACCTACTCTGCTAAAAAAAAAGTGCCTTTTTTTTTTTTTTTTTTTTTTTTTTTGCTAGCTGAAAATGAAACTGTGTCAGTGGAGGGTGCTAGTGAGATATTAACGTCTATTAAAAAAAGAAAAAGAACTCTGCTTCCTGGTTCTGATGTACTCACTTGGGAAGTTCTTGAGGCATGTATGGCTTCCTCCCACACCTGGTTCCTGCTCTTCCCACAGCTGATCCAGGGGACTTGGTTCCTGCAACACATTGTGGCCATCAATACCCAGTGGCCACCAGCTCCCCTTGGCATCCAAATTTGGGCAATTTTATAGCAAAGCTCCTCCAGAGAAGCTTCTCATGAGCAGCCTTCCTTGGCATACTTGAGGGCAGACTTCCAGCCAGCTCCATTAATATGGTACCACAGCAACTTCTTTGCCATCCAAGAGCCACAGGCACATCCTGGATCTTATCCTCAGAGACGCAGCTTTTCCTTGGAATAGTGGTTTCTTCTCATATCTGCTGTTCCTATATTCTTCACAGTTCTCATTACTTCTTAAGAAGCAATTCCCGCATTACTTAAATCTTCTATGTTAAAAACTATGTAATTTTCCTATTCAAATTACTGTGTGGCTTCTCTTTTTCCCTTGGGCACAGATTGAGTCAATAAGTAATTTGGCAGCATGATTCATTAATTGTCATTTCTTTCTGCACTTATCTGAATGCTTATTTATGCTAAAAGATCTGGGAAAGAATGTTCATAGTAGCCCTATTCATAAATATCCGGACAAACAAAAAGGAAACAACACAAATATCTATCAAGTTAGAATGAATAAGTGAATTTCATGCCAATTACAATGTCTTATGTTATAAAGGACATTTTACCAATTGTTTTCCCAGCAATTGAATAATACTCTGTCTCTCTTGAAGGAGGGCAATGTGTCTTGAAATGTATAGATAGTAGGCGAGTTTAGTTATAACTTCGACACACACTCTAACAAATAGATCTTGGCCGTTGACCTAGGTATATCCAACCATTTGCCTACATGTGAGTCTGTGAATGTTGAGGTAATAATGAAGTCTTGTCATTAAAATTTATTCCAAAAGCGTCCTGAAAATCTCCAGTAGCAACAGCACTATATAGGACATCGTAAGCAGCTCATTCAGAGTCTGAGACACATAGGAGTCATCGGGGTACCCCTGGGTTCTTCCAAATATGGTGACAAAAATCAACCAGCTAAAGGGCTAGTCAAAGGTGAGAGTTATGGTTTATTAAGAAAGGAAATAAATTGTAACTACAGCCTTGGAAGTAGTTCCTACACAGGGATTCTAGCTTGTGGACCTAACCTTCATTTTCACATCATTTTTAGAGATTATGAGTAGAGATCACATTAGGGCCTCCATAACAGAGAGGATCAATCAATGTAGCATGAGCACATTTGAAAGTTAAAATGGGTGGACAATCAGCACTGTCTCAGCCTCCTCTGAGTGCAGTTGAAGCCACATATTCCATGAATTCTGGAGCTTTCTACCTCCAATACCTGTGTCTCTCTGCTCCTGCTTATCAGATTCAGCACTTCCTACAGCACCAAGAGAGCTAGCCAGGTCCCCTAGTTTTGGTCCTAAAATGCTTGGAATTTAATGTTGCCAGAGTCAATATTCAACTAGTGAGAGGCAAAAAGAAAGCAGAGGCTGGATATTTTAATCTTCTCTTCTTTCCTTAGAACATTGCTGAGGTATACAGTTTCTCTGACATTTCTGGGAAGATTGAGCTTCAGTTGCCCACCTCATTAAACCACTCACAAAATTACCCTTTATCGGTAATTCTTCTCTCTGTTACTTTATTCTACCCTCTCACTTATACTTCCTGGATCACTTACCAAAAATATACCTATGCATAGTCTTTGTTTCAGAATTACTTCTGGGTAAAACGAAACTAAGATGACTCTAGTTGTGTTGCAAATATAACAATAAACTTACGTTAAATATTAATTTGGGTTCTAAAACTACATACCTATATATTGGTGCATCAACATTGTTTCAGCACGTAGTTTTTTTTGCTTTCTTCTTTGCAATTTCAATGTCTCATGTCAGACCTCCCCATATTGTGCAAAGTGAAATATTCAAAATCCCATGTAGCCACATCTAGGATTTGTCTCTAACAAGTATAGTTATATCATTATAACATTTCATCTTTTAATATAAAAGTAGTAATTCCTCTTGTTTTGGGGACATAATGTTAAAATTGCTGCTTTTAACTTTTAGTGCATTTTTGAAAAAGGAATAGAAAATCACGTACTAAGACCAGGAACTAATCTCTCATAAACTGAACAAATTTAAAGGAAAGTCCATTGCTGTCAATAACCATCCCATTAAGGATGCATGAATGCGTAAAATCAGGTTATTAATGATGGTTCTCAATGTAAATATTAGCATGTTCTAATATTATGTTATTTTGTAATCAGAGACATGATAATAGCTTAATTGGGAGTTTATAGAAATCTAATTTTGATAGAAAATTATATTAAAATTATGAATGAAAACTCTGTTTTGAGTCTATACATGTACACTGTCACTATAACTACATAAGACAGATAAGAATAATTTTTTTATTTCAAAAAATCTAGGGTAACCTGGAATTTATATATAGTTAAATGTAAACAAAATATGTGAAACTGTATTAAGTGAGAGGCAATTTTAATTATCTTTTAACTATCTAGGAAAAGCAACGTTCTGGTAATAAATATTCAACAAATTAATATTGACTATTTTCATTACTGAGACTTTGGAGATTATTTCACTGTAGATGTCTATATTTCCTGAATTTTCTTAATAAACTTCAGAGTATGTAACATGTTTTTTTTTAACAGTTTTAGGGCAGACATGATTAAATAACTATTAATTTATAAATATGTATTTGTCCATCTAGTAACCATTTTTCTCTTCTACAACTAAAATGCATTCTATATTAATCTCTGAACGTGGTTCTCTTTTTCCATCTTATATCTCTTATAATATTGGTGTCCAATAACACGTTCTGCAATGATGGAAATATTCTCATTTCTGTTCTGTTCAGTAAAGTGGTTACCAGCCAGTTATCATGAGCCCTTGAAGTGTGGCTGGTGTGACTGAGCACTAAATTTTAAATATTTTAATAAGTTGAACTTTAAATTTAAATAACTATAGGTAGCTAGCAGCTACCATATTGGACAGTACATTTTTCTGTGACTAAAAAACACGTGCAAATAATAACTTTGAATTACAATGAGAATTGAGGTTAGAAAAGCAGAGGTTGATCTGTTATTAAGTATGAAAACATCCTGAGCCCAGAAAATACAAAGTCTGTTTAACTGACACAATTCAGGTTTCATTATTTTTCTGGTGTATTTCGTCAGCATATTTGAATACTAAGGACTTACTTAATGGCTATTAAATATGTGCTGTATGTCTGCAGATTTTACTTTTATGTTTTGTGGTTTGGAAGTGCAAGTGGGGTTTGAATTCACAGTAAAACTTAATGTACCTTTGTGAATGAATGCAACTGTGTTTCTAATTGAACACATTAAGATATTGAACTACTTTATTGAACTAATAAGTCTAATATTAAGTTAAGCAATATGTCATTGTATGCTTAGAGGAACTGAATGAATAGTTTAATTTAATATTGAATACTTTAAAACAAGAACACATGTATTACAATTTAAAGTGGTTATTATTGCTGGGTCAAATGAGCTAGTAAGTTTTACACCTATGTGAGCATATTGAATTCTCTAGAAAATGTTCAGCATGAGAGTTTTTCTTTCTATATCTACATCATGTATAGATACAATTTTTGGTATATATAATATGTAATTTTTGCAAATATAATAAGTAATTAATTATATAGTTATTTCACTAAGGTATTACTATAAAATGACGTTTCCTATTATATATGCAAATTACATAGGTGCACCTTATATTCATCACAGAAATGAAGGAATTCACTTAGTGGGCAAATATTATTTTTACTCTCCATGACATAGTATTGGGAGAGCAGCATATTGAGAATTTTATATTTCCTATTTTTGTAATATTAAGCAAATCATTGTAGCATTCCTGAAAAGTGCTTGGAAAATGTTAATTAATTAGATAATTTTGTGTTAATCTAAGATGTCAAAGGGTATAAATAATGAATTAAATTTTAATATAAGTAATAATTCTATATGGTATGTATCTGTATATGTATAAGGAAGTTTTAATTTTAAGAAAAGTGTGGAGTATGTATATCTTCGGAATATTATAGTAGTACATTTATTTACTTTATATGCACCAATTTGGTTCCCTTGCTTTAGTGTAGTGTTATGCTTCAGGATAAATTAAATTTCTTTAGAAAAGCTAATAAATGAAAAACCCTGGTAGCTATGGGTGTTTCTTAGACCTTCAGCAGCATCCACTTCCCAGACACATTTGTCATAAGTGATCTGAACACATTTTTTGATGTTTTACTGCTAACATATTTCGGTCTTCATCCTGCACTCTTTCCCTTCCACCCCACATCTGGGAAAGCTAAGAAAGCCTGGATATTCCTTTTTTTGGCACTAGTGGGGGTTCAAACAGTGTAAGTGCCTTCCCATATAGGAATCCCCACTCTGGCCCTATCTTCTGACCATGAGAGAAAACTCCAAACCAGTCCTCTTTCCCTGCTTTCTCAAGCCATTTCTGGAACTGCTTGTGAGCCACCATGCTCTCTCCAGAACCCTCAGTTTGTGAGTAATACACCTTTTCATACTCTTAGTGTGTGTGTGTGGCATCATCCACTTCCACATCTCAACCACATTTTTGAGTTGTGGTATTTCCTATACATTAATAGTGATGGCAACAATTGGCACAATGATCTGGGTAGCTAGTGATGACTACCGCCACTGGTAAGCCTTCTTCCCTTGTTTGGCTTGCCAACTGGCTTGGCTGCCTGCTGGCGAGCCTGCAGTTGGAGCTGTTTCTTGCCGCATGCTTGCACTTTAAACTGTGCTACTTTGTGCTGTATTTGCTGAATTCTACCCAGCCTCTGTTATAGATTTAAAACTCCAAAGTCATAAATTTTGATAACTTCTATTTAGGAACAGAAGGATAGAATTGAATCTCTCTTTACAGTGCCCCTGGGTTATATGCCTTAGCCTGGACCTATTTGTGTATCCTAGATGACATTTTTCATCTCAATTCCAGCATAAGCCCTGTCTGACATTAGACTCAGGCTAGTGACCCTTACCCTACGACCACTACTTTTGTGTCTCAACCTGATGCTGGCTCCATTTAATAGAGAGCTCAGGTGAAAGACTTACACTGTGTGTGATACATGGTCCCATTAGATGGTTGGTTGTGTAGAGGGGAGGAAGAAGAGTCAGTATTTAGATTTCTGAGTTCCACGTTCTTAAAAGCAGAAGGATCACTAGAATTCTATGAAATAAATTCTATTGTTTCTGCTGCTACCTACATCTCTATCAGAAAAAGATCTTGAGTTTCAGGATTTTAAGAAAGCATACATGATATGCCTGTGATGGAGCTAAGAGTTTAATTCAGCCACTTTTATTAAAGAGGTGTTTAACCCTGGTGATATTGATTCCAGCCTATTTGAAGGAAGAAATATAAATATGAGCTGGGTAACAGTAATTATAAAAAGGAAAGAAAATAATAAGAAAATTCTACCTAAATAGAAATCTAAGATTTGCTACAATAATGTATGTAGCTAACTGATAAAAAGGCACAGATCGGCTTTTGTACTTCTAAGACATAGGTTCTAATTTAACTAGCATCTGCCGAAACGCACAATTGAAAAGGCTTCATGGCCTTAATTAACATTAGGGCTCAATTTACATTTGTGCCTTGGGATTCCACTAATTTTAAATAAGGTATTCCTCTAATCTTAGGGGATTATGGAACACAAAATAGGGAACAAATAGATATTCCTCACCTTAACTATTATATTGCCTTGCCTAAATCCTTGATGGTTATGGTACCCATTGCCATAAAATATTCTTGAGTATGGCTAAAGGCACTTTGATCAAATGAGTAATGAATTAAAATTAAAATAAGTCTTTGGCACTTGCAAATTGGCTTAAAAAAAATGAAACTCCATTGTTCTTCCACTATGTTAAAATAGTTAACATGGCACAATGTAAAGTCAATCAGGGATTGAAATCAATCATAATAGGCCTATTCAGAGAAAGGGTGATTAGTTTCATTACTTCCACGTTTATAGCCCAAGCTAGGCTCTTCTTAAACAGTTGATTACCACAAGCTTAACACCTCTTAATGCTGTGAACCAACATCCTCTCAGATAAAAAAACAAAAGATGCTTTTACCTGTGTACCCATGGGATTCTTCAGCAGCTTCGATGTTTTACACAGTCTTTACTGCCAGGATCTTAAACATGCCCAACTTTCTCCAGGAGCACAGGTGTAACCTTACTGACAACATCCTCCTCCAGAGGAGATTCATTTGACATGCTCATTCAGTACACAAAGATACTCAAAAAGGAGTTCAAAAACAAAATAAAATGAGGAATTGCCCCACACATAGTACAAAGCCTACTATCCTGTTTAAATTTCTGAAAATTATTTGGTAAACTGAGGGACACTGCATCCCTGACACTATCAAAAAAGCACTATTGACCTTTTTATCACCCACAATGTTAAAACAAGCCAAACATCTTTTAGGCATTTTTTTTGTGCTCTGGAGGCAAAATATTTATCATTTACAAATTTTGCTTAGGATTATTTATATTGTCATTCATCGTTACTTGCAAATCAGCCTACCTTGCATACAACCCCCTCCAACAAAGGGTGCTAAACATCTGTAAAAATCACAATAAAACAGCCACTCCCATTTCCGTCCCCAGAGACTACTTCACTATAGCATCTTTATAAACCTTCTCTAATGGTTCCCAGAGGCTTTGTTCCATAAGTTTATCGCAATATTTTGTGTATGAGTTTCTTATGTAATAAACTGTACTACCTGGCCTCACAGTATAGGTCATTAAAGAGACAATTCTTGGTCACATACTGTACTCTCTTGAAAACAGAGGCTCTTACAGACCCAAGATCCTTGACCTGTCATACCCAGCTACCTACTCTGCCTTAGGTCATGGAAGAAGCAACCCAAAAGCTTAGCACAGCTGTTGAACTCCCTTGCTATTGAAGCTCTCTTTGTTCAAAGATGGAGCAAAATGTGATCCTTCTTTCACATCTCACCTGCAATAGTACGTAGCCTCCACTTTCTTTGACAGATATTATGTTGCTGGAGAAGGTCACTCCTCAGTCCTCTTGGCTACCTAGGGAGCCCCCTGGGATCAACTGAATTAATAACAAATGGAATTACTGTAATTTTCAGATGGCATCTAGAGGAAACCAAATATTTTACCCCAAAAGATATTTCTTTGAGTTATGTTGAGATGGCTGTTCTGAGGGCCTGCAAACAGTAGTAGCCCTGCAAAACTGTCTTTCGCGGGGGAGATTTGCATCTGTAGAGAAAATATGCATTATGCAATCAGCCTTTCTCTGAAGGCCCTCCCTTGTCCAGATCTAGGAAAGATTAACTGAAGGTCTGATAGCTTTGAAGCCCTAAAAGAAACATTTACCATATTTTCTCCCTGAGGGTTAATACCTGTGAGAGATTTCATCTGCTTTACAAGACCGTATTTGCTAGACAGGCATCCTCTTTTCTTCTATCCCACAGCCTGTTTTGCTGCCATAACCTGTACTGTCTTGCTCCAAGGCCCCCATTTTTTTTATGTAACTCCTGTGCATGCTAATACATTTGTAAGCTTTTTCCTTTTAATCTGCCTTTTGTCAGGTGACTTTTGAAAAAACTTTCAGAAAGCAAAGGGAAGCCTTGGCACCTACACATTGCCATAATCACATGTGATGGAGCTCATGGAGAATTAGTGCTTTCCATCCTTTAACTAGGACATCCTAATAAAGATGGGACCCAAGGTCAGCACAATTAAGGCGATTTTTGATATATGATCAAAAACTAACAGTGGCATATTGATACAAGTATATAATATACCTATATGTATATATGTCATTGCTAAGCAAAAACAAAATTATAGCAAAACAGAAACACAGCAACAAAAATCTCTATTACATGCAGCAACATGAATGACTCAAAAAATATGCTGACCAATAGAAAATACACAAAACAATATATACATGAAAGCTCATTTTTGTTTTTTAATGTGTAATAACAGCATTATTTTCTGTAGAAAATGTTTTCATATGTAGGAAATATATACTTTGAAGTTTCATAATATGCATGACATGCAGAAAATATAAAATGGTTCAGCCATGTCATTAAATAAATGAATAAATAAATGATACACTGATAGATATAATTGTATAAAGGCACATCTAACACAATAATTAACAATTTTATAACCTACTTTTTTTTTTTTTTTTTTTGAGATGGAGTTTCACTCTTGTTGCCCAGGCTGGAGTGCTGTGGTGCTATCTCAGCTCACTGCAACCTCTGCCTCCTGGATTCAGGCGATTCTCCTGTCTCAGCCTTCCTGAGTAGCTGGGATTACAGGCATGCGCCACCACGCCTGGCTAATTTTGTATTTTTAGTAAAGATGGAGTTTCTCCATGTTGGTCAGGCTGGTCTCGAACTTTCGACCTCAGATGATCTACCCGCCTCGGCCTCCCAAAATGCTGGGATTACAGGCATAAACCACCACGCCCAGCCTAACCTAACTACTTTTTTAAACTTTTCTGACTTTATTAATATTTGAAGAACAATTGGAAGGAGTGTAAGAGGAAAAGTAACCAATTTCAATTAATTTGTGAAAGTGAGAACTCAGATAATATAAAAACCAGTAGATCTGAATAATTTTATATTAAACTATACATTGAGTATTTAGAATAAAAAGGCTTTGTTTTTTATACTTTGGGTTTTTTTTTGATTACTCTTAAATTGTGTAGGTCCATTCAGATGAAGATTTTATTTTTATTTTTATTTATTTATTTATTTATTTATTTATTTATTTTTGAGATGGAGTCTTACTCTGTCTCCCAGGCTGGAGTGCAATGGTACGATCTCCGCTCACTGAAGCCTCTGCCTCCTGGGTTCAAGTGACTCTTGTGCCTCAGACTCTTGAATAGCTGGGATTACAGTCGTGTGCCACCACACCTGGCTAATTTTTATATTTTTAGTAGAGACACGGTTTCACCACATTGGCCAGGCTGGTCTCAAACTCCTGACATCATATGATCCTCCTGCCTCAGCCTCCCCAAGTGCTGGGATTACAGGCATGAGCCACCATGCCCTGCCTGCCCATACAGAGACTTTTATATGTAATAGTTATATTGGTTTTTTTAATTCCATGTCTTCTGTACCATATATTTAACTTTCCTCCATTTTCTTCTATATATAAAATTATCATCTTCTGAGATTTCTTTATTCTGTTCAAAGAAATTCACTTCATTTCTGCTTTGACCACAAGATGTCTCCTGCCACCTTGACTTCAGTAAATGGTAATTTAAACTGCTAGTAACATCGTATTTAATAACATTTTATTTTAAAAATTCTATATATCTTAGTGATGATTCTCTACAGATACTAGAGAGAATTCCTTCTGAAATAAACTGATTAGAAAAAAAACTGATCACTTTTTCACTTAACATAAAAAACTACATGACCTCACTCATATGTGGAATGTAAAAACTGCATCTCCTGGAAGTAAAGCGTAGAATAGTGGTTACTAGAGGATGGAGACGCAGAGAGGACTGGCCGACAGTGAGACATTGGTCAATGGATTCAAAGCCACAGTCAGACAGGAGAAATGAGTTCTGCTGGTCTATTGTATAATGAGATGAGTAGTTACCAATAGTGTATTGTATATTTTTAAATAGTTAAAAGAGAGGTTTTTGAATGGTCTCATCATAAATAAATGGCAAATGTGTTTAAGATGATAGATATGCTAATTACCCTATTTTGATCATTACACAGTTTATATACATATGGCAACATCACATTGTACCCCATAAATATGCACAGTTATTAAGTGTTGATTATATTTTTTCTTTTCTTTTTCTCTTTTTTCTTTCTTTTTTTGAGACGGGGTCTCACTCTGTCGCCCAGGCTGAAGTGCAGTGGTGCCATCTCAGCTCACTGCAACCTCCACCTCCCTGGTTCAAACAACTTCCCTGCCTCAGCCTCCTGACTCTTGAGTAGAGTAGCTGGAATTACAGGCACATGCCACCACCCTGGCTAATTTTTTTGTATTTTTAGTAGAGACAGGGTTTCACCATGTTGGCCAGACTGCTCTTGAACTTCTGACCTCAGGCAATCCACCCACTTTGGCCTCCCAAAGTGCTGGAATTACAGACGTGAGCCACCGTGCCTGGCCAATTATATTTTTTCAAAAATTTCAATACTTATAAAATCTTAAAAACACCACGCACTAAGGAATTAATATAATCACAGTTGTATAGAATGTGCCTCCCCAAAACTTATGCTGTTTAGAGAAATTTTAAAACACCTAAATAAATGGAAAGACAAAAAATGAAAAAAAAAAAAGATACTACTACAATACAAACAAGCAAACAAAACACACTTTCGATTTCCTTACGGCTTAGTAAACATGAATTCAAAATGAGAAGTTTTACTAGGTGTCAATTTCATGGCAAGCCCTGCGATGCCTGTTAGAACCAGGAAAGTGTACTTTCAGGCAAGGCAGATATGACTATGTGGTATATCTTTTTTCCAAGATGGAATCTTGCTCTTTTGTCCAGGCTAGAGTGCAGTAACGCGATCTCTGCTCGCTGCACCCTTCACCTCCCAGGTTCAAGCAATTCTCCTGCCCCAGTGTCCTGAGTAGCTGGGATTACAGGCGCTCGCCACCACACCCGGCTAATTTTTTGAATTTTTAGTACAGACAGGGTTTCACCATGTTGATCAGGCTGGTCTTGAACTCCTGACGTCGTGATCCACCCACCTCGGCCTCCCAAAGTGCTGGGATTACAGGCTTGAGCCACCGCGCCCGGCCTTATGACACCATTTTGTAATGTCTGTCTCTTCTTTGTTTTATGCTGTTCTATAGACCTGAAAGATACAAAGGTTTATCAGAGGCATTCTCATCAGCTAATCATTTAATATGTTAACAAATTCTTTAGTGCAAAAAATAAAATTGGAGTCATAAGAAATCAAGAATGTATTCAAATAATATAGTAATTTTGAGATATTTTCTCTCAAAGCCCAACCTTCTTTACTTGTTTTGTGCTGCTGTTGCAAGGACTTGGCCAAAACATTTCTCTTTTGCCAGCTTTTATCAGTTTAGCTCTTCCCATAGGAATCTCCACAAGGGGAAGCTGGTGTCTGGAAGGAGGAGCAATATACCACTTGCTTCTTTGTGTTTTCTTGCTTGATCATGTGGACATCACTTCAGCAATTTCTTCATCAGTGTATTTCAGTTAGATATCTTTCCACAGTATTATAAACAGTCCCATTGAACTTCCCTAGAAGCATCCAAAATTATTTGGCAGGTGGCTCTATGCCAAGCTTTGAATTCTGACCACCAGTGGGTCTAACTGGTTTGCATAGCACTATAGAAGGACCATCATCACAAGCAGTCACAAAAGACCTTGAGGTAGAATGGTTTCAGTGAAAGTGTGCATGAAAAGTGACTATTGCAGCTCAACCAGATTCAACTGACCAAGAAGAAATGGGCAGTGCTCCTATTTGACTTGTGGCTACCCCTCGTACCATGGAAATCTGCCTATGCCCTATACTAGTCTACTCTGCTATGGATGCTTTGAAGTAATAGCTGATCATAATGCCTAAAAATGATGTGATACCAGAAGTCTAGTGGAATACGCTATAGCTCCTCCTGCAGCAATTACTCCTAAGGCTTTAGTTAATATTCATCTTCTTTCTTAACCAATCTTAGAATGTCAGCTGGTTGGTTTACTTGTCCAGTAGAGTGGTGTAGACATAGATTCTCAAAACTTTTGGTCATCTAGTTACCTTGCCTTGTCAGGCCATGGTCACGGCAGCTGCTACGTGACTATTGTCACCAAGTTTGGAAGTACCCAGAGGCAGCTCATTGAATTATTCGAATTCCATACTTACTCTTTCCTCACCTCATCATGTTGCAGCATTCCTAGTACTTCATAACATTCTAGAAAATTTGCCCACTAATAGAATAATGTCTTTCTTTGCCTGATGATCTAGCATCAGTATTTAAAGTCTAAAGTGACATGATAGCATCCATAGCATTAGTTCATGGAAGGGATTCCTTCTCCCCACCCTATAGGTGTTATCAGCTATAAACCCTCATAGACTAAAAAGATTGAGGAGCACAGATTTTGCAATTGGTAATTGAAAGCGATGGTAATAAAAAGCAATTCTGCTATCACAAGTGATTCCTAGATGCAAGTCTTCTACCCATTGAATCTCAGCAAGATATAACAAACATTGGTTCAATATGTGTACCATATCATGTCCAATAAAATACTCTAGTAACATATTTCAGCACCTACTTGGTGATTTCATGGAAATTTTAAGAGAACACTGCAATGCTCTACTGGACACTGTTATCAGCATCAGTTTGGCAGTGCCTTCTCTCTGGATCTCAGCTCTTCTGGGTCTTTCATTTAATTTGTGCAACCTAATAATCCTAACTTCATCAATTGCTCCTCCCAATGTAACAGAGTAACTGTAACTCTCTAATACCTTGGTGTCCATCTCATTTGTTTTGTTCTTTGCAATCTCCATTACCAGTTCAAATAATTCTTTATGGCATCTTACCTGTGTTAGAATAACTAGTATACTTTCTGTATTCTTGATTAGCACCAGAGAACCAGAGAAACGTTGAGCCACACATGGACTTTTACTTAATGTGGTATAACATTCTGAAGGTAGACAATGGGGAGGGGGATTGTAAAGAAGAAATTAGTGTCAAACCCATTACAGAGATACTGTGGCCAAGGTTATAATTGAAGTCCAAGTAACCAAATGATTTTTTAAGTTATAAGAAAGTGGTACCTTGTGGAATGTTGTCATTAGAGGATAAGCCATAGCAGCAGGAATAGGGAGAAACACCAAAGAGAAACTCAACCCTTGAAAATGTCATCACTTTATAAATGAAGGGCAAAAAAATAGAAAAGGCTTTGGTACTTAACACTATTAAAAGATTTCTAAGTTAGATAATAAGGTCCAGAAAATATTAATATTACATAGAAATTCAAACAATGTCTTTACCAGGATTTGTACAAACCATGCGCAATTGTAATTAGAAAACAGAGTGGTCTCATGAGTGGGAGTTGACACTGTAATTTAGTGACCAAAAACCAGGAGTGTCATACCTCCTACAATGCATGGGCCTTTACAGGACAATGAAAGACTCTCTCCCCCAGTACCAGTAACATTCTCATTGAGAAATATCATCTCAGATGCTAGTTCTAAAATGTTTTCTAATGACATATTTTCTAAAATCACTTCCTTGCATTTTACCTTATATACCATGTGGCTCATGTAATACTTTAGTAAAGAAAACATTTAACTAATGAATCTAAAAATGTTAACTGAATAAATCTTAAGCACAAGATTCTTGAGTTTTGTAATATACAACCTTCGAAATTACATAAGTACTTTCTATTAATCTTATTCAATTTGGAAAGGCACAGATATTCTCAAGATTTCAAAGCTGTTTACGTCAAAACAGTGATAAATGTTTGCAGATTTTTCTCAGTAGAATCAAACAGTTTTGCAAGTGTTTTGCTTTTAAAATGGTGTAAAACTTTGACTTCATTTTTTCACAAATTTCCCGCTCATAATTCTTTTCTTTGTAAATATTTATATGAAGTAGTCAGGATACAAACCTTGAAAGCTGAAAAAAAAAATGTAGATTATCTGTAGAAGGATAAAATGTTTTGCTGGAATCACTTCTAGTGGCTGGCAATGTGAGAATGAAAATATTCAATGGTTTATATCTGGTGCAGTTGTAAATGTGAGAATTTTGCAAATAGATTTGAACTAAGTAAATAGCATATAAAGAGAAAATTCAGAAAAAATAATATCTAATTGTAAAGTATGTTTCTGTATAAAATGCAGCTTAGAATCTATTAAAAATCTCTCGTCCCAAATTTTGTCTGGGATAATGTTTTTCTGATATACTTTATAACTTTCTCAGGAGAAAAATAATATTGCTATTAAAATATCCTAGGGATTTTTCTGACTTTAAAAAGATTGAGAATTCATTCTAAAAAAATTAGAAATAAACATTCAGTAGAAAGGCCATTCTTACAATCTTTAAATAGCTATTTCTTTAATCTATCACATGTTGTTGTTGTTTGTTTGTATGTTGTTTTTTGTACATAAATGCCTCTATGAAGAATAAACAATAAAATGACCTTTTAAGGCATTTCTTCCCTCTTTTCTTTGGCAATTTGCAATAAAACTTTGATGTATCTTACAATGAAGTTGTCTGAAAGGTTGCTAGAGCAATGCAGGTGGTTTACTGAGTTCATTACTGAATGAAAACTATTAAAATTTCAGGAATAGAAACGGATTATTGGTTATTATTGAATTATTATTAATATATGGTTATGTTCGTTACAGATTATAATTTGTAATTATTAATAAAAACTGATCATTAGATTCTTAATAATATAAAAGTTGTAATCTGATTAATATCCATGAATACAACTATGAGCACAAACAACTTTTCCATGTTGAATACTAATACATTTCAAGAATTGAGCGTAGCTGACTTCTAAGCAGCCCCACTAAAAATGCCCTTCCAGGCTGCTTTATAATGAGAAAGAGCTTCTCACCCTCGAGTTGTGGGGATGGCTGAACCCGTGACACCTGACCCTGGGCAGATGAAATCAGCAGCAGTTTATTAGACACATATACTCACAGACCAGGGGAGAACAACATAGCATGCTATTCAAGGTCACACAGGGATTGTACTTGGGAATAGATTGAAGAAGCAGGAACTGTGGGAGGCAGGTTTTGTAGTAGCAAAAGTGTGGGGTAAACCCTGGTCCCCAAAGAAGTGTATGATTGGCTTTTTTGAGTAATTTCATTGGATGGCAAGAAAATGAAACCCGCTATTAAGGGGTAAGCAGGAATTGTACCCGCTCTGCATGGAAAGGAGGAGACTTTATCCATGGGAGCAGTTGGGAAGGAGAACTTGTAGTATAACAATGTGAAGACTTGCAGTGTTTTCCTAGATGTCAAGGCAACATATAGTACTGAGCCTTAATTTGAAGACTTCTACCACACCTTTCTTCTATTGACTTTCACAATTATTTTAATCTATTACCCTGAGAAACGGACCAAAAATGTGTCAGTCATATAAAATATTTTATTTCTGTGACTAATGTTTATCATAATCATTTGAATCTATGTTTAAGAACGGGTTTGCGGTGTAAGAGAGTGAGGACTGAGAAATTCCTGTGGGGCACAATGTGTAATATTTAGATGATGGGCACACTAGAATGTCAACTTCACCATTATGCAACATACCCATGTACCATGCAACATACCCATGGAACAAACTTGCACATATACCCCCTGAATCTATAAAAATATAATAAATGCTAGCTAGAGAAAATTACAAAAAGAAAGTAAACATCTCACTAATTTCAAAAGTCCTTTAAAAAAGAATGGATTCAGTCACTCATTCTCAACATTTATAGAAAGATACATCTCTATGAAATCTATCATAAATTCATAAATGCATGGAAATTAGAAAGTGTACAGGGCATGTGTATTAGTCCATCTTCACATGGTTATAAAGGACTACCTGAGAGTGGGTAATTTATAGAGAAAAGAGGTTTAATGGAATCACAGTTCCACAGGCTGTACAGGAAGCATGGCTGAGAGGCCTCAGGAAACTTACAATCATGGTGGAAAGCAAAGGGGATGCAAGCACATCTTTATACTGCAGGAGGAAAGAGAGAGAGAGAAAAGGGGGAGGTGCTACACACTTTTAAACCATCAGATCTCATGAGAACTCGCTCACTATTACGAGAACAGCAAGGGGGAAATCTACCTCGATGATTCAATCACCTCCCACCAGGTCTCTTCCTCAACATTAGGAATTACAATTCAACATGAGATTTGAGTGGGAGCAAAAACCAAGCCATATCATTCCACTCCTAGACCCTCCCAAATCTCATATTCTTCTCACATTTCAAAACACTATCATGCCTTCCCAACAGTCCCCGAAGTCTTGACTCATTCCAGCATTAACTCAAAATTCTACAGTCCAAAGTCTCATCTGAGAAAAGGCAAGTCCCTTCTGCCTATTAGCCTGTAAAATAAAAATAATAATAATAAAAGTTAGTTACCTCTAAGATACAGTTGGGGTACAGGCATTGGGTAAATGGTCCTGTTCCAAGTGGGAGAAATTGGTCAGAATAAAGGGGTTACAGGCCCCATGCAAGCTCAAAACCCAGCAGGGCAGTCATTAAATCTTAAAGCTTCAAAATAATCTCCTTTGACTCCATGTCTTACGTCCAGGACATGGGGATGCAAGAGGTAGGCTCCTAAGCTCCTTGGCCAGCTCCATTCCTGTGGAGGGTACAGCACCTGCAGCTGCATTCATGGGCTGGTGTTGAGTGCCTATGACTTTTCCAGGCTCAGGGTGCAAGCTGTCAGTGGATTTACCATTCTGGAATCTGGAAGACAGCAGACCTCTTCTCACAACTCCACTAGACAGTGACCCAGTGAGGACTCTTTGTGAGGGCTCCAATCTCACAGTTTCCCTCCACACCTAGTAGAGTTTTTCCATTAGGGATCTACACCTGCAGCAGACTTCTGCCTGGACATCCAGGTGTTTTCTTACATCCTCTGAAATCTAGGTAGAGGCTCCCAAACCTCAATTCTTGCCTTCTGTTCACCTGCAGGCCCAACACCATGTAGAAGCCACAAAAGCTTGAGGCTTGAACCACCTGAAGCCATGGCCCAAGCTGTACCTTGGCCCTTTTTAGTGACAAATGGAGGTAGAATGGCTAGGATGCAGGGTGCCATGTCCCGAGGCTGCACAGAGCATCAGGCCCTGTGTCTGGCTCATAAAATCATTCTTTTCCTCCTAGGCCTCTAAGCCTGTGATATAAGGGGCTGCCATAAAGCTAAGCGAAATGTCCTGAAGTCATATTCCCCATCGTCTTGGCTATTAACATTCAACTCTTTATTTACTTGTGCAAATTTCTGCAGCCTTGAATTCTTCCTCCAGAAAAATGGTTTTCCTTTTATACTGCATGGTTGGGCTGCAAAATTTTCCAAATGTTCATGCCCTGCATCCCTTTTAAATATAAGTTCTAGTTTCAAATTTTCTCTTTGTTTATGCAAATGAGAATAGGCTTTCAGAAGCAGCCAGGCCATGTCTTGAACACTTTGCTTCCTAGAATTTTTTTCTGCCAGATACTCCAAATCATCTCTCCCAAGTTCAAAGTTTTACAGCTCTCCAAAGCATGGGCACAAGGCTGCCAATCTTTTCGCTAAAGCATAGGAAAAGTGACCTTTACTCCAGGTCCCAGTAAGTTCCTCATCTCCATCTGAGACCATCTCAGCCTATACTTCACTGTCCATATTACTATCAGCATTTTGGTCACAACCACTCAACAAGTCATTAGGAAGTTCCAAACTTTCCCTTATCTTTCTTTGTTCTCCAGGGTCCTCCAAACTGTTCCAACCTCTGCCCATTAACCAGTTCCAAAGCCACTCCCACATTTTCAGGTATATTTATAGCAAAATTCCCCTTCTCTTGTACCAATTTTCTGTATTAGTTTGTTTTCTCGCTGCTATAAAGAATTACCTGAGGCTGGGTAATTTATGAAAAAATAGGTTTAATTGACTTACAGTTCTGTAGACTGTACAGAAGTCATTCCTGGGATGCCTTAGAAAACTTACAATCATGGTGGAAGGTGAAGGGGAAGCAAGCATGTCTTCACATGGCAGCAGGAGAGAGTGACAGGGAAGGGGGAAGTACCACACACTTTTAAAGCATCACAACTTGTGAGAACCCACTCAGCAGAACAGCAAGGGGAAACCCTCCCTTGTGATCCAATAACCTCCTACCAGCCCCCACAAAACACTGGGAATTACAATTCAAAATGAGGTGGGGACATGAAGCCGAAACATATCAATATGGCAATCATTTTTCAAAACATTATTATACTTCAGTTTCTTTATTTGTATATATAAATGTTTATCTCATCAGAGCATTGTGTTTTGCTCTGAAAATTTCTACTGAAGAGAAAAAAAGATGCACCTAGTGGTATGTATTGACAACTAGGTTCTAAAAGTATGGATTAACTCAAAAGTCCACAGTCCAAAGTCTCATCTGAGAAAAGGCAAGTCCCTTATGCCTATAAGCCTGTAAAATAGGGAAAAAAAGTTAGTTACTTCCAAGATACAATGGGGGTACAGGCATTGAGTAAATGGTCCTATTCCAAATGGGAGAAATTGGTTCAAACAAAGGGGTTAAATATCAAGATATTGAGTTGCTTAATCAAAACAGTTATATTAAACAAAGTGGTTTATTGTGGGCTCACATTATCTTTTTTCTTTGCTTTGTATATTAATTAATTGGTTTTCTTATCAAAAATTATTAAAGATCCTCATTACTAAAGATTCTCAGAGTACTTAAAATGGGCTACATAATTGAAATAATGCAAAGGTATTAAAAACACCATCTTAGAGCATCACATTAAGTGTTACGATCATGATAAACAGAAGAAACACCTAACTGGAACATTCGGTACATTAGCCTAGGCCTACCTATATGGTCAGAATCATCAATAGAACTACCTTCCATCTCCATGTCTTATCCCAGTGGAGGCTTTTCAGAGGTAGTAACACCCAAGGAGTTTTCATCCTTGATAACAATGCCTTCTCCTGGAATACCTCCTGAAGGACTTGCCTGAGGTTGTTTTACAGTTACCTTTCTTTTAAGTAGAAGGAGTATACTCTAAAATAATTTTAAAAATATGGTAAAATATATAAACTAGTAACATTGTTGTTTTATCATTACAAAGTATTATGTAATGTAAATAATTATATATGCTATACTTATATGCAACTGGCAGGGCAGTACATTTGTTTACACAAGAAACATGAGTACTGCATTGCATTAGGCAATAGAAATTTTTCAGCTCAATTATAATCTCGTGGGACTGCCACCATATATGCGGCATATGACTCTATTGAAATTTGTGCCTAATCTAGTATTCTTAAGTTTGTATTTTGTTTAAGTGTGCTTCTAAAATTATATAAACTTTTAGCCCTATAAAACCTAGATCATACATGGCTGGTGGTATGTCAGTTGACTCCAAGATTCAAAGGGGCTCACCAACTTTTTACTTCTTTCTTCAAGGTGGGTAGTTTGAGGAGAACAATTTGTCTCTTACTTAAAAATGGAGTTAATAGGTGCAGCACACCAACATGGCAAATGTATACACATGTGTAACAAATCTGCACGTTGTGCACATGTACCCTAAAACTTAAAGTATAATAAAATAAAATAAAAATAAAAAGATATGATTGTTGAAAAAAATTAAAAAATAATAAAAAATAAATAAAAATGGATGCCCAGATTACCAGATTCCTAGAAAGCTTACCAATGTTCTAGGTCTCAATTTTCATGAGGTATACCTACTATCTTTTGGCATGTATCTGAATTACTTAGTCATCTACAATTCTTACTACTCCAGGCTTACCATGGAATAGTTATCATTATTTTATCAATATAATGAACTAGCGTGACATTCTTTGGGCTATTAAAATAGATAATTTAGCATTATTTGTGCTGTATCATTACCAAGAGCATCACAGTTGGCCTAGCCCTAGGGCAAGAAAACAAAGGTTATGCTGTTTCTGCCATAAGAATGCAAACTACTTCTGAAAATATCCCGTGTTACATGCAATGTATTTGAACCTGTGTTGAATTGTTTCAATAAGAATATGAAGCAACATCACAATTATCAGTACCACCTGGTTAATTTTGTGATAAATCATTTTCTCAAAGAGTTGGCACCTGTCAAACAGGAACATTAAATAGGGATGTTATAGGCATCAACATGACATTCTTTCAAACTGTTGATGGTACAAATATTGGTAATCCTCCTGGACAAGCAGTGCCATATTTACTCTTAGTTCTGCCTCCTGTAATAATCTACACATTATAGTACCTGTGCACAGATTCTACCTGTCATGAGGCATACTATTCCACTGTGTTATAGATATGTGAGAAAAGGAAAAAAAATAAAAATAAAAACAGGAGAGGTCCACAGTTCCACTAGACTTATTGTCAGACAGACTTGAGCCAAGATTCTCTCTACCACCTGAAGTTCAGAGTTCTTACTTTGTTCAATGTTCTTCAAATTAACTACTCCCTAACCCTTTCTGAATTCTACTATATGAATTAATGAGGGCTTGGCCTTCAGTGTATAGACTATACCTTTATGGACTAAGCTGTAAACACTTCTGGCTCAAGACATATTGGAATTCAACTTAATTTGGGCCTGTAAGCAACGACATGGGAAGTGGAGAGGAGGTCCTGGAAGATATCTAGTTTCAGATTTTGCTAATGCAGTTTTTGAAAATATTTTATACAATATATAGAGGACTGGTTCCCTGAGATTTAATGGAGTGGGTCTGGTTTCTCAGCCAAAGATGTTTTCAGAAATTTCAAGATTCAGAATTCTCAGTGTCATTCATGTCTACCCAAATATCACTCCCCCATGATACAATGTTTCAATCTCTTCTTAAAAGTATCTTTTTTTGGGTACTGAGGGACTCAAAAGGTTTACTTCTCTCTGCTATTAAAAGCTGGTATAAGCCGGTCGCAGTGGCTCCTGCCTACAATCCAAGTACTTTGGGAGGCTGAGGTGGGAGTTCAGGAGTTCAAGACCAGCCTGGCCTACATGGTGAAACCCCATCTCTACTAAAAACACAAAAATTAGCTGGACGTGGTGGCGTCCCTATAGTCTTAGCTGCTCGGGAGGCTGAGGCAGGAGAACCCAGGAGGTGGAGGTTGCACTGAGCCGAGATCACGCCACTGCACTCCAGCCTAGGTGACAGAGCGAGACTCTGTCTTAAAAACAAAAACAAAAACAAAAACAAACAAAAAAAACCCAGCTGATATCTTGGTGTTATCTATTACCAATTATTTACACTTCAATTTTTAGGGTTTTTGAGCTGTAAGTTGAAAGATATTAAATGGGAAAATAAAAACAATTTAATAAGTTTACAAGATATATTTTTATAAAAACAAATAGAGTTGGTCAAAATGAGAATACAAGAGAATGTATCATATATAATAAAGTACAATAAGTCCTCACTTAACATCATCAATGGGCTCTTAAAACTGTAACTTTAAGTGAAAAGACGTAATGAAGTCAATTTTCCAACTGGCTAATTCGTATAAACAAGAGTTAAGTATTTATGGCAAATTTTTGGTCATAAAATATTAAGTTCACTACACATCTAAGTAAATACCAAAATACCTCTAATATTAAACATTAAAATAAATACAAGCTACACATACATTTAAGACAAATTAAGACAAAAAAGCTAATTGTTTACCCAATTATTCTAGGGTCTGGGTGTCCAAAGCCTCTCCTGGCAAATAAAGGCACAAGATGGGAATCAGCCCTGGACAGGATGCCATCCCATCACAGGCCTCACCCACACTCATTCAGACCGGGATGTTGCAGAAATGCCATTTAACCTAATATGCACATCTTTGGGATGTGGGAGGAAACAGGAGTCCTTGGAGAAAATTGATGCGGACCTGAGGAGAATAGGCAAACTCCACGCAGTCTCTGGCCCTGACTGGAAATAGATTTTATTTTCCTCATAAACATTATAACAAAACAACATTAAACAAAAAGCCATTAATCTAGGATCTGCTGTACTGCTTTGTTAACGTTTTAATATCAAACACACACACACACACACACACACACACACACACACACACACACACACACACAGAGCAGCAAATTTAGCTTTGCCCTAGATATTCATCAAAAGTCAACTATTTAGCTTTTTCTTTCAGGTGAGGATTTTGAAAACTGAATAACCTCCTGTTACAATTTTAATGTTATTTCTAGTATCCTTGAATTTGTGGCGTGATCAATGATAATTTGATTGTTTGGAACACCATCACTTCTAATGAATAATTAGAGACAATTCATTCAGTTTAATAAGGTCTAAGTATTCAGTTTTACTGAATGTTTATTCTGAGTATCTTATTTATATTTAGTATGGTTTGTAAAAAACTGATTTATATTTTGAAATTGTATGTATGAATTGCTTATAGATTATAGGTATTATGGGAAGAATGCAATAATAAATCATGATATTTAATACATCTAATTAGAAACTAATAATAAAATAGTTTTATATAGGTAAATAATTGGGAAAATGTATTTCATATTATGAAAATGAGGGGGTATGTTAGATAGATACAGTAAATAAGAACAACTGAATGAATAACATTATATAATCTTAAGCCAAAACTATTTATAAACATTTAAATAATATTACAAAGCTAAATAAGATCAATTATATAGCATCATAACTTTAGTCACCACAGAATTACTTGGTATACTAGTATTCACAAAGTTAACTAAAATAGCCAAGATCCAAAATCACTTTTAAAATTTAGCTATTTAATTCCATTTAGAACACGGGATTTAGAGAAAATTGAAAACTTGTGAAGAAAAAATAACTCAAAATTAAATTAATTTCATAGAAAAATAATTAAAATTATACTTAAAAGAAAAACTTTAGGCAATTAAATTAAGTAGAGTTCATTTGAGCAAATAACAGTTTATGAATCAGGCAGCACTCAGAACCAGAAGAGGTTCAGAAAGCTACACCTAGCAGCATGAGCAGCAAATGCAGAAGAAGAGAAATTACCTGATTAGACACAGCTAGATGTTTGCCTTATTTCTGCACAATGTGATGAGGCATTTACCTTACCTGGGCATGTTCTGATGGGAGGTTTCTAGTTGTATAATAAATTGGCTGGTTGATTGGTGGTGACTAGTTGAGGCCCCCTTTTTCTTTTCTTAGTTAGAAGAAATGTTTTTTAAAGTTAAGTCCTGGTTTTGCTAATAGGAGAGCTTCTGCTACAGAGACATCTCTGTATGTAATGGCCTCCTTCTTATTTACTTTAACACTACCTTGAAACTCACGTGGAGGAAAACTTCCAAAGTCATGTTCAATCACATCCATGAAAAATCATCTTCTATCTAGCTATATTAAAGTCTACAAAACACTTGAAGAAGAGAAATATAAGATATTGAGAGAACTATAAGATAGCTAATACACGAGTTCTGTTACAGGATAACTTATAATTTTTATTCTATGGTAACTAACATTTAAATAAATTATTGTCAAAATGACTACTTACTATATCAATGAAAAAAAAGAAATTTGGAGCTATGTCAAGAAATGCCCTGTATTTTTCAATTTGCCTATAACAAGTTCATCAATACTATCCACAAACTCAAATACAATAGTTTATCTCAGAGCTTCTTTTCTTCAACTTACTGTAAATATTACATATAGTTGATTATTTCTCCTTGATATTTTTTTCTGTCTTGATTTTTGGGATCACACATACATTATATTTTTTCTTTACTGGTCTTTATTTCTGAAGGTCCTTTGTTTGATCTCAGTGTGTGTCTCTCTTACTAACATAACATATGTAATTCATTGATAAATTCTTAAACTTAAAAAAAAAATCTTTCAAACTTTATACCATCAACTTTATGCCCCACACTAGCCAAATCTACCATTATCTTTTGCTTGTGCTGCAATAAACTACAGTGAGTACCTCTTCAACTCCTGCCTCCATCATATTTCCCAACCAAAAACAAAACAATTTTTTACTCCTCTATTAAATATTTCCGAGTTTTTCACTATTCACAGTAGACAAATAAACAATAAACAACTATGATCTTACTAGACCCCTTAGGGCTTTAAACTATCTTCTCGTACCTCTCTCCACACCATGTTCCTAATCCAATTTCTACCATTCTCGTTCACTTTAACCCAATTCTTAAATAGCCTCTTTTTTTTTCCACCAATGACCTCTATAGTAGCCAAAGTGACAGCACTGAGAACAAAAATTGGATTATGATAGGCTTCCGTCAAAACCCTGGCCTCAAAGCCTTCCATCAAAACCTTGTCTGGCCTCAAAGAAAACATAGTTCCAACTCATTGTTCTTTCAGCCACAATGGGGCATATTGCCTATTTCACTCAAGTTTCTATTCAACATAGAGATCATCCCTGGCAGCCCTACAGAAAATACTTCCAAATGCACCATCTTTTAACCCAAATTAACTCTTATGTGTTGAATATTAATTTGCTCCTCTGGAACATAATCCCCATAAGAACGTGGTCTCTGTTAAGTTCACTGTTTTACCCTACCTCTCACAATAGTCTATGGCATAAAAATGGGTATTAAAGGGTTATATCAAGCAAGACATGCCAAAACATTGCTGTAACAACTTAATTTTTTTCTAAAGCTGCATTAACGTGTTTTAAGCAGAAAGAGAAAGGTAAAATACACATTGTATTAAGCTCCCTGTTGTGGAAGTCCAAACTGAGACAAATTTGGAGGAGGGAAACAAGATGGAAACAATTTACATAGGCAGGCGAAAGCTGATAAAGATTAAAATTAATATCCATGAAAAGAGAGACAGGCAGAAAAGAGAGGATGTTGCTGTAGTCTGAAAGATTGTGTCCTTCCCAAAGTTTGTATTTTAAAACCTAGTCCTCAATGTGGTAGTATTAAGGGGTGGGACTTTGGGGAGGTGATTAGGTCATGAAGGCTGAGCTCTGTAAATGGGATTAGTTATTTTATAAAAGAAGCTCAGAGGGCTCTCATTCTTCCCTCTGCTGCATGTGGAAGCCACAGAAGGTGCTGTCTATGAGGAAGAGAACCCTCGCCAAACGGCAAATTTCTTGATGACTTGAACTTGCACGTCCTAGTCTCCAGAACTGTGAGAAATAATTTTGTTTCTCGTAAGATACCCAGTTTACGACATTTTTGTTAAAGCAACCTGAACAGATTAAGACAAACGGTGATGACAAAATATAATCAACATATCTTGATAAATAAATAATTGGTTATAAACCCTCAGGGTGAAGAAAGTAATATAACACATTTCTGTTTTATGTAAATGTACTGGTGATAGTATAAGAGAGGTATTGCAGGACATACAAGTTTGTTGAAATAGATAGTAATATGAGTATAGGTAATTGCAACATATTGAAAAGATATTTGAAAGTAAGGAAATAAAATCAGTAAATAAAGAATGACATTAAATGAATTTTGTAGTGCTGGGCATTTACACCATATTCTATTTATCTTAAACTGGAAGAGATATGAACTTGCCTTTAGTTTGAGGAAAATTTGTAAACATAAAAAGTGAAAGATGCAGAAAGAAGAAGGTTGGAGAAAAAACATGAAATAGAGGTTTGAACACAGATAATGGGATTAACCTCTAAAAAGAGAGGGATTCTCTTCCTCAGAGATATAAGACAATGATCTGAAGCTGGCTTCATATGTTGGAGATATGACTAATATGATCAGGCCAGGAATTCCAGGGGTTTCCTATTAAAAAAACCTCAATTTTCTCTGAAAATACTGCTTCATAGGGTAAGGATATTTTTAAAAATTAGTCTTTTCAAAAACAGCAAGAATTAAAAGTAATTTTAATTTTTTAGATACGGTACGAAACAGTGGTAAATGAGAATCTACCTGGCATTCCAAAATCAAATATTTACCCTAAAATCTACATTTCACATAGACAAAAAGCAATGGAGAAAAATCTGCTTATTATCAGTTATTTTAAGTGTGTATGTATGTAGATGAAAGCAGAAAAATAGCAACTCGAGCAACTGGAGTTATATTTTGCATCTTACATCTTCAAAAATTCTATAATTATTCTAACTACATTAAAAGCATCTAATTAATTGTGCATCATGAAAATGTTGATATTGTAAAAAGCAATAAAATCTACGAAAAGCATTAATGTCAATGATCACTTTACCTACATTTCCCTGTAATAATAAATTGGTTTAATTACTGAATAAACACAAATAGTCTATACCTCAGTTTTTAAAAGTCACTTTTACTTCAGAAGATTGCTAACTAGTACTCCTGACACAGAAACAAGGCTTTTAGTCACCGTTCTTCTTTACAAATATTTTTGTTGCTGTATTTACTAAACAGATGGGTAAAATTATTTGCTTTTTAAAAACTACTCATCTTACCAATATCTTTTGTTTAGTTTTTCAAGGACGGGTGTTAAGAATGTGCTTTGAAAATTTTTGTTCAAAATCTTACTTTTAAAAAATGTTTGCCTTCGTGAATACTAAACATAATTTAGGCTATATGGGAGGCTGTTCCTTTTTCAAAAATTAAAATATATGAGGACATACTTTTAGGATGTGTGGCAATAAAATCTAGAAGCTAAATATGTCTTTGTTATAGACTTTCTACTGATGTTTAAACTAATTA
The DNA here is from genome assembly GCF_006542625.1 of Nomascus leucogenys. Classification (NCBI taxonomy): domain Eukaryota; kingdom Metazoa; phylum Chordata; class Mammalia; order Primates; family Hylobatidae; genus Nomascus; species Nomascus leucogenys. The sequence goes on from NC_044386.1 coordinate 26,862,195, forward strand.
AAGGTACTTTCGAAGTTTGTTTTCTCTCTGTCAGAAACATTAAGGTGTATCGTTGTGTCCCCAACTTATCTTTACTATTTTCTCAGTGTAGCATAAGGAAATATAGAGTATCTTATAATTGAATATTTTCTTGATATAGCAAGCATATTATTTAACCAGGTCATAGTATCATCACTAATCAATGAAAAATAACTCTTACATATACGGCGTATATTCAAGGACAAGGTTATATTTTAAATCTTATTTGAACAATGAGAAGACATGGACACAGGGAGGGAGTATCACATACCAGGGCCTGTCAGGGAGTTGGGGGCAAGCAGATGGAGAGCATTAGGGCAAACACCTAATGCATGCTGGGCTTAAAACCTAGATGATGGTTGATAGGTGCAGCTAACCACCGTGGCACATGTATACCTATGTAACAAACCTGCACGTTCTGCACATGTGCTCCAGAACTTAAAGTAAAATTAAAAAAAAATACAGAAATCTTTTGCTAATAACAAACTCTATCTTTCTGCAAGTGTCCTTCTTCCTAACTTCCTTCTTAGACAGACAGAAGGAGAAATATTCCTTGGTGGTAAAATCAAATAAAGTATTCTCAATGAAGGGATATATGCTTTTAATTTGTAGGAATTAAAATGAAATATCAGATATGGCCCTTGATCTAAAGGAGATGAAAATCTAGGTGAAACAATCTGTTTTATTTACACATCAAATAACAAGATGATTATAATAATTGATGTACCCAAGTAATTTCCACTAACAGAATGTAAGATAGTTGTCCTTGGCTTTGAGGAACTCGGGATCATTCCAGAAGCAGGCAGTAGATACACTCCAGGGAGGGAAACAAACAAACACCACAACCACTCTTTTACCAAATGCAATTTTTTTCTAGTGTTATATGGAAGGTAATGGATTAATACAGGGACGTCCAGGAGTGCCACAATTCCTTGTCACCTTTACCCTTGGTAAGCCAGAAATATTCTGTTCTCCCATGATGCATCACAGACACATTGCAGCTTCTGGTGGAGGGATTTTACCATGTCAGAGTGACTTCTGACTGCGCTCAAACACTCAGAACAGGGTTCTGTAGGATCAACATCCTCCCTGCTTTTAAACCACAGCCTATTAATTGCATACAAAGAGCCTAAAAATTGGATGATTCAGGAATCTGTTTTTATCCTAATAAGGTTGATGATGGAGGTGGATAGGATGGCTGACACTGTACGTGGATCTTGAGCTGAGTAAACTGGCTTATGTTATACTCCACAGTTAGTGTTTGAAGATATGTTCTGGTGGCCAGACACAATTCTCCTCTGACCTCAACTTTTCCAGAGCCTGATTAGCTTTTATTATATATATTAGTCTGCTAAGATTACCATAACAAAATGCTATAGACTGGATGACCTATTCAACAGAAATCTATTTTCTCACAGTTCTGGAGGCCAAAAGTTCAAGATCGAGATGTTGACAAGTTTGGTTTTTACTGAGACCTGGTGCATTGGCTTGCAGATGGCTACCTTCTTGCTGTGTTCTCACATGACATTTTTCTCTGTGTGCATCCACATCCCTGATGTCTCTTCCTCTTCTTACAGGTACATCAGTTCTGTTGGGTTAGGGTCCACCCTTATGACATCACTTAATGTAGATTACCTCTTTAAATGCCCTATCTCTAAATGCAGTTACAGTAGGGGGTTAGGACTTTAATATAAGATCCTTGGGGCGGACAAAATTTCATCTATAATGGTATATTTACATGATTCATCACAAGAACCAGTAACTTACTTTGAGTTACCTTATTACCAAAAAAGCAACTCAAAATCCAGTATATTTTCAGTTAAAAATTGCTGGTATTTTTTTCTGCTAAAACACAAACTTAAAATCTAAACAGTAGCAACAGAAACTTCATTTATTTGCGTAAAATATATAACAATTGCTCTCATTTCCCATTTTGCAGGTAAAGGAAATCACACATCTGTCTTTGTTAGGTAGTCCCTATGTATAATACTAGGTTTTATATAATAGCATATATTACTCTTAAATGAAGTGACACGGACAATTATTATTCCTGAACGCCAAAAAAAATAGGCAAGATTTGTTTACTACTGTGGACTAGAATTTCCAGAGCTGGCTTTGCAGGCTGAATCACAAGCAGAAACCAAGTGTGAGTGATCTGTGATTCCTTCTGGTCTTTCAGTATTAGTGACGTGGATGTTCTTAGTGTCACATCTACAGATTGAGAGAAACTCTCTATGTACTTGTTTGTCTGGATACATTAACATATAGAGAACAAAGGAGATTAGCTGAGGCAATCACATGAGCTAAAGTCATTTTCAGCCCCCATAATTTTAAGAACGGAAGATGGCATGCTGTGTTAGGATATATGAAAACAACACACAAAAAAACACAAATGTTTGTTATGGCACCAAAACTTCAGAAAAGACAGAACACTTACATAAAGATAAGCCATGAATCATGCAAGTTTTTGCAAAAATATTATTAGGGAAAGCCATGAATCATGCAAGTTTTTACAAAAATGTTATGAGGCAAATCAGAATATGTATGACTATGAGAGAAAATAAGTCGATTATAGTTTTATCCAGCTTTTTTCTATTGTATTCCTAGTCATGTAATATTTTCAACTTCAGTGAATACTTAAAGTATAGATCAAAGTAGTTTATCATATTTTATGATCAAAATATGATTAGTAAAATCTTAGGTTTTACGGACAAATTGAAAATGTACCAATCTCATGATATATTGTAAAGCACTGTCCTGTGTAAATATTTTTATTACAGAAAGACTTTGGGTATAATGTAAACATAATTTCACACAGAATCTTAGCACATTGCACACCACAGTACTACTCTTCCAGACTACTAGGTAGATACAATTTCTCTCATATCTCTAGTGTCACAACTCATAAAAGCCATTCACTCTGTCACCAATGCACACTTTTTTCATAAGAATTTTAATATCGTTCATTTCCACTTTTTGAATATATAAAATAATATAGCCAGGGGAATAGCTTTTGGATAGTGTAATTCAAACTCCACTGCCTTAATTCTTCCTTGATCTCCTCTCTTTGACAATGTAAATAATTTACTTTGTTTACTTATATTGTTACATGGAAAGATTTAAGGTATTCATTTATTATAATTTATTTATTATAATTTATTAAAATACTCTTTCCCACATAAATCTGTATCTATATAGATATAGATATATAAACATATCCCGAAGCTCAGAGATGCTTTACTCAAACCAATTTCTTACTGCTATGATTTTTTTTGAATTTCTTATATACTGTTCTACCTCCTTTGTGATCCCTATTCTATAATGTTAGATTGTGATACACAATAAATTATAAAGCAAATTGAAGTACTGCAACAGTCTAATTCAATGTGCAGCTGCACTTGAGTACATCTCTACTATCTTCTTTGACAATGAAAATGTATTGGCTCTTTCAAAGATAGTTTCAGTTTCAGTAAGTAAAGACTGAGACTAATATTAAACTAAGAGTATGATTAACTGAAATTTCATGTAAAAATAAGATCATATTCTCCCATTTTGTAGGTTGCCAGTTCACTCTGATGGTAGTTTCTTTTGCTGTGCAGAAGCTCTTTAGTTTAATTAGATCCCATTTGTCAATTTTGGCTTTTGTTGCCATTGCTTTTGATGTTTTAGACATGAAGTCCTTGCCCATGCCTATGTCCTGAATGGTATTGCCTAGGTTTTCTTATAGAGTTTTTATGGTTTTAAGTCTAAAATTTAAGTCTTTAATCCATCTTGAATTAATTTTTGTATAAAGTGTAAGGAAGGGATCCAGTTTCAGCTTTCTACATATGGCTAGCCAGTTTTCCCAGCACCATTTATTAAATAGGGAATCCTTTCCCCATTGCTTGTTTTTGTCAGGTTTGTCAAAGATCAGATAGTTGTAGATATGTGGCATTATTTCTGAGGGCTCTGTTCTGTTCCATTGGTCTATATCTCTGTTTTGGTACCAGTACCGTGCTGTTTTAGTTACTGTAGCCTTGTAGTATAGTTTGAAGTCAGGTAGCGTGATGCCTCCAGCTTTGTTCTTTTGGCTTAGGATTGACTTGGTGATGCGGGCTCTTTTTTGGTTCCATATGAACTTTAAAGTAGTTTTTTCCAATTCTGTGAAGAAAGTCATTGGTAGCTTGATGGCGATGGCATTGAATCTATAAATTACCTTGGGCAGTATGGCCATTTTCATGATATTGATTCTTCCAACCCATGAGCATGGAATGTTCTTCCATTTGTTTGTATCCTCTTTTATTTCATTGAGCAGTGGTTTGTAGTTCTCCCTGAAGAGGTCCTTCACATCCCTTGTAAGTTGGATTGCTAGCTATTTTATTCTCTTTGAAGCAACCTACTCATCTGACAAAGGGCTAATATCCAGAATCTACAATGAACTCAAACAAATTTACAAGAAAAAAACAAACAACCCCATCAACAAGTGGGCAAAGGACATGAACAGATACTTCTCAAAAGAAGACATTTATGCAGCCAAAAAACACATGAAAAAATGCTCATCATCACTGGCCATCAGAGAAATGCAAATCAAAACCACAATGAGATACCATCTCACACCAGTTAGAATGGCGATCATTAAAAAGTCAGGAAACAACAGGTGCTGGAGAGGATGTGGAGAAATAGGAACACTTTTACACTGTTGGTGGGACTGTAAACTAGTTCAACCATTGTGGAAGTCAGTGTGGTGATTCCTCAGGGATCTAGAACTAGAAATACCATTTGACCCAGCCATCCCATTACTGGGTATATACCCAAAGGATTATAAATCATGCTGCTATAAAGACATATGCACACGTATGTTTATTGCGGCACTATTCACAATAGCAAAGACTTGGAACCAACCCAAATGTCCAACAACGATAGAGTGGATTAAGAAAATGGGGCACATATACATCATGGAATACTATGCAGCCATAAAAAAGGATGAGTTCATGTCCTTTGTAGGGACATGGATGAAACTGGAAACCATCATTCTCAGTAAACTATCACAAGGACAAAAAACCAAACACCGCATGTTCTTACTCATAGGTGGGAATTGAACAATGAGAACACATGGACACAGGAAGGGGAATATCACACTGTTGTGGGGTCGGGGGAGGGTGGAGGGACTGTTGTGGGGTGGGGGGAGGGGGCAGGACAGCATTAGGAGGTATACCTACTGCTAAATGACGAGTTAATGGGTGCAGCACACCAACATGGTACATGGATACATATGTAACAAACCTGCACATTGTGCACATGTACCCTAAAACTTGAAGTATAATAATAATAATTAAAAAAAAGAATATGACAAAAAACATATTCAATTCATTACTTCTTAAATACATTTTTAGACAAGAAAAACACAAAGGTTTTGGTTTGTATTTTTCATAAATTATCTATCTTAATCCCATTCTTTTCTGTCATGGTGGTTCATATGATAATAGCATGTATGGAAAATAATCTCTTGTATAGCTATGCCTACTCTCATATACTATATATTAAGTACTGTAGTTAACAGCCTATTTTGAATATTTTACAATTATAATTTGAATTACTTCTGAATTCATTGAGTAATTAGATAGATGTTTCTATTTATTTTTTAAATCTGTCCAGTTAATCAGTTTTGTTTATAACGGTGTTCTTTATTTTATTGTATTGCATTTAGAGAATGTGGTCTTTACCATTACTGTCTTTGCGAATTAATTCAAATTAATTTATCTAAACTCAGAGACATGTGCTCTCTGAAGTAGGTAACCACATTTTAAAATTATTATTTTCTGCTATTATATGTATGAATAAAGTGTCTGTATATGTATGATATATATCATCTCTCTAATATATGGATACTTATCTGGTAAATCTTAAGCTAATGTATCCCTCTTAAGATAAAAGTTTATCAGGTTTGCCTTGCTCAATTCTACCTTTTTAATGCAGAAGATTAATTGTTCTTATTGTTTATTAGTATATAGCCACAATGAAAATGTGAATACACGCTGCCTGGTGTAGGTTCACTGGTCATGAAAAGGACTTTTCTTCTCTAGTATTTTGAAGTGAGAATTTGATGATATGTCTTAATAAATACTGTTGAAAATATTATTAGGATATTATGCTGGATGTGACTCACCGATGTCTATTTGAGGTTTCCCACAAATTGGTAGGACCTAAGCAAAAATAGAGATTCCCATTGACACACCAAAACTTATCCCCTATACCTAATAACTTGGTAGAATCAAGAAGTCAGGCTCACTGAACTCTTCCTCACTGATGCTAGTATCTAAAGCTGAGGCTATATTCTCTTTGCTTATCACAGTAAACTAGAATTTCTACAAGATTTATGCAGTAGAGTACTAGATTCTGCCAAGGTACAAGGCCATCTTGTGAGGAACTATTTTATTTTTAATTTGTTGTATATTTCTGATAAGTGAACAATAGCTAAATAATGTAACAGGTATTAATATTGATATGCGCTAATGTTATAATGATAACAATCCTACCAAATGTGTTAATACATAAAACAAATTATCAAAATTATTGCCCACAACTAAATTCCTCCATGCTTCTTCCTCTCCCCAATTCCTTCCTTCTATGTGAGGACCTCAGCCCATCACACAAACACCTTGGCTAAGCATCTCCTTGTAACAGTAATTCTTAGGGAGACATCAAAATTTTCTAGCACTGTAAATATTTTCAGTTCTTAAAAAAGGGGAAGTGTGCGTCTAGAGAGAACTTAGCAACTTACAGAGTGTTTTATGAACAACAACTTGTTGAGAAGAAAAGGATGACTGCTGGTTTGTGATTTCTTTAAAGTTTACTCACATTTGTAGAGCCTGAAGGGGACCGTGTAAAGAAGATAAAATAAAAGCTTGGATGCCACACAAGATTAACTTGGCAATCGAGATAAGAGCATTTAATCAATGGCAAACCAGCTTCACGGGAACAGATCAGATCACAGTGACTGGAGGGAACTGCACAAAGCCCAAGAATGATTGCTATTTACCTTTCGAGAACAATGACAGTCATATTTTGCATTTTGATAGCTACTTTGATCATAAGTTTCCCAACTCTTAGCATATTTTAAGATATTAAACCTTCTAAGATAGATATAACTTCAATCAGAATTTTACAAAGGATAGGCTGCATGGTTTTCTGTTGGAGAGAATGCAAGATGAGTCAAGATTAGAGATACTTTTGAAAACATCCCACAGCTCAACCCTCATGGAGTACAGGCTTATATTTTATGTAAAAGCCAAGAGAGTTTCAAGATAATCAGAATCCTTGCTAGACATTAATGATACTTCCACACAGACAGAGATGTTGAAGTTTTATTGTACATGGGATGCTGTGTATTAATCACTATAAATATATCATAAGTCTTAAGGCAACACATATCAACAGTAGTAACATAGGAGTAAAAAATTGCAGGCATAATAGCAAACATCATTCTTTTGTATACCATAAGTCATTATATGCATATATTATGATAAATTAGGCATTGGTATGTGGAGTAATTATATACTAGTAGTTATTAGTTGTGATAAATAGTTAATACAAGTATACGAGTAAAGATTCATTAATATCTCCTTCTTAAAAAATATTTCCCACATACCCATAATTGCAAATAAATAAATTGTTCCTCATTATAAATATATGACATGCACCAAGACATTTAAAATGCATAAGAAAAACAATGATTCTTAATAAGGCCTTAAACTGGGTTAAAAAGGAAAAAGCATAGTATGGTGGGAAAAAAGATTTTAGTTTAGTTTTTCTACTAAATGGCTAAAAAGTTATAGATGAGCAGATAGAAAGAGATACATTTCCTCCTTTCTAATAACTTCAGTTAGGGACAGAGTTTACATGCACTGTTTTTCACTTCAGCTATGTATGAAGGAAACCAAAAATATGCTCAAAATGTACTTCCTTAGCATATTTCAAGATGGCCATTCAGAGAAGCTAAAAACACAGGAACAGCTGAAAAGCTGTCCCCCGTAGAAGAGATTTGCATCTGCAGAAGAAATTAACAACAGATACATACAGGCCTTCTCTGAAGTCCCTCTTTGATCTAGGAAATATTGTCTCATAGAAAAAGAAGACACAAGGTCTGACTGAGAAACTGTTACCACAGACTGCCATATTTCCTTTCTGAGAGCTGCTACAGGTGACCTTTCTGTCCATAACAAGACCACCTTTGCTCCATGCCTTTCCTCCACTTCTCCACCCTGTAACTTCTCTTGCCATTCTCCAAGTCCATACTTACTCTGTAAACTCCGGATGATAAAAAAAAAAAAAAAAAAAAAAAGTTCAGTCATCTGGTCCTTTCTTTGAGTTTTCCTATTTTGTATGACTGCTATGGACATGAGTGCATGTAATAAATGTGTGTTCCTTTTTTCCCCATTGATCTATTATCAGTTTGTTTTATAGGCTCAAAGTATCAAACTTTCAGTAGGGGGGAAAATTCCCTTTGCCTCTACAGTTCGGCATAGTTGGCAGGATGAAAAATTTGAAGATCACAATTGGGATCCTTGGACAACCGGCTACAGGCTGGCAAAAAGGGCAAGATTTCTTTCCAAAAGTCAGCTCCCCAGATCTCTCCCTGTAGCACTTTTTCTAACGACAGTAGTACAAGTCTTTGTCTTTTTCCCTTTCCAAAATTGAATTAACAAGAAAAAAAGTATGTGAATCAAGTTTGCTTACAAAATAAATTGGCTACGTTTAAAATAATACTTTTTAGAGAGCTCTCATCTTAAATAACTACCTGATTGACATCTGTAAAAGATACAACAGAAACTCTGTTGGCAAGATTAGGGGAAAAAAGGTGTAAATCAAATTTAAAACAAAATTAAAATATTTTGTATGCTCAAATGCCTGATTTGAATCCCCTGAAGGGCTCATAAAAGGAAGTGCTATATATAGTCTAGTGGTTAAGATTCCATTCCTTTACTATTGTGGCCAGTGTTTGATTCTTGGTCAGGGAGCTAGTTCTCTGGTGGAAGAAAAAATAAGGCCTTTATAAGACTAATTTTATAGAACAAATTATCAGAACTTCAGAAAGATGGGAAAGGAAATTCTCTTTACTTCTACATATATAACACATTTAATTTCCCTTAGCTAATCTCTGGGGAAATGGATCTTTACTCTGCCCTGATTTGCCTTGAGAACAATCTTTTTGTACAAATGTGTATCCAAAAATAGTACTATTTACCTCCAGTTATTAGAACATGTGCTTTGGCTTCATGAATTATTTTGACTGATAGATGTATCCCGTTCTTTTATCACTTCATCTTTCTTATGATGAAAAAATTATGTTTTTTAAGAGTTTTATAGAATGAGGAGGATAATGAATTAGTTAAATGATGTACTGCACATCTAAACTCTTAAGTCTCATCAGTGACCTGAGTGCAAAGGTAACTTAGCAGTAACTTGTAGCCAAATACAACTGTAGTCATTATCATGGCAATTTATTTTGAAGAAAAAATGTTAATGGGATTTTTGAAAATATGGTGGAAAGGGAACCAAAACTGAAGAGGCTGACTTTCTGGCATTTGTACCCTCCTTACATTTATTAACAGAACCTGACTTTTATTCATGTAATTTGTTTCAGGAGCTCCTCCCCAGGTACAAAAAAATCATCATTATTTATAAAGTAGGGTACAGAACAAGAAGGGAACAGACCGAGTTTATGCTATGACATCAATTCTGAGGCCATTTACCTTCTATATTTACACTGTTGGATATCAATGCCTGCTCTACAGCATTGCCCTCTGTTTGTTATCCTATTGTCAAGTCCTGACATGAAAGTGACTAATGCCATACACAAGAAGAAAAAAATTAAGACCCATGAGTGTATCTGAATTTTAAATATTTTTCTTTATATCATCCATGTTCACCCTATACAAGAATAAATGAGAATTTATAATATGATCTCCATTATGTAACAAGTTTAAAATATGTCAATTTAAGTATAGATTTTTTAAAACATATTACAGGCATGTTAAATATTAAATATGTGGGTTCAAATAGTGGCAAAATAAATTGTAAAATTAGTCAGCATTTGTAAATTTATAATAGTCTCATTTATTTTATCAATTAATATACAGTCGCATATGATACAGGTTTATTTTGGGCTTTAATTATATATACACACATATTTATGATTATATGATTGAATAAAACATGCTTAATAGTATTCTTTGGAAAGGTTGACAGTAGATTATTAATTTTTTTATTTTTCTGTCATATATTTCCCAGTTTTTCTGAAGTAATGTCACACAAGATTTTTTTAAAAAGGAAAAGCTAACCATTTTTTAAAAACAGATAAAATGTATACTTGTATACTGAAAATTTTACCTAGTGCTAATGTCGAAATTTTCAGAAACATTAGGAGGCATTCTTAAAGAATAACTTCATATAATTTTTTCAGATAATAGTGTATTAAATCATTTTCAATATTACAGAAAACACAAAGATAAGTTTATGGGTGTAATTATATTGCCACACACTTTATAATTACATATCTCTAATTGATGCTTTTAACCACCTACTGTATTGTGCTACACCTGTGAAAAGGTTGCACTCCAACATTAACTGGAAGCTATTTCGATTTGCAGAACGGAGTGTTGCATTGATAGAATAGGTAGAAATTTTATGAAAATCATCTTAAAGTTTTAGAGCTACAACTGAAAGTATGTTTGCAATACAATCCCCATAATCCCTAAGCCCAGCAAATGAAAGAGGGGATGATTTAGAACTTTTTAAAAGACTGTATACACATCGTCTAATTGTTCAAATATTTTACTTGTTCTAACAATACAACTAGCTTTCTGTTTTAAATATTTCTTTAAGAGAATGTAATCAGAATGCCTGCTGGGCCAATTTATTTGACTCCTTAAATGACAATTGTTTAAAAGTAATGTTATTATTGTAGTTTTAATTTCACTAATACATACTCCAAATTGGTGCTAGTAAAAAACTTTTTAAAACTTTATGATAATTTTATAAAATTCTTGGAAATCTTTACTAATTATCAGGAAAATTATCCTTAAATGTACTGATAGTAGCTGATATAATAACACTCCAGTATATCTCTAAATATAATTCTCTGATAGTCACTCAAGTCATATAAGTTCAACATTCTATATTTGCCTCCAAACTCTCTCTGAGCCAGTATCATGTATCTGGCTGACTATTATTTATTCATTTGTTTTTTCTTCTTTAAGTTCAAGGCCTACATTCTCTGGAAAGAGTTTTTGGATATCCTCTGTGACTTAGGGTTCTGTGTGTTACCTATATCACCTAGCATACAACGTACTACACTGTGTTTTAATTTATGACTTATATAGGTAAGCTCTTTGAGGCTGGAGATAATTTACTACTTTTTTTCTCTTGGGTTTATCTGTGACTACTTATAAAGGCACTTCAGGATCTCCTGGTACACTTGCAAAACTTGTTTAAAATAATTAAACTGTATTATTTGAACAGAAATCAAAAGTTCTTCTTTCAGCTAGCACTTTCCTCACACTGATAGATATTACTCTTTGGCCTAAAAGTATGATTTTTCAGTAACACTGAATTTAAAATGAAGGAATATATACATAAATAACCACAATATAAATATGTAAGAGATTAATTGTGTATATACATTGTAGGCTGCCTTTGTTACAACAGAGACCTACCTGTTACAATTTTAATGATACACTTTTATTTTAATTTAACATTTGTTTTTAAACCACTATATTTATTAATTAAGTAAACAGAACCCTGCATACATTTCAGTTTCAGTATCCCTGATGTATTTTTCATTTCATGTGGGGGCATATATACCTCTTCAAATATTTTAGTGTGTTTTATATATGAGATTAAACAGTTCAAATTAGGTATTTGTCAGCATTTTATAATTCTGAGGGATTTCTGTTGTTGTCGTTTGTTCGTTTTTGTTTTTGTAGGGTGTCACTCTGTCCCCTGGGCTGGAGTGCAGTGGCACATGACCTTGGCTCACTAAAATTCAACCTCTTGGGATCAAGCAGTCCTCCCACATCAGCCTCCCAAATAGCTGGGACTACAGGCACATGCCACCATACCCAGATAACTTTTTTATTTTGTGTAGAGGCAGGGTTTCTGTTACCCAGGCTGGTCTCAAACTCCTGGCCCTAAGTGATCCTCCCACCTCGGCCACCCGGAGTGCAGGGATTACAGGTGTGAGCCACTGCATCCCCGCAAGGATTTTTAAAATAGGTATATTTCTCTTTAATTTTTCTATTGAAATTACCACAGCAGTTATGTAGTCACTATCATCATCAATTTCTCCATCTATCTGTCCATAGAAGCTATTCTTTCAGTTTTGAGCATTACATATATTTCCATTTTCTTCATAGAAATTATCTTTTTATTTTACCTTCCTTACAGAATTTTATTTTCATACTTGAAATACCTTGTGTACTTTGAAGTGTTCAATTTATTAATTCTCTTAACAAAATCTCTCTTTCCCTCTCAGTCACTAGACAGATAGACAGAAAGACAAATAGATAGTGTATTCAGTCAGGGTTTTCCCCAGAAACAGAACCAACAGGATGTGTGTGTGTGTGTCTGTGTGTGTGTGTGTGTGTGTAAAGACAGATACTTATTTAAGGAATTGGCTCATTTAATTATGGATGGAGGCCAGCAAGTCCAGAATCTATAAGTTTCTAGGATAGACTTATAGGCTAGAGACCCCAGGGATGAGTAAATGCTTCCATTTGAGTCCAAAGACGGACTTGAGGCTGAATTTCTTCAGTAAATCTTTGTCCAAATGTCTTATTAGGGAAATGTTTCATAAATGACCTAATTTTTACTTAATTACATCTTTAAAGACCATATCTCCAAACACAGACACATTCTGAGGTACTGGGGATTAAGACTTCAATATGAACATTTTGCGGGATAAAGCTCAGCCTATAACAGATAGATAGACATAGATACATAGTAATATAAAGAGATAAACAGATATAAATTGAAATTTAATTTTATATATCTAATGTTTTGCATATATAGAACCAAATACATATTGAGATATATTGAAAATTTAAATGAGATGAAAATAGTTTTTAAAATAATATGTTTCTGTATAGAAATGTTGCTTACTGCATATATTTTAGAAAGTAGTTTTAATGGGTCAGATTTAAGATAAGATTAGGATTCAAGAACAATCTATGCTAAAGGCCAACTCTAGACTCAAATTTAAAAAGGTGATAGTTTGTGGAGAACCAGATTTCTTGTATCATACAGGGTTTTTAAATCTCTGTAATATCTTGCTTTTCAAAAAAATGTTAAGACAAATATTTTTCTGGGAGAAAAATGCTATGATGACCCACCCAAATTGTTATCAGCCAGTAATAGTTCCTCTGTCACAACAAAATTTATATTGTTGTTCTTACTCTCTTCTTGCATTCAAAGTCCAATAAACTGTTCTGGGAATGGTTATATCAAATTATGTCATTAAGACAGAAAAATAGACTGTTTAATGGAAGAAAAACACGAGCAACAGCAAATGCATGTTCTTACTATCCAGGAGCTATCAGTAAAACCACAAACTCCAAGTTTAAAATTATGTAGCTCAATCTTAATATATGTACTATTTACTTATGTTAACATTTTAATTATAATTTTATTACATGTTTAGCAAGCATGTATAAATTATATAATTCTCAGCTAACAAAATCTGGATAAAATAAAAACAAGCCACTCCCCTACTAGTCTTTTCATTTTGGGCACTCTGAAAAACATTATCATCTCTTAGATTTCTCTTTTTTAAGTTTAACTATCCAGCTGTTATCTTAATTAAGTCTGCCACAGGCAAGGATCTGGTTTTCCACACCTGTGGAGAAGACTGTCATGGCATTTTAATGACTTAATAGAGCTTGCAGAAATGGAGGCTAGTGTGAATGTTAGCAATGATTAGTTCAAATTAGTGCCAAAGCTGTCAATTTCCAATTAGGAGATGTGTTTGTTCTTCAACAATGTACTACCACAAATTGGGTGTTTTGACACTGTTAATTCATCTTTTGCCACCTGATAGAGATAACTCAAATGGCTCCCAGTAATCTCTTCCACAACAGAGTTATTAAAGTTAGACACAGCTGGATATCAAGTTTAAAACCAAAGAAAATACATTATTTTCAGGAATAAAAATATATGGGATAAAAGAATAATTATTTTTGGCAATATTCCCAATTTATGGTTTAACTGCATGTGAAGGATGTTAGAGTACATAGTTGAAAGCACTGCATGTTCTGTTTCATAGGGAATTCTGGTGTGGTTGATGTGATTAGATGAAAAGGAAAAAATAGGAAAATTACAGTAACCAGTGCAACTGAAAAACAAGTAAATACAAAATTTATCTTTCAATAAAGTATCAAATTATTTATTAATTTTTACACAGATAATGTGCAGAAAATTGGATGCAAGATCAGAGAAAATATGAAAAAGATGGATTGATAATAAAAAGAAAATATTTTAATTTATAATATCTATCCTAAAGAAGATTATATCTGCTCTATTTCATAATATTAAGTACTACTTAATACCTTGCTTTATTGGATTTCACTGTATTGTCCTTCAAGGATACTGAGGATTTTTTGTTGTTGTGTTTTTTTGTGTGTGTTTTTTACAAATTAAACGTTTGTGGCAACTCTGCCAGCTCCATTTTTCCAACAGCATGTGCTCAGTTTGTGTCTTTCTGTCACATTTTGATAACTCTCAAACTATTTTAAAATTTTCCATTATTATTATCTATTATGGTGATTTGTGATGAGTGATCTTTAATGTTACTAAGGTAATCGTTTGGGGCACCACAAACCACACCCGTGTAAAACAGGAAATTAAATCTATAAATGTTGTTTGTGTTCCCAGTTTGCCACACACCAGCCTCTCCTCTGTCTCTCTCCCCTCAGGCCTTCCTATTCCCTGAGACAAGACATTATTGATATTAAGCCATTTAGTGACCCTGCAATAGCCTCTAAGTGTTCAAGTGAAAGAAAGAGTCACACGTCTCTCACTTTAAATCCAAAGCTTTGTAAAGAAGGCCTTTCAAAAGCCAAGATAGAGGCTGGGCACAGTGGCTTACACTTGTAATTCCAGTACTTTGGGAGGCCAAGATGGGCAGATCACTTGAAGCCAGGAGTTTGAGACAAGCCTGGCCAACATAGTGAAATCCCGTCTCTACTAAAAATACAAAAATTAACCGGGTATGGTGGCTCGCACCTGTTATCTCAGATACTTGGGAGGCTGAAGCACAAGAATCACTTGAAACTTGGAGGTGGATATTGCAGTGAGCTGAGGGTGACACTCCAGCCTGGGTGACAGAATGAGATTACGTCTCAAACGAAAAAAAAAAAAAAGCCAAGATAGGCCAAAAACTAGATCTCTGGCAATAAATAGTGACCACAGTTGGAAATTTAAGAAAAGGATTTGGAAGGAAATTAAGATAAGCAAAAAAGTCTCATTGCCGATCCTGAGAAATTTTGAATGGGCTGGTTGGAAGATCAGATCAACCACAATATTTCCTTAAGCCAAAACCTAATCCACAGCAAGGTCCTAACTCTCTTCAATTCTATGAAGGCTTAGAGAGATGAGGAAGGTATAGAAGAAAAGTTTGAACTTAGCAAGATTGGTTCATGAAGTACATGGAAAGAAGCAGTCTCCATAAGATAAAAGTCTGAGATGAAGTAGCAAGTGCTGATTAGAAGCTGCAGGAAGTTATCCAGAAGATTTAGATATTTGATAAAGGTAGCTACACTAAACAACAGATTTTCAGTCTAGATTATACAGCCTTCTAATGGAAGGCGATGCCATCCAGGACTTTCAGAGCCAGCGAGAAGTCAATGCCTGCCTTCAAAGCTTCAAAGAACAAGCTGACTCTCTTGCTAGAATCTAATGCAGCTAGTGACTTGAAGCAGAAGCCAGTGCTCATTTACCTGTCAAGAAATCCTAAGGCCTTTAAGAATTATGCTACATCTATTCTGCCGGTACTCTGTAAATGGAAGAATAAGGCCTGGATCACAGCACATCTGTTTACAACACGGTTTACTGAATATTTTAAGCCCGCTGTAAAGATCTACTGCTCGGGGGGAAAAAAAAAGCGCTTTTAAAAATATTACTGTTTGCTGACAATGCACTTGACACCCAAGCACTCCAATATCCAAGGATATTAACATTGTTTACATGCTTGCTAACACAACATTCATTCCTAATGTATTAAAGAGTAATTCTGAATTTCAAGTCTTATAATTTAACAAATACATTTTATAAGGCTATAGCTGCCACACATAGGGATTCCTCTAACAGATCTGGGCAAAGTATATTGAACATCTTCTGGAAAGAGATCACCATTCTAGATCCATTAAGAACATTTGTGATTTAAGGGAGGAGGTCAAAATATCAACATTAATGGTAGTTTGAAATAAGTTGATCCTATCATGGATAACTTTCATGGGTTTAAGACTTCAATGGAGGAAGTAACTGCATATGTGGTGGAAATAGCAAGATAATTTGAATTAGAAGTGAAGGCTGAAGATGTGACAGAATTGCTGTATTTTCATAATAAAACTTGAATGGATGAGTAGTTGCTTCTTTTGGATGAGCAAAGAAAGTATCTTCCTGAGATGGAATCTAGTCTTGCTGAAGATGTGGTGAACATTATTGAAATGACAACAGAAGACATAGTTGGGGAAGCAGCAGCAGGGTTTGAAAGGATTGATTCCAATTTGGAAAGAAGTTCCACTGTGAGTAAAATGCTATCAAACAGGGCATGCTGTAGGGAGATATTTCATGAAAGAGTCAATTGCCGTGGCAAACTCTACTGTTGTCTTATTTTAAGAAATTATCACAGCCAATCCCAAACTTCAGTAACCGCCACCCTAATCAGTCAACAGCCGTCAACACTGAAGCAAGAACCTGCACCAGCCAGAAGATGATGAACTCACCGAAGGCTCAGATAAATGTTAGCAATTTTAAGTTATAAATTATTTTTAATCAAATTATGTATATTGTTTTTAGACACAATAATATTACATACAGTTGTTTTAGACACAATGCTACTATATATTTAATAAACTAATAAGCTACAGTATAGTGTTAATATAACTAGTATATTCACTGGGAAACAAAAAGGTTTGTGTGACTTTGTGAATGGCAGAAGGTATCTGAGTTACTGGTGGTGAATCTGTACGGATCTGCAGTGACCTCAGTTCTTGCCTCCTCGGAAGAAAGAGTTTGACTGAAGGATGTAAGGCAGGAAAGAGACCGAGGCAAGTTTCAGAGCAGGAGTGGAAGTATATTAAAAAGCTTTAGAGCAGTAAAGAAAGTAAAGTACACTTGGAGGAGACCCAAATGGGCACTGAGAAGGTCAAATGCAGCATTTTACCTTGATCCTAAGACTTTATAGAGCAGCCCACCTCTGGCGTCTTGTGCCCCCTTCCCATGAATCTTCCGTTAAGGTGGGCTGCCCACAAATGCAGTGCCCTCCTTACACTTGGGAAATGAGCATGCACAGTGTGCTTAGGAAGTTCTATGCATGTCCATCTGAGGCTTTCTTCCCTTTTTTTCCAGTGGAGTGCCCCTGAAAGGTCATACTCCTCCATTTTGTCTTTTAATGTTCATGCCCCGGGAGTTACTTCTTCCTGGTATCTTCATTCAATTAACACTTTAACGTGACAGCTGTGGACCATCAGGAGATTGTCACTCCCTGGCAATGACTGCCAAATTATCATTTTTAGAGAGGCAACGTGATAACTGTCAAACCATCATCCAATGATCACCTTAGGGTCCTGGTGGGTGGGGGAGAGAGCCCTCTCCTCCCCTACTCATGGCCCAACTTTCTGCAACAAGTTGCTTTATTGCAATATTTGTTTTATTGTGTTGGTCTGGAACTGAACCTGCAGTATCTTTGAGGGTTGCCTGCAATAAAGAATTTCTATGGTATGGAACTGAGAAAACCTATAAAGAGAAGGGAATATATTTAACACTCAAAAGTTACATTTTCTGGAGGTAATAACAGACTAATAATACTAATAGCAATTATTTATGAACTTTTATCTATCTAATATTGACATTATTTTCACATATATTGTTCCACTTAATAGCCACAATTTCCATGGAAGTTAATTTTAGTAGTAGTATTTTTCATTTTACAGATGATGGAAATCAAACTTAAAAAGTTACGTGAATGGTTTAAGAAAGCAAACTTCAGAAAAGCCCATGACCTTTAATAGAAATATCTATGTTCATTTATTTAAAAACTATTCATAGTTGCTTAAGGTATTGTTTATCTTTAATAATACACATTAATTCATTTCCACAGGCGATATTCTACATTTAACAATAACATTATTAATTATTTATTGCAATATAACAAACTCATCCTAAAACTTAATGGCTTAGGGTTTTATGGGTTGGACTGAACTTAGCGAGACTAGTTTATTTGTGCTACTTAGCCTCACCTAGCACAGCTTGATTTGGGCTGGAAATTATACTTTCATAAAGGCTCACTCACTTAAATGGCAAGTTATGAGAATTGTTAGTTGGGAGCTCAGCTGCGGCAATTGACCACAAGTCTCTGTTTCTGCAGGTGATATCTCTTGACGTGATAGCTTTATTTTTCTTGTAATATGGCAGTTGAATTCCAAAGAAAAAACACTTTCAGACGACAATACCTCAAGTAAGATCTCTTACTGAGTTTCTCCTGTAACGCTCTCTAATGTCTCATTGACCAAAGTCAGTCATATGAACAAGCTCACTGTGAAAGTGTGACACAGGACTGCCCCAAGCATGAAATCTGGGAGGCATAGATCATGGTGAGCATTAAAATAACATCAATCTGAAAATATTTCTACAATTTTGGTGGGAAAGTGTAAGAAAAATATATTTATTATTTATTCGTGGATGAATATTCAAGAATAGTAAGAAACAAAGTGCTTCCTTTCATTATAATGCAAAATAAGCATTTAATAAGTATATTTAAAATGTCACTAATATGGAGTAAAGATTATGCTAGAGCCGTATGTCTAAAAATAACATTTTTAAAATGTGTAAGTATAGTTTTTAAACATTTGAGGTTTCTTTTCAGCAAGCAGACTAAGTAGCTTTATTGAGGATCTTACTGGGAAAACGAGAAAAATATCAAAAATGTACAATTAAACATTTTGAAAAAATGTTTTAATGGAATTAATTAAATACTGATATAGTTAGAAATATTTAAATACCAAAACTAAGTGAAAATAAAAATTCTATAACTGGCTTTTTCATTAAGAATATTTGCAAATAGGGTAAATTTGAGTTCAATTACCTTGACTTTGAGGCACACAGGGGCAGTTGGTAAAACCTCATATCAGCCAATTTGAGGCAAACTACAAAGGTAAAAGCCAAAATTTCTTATCCTTGAGTTATTAAATCCAAACTCAAAAAATCACACACACACACACAGACACACACACACAAACACAACAAAACCTCTGGACTGTGAGAAATATATTTCTGCTCATTATAAATTACTCAGTCTCAGATTTTCTGTTATAGCAGAATTTTGGTAATAACTAATAATAAAACAATACACTCTTGAGAATTCATAGCTATGTGATATAAGTGTATTATTTATAAGAACTAGTTTACATCTAAGATTTAATTCACTCTGTAAAATCAGAAAAAAGTATTAATGCCTAATTATTG
Organism: Nomascus leucogenys; assembly: GCF_006542625.1. Taxonomy (NCBI): domain Eukaryota; kingdom Metazoa; phylum Chordata; class Mammalia; order Primates; family Hylobatidae; genus Nomascus; species Nomascus leucogenys. The sequence goes on from NC_044386.1 coordinate 26,881,929, forward strand.
GGAGCTATGACTGCATATTGTAACAATTTTGAACTACTTGAGTTCAGTAAAAGAAGTCTTCATGGAAGTAAAATAACTAACATCAAATTAGAGAAAATAATTCAGAAGCAAAACAATTAACAAGTAACCGTGAAACTTCAGTACATTTCTCTGCATTAAAAATTACTTGTATATTTTAAAGACATAATTTAGAACTTCCTGACACTGCTGTAAAACATAATCTACTGATCAGAAACATAAGTTTTCCACACACAATGCTTATCTTACTTGAAGAAAAATGTTTCAAGCAAAGATGTCTTTTATAAAAAGAGACAGCCACCTAAGAAAAAGTAGAACACTCCTGTGGTTTGAATATGATCTTCAAAAAGCATGTGCTGGAGACTTATTTCCTAATACAGCAGTATTGGGAGGTAGATCCTAATGAAGGGTGATTAGACTGTGAGGGCAGAGTGAATGAATCAATGTCATTATTGCAAGAGTAGGTTAGTTATAAGATGGGAAGTTCTGCAATCTCTCTCTCCTCTTCCCCTCTCTTTCCCTCTCTTTGCCCTTTCATGATCTGATACCTCCAATGTGTTATGAGGCAGCAAAAAATTATTCACCAGCTGCCAGCCCCTCGATCCTAGAATTCCCAGTCTCCAGGACTGTGAGAAATGGATTTCTGCTCATTATAAATTACTCAGTCTCAGGTTTTCTGTTATAGCAGCATAAAATGGACTAAAACATATATTATCTTGATTTATAGCTCCTTGCAATTATGTTTAATTGTTTTGGAAATTTTGTTGCATTCACTGGTTTACCCTAGTGTATTAGACCATTCTCACAATGCTATGAAACACTGAACTGCCTGAGACTCCGTAATTTATAAAGAAAAGACGTTAAACTGATTCACAGTTCTGTAGGGCTGGGGAGGCCTCAGGAAACTTACAATCATGGCAGAAGGGGAAGCAAACATGTTATTTTTCACATGGCAGCAGGAAGGAGAAATGCCAAACAAAGAGGGAAAAGCCCCTTATAAAACCATCAGATCTCCTGAGAACTCACTCACTATCATAATAACAGCAGCATGGGAGTAACTGCCCCATTGATTCAATTATCTTCCACTGAATCCCTCCCAGGACACGTGGGAATTATGGGAACCTCAATTCAAGATGAGATTTCGGTTGGGACACAGTGAAACCATACCATCCTGCCCCTGGCCCCTCCTAAATCTCATGTCCTCACATTTCAAAACACAATCATGCCTTCCAAAGAGTCTCCCAAAGTCTTAATTCATTTCAGCATTAACTTGAAAGTTCATAGTCCAAAGTCCATTCTGAGACAAGACAAGTCCCTTCTGCCAATGAGCCGGTAAAATTGAAAGCAAGTTAATTATTTCCTAGATACAATATGGGTACAGGAATTGGGTAAATACAGCCATTTCAAATGGGAGTAATTGGTCAAAACAAAGGGGCTACAAGCCCCATGCAAGTCTGACATCCAGCAGGCACTCAAATCTTAAAGTTCCAAAATGACCTCCTTTGACTCTATGTCTCATATACCGGTCACACTGATGCAAGAAGGGGGCTCCCATGGCCTTGGACAGCTCCACCTCTGTGGCTTTGCAGGGTACAACCCCCTTCCTGGCCGCTTTCACAGATGGGCATTGAGTGTGTGCTGATTTTCCAGGTGTACAGTGCAAGCCATCAGTGGGTCTGCCATTCTGGGGTCTGAAGGATGGTGGCCCTCTTATCACAGCTCTGCTAGGCAGTGCCCCAGTGAGCACTCTGTGTGGGGACTCTGACCCTACATTTTCCTTCTGCACTGCCCTAGCAGAGGTTCTTCATGAGGTTTCTGCCCCTGCAGCTAACTTCTGGCTGGATATCCAGGCATTTCCATAGATCCTCTGAAATCTAGGTGGAGGTTCCCAAACCTCAATTCTTGTCTTCTGTGCACCCACAGGTCTAACCCCACATGTAAGCCACCAAGGCTTGAGGCTTGCACTCTTTGAAGCAAGAGCCTAAGCTGTACATTGGCCCCATTTAGCCACAGCTGGAGCTGAAGCAGCTGGGATGCAGGGCACAATATCTCTAAGCTGCATAGAGCAGGGGGCCCTGGGCCTGGCCCACAGAACCATTTTTTTTCTTCTAGGCCTCTGGGCCTGTGAAGGTAGGGGCTGCCATGAAGTTCTCTGACATGCCTTGGAGTTGATTAACTGCTGTTAACTGGTGATTAACATTCGGTTCCTCGTTACACATGCCAATTTCTGCAGAGGGCCTGAATTTCTCCCTAGAAAAATGAGATTTTCCTTTCTATCACATTATGAGCCTGCAAATTTTCTAAACTTTTATGCTCTGATTCCTCTTGAACACTTTGCTGCTTAGAAATTTCTTCCACCAGATACCTTAAATCATCTCTTTTTAGGTCTAAGTTCCACAGATCTCTAGGGCAGGGACAAAATGTCACCAGTCTATTTGCATAGCAAGAGTGATCTTTACTCCTGTTTCAAACAAGTTCCTCATCTCCATCTGAGACCACCTCAAGCCTGGAATTCTTTGTCCTTATCAACATCAGCATTTTGGTCCAAGTCATTCGACAAGTCTCTAGGCAGTTTCAAACTTTCAAACATCTTCCTGTCTTTTGAGTCCTCCAAATTGCTAGGAAGTTCCAAGTTTTTGACATTTTTCCATCTTCTTGTGAGGCCTCCAAATTGACCTTTGCCTGTTGCCCACTCCCAAAGTCACTTCCACATTTTTGGGTGTCTTTACAGCAGTGCCCCACTGCCTCAGTACCAATTTACTGTGTTAGTCTGTTCTCACACTGCTATAAAGCACTGCCTGAGACTGGGTAATTTATAAAGGAAAGAGGTTTAATTGACTCACAGTTCTTCAGAGCTGGGAAAGCCTCAGGAAACGTACAATCAAGGCAAACAGGGAAGCAAACATGTCCTTCTTCACATGGTGGCAGGAAGAAATGCCGAGTAAAGAGGAAAGAGCCCGTTATAAAACCATCAGATCTAGTGAGAACTCACTATCACAAATACAACAGCATGGGAATAACAGCTTCATGACTCAGTTACCTCTCACTGGGTCCCTCCCGTGACATGTGGGGATTATGGGAACTACAATTCAAGATTTTGGTGGGGACACAGCCAAACCATGTCACCTAGATTACCTCTTAGCTAACCCTTGGCTTTGGCCAAACCTCTTACTAGAAGCTGTTTAAACCCAAGTCTTGGTTAGAAATGTTTCATGCAATTAATGATGCTTATAATTATATAATAATCTAAGTAAATAAATATTTAGTGTGTTCAGGGGAAATGCACTTTCCCAGCTTTTGATTTCCATGAAATGTTTCCTGAGTCTTAGATGAGTTTCACATTGTCTTGGGAATATGTAGACATGACTTATTCATACATTTGGAAATGTAGAAATGGGCTTACCTGCAATCAGTGTAAGTTCCATCTCGCCCTTTCATTCTTCAAGACTGTCTACATGAGGAGGTTGTCTAAATAAGGTTTTGTCTAGGAATAGTACACATCTGACAATTCTGTAGTCCACTTAGCAAACACTTTTGGTTTCCACACTAAATTATAATCTCCAAAATTGATATGTGGGCTTCCATGTACTATGTACAGTATTAGCTTTCTCAATTACCTAAAACATAGGTGCAGAAGACAGATTCTGTTAATTGGAGGACACCTCAAAATCTCCAATAACGTTGTAAATAGCATTAAAATAAAATTAAAGAGGTGGTAAAATCAACTTATCGTGCTACTTTTATAGCATAAGACAACACATTGTCAATATGCATACTGAAAATCATTTAATAAACAGTTTCTAAACTTGTGCTATTCATTTAGTAGGCATATTGAGATTATTTATCATTTAAGTGACTCATACCAATACCTTTTATTACCAGCTAAAGAAAATTTCCGTTTAAATATTTCATATAATAAATTCATGTAATAAAACTCAGTGTGTTGACCTTTTTAACTCCTCTACCAACAACAGCAAAACGTTGGGGTGAGGAAAAGTCTTCCACTTTGCCCTCTGAAGGCTCACTGAAAAATCAATGGGTGAGAAGCATACAAGCAAAGGCATATACATATATGAATGTACACAAGCAGAATCACGGGTTAATTACCCCCAACCTCAATGGGGTGCAGAAACTTATATACCCTTTCCCATAGGGGAGGGAGGAGATGGAAAATGTAGAGGATTCTGTTGAGGTGCAGGAAATAATTATTAGGGAGAATGAATAGACAAGAGAGATAGAAACTAACTTGTAAATAATTGGAATGACCCCAAGAGGCAGACATTATCTTGTGAAAATAGGTTCCATCCAGGTGTGGTTGCATTCTTTACTCTTCTTTAGTGAAATAATGAGATTTCAAAGAGGGGATAGAAGAAAATTGTGGTTCCCTCGGTAAAAGATTTCTTGGTCAAATAAAGACATTCCAGAAAAAGTGTCCTTCCTTGAGCTTGTGGGGGAAGAGAGGGAAACAAGTCAAAGTTAGAGGGATCTTGAGATTTATTTCTGAGGCCTTTTGATGTTCAAAAGCTCTCAACATGCCCAAGTGCCATATTTTGAGTAATCATTTTATGGACTCCAACAAAAGCTATTTAGTGGAAATCTGATTACTCAATATCGTATTGGAAGATAACCTCTCAGAGATAAGTGATAATAGCTATAACATTTCCTACTCTCTGTGGAGTTTTGACTTTTTGTTGTTGTTGCTTCTGTTGATTTAGTTCTTCATAAAACATATATTACTACTAGGTCAGAAAGCACTGATCAGAAAAAATAAAAGAAGATAAGAAACTTATTCTGTCGGCTACACACCACATTGACAACCTCAATCAACAGGTCTTTTGAAAATAATCGTAGCCTATTGGAAGCAGGGGCTTTGCTGTTAGAATCTTTTTGAAGGAGATGAGGCACAAGATACAGTTGTGAAGAGCTTACTTGAGCCAAAGTAAGGACAGCTGCCTGGGAAACACTTGTATGTTGCCTTGGAAAGTGTTTTGTTAATCCTTCGTTAAAGCACGTTTTTTGAGACGGAGTCTCGCTCTGTCACTCAGGCTGGAGTGCAGTGGCGCGATCTCGGCTCACTGTAAGCTTCGCCTCCCGGGTTCACGCCATTCTCCTGCCTCAGCCTCTCCGAGTAGCACATTTTTAAAGGTAAAAGAGAACAAGGAGTGAGTTGTTACAAAGTTGTTTGACAAGAATTTTTATTAATTTACAGAGATAACATTGACTAGTGATTGACTATACATTGTTGAACTATAAGGTTATTTACATATTTTTATGAAATAACATTGATTAGTGATTGGACACACATTGTTGAATCTCAATGTTATGATTTCTGGTGTCCAGCATATGGCATTTTATGGCTACTTAGTGTTCGTTAATCTGGTGCCCACATGGTGAGTGGTTTCAAAAGGTTCTAGCTCAAGGGAGGAAGTGAGGTATGACTGCTGTCACATGCTATCACATTTTAATGCCTCTCTGTGCCTGATAATTAAAGAATGCTTGCATTAATCAGATAAAAATTCTTTTCTTTCTCAATTTCAACTTCATCTTTTTCTGTTTCCTTATCTGTGAAATGAGTAATAATTCTTAACTAATAGGAATGACGATGACTAAAGGTGCAGGACTAAAAGAGTGCAGGGAATTTCATATTTAAATATAATAGGCTGGGCATAGTGGCTCGTGCCTATAATCCCAGCACTTTGGGAGGCTGAGGCAGGTGGATCACTTGAAGCCAGGAGTTGAAGTTCAGCCTGGCCTACATGACAAAACCCCATCTCTACTAGAAATAAAAAAAATTAGCCAGAAATGGTGATACACACCTACAATCCCAGCTACCCAGGCATGATAGGTGAGGCGTCTGAGGTCTCACTGTTCAGATGTGATGATCTGGTAAGTTTCAGTTCCTTGATACTTATGGGAGGTATGATGGTTGGTTTCTTGAGAAAGGAACTCTGATAAGACAAAAGTAATTTTCTCAACTTTTAAGATCTGGAAGGTCAATTTCTATCTTTGTTCAAAAGATACCATAAACATCTGTTCTATGAAACAATTGGGCCAGTTTCAAAATACAAAAGTTAAAAAAATGGAAAAAAGTGAGATTTATTGAGTAGACATATTCTGAAAAATACAGCATTTTTAATCTGCAAAGTATTTTTCTAAATTTTTTACTATAGAATATAGATAACTCAAAATACAGCATACAAGAAATGCTCTCATTCTAACTTGGATGTGAAGAAACTTTCTAATGGGAAGTAGAAATATACATAAATATTAATAGAAGAACAGTTAATGTATCAGATATCTAAACTCTCTTTTTGTTAATGGTTTAAAAGATTCCGTGATGGTCAGAAAATTAATTAAACAACACCAACATAGGGAAATTTCATGTTTGTTTGTATATTTTGTTTTGGTAGAGATACAAATGATTTTTATGGTGAAAATAATAAGCCCCCCAAATTTATCACCCTCAGGTATATTAATCACTTTTCCACTAACCAAGCAATCTTACCTTTTTAAATTAAATTGCTGATTAACATGTAACTCCACAAATGCTATAAAACAAGTATTTTGATGGTAGAAATAGGGGGTAAAAAGAAACTTCCATCTATTGCATTCAAAAAGCAAAAAGACAGAGTAGGATAAACAGAAATTCCAAAAACAAACCTTCACTGTATAAAAATATATTAAGCCTTATTTGAAACAAATTGATTTATTTTGTGAAAAGAACAAAGGAGAGAATTGACTAAATCAAAAAGATTAAATGTTAATTCACTTGGTACTTAAAAGGGAATTCTACACACCACATTTCTCTTGTGGTCTTATTAACACTACTGCAGGCCAGATACAGTATCATCAAAGAATTTACAAGCATACTCAGTTCTCTCTCATTTATCAACCACATTTCTCATTGAATAATCACTTTTTCATTACACATATGAATTAGTTGCAAGTTAAAGTTGATTTTGTTAATCTTCTATTCCATCTAGTTTCTTGATAATTGTCACTTTGACTGCACATGGCACATCTCTGAAAAATTATGTACAACTCACGATTTTTATATAGCTATGCTGATGTTATTCTCTGTACTTTCTGATTAGAATTATTATAATAATTCAGTTATCAAAGTTATGTTTCCTTGTAATTTAAAGAGACAAATATTTTATGAGGTTTATTAAAAAAATAAAGCAGGCTATAGGCCTCCTCAATTTTTCATTTCTTATTTTCTCTTCCTCAGTTAACTGTTTTCAAACCTACTAGCTTGAATAGGAGTGGTGAGAGAGGGCATCCCTGTCTTGTGCCAGATTTCAAAGGGAATGCTTCCAGTTTTTGCCCATTCAGTATGATATTGGCTGTGGGTTTGTCACAGATAGCTCTTATTATTTTGAGATACGTCCCATCAATACCTAATTTATTGAGAGTTTTTAGCATGAAGCATTGTTGAATTTTGTCAAAGGCCTTTTCTGCATCTATTGAGATAATCATGTGGTTTTTGTCTTTGGTTCTGTTTATATGCTGGATTACATTTATTGATTTTCATATGTTGAACCAGCCTTGCATCCCAGGGATGAAGCCCACTTGATCATGATGTATAAGCTTTTTGATGTGCTGCTGGATTCAGTTTGCCAGTATTTTACTGAGGATTTTTGCATCAATGTTCATCAAGGATATTGGTCTGAAATTCTCTTTTTTGGTTGTGTCTCTGCCAGGCTTTGCTATCAGGACGATGCTGGCTTCATAAAATGTGTTAGGGAGGATTCCTTCTTTTTCTATTGATTGGAATAGTTTCAGAAGGAATGGTACCAGTTCCTCCTTGTACCTCTGGTAGAATTCAGCTCTGAATCCATCAGGTCTTGGACTCTTTTTGGTTGGTAAGCTATTGATTATTGCCACAATTTCAGAGCCTGTTATTGGTCTATTCAGAGATTCAACTTCTTCTTGGTTTAGTCTTGGGAGGGTGTGTTTGTCGAGGAATTTATCCATTTCTTCTAGATTTTCTAGTTTATTTGCGTAGAGGTGTTTGTAGTATTCTCTGATGGTAGATTGTATTTCTGTGGGATCGGTGGTGATATCCCCTTTTTCATTTTTTATTGCATCTATTTGATTCTTCTCTCTTTTCTTCTTTATTAGTCTTGCTAGAGGTCTATCAATTTTGTTGATCTTTTCAAAAAAAAGTTCTAGGCCAGGGCAATCAGGCAGGAGAAGGAAATAAACGGTATTCAATTAGGAAAAGAGGAAGTCAAATTGTCCCTGTTTGCAGATGACATGATTGTATATCGTGTACTAATCATAAAGAAAGATTGACACATTGGACTACATTAAAATCAATATTTTTATTTATCAAAACATGCCTTTAAGAGAGTATAAAGGTAAGTTACAGAAGGGGAAAGTATATATACAAAATATTGAGCCAACAAGGCGGTTGTATTCAGAATATATAAAGTTCTGCAGGACACAGTGGCTCACACCTACAATCCCAGTGCTTTGGGAGACTGTGGGTTGGGCGGTGGGGGTTGTTTGAGGCCAGGAGTTCAAAACCAGTCCGGGCAACACAGCAAGACCCTGTCTCTACAAAAAAATTAAAAAGTTAGCAGGGCATAGTTGCCTGTGCCTATAGTCTTAGCCACTTGGGAGGCTGAGGTGGATGGATTGCTTGAGCCCAGGAGCTCAAGGCTGCAGTGAGCTATGATTACACCACTGCACTCCAGCCTGGGTAATAGAGCAAGACCTTGTCTCTTAAAAAGAAAAAAAGTTCTACAAATCAACAAGAAACAGACAGACAACCCAATAGACAAATGAGCAAGGGACCAGAACAAGCATTTTACAGGAAAAGATAACTATTAATAAATTGCTAACAAATGAAAAGGTTTGCAAACTCACTTGAAATCTCAGAAATATAAATAATTAAAGGCACAATGAGATACTAATATAGGCCTACCAGAAAATATGAAATTTTAAAAATTGACAATGCCAAGAGATGATGAGGATCTGGAGCAACTGAAACTCCCAAACACAGCTGGTGGCAGTGTAAATTGGTACAACCACTATAGAAAACTGTTCGGCAGGATCTGGTAAAGCTGAATATATGCATTTCCTGATGACCCAGAAATTCCACTCCTAGATTTATACTCAAGAGAAACACACACGTGTTCACCAAAAGTCATATATTTGAAAGTTCAAAGTGGCATCATTTATAATAATCTCAAACTGGAAGCAAAAAAAATATAGTACATCAGCAGTAGAATGGATAAGTAGATTGTGACATATTCGTATAATGAAATGCTAAACAACAATGAAAATGAATGAATTACTCCAACATGTAACTGCATAAACATAATGTTGAATAAAATAGTGTATACTATATGATTCCATTTACAGTTCAAAAATAAGGATGTTAAAAGAATAGAAATTACCTTTGGGGATAAAGGAGGGTAGGAGGTGATTAGGAGGGGACACGATAGAGTTTTGAGGTGCTAGTAACGTTATATTTCTCAAATATCATGGAAGTGGATACTTTGGTGTGGTCCCTTTGTGCTAATTCGTCAAGATGTACACTTGAGATTTGTATATTTTTCTGTATGTATGTTATACTTGGATATGGTTTGGATCTGTGTTCCCACCCAAATCTCATGTTCAATTGTAATCTCCAGTGTTAGAAGTGGGGCCTGGTGGGAGGTGATTGGATCATGGGGGCAGATTTTTCATGAATGGTTTAGTGTCATCCCCTTGGTACTGTCCTCACAATAGTGAGTGAGTTCTCATGAGATCAGGTCTGACCTAGCACAGTCCCAGTTGTGGTGGCCACAGGCTTGCTTGTTTCACCACACCCTCCCCAGCCTCAGATGGCTCAGCACAGAGAGACTGTGTTTGGGAGAAAGTAAGGGAAGAGAACAAGAGTTTCTGCCTGGTAATCCAGATAATTCTTCTGGATCTTAGCCATAGAGTTACCAAGGTGGTTACTCTATGTATTTGCAAGAACCACAGCATTACTGGGCTTGGGGTGCCCCTTAATGCAGATATGGCTACAGTGATCAAAAACATAGTATCACAACACCCAAATCCCTTTGAATAATTAGAAAGTCTTCCCAAGAAAGATGGATATGAACAAGCCCAAACTGAGAAGACTACAATAAATACATAACTCTTCAATGCCTAATGCACTGGTGAACATTTACAACCATCAAGACCATCCAGGAAAACATGACCTCACCAAATGAATGAAATAAGGCACCAGGGACCAATCCCAGAGAGACAGAAGTATGTGACTTTTCAGACAGAGAATTCAAAATAGCTGTTTTGAGGAAACTCAAAGAAATTCAATATAACACAGAGAAAAAATTCAGAATTCTATCAGATAAATATAACAAGGAAATTGGCATAATTGAAAAGAATCAAGTAGACATTCTCAAGTTGAAAAATGCAATTGACATACTGAGGAATGCATCTGTCTCTTAATTGTAGAACTGATCAAGCAGAAGAAAGAATTAGTGAGCTTAAAAACAGGCTACTTAAAAATACATAACCAGGAGAGACAAAAGAAAAAAGAATGAAAAACAATGAAGCATGCCTACAAGATCTAGAAAATACCCTCAAAAGGGCAAATCTAAGGGTTATTGGTCTGAAAGAGGTGATAGAGAGATACATATAGAAGTTTCTTCAAAGGGATAATAACAAAGAACTCCCCAAACCTAGAGAAAGATATCAATATTCAAGTACAAGAAAGTTATAGAATACCAAACAGATTTAACCCAAAGAAGACTACCTCAAGGCATTTAATAATCAAACTCCTTAAAGTCAAGGATATATAAATGATCCAGCCAGGTGTGGTGGCTCACACCTCTAATCTGAGCACCTTGAAAGGCCAAGAAGACCAGCCTGGGCAACACAGCGAGACCCTGTCTCAATTTGTTTTTTTTTTCTGTTCAGTTCTTGTTATTCATTCTGGGATACATGTGCAGAATGTGCAGGTTTGTTACATAGGTATATATGTGCCATGGTGGCTTGCTGCACCCATCAACCTGTTATCTAGGTTTTAAGCCCCACAAGCATTAGGTATTTGTCCTAATGCCCTCCCTCCCCTTGTCCCCCATCCCCCGCTGTCTCAACTTTTAAAATAAAAAGGAAAGGATCCTAAAACACCAAGAGAAAAGAAATAACATATAATGGAGCTCCAATATGTCTGGCAGCAGACTTTTCAGTGGAAACCTTACAGGGCAGAAGAGAGTAATATGACATATTTGAAGTGCTGAAGGAAAAAAACTTTTACCCTAGAATAGTATATCTAGCAAAAATATCCTTCATTAAACACTTTCCCAGGCAAACAAAAGCTGAGGAATTTCATCAATACCAGACCTGTCCTACAAGAAATGCTTCATGTCTGAAAGAAAAGAACATTAATGAGCAGCAAGAAATGATCCGAATGTACAAAACTTACTGGTAATTGTAACTATACAGAAAAACACAGATGAAACAATCAAAAATAATAACTCCAACAACTTTTCAAGACATAGTACAATAAGAAATAGAAACAACAACAAAGTTAAAAAGCAGGGTATTGGTGGATCACTTGAGGCCAAGAGTTTGAGACCAGATGGGCCACCATGGTGAAACCCCGTCTCCACTAAAAATAAAAAAATTGGCTGGCAGGTGCATGCCTGTAGTCCCAGCTACTTTGGAGGGTGTGGCATGAGAATTGCTTGAACCCAGGAGGCAGAGGTTGGCTCACTGAGCCAAGACCACGCCACTGCACTCCAGTCTGGGTGACAGAGTGAGACTCTATCTCAAAAATAAATAAATAAATAAATAAGTGGGGGTATGAAGTAAAAATATAGAGTTTTTATTAGTTTTCCCTTTGCATGTTTATTAGTTTGTTTATGCAATCGGTGTTATAATCAGTTTAAAATAATGAGTTATAAGATATTATTTGCAAGTCTCATAGTAACTTAAACTCAGAAAAACATACAATAGATTCACAAAAAATAGGAAGCAAGAAATTAAAACATACAACCAGAGGAAATCATTTTCAATAAGAGGAAGAGAGAAAGAAGTGAAAAAAGGAAGACAATACCACAAAACAACCAGAAAACAAATTTTTAAGAAATGACAGGAGTAAGTCCTTATTATGGACTTAGTATTTTATTATGTTATTATCCATAATAACATTGAATGTGAATGGACTAAACTCTTCAATCAAAAGACATGGAGTGGCTGAATCAATAAAAAAAAAAGACCCAGTGATTTGTTGCCTACAAAAAAACACACTTCACCTATAAAGACACACATAGGCTGAAAATAAAGGGATGGGAAAAGATACTCCATGCAAATGGAAACCAAAAAAGAGCAGGAGTTGGCTGGGTGCAGTGGCTTAAGCCTGTAATCCCAGCACTTTGGGAGGCCAAGGAGGGTGGATGACCTGAGGTCAGGAGTTCAAGACTAGCCTGGCCAACATGGTGAAACCCCACCTCTACTAAAAATACAAAAATTAGCTGGGCATGGTGGCAGGTGCCTATAATCCCAGATACTTGGGAGGTTGAGGCAGGAGAATCACTTGAACCCGGGAGGTGGAGGTTGCAGTGAGAAGAGATTGTGCCATTGCACTCCAGGCCCTTTGTACCTTGGGTCCCGGGGATGCCAAAGGCCAGAACCAGGATAAGGAGGCTCAGAGCCAGTGACTGAGCCATGTCTGTGGTAGAGGGTGAGTAAGAGGCCAGAGCTGAGGGTGAGGTGGGCAGCTGCAAGTTGGGGGTCTGTGTGTGGGCTAGGATTGGCCTGCTATTTATGTAGCTAAACACTTTCACTTCCCTTAGCTTATCCCCACTCCTTTTCCTTCCTGAAAGCTGGATCTGCTGGCACCCAGCCCCACTTATCTCAAACTAAATGGACAGTCCTCATCTGCCAAATTTTATGTCCTCATTAGTTGAATATGTCTGGGCCTGAGCCTTCCTTCTATTCCCAGCTACTGCTTTCATACAGGCGTCACTGCCTCTCCCCTGGTACACCATGACTGTCTCCTCACTACGCTCCAGGATCCATACCCTTCCCCTCCTTCCAGCAAATCTGATTTTTAAATTGTAAGAGTTCTTTTTTTTTTTTTTTTTTTTTTTTGAGACAGGGTCTAACTCTGTCACCCAGGCTGGAGTGCAGTGGTTGATCTTGGCTCACTGAAATCTCCACCTCCTGGGCTCAAGTGATCCTCCCACCTCAACCTCCCCAGGAGCTGGGACTACAGGCAAGAACCACTGTGCCAGGCTGATTTTCCTATTTTTTGTAGAGACGAGTTTTTACCATGTCTAGCCCAGGCTAGTCTTGAGCTCCTGGGCTCAAACGATCTGCCTGCGTCAGCCTCTTGAGGAGCTGGGACCACAGGCACATGCCACCATGTCTGGCTACTGTTTTAATTTTTAATTTTTATTTTTTCTAGAGATGAGGTCTTGCTATGTTGCCCAGTCTGGTCTTGAACTCCCGGGCTCAAGTGGTCTTCCTGCCTTGTCCTCCCAAAGTGCTGGAATTATAGGTATGAGCGACTGAACCTGGTCTGTAGCATAACCATTTTGATTCCCCTTTGCTTTCCTTTTCTATATATTTTGTAGTTATTTTCCTAATGGATACCTTGGTGATTATAATTAACATTCTAAACTGATAATAACCCAGTTTGAATAATACCAACTTAGTTTCAATAGTATATAAACATTTTGTTCCTATACATTTTAGTCCCTTCTTTATATTGTTATTGTCACAGATTACATCTTTATACATTGTGTTCCCATTGACATAGATTTATAATTATTGTTTAATGTATTTTCCTTTAAAATTATATAGAAAAAAGAGGAGCTACAAACTAAAAATACAATACTAGCTTTTATCTTTTATTTATTTATTTATTTTGACACAGGGTCTTGCTTTGTCACCGAGGCTGGAGTGCAGTGGCACAATCTTAGCTCACAGCAGCCTCGACCTCCTGGGCTCAAATGATCCTTCCACCTCAGTCTCCCAAGTAGTGGGGCCACCATGCCTGGCTAATTTTTGTATTTTTTGTAGACACGAGGCCTCACTATGTTGCCCAGGCTAGTTGCGAATGCCTGACCTCAAGTGATTTACCCGCCTTGGCCTCCCAAAGTAATGGGATTACAAGTGTGAACCACCATACCTGGTAATGTTGTTACTGTTTTTTGGGTTTTTTTTGTTTTTTTTTTTTTTGAGACAGAGTCTCACTCTTTTGCCCAGGCTGGAGTGCAGTGGCACGATCTTGGCTCACTGCAACCCCCACCCTCTGGGCTCAAGCCATTCTCCTGCCTCAGCCTCCCGAGTAACTTGGATTATGGGTATCTGCCACCACATCCAGCTAATTTTTCTATTTTTTGTAGAGATGGGGTTTCACCATGTTGGCCAGGCTGGTCTCAAACTCCTGACCTCAAATGATCCACTCACCTTGGCCTCCCAAAGTGCTGGGATTACAGACATGAGCCACTGCGCCTGGCCTGCTATGTTGTTATGTTTATCAGAGATCTTTGTTTCTTTGTATGGCTGTGAGTTATTATTATTTGTCCTTTTGTTTCATTCTGAAGGTCTTCCTTTAGCATTTCTTTGTTTTTTTTGTTTGTTTGTTTTTTCTTTCTCCCCTTAGCTTTTCTTGTGGGCAGGTCTACTATTAATGAACTTCCTAAGTTTTGTTTATCTGGAAATGTCTTATTTCTCCTTGATTCTTGCAGCATAGTTTTGCTGGATATATAAAATTCTTGTTTGACTTTTTTTTTTTCTTCAGTCTTTAACTATATCCCCCATTGTCTTTTGGCCTCCCATGGTTTCTTTATTTCTTTTTTTTTTTTTTTTTTGAGATGGAGTCTCGCTCTGTTGCCCAGGCTGGAGTGCAGTGGCGCAATCTCGGCTCACTGCAAGCTCCGCCTCCCGGGTTCACGCCATTCTCCTGCCTCAGCCTCTCCGAGTAGCTGGGACTACAGGCTCCCGCCACCACCCCCGGCTAATTTTTTGTATTTTTTAGTAGAGATGGGGTTTCACCGTGGTCTCGATCTCCTGACCTCGTGATCCTCCCGCCTCGGCCTCCCAAAGTGCTGGGATTACAAGCGTGAGCCACCGCGCCTGGCCTAGGCCTCCCATGGTTTCTGAAATCAGCTGGTAATCTTATTGAGAATCTCTTGTACATAATGAATTACTTCTCTCTTGCTGCTTTTAAAATCATCCTTTTGTCTTTGGGTTTCAACAATTTGACTATAATTTGTCTTGGTGTGTATCTCTGAGTTTATCTTTCTTAGAGTTTGTGAACTTCTTGGGTATGTATATTCATGCTTTTCATCAGATTTCAGATGTTTTATCATTATTTCTTCAATTTTTTTAGTGCCCTGTTCCCTCTATTCTCCTCCTGAGACTCCTGTGATGAGGTACATTTGATGGTATCCCTGAGACTTGTTTATTTTTCTTCTCATACTTGATAATTTTAATTGTCTTATCATCAAGAATACTGATCCTTTTTTTTTCTGCTTAAATCAGTCGTTGATTGCCCCTAGTGAATTGTACGTTTCAGTTATTGTATTTTTGCCTCCAGAATTTCTGCTTGAGTCCTTTTTTTCTTTTTACTAATTTCCATCTCTTTATTGATAGATTCATTTTGTTCATACACCATTTTTCAGATTTCCCTTAACTCTTTGCCCATGGTTTCCTTCAGCTTTTTGAGCATACTTAAGACAGTTATTTTTTTTCCAAAACGGCCATTATTTCCCAATTTAATTTGAGGTCATAATAAAACAAGCAACAAAACAGTATTTGAGATTTCAGCTTCTCACCCTTATCATCAAACCTCCCATCATCAATATTTATTGAGCATTTACAGTAAGACAGTTAAAGTCTTCATCTACTATGTCCAATATCTGAGCTTCCTCAGGGATAGTCTCTGTCAAATTCCTTTCTTCCTGTGAATGGGCCATACTTTCCTGTTTCTTTCTATTAGTAATTTTTTGTTGATAACTGGGCATTCTGAATATTACAGTGTGGTATCTCTAGAAATTCAATTTTTTCACTCCTTAGGGGTTGCTGATATACACTTGTTGAGAACTGTGCCATCAATTTGTGGTGAGTTTTTCAAACTGTTTTTTGCAAAGTGTGTATTCTTTGTTTTGTGGGGTTACTGAAGTTTCTGTTTATGACCTGACAAAGGGTTCTCTTCCTTCCCCGCAAAAAGGTTCTGTCCCTTTAAATCTTCTGATATATGTAGCTCAGAAAGATGCTGCAGCCCAAAAGGGCCAAAACCAAGCAAGCCTGTCCCTTAGGGAAGCAGAAGACAGTCCCAAATGCAAACCCCTCATTTTTGGGGGACAGGGTTCCCCCTGCCCACTTGGTGACCACCCAGCCACTTCAGGAATGTGGGCTACTATCCCCACTCTGTTGGTTGGTAGCTAATGCATGCATTATGCTCTCTTCTGAAAGACCAGCAACCTCTCCCTTCATCAAGTACCACCCCCACCCCCCGCTTGTTATAAGTGTCCAATCAGGCTCCAGACTTCTGAAAAAGTCGATTCCAATTGCTCTTTCCACCTCAGTAGTTGCTTTGGTGGAGGGACCAACCCCTATAACTTCTTACTCTGCCATTTTGTATGATGTTGTTTCTGTAGTTTAATTTTTAACATTTTAAAATCTTTTATCCATTTGGAGTTTATTGTGGTATATGATGTGTGAGGATTATTGGGTCATAACTTAGAATCTATGTTTAAAAGTGGATTGGGACCTTAGAGTTGTAATCCTCACATCAGAGCTGGAGAATCCATCTGGTTTCCAGAGTGCTAAACCCAGCAGCAAGCTCCTTACATCTTGTTTTTTGAAGGATGGCTTATGACAGGATAGGGAAACCATAGGAAGAGGAGGAAACGAGTGTCAGGAGACATGTAGGCAGGACAGCGATGGCCAGAGACAGAAATATTGGGTTGCTCTTGGGGAAGGATGGGATGCAGAGGGCATGGGGTTGAAGATGGAGGTACTGTTGGGAGGGGGATAAAGAGGTGGTGTTTCATTCCAAGGTCCACAGAGTAAAGGGGCTGGAATTTGGTGGCCTAGGGGAGAAATAATTGAGCTCTTGAGTCTGAGGTTTTCAGACTCAAGAGACCTTAAGGCTGAGACCTTAAGCAGGGCAGCCCCCTAGTGACTCTGTTGGCAAGAAGCTGGCGTTCCTGGAACAAGACTAGGCAAAAACAAGGAGATAAGATTTCTTGGATCTTTCACCTGGTCTGGAGGCAGATCCTGGCACTAGAAAGTTTTAAATTCCCAGCTCCCTGGTTTCCCCACCTGCCTACATGGAAGTGACTAAGAAAGTAGTGAGCAGCCTGTCTCTGAAGAATTCTCAGACAGAATAGCATGGGCTTGGGAGGGGGGCATGCCGATAATTCCGAAGTCGTATTATATTAGTTTGCTTCCAAACTTGGCTGCATTTCAGAATCACCTGGGTGACTTGTTAAAAACACAGAATTAGAAGCAACACACCAGACCGCCTTAAATAGAATCTCAGAATAGAGCCAACGAATGTGTATTTTTACCAAGTTCTGCAGGTAATTCTAAGCATTTGGTGGGGTGGGGCTGGGAGAGCCACTTGGGCCTATTTTGCTCCCCATCCCACACTCTAGATTGACACAGAGCCAGTGAAAGGGGACAAAGTTGGTCTGGGGAAAGGAAAGCTGGAGTGATGCCCCCCTACATCCCCTGGAGGAGGAGACTTTCTGGCCTGGCACAGATTGTAGGAAAAAAGGGGAGATGTCAGGGAAGAGGAGGGGGCTGTACCTTTTTCTTTCCTAAAAGCTCAGGATTGCTCTTTCTCCAAGATACCTGCCTGTCTCCCTTACCCTTATTCATGCCATCAAAGAAGCTTCTTGTTGTGTCAGATGGTGTGCACAGCCCCCTAGGTCCCATCCCTGCCTGGTCTTCCTAGAAGGAGGAAACTAGGTTGATTATATATCACAATCGTGTTTCTAATTTCTATTTTTTCGCTAAATATCCCTTTTTATAGTATCCTGCTTTATATCATAGAGTCAATATTTTCATTAACTTTCTGTTTTCTGTTATTGTTTCCAAAGAGCAAAAGTTGATAGGAATGGTGCAGTAACGAGGGGCCTCACTGACAGTCTCTTCAGTATTTCATTTTGGGCTGGTCAGTTTTTCTGGGAACTACTCTCGAAAGGTCTTTGTTTGATAGTAGAGGACAGGGTGAAAATAAAGATGGGCGTCGGCTTTCAGTTTGCATGCATAATGAAGATTTCTGCTTTTGGTCTGTTACCTCTGCCTACAAAAGTGTGTGAATTCCCCTCATTAATAAGTCCTGTTCTTTTATCATCTCCAGAGAACAAATTGGCATTCTTCTGTCTGTTTGAGGGACTGTCATGTGGCTGACTGCAGTGGAGGAAGAAACTCAGGAAGCTACTCATTCTCGAATAGGTTTTTTTTTTTTTTTTTTGAGACGGAGTCTGGCTCTTTCACCCAGGCTGGAGTGCAGTGGCACTATCTCGGCTCACTGCAAGCTCCGCCCCCCAGGGTTCCCACCATTCTCCTGCCTCAGCCTCCCGCGTAGCTGGGACTACAGGCTCCCGCCACCTCGCCCGGCTAATTTTTTGTATTTTTAGTAGAGACAGGGTTTCACCATGTTAGCCAGGATGGTCTCGATCTCCTGACCTCGTGATCCGCCTGCCTCGGCCTCCCAAAGTGCTGGGATCGCCGCTCCCCGCCCCTCTTGAATAGGTTTTAAGTGACTATTCTAATTTTGTTACCCCTGTGCTATCACTACTTTCAGAGGTATCAGATGCTTTTAATTCATGAATGTTTTAAGTATTCTGTATTATAAATATATACACTTGATTATTAATCTTCCCACTGCTAATTTAGAATTTCCATTTTATAGCTTCTTAATTTACTACTAATTTATTTACTTTTCATTGTTCAACATTTCATTACTTTTTAAACAATTATTCCTTGAAGATAAGAAATTTGTCTTAAAGATCAACCTTTATTTTACTCTCAAAAGCAACTATAGTTTTGTGATACGTTAAGATTTTACAGTTTGTGGAGGAGGTCGATTTTAAAAAAGAATATTAAGAATAAATTGGAAATGCCTCATAGAGTAACTCTGTGGTTTTATTTTACCCACAGGACTATGGTGAAATATGTGGGAAAGAACTACAAGACAGTTGTTAAAAGTATGAAAAAGACAGTTGCTAAGTGTATGAAAGACCTTTTTTACCTTAAGTATTGGCATATTCCACACGCCTTGAGTGAGATTTTTTAGGAATGATTATGACTTGAACTCATTCATGTTTAGGGAAGATGTCAAATTGAGAACCAGGCATATCTACCTACACTAAAAATGACCCTGAAGTAAATTGGTTGAAGAAATTAGACCCCAAAGATTCTTGGTGAATTTTTAAGTCTTCATCCGTATATCCATATTCAAAGGAGATGACAGAAGCCAAAATAAATGAACTATAGGCTGACAGGACAACTAGAATAAAATAAGCATCAGTTTCATTAAAAAAGGCTAACTTGAAGATAAATCTTTTGAAGATAAATTTTGATTCCAGCTCTTTAGAGGATCTAAAGTGACCTTGACGGACAGTAGAAGACTCACAACATGGAATTCCTTGAATAAAAGTTTATTGACTTTAAATAAAAATAAATAAATAAAATAGGAAATTTGATACAGAATCTTGGAAGTAGTCCATGCAATTTATATGCCCTACAGTTTAAGATTAACTAACTTCATGGTAAATGTATTTCTGATTCTAGCGTCAATTGTTTTGGGAGGACGATGAACTAGATGCTTATTTTCAGCTTGCTCTCATTATTCAGAAGTCTGATTTAAATCATTTTGTAAGTGTGCTCACTCAAAAATATCGTGTTTTGAAACAGTGCATTTTTTGTATTAGTTTTGTGGTTATTGGATATTAACATATAACTGGAGTATAATCTTTAATGGCCTTAGGCCTTTACACAACACCTAAAATAAATTTAGCCTCATTTACTCTGTCATATGTGCAAACTACTTTCAGCATGGTAAAACTTATTGTCTCACAGAATACGAGTAAGTGTCAAGCCCATACAATTGCACAAATATACATAATATATGAGTGTATAAATGCCAAAGAGAAAAAAATATGAAAATGAGGAAAAGAAAAAACTTGGAGAGAAGGTATAGTTTTAAAGGGATCCAATAGATCTAAAAAATGTGGTATTTAACAATCAGTCAATTGGTTTCTAGACATAAGCAATTCCATGAGAAAAAATAGTAAGTACAAAGGCCCTAAGGCAGGAGCTATTTGATGTATTCCAGAGACAATAAAGAAGTCAATGTAGATGAAGTGCAGTAGCAAAGGTGTCATAAATTAGAGGAGGCAAGATCAGAGTTGTAAGAAAAGGGGCAGAAGGGCAAATATGTGGCATCATCTATGTAGCATAAGTGTAGGCTATTCTATGGATTTTGGCTTTGAGACATATTGTTAACTAAGCGTTTGTTCATAGATTAAACATTCAATTCGAGATATTTGTCATGAATAATTCCAAGATTTTTGAAGAAGTTTGTCCAAAGTCATGCAAAGGAAGACAGAATATGTGTGTACAGATGAGAAAATGAATTTAAAAAATCAGAAAATTAAGTGACATTTTTGGAATAATTAGTAAAGTGACCCAGCACAGAAAGGAGCAAAACTATTATACTTGTAGCATACATAAAAGTGAACATAAACATAAATATGAATAAAATTGATTAGCTCCATTAAAAAGTAACAAATTTAAACAAGCACAAATTATGTCATTTTCAAATAAGACAAAATATTGTATATCTCCACATAAAGTTACATGGACTCATCTTGAAATCTTTCATCTTTTCATCTTTATTTGAAATTTAGAAATTCTAATTCTAATTCCTACACGTATTTCTTCTTTAGGAAAAGCTCACTGATTTCTATAGGTTATTAGGAACTCTCTCTCTCTCCCTCTCTCTTTCTTTTTTTTTTCTATATACACATATAAAATACATACAAATATTTTATTTGTATATGCATGTACCAATAAATTATATGGTTTCATCTTAAAGTATCAAAAAAGCTGCAGTGAATTTCAATAAAATTAGATGTTTACTATTTATTTTATTTTAAATAGACAATATTTGTATATATTTATGGGGCACAAAGTGATGATTTGATACATGTATGTACGGTGAAATAATCAGGCTAACTAACATGTACATCACTTCACATAGTTATCATTTATTTATAGTCAGGTCATAGAAACCCACTTTATTTTGAAATACACTATAGTATATTCAGTAACTATAAATACAATTTAGTATTATAGTATAGTCAACTATAATTTAACTATATAGTAACCAGAGTTCAATTATTAACTGTAATCACTATGCTGTGCAATACATAAACAGAACTTAATGCAAGTTTGTTAAACAATTTTTGCTGAAACACCCCCCAAAAACAAAAACAAGTATTTAACTACATGGATATTGGGAGTACTAAAAAACTCATATCATGTAGAAGACCATAGAATAATTCGTACAAATTGAAAGATGATATGGGAACATGACAATGGCATTGCCTTTAGTGTTAAACATGATGCAGAATTCAAAAAAGATTATGGAAAAGTTGTATTAGTTTCAGCACAGATGGAAGGATTTGCACATATTGTTTGGTACTGTCATAGGAGATACAAAGTCAGAAGAGGGAAAATAATAAAGACCAGTGAAATTTAGAACATTATACACTTTTTGAATTTTAGGAAAAAAATACTGCCAACATAAATCAGAAAAAGTGCATTAAAAACCTATTTATATTACTATTTCACAATTACAAAATGGAATAGGTCAATCGGTGCATAAAAATATGTCAAGAAAGTGATTCAATCTACAAAAAGAAAACATGCTAACTTTACATAATTTGTCAGAAAAGCAGCACACTAAAGACAATAGAATTGTATAGTTTGAAAAAAGATATTCACGAAAAAAGAAAAAAGACATTATTCTTTCAAGAAAACTGAAGCAGTTCCTGGAGATATTATGGATGAAACAAAGCTTCATGTTGTGTTCTAGATTTAGAAACTGACAGAAGCACTTTGAATTTGACTCAGTCTTATAATATGCTGCAGCTGAAAAACACTGAGTTTTCACAAATGTAAAAATTTGTACTGAATTTTTATTGTATATAATAAAAAGGTTTTATTAGGAGAAATAAAAAAAAACCTCAACAAGTTAAATATAAATTTAGCTAGATCTGAAATTATCAAAATAGGTAAAATCTGTGTAACATTATTATTCATGTTTTTAGACTTCCTATAATTATCTTAAATATGTTAAGAAATGTTGATATCTA
Organism: Nomascus leucogenys; assembly: GCF_006542625.1. NCBI lineage: Eukaryota > Metazoa > Chordata > Mammalia > Primates > Hylobatidae > Nomascus > Nomascus leucogenys. Next base: position 26,904,299 of record NC_044386.1, read on the forward strand.
CACAAGGTATACATTAACATTTCAAATTGGTAAACACGGTATATGTCAAAAAATTATTTGACATGGTCCAGACAAGAGTACATTTGATAACACAAGGCAACAAAATTTATATCACTCATGATAAAGGAAATGACATGGTGGTATATAATTTTCTTGAATATTTTACTTCACCCTAAATGTTTTAAAAATAGGATTTTTGTTTAGTTCTCTGAAACATATTACATAGCTTTTATTTAATCAGCATAGAAAACAGATTTAAGACACAGTACCTAATTAGGTGAATTAATTTTAATTCCACATGAATCCTTTAATTTCTTTTTTAATGAAAACTCCACCATAAAGAAAAACATAATTAATTAATTATACTTTGCTCTAAAATTGGTCTATTATTATTTGGTTTTCTAACAATGAAACCAGAAATGTATACAATAAAATACATGAGGTCGGGAGCCGTGGCTCACGCCTGTAATTCCAGCACTTTGGGAGGTTGAGGCAGGCAGATCACCTGACGTTAAGAGTTTGAGAACACATGTTGAAAACACGTCTCTACTAAAAATACAAAAATTATCTGGGCGTGGTAGAGGGAGCCAGTAATCCCAGCTATTAGGGAGGCTGAGGCAGGAGAATTACTTGAACCTGGGTGGGAGGAGGTTCAGTGATCTGAGAAGCTGAGATTGTGCCACTGCACTCCAGCTGGGGTGGCAAAAGTGATACTCAATCTCAGAAAAAAAGAGACAAACAAACAAAACATATGAATGATAGGGAAAAGTGATCAGTACAGTGAATGAAAGAACTGAGGAAAAAATAAAGTGACACCTTATCTGTAGCTTGAATAATCAATTTTCAGGGGAAAAAATGCTCCTTTATAAGATTGATCATAAGACCTAGCCTTGTGAAACTATACTGAATATCAAATATCAAGAAATAGTAGCATTCAGGCAAAGAAAATAAAATTTTCCTCAAAGTGTTTTTTTAGTAGTTTTAGGTGTCAGAGAAGCAGAAAAAAAATTTCCTAAATCAAATAAACAACTACTAGAACTGAGTAAATTTAAACTTTACATAATACAAAGTTAATGTACAAAATTTAATTGAATTTTTATATCCTGGAAATAAATCAAATATGTAAATATCTGATAAGGGGATTTACAATGACAGTAGTTTTGAGTTTCAATAAACATTGACCCAGAATATTATACATGAGACAAAAGGTCAGTAGAGCCAATAGCCAAGATCTTACACCAAATTATATTAAACTGTATTTGCAACATACACCTATTATAGGTTATATATTTATCCGTAACTAGAACACCAAAATGTGTGTATGCTCTGGCTAAGTATAACATTATTTTCTAAAGAACAGGGCTAGCTTTGCCTAGTCATAAATTCACTTCCTTCCCAGAGCATCAAAATATTAAAATAAGCAAGAATTATCACTTGGCCTTAAAGATCTCTATTAGAATGTTTCTGAAATCAAAACCCTAGAAAATCCAGCCACCAAATTATAGTAAGCTTCACGAAGTTTGGTATTATGGACACCCACACAAAATTGTGTCCTATTTTTCTTGCCCAATCCCCACCTAAGTTTGCTGGCCAGTGTCCCAGAATATCCTCCTGCATATCTCAGATCCTGGTACAATTCTGGCTTCAGGTTGTAGCTATGGATGACCATAAGTTCCAAATACCAAGAATAATAGCAGCTTGGAGATGAGTTTTAGCATCCAGACTCAGATGTCTCTTGGAGTATATGTCATTTAGGATGCTTTATATCATGTAACAAGAAATCAAAAATAACAAGAAATGTTTTAAAATAAGGTAAATTTATTATTTCAATTAACAGGAAGATTAAAAAAGGAAGCAATTTTATGGCTACTTAACTAAAAACTTCATAAAGATCATCAAGAAATCATCAACATCCTCAAGGAACAGTGATATGGTTTGGCTGTGTCCCCACCAAAATCTCATCTTGAATTGTAAGCCCCGTAATCTCCAAGTGTCTAGGGAAAGACCTGGTGGGAGGTGATTGGACCATGGAGCCATTTTCCCCCATCCATTTTCCCCCATCCTGTTCTTCTGATAGTGAGTGAGTTCTCATGAAATCTGATGGTTTTATAAGGGGCTCTTCACCCTTCGCTCTTCACTCCTCTCTCCTGCCACCATGTTAAAAAGGTCCTTGCTTCCCCTTTGCCTTCCTCCATGATTAAAGTTTCCTGAGGCCTCCCTAGTTATGCACAACTGTGAGTCAATTAAACCTCTTTCCTTTATAAATTACCCATCTCAGGTAGTATTTTTATAGCAGTGTGAGAATGGACTACTACAGATAGATGATATCAATTATTCTCCTCTGCCATTCTTCACATGTTGGCTCTTGCTTAAGTTTGGTCTCTCATGTTTACAAAATGAAAAAAGCAATTTTAATAATTCATTCTTCATATGGGAAAATCTAAAGCCATAGGAGAACATAACATATTCTTTCCACGTCTTTTTTTTAGAGAAAACTTTTTTAAGTCTCTCACACTCCAGCAGATTATTTCACCTATTAACAATACCTGTCAAAAATCTACAGAGATATGCAAAATGCCTGTGGGTTATCAATAAATTGAGAGCATAAGGAATATATGTATAATATGCTTTTAAATTAGGATAATGGTAATTTTTCATCCATTGAGATATTTTTAAATATCAAAAGATTGAATGTACTCAAAACAATATTTTAGGCCTTTTGTTATATTGACAAGAGCAAAGAAATTCATTCTTTGCAGTTGACATTTCTAACTCCTGTTGTGAATTCTTGTTTTATAATGGTATTTTAAAAGGACGTCAGTTTTAAGTTATCCTTTGTTGGTTTAATTCAAACTGCTAGGCGCTTCAATTTTGTATTTATTTTTCTCTTCTTTTTGTATGACACTTTATGGTGCTATAGATAATATGTTTGGTGCACCCAAAATGAAAAAAAAAGTTGGCGAATTACTTAGTATAGATATTCCATCTTTCAAAATTAGACTTCATATTAAAGCTTTTAAATGAATTTATGTAATGCTGAATTGCTCATTCAAATGTAGTATTCAATTTTATGAATCATATATGTTTGGCTAACATCTAGAAAACTGCTCCAGCCTGGCGGCCCTCAGTGTGAAATTTAAGTGGTACTGTCTACCAATTCACAAGCTTCTTCTTTTAATATTTAAGTACTTCTAAAACTACAGATTTTTAACTCTATTATTTAAGAAGAATCAAGAATCTTAATATTAAGATTAAATATTAAGATAATCTCAACCAGTAATAAGAGATGATAATAGCAAATATTATAAGATTATTACATGCTTACAAGGTAACCTATGTTGTTTTAAATGCTGTGGGTGTCATCTCAAATCATCTTCCCCAAATGTAAGTGTAATGGGTTTATATTTTTATGTTACATTTTTATTTTATTTTCTAAATTTTACTTATATAGATGGTATTACGGATTTCCCCAGAGTCATATAAGGTGTTTCTGCTCACTGGAAGGCTTTCCTTTCATCAGTGTCCTTCAGGGATATCCCAGAAAGGGGCTCTAGTGCTTCAGCTGTACACTTTCAGGAGTGCCAGCATGTCACATAGGACCAAGTGTAAACCAGGCTCAAGTCTCCTCTTCCTTTGTCAGCTGGTCATAGGAAATTCCTAATGAAGCAATAGGTATGGGCTGGAAGAGAAAACAATGCAAGAGAGGGAGGGGACATGGGTCAATTTTCTACTTGTACACGCATCCTGCTTCTTCCTTCAGGGCCAGCTTGGGCCCTACCTCATGTATATCGCTTTGATTTGATAATGCAGTGTTGCTATGCATGCTCATATTTATGGCTTGACTCACCAGACCACACCCTATTCACGATGAGGGACTCAGGCTTCCATCTCCACTGAGGCCCAGCGGCAAGCCAAAAACCGTTTCTCAAATGGAGAGCAGTTTTCTCCATAGGATGACAAGACTTTTCCCCCAAATTCTAAGGTCCTTCACTGTGATTCAACTATTGTGGCCTACCAGAAGCTCTAAACAGTATTAGTCTCTTCCACTAACATTTCAAGTATCACTGGATCTGCTGGATCTTACAATCCAAGTTTTAAAGCATTTTGAATGACAGCCTGAGCCTGTTGCAGAGCCGTCTCTTTGTCTAAGCCTCACTCAAAGTTTGCTTTTAGGGGGTTATGCAATAAATGGAGCAGAGTAAAACACTCAAATGAGGAATATATTGTCTCTAGAGTTCAAAGGGAATTACTAGGCATTTTTTTCCCTCGTGTGTGTGTGTGTGAGAGAGAGCGTGTGTGTGTGTGAGAGACAGAGTGTGTGTGTGTATGTGTGTATGTGTGTTAGGAGGGATCAGAGGCAGCAACCTATCATTTGCATTAAAAGGAATATCGCAACGTTGTCCACACTAATGAACCCCAACACATTTTGGTGAAGTAAAAGTCCCCTCAATTTTTGTAGGATTTATTTCTCACCTTCTGACATACAAACTTCATATGAATTTGTCTAGAGGTAGTTGCTATTTTCTGCTTACCAAGTCCAATCAGTATAATACCATCAAAGAAAAGGATCCATGTTAAGTCTTCTGGAAGGGAAAAATGATCAAGGTCTCTACAGACTAAATTTTTACAAAGGGCTGTAGAGTTTATATCCCCTTGGGGGGTTGGTCTTGCCACCTTAAGAAACAAATAAACAAGCAACAACAACAACCAAAAATAAATAAATAACAGCGTCTTGTGGTATTTACCAAGAGATAAAAAGAAAAGAAAAGCATTTGCAAGATGAATAGTTGTATGTCAGTAACTGGGGACATGTTTTCCAAACAACAAATTCCACATCTGGAACAGAAGCTGCACTTAGAGTCACCTGAGTAAATTCACAATAATTCACTGTCATTCTTCAGGATCAATTTCTTTTCTGCACAGGCCAAATAGGCAAGTTAAATAGGTAAGTTGAAAATATGTTGGGAATAACCACCTCTGCATCTTTCAAGTCCTTAATGCACTAGTTTCTATAATCCATTCAGGAATGTGGTATTGCTTTTCACTTACTGTTTCTTTTCTTTTTTTTTTTTTTTTTTTTCAGGCAGAGATAATTCTAGGAGGTCCCACACAGCATTTTCCACCATAGTAGCCCTATCTACACGTCTGGGAATGAAAGTGGTGCTTCTGCCAGTTGCTGAGTATGTTTATTTCAATTATGCATTCTGAAACTGGGAAAATCATCACGTGATGGGTTTGGGGACCTAATCTAAAACTCCATTAATCACCTGACTTTCATAAGCCTTTATTCTGAGTACTGAATCACAGTAATGTCTCCAGGAATTAGTTATCAGTTCAGAACTAGTGTTCGGTAATCAATGAAAAGTCTGATTATTTCCTTTTCCCCAATGCACAGTCGCCCCACTCAATGGCTGTGAGTTAATTTGGAGAAGCTGGGAGAGATTACCACTCTAAATTTGTTTCGAGGACTCAAATCAGTCTTTTGTTCACTAGACCTAGAATTCTGATTAGGCAAACTAGTGAAGAATTCAGTATAGTATCTATCTATTTTCTAGGAACAGTATCATCAAACAACCATTGCTACAGGTCTCTCTATAGGTCAAACGATCCTGATTACTCCTTTGGCTCTGATGTCCATCATGGTAACAGCACCCACTACATCTTTGGTGATTAAGTGCCACCATTTGATGCTAACACCCTAGGATTCTATTATTCCCATTACAATTGGGGATTTTATCTCAGTGGGAACCCAGCAATTCTCACTGTAACTTCCCACTTACAAAGGAGATTAGAGACAGAATGCTTCAAAAAATTTGGGAGCTTCTCTCATAAATTTAATACTGACTGCTTTGGTGAAAAGTATGTCCTGGGGACCCCTCCAAAGACAAGCAAGCCTTAATTGATACATCCACTGTAACATTTCATTTCCCTAAGCCTTTGGTTACATTCTTTTATAGAATACAAAGGCAATTTTAATTTTGTAATTTAGAGTTGACCATTTTCTTTGTGTAACTAGAAAGAGATACCTGTGGCTGAGGCTGGGTAATTTTTAAAGAAAATAGACTTATTTGGCACAAAGTTCTGTGGGCTGTACAAGAAGCATAGTGTCAGCATCTGTTTTGGGTGAGAGTTTCTGGTAGCTTCCCCTCCTGGTGGAAGGTGAAGGGGTGGCGGCATCACAGGACCATATGGTGATAAACGAAGGAAAAGAGAGAGGAGGGAGGTGGCAAGCTATTTTCAACAACCGGCTCTCATGGGGGTGGGGACACTTGAGCATGAGTTAATAGAGCAAGAATTCACTAACTACCTCAAGGATGGCACCAAGCCATTCTTGAGGAATTCGCCCCCATGACTTAAATTCCTCACTTTAGGTCCCACCTCCAACTTTGGGAATCAAATTTTAACATCAGATATGGAAGGGATCAAATGTCCAAACAATATCACTCACCTTGTCCCCATGCAACAGACAATAACCCAAATGGTTTGAGCCCTTCTAATTCTCCAACTTACAAAATTTATTAATATGGGGTCCATTATTAGGAACCCATATTAATAAATTTAGGTTGAATCTACTTTAAATTCTTTCCACTTTAATCCCCCATTCTTAAAATCTATTTCTAGATATATTCTCCAGATTCTGTCTGTATAATTTGGCAAAATCATGTAATCCTGTTAGTGTGTAGTATATCTCGTTCTTTGGAGACTGCCTAGACTTGAGTGTAGTTATAGGTCTCAAAGCAAAGAGGTGTGATGGAGTGTGATATGGTTTTGCTCTGTGTCCCCATCCAAATCTCATATAAAATTGGAATCCCCATGTGTCTAGGGAGCGAACTGATGGGAGGTGACTGGATCATGGGGTGGATTCCCCTCCCCTGCACTATCTTCTTACAGTGAGTGAATTCTCATGAGATCTGATGGTTTCTAAGTGTGGCAGTTTCCCCTTTGCTCTCTCTCTCCTGTCACCGTGTAAAACGTGGCTTGTTTTTCCTTTGTCTTCCACCATGATTGTAAATTTCCTGAGGCCTCCCCAGCCATGCAGAACTGTGAGTCAACTAAACCTTTTTTCTTTATAAGTCACCCAGTGTCAGGTAGTTCTTTATAGCAGTTTGAAAACAGACTAATACAGGGTGGGTGCTGAGGAGAATCAGCAGTGCCTTCTAAGGCAACTACCTCAGAAAAGGCCATTAGAGATTTATCAGGCAATCAAGGACTAACTTCCCCTGGCAAGGGTGGAGGGGTTGCATCTGTAGGCAAAAAAGACTTATCAGAATATGAAGGTGCAATAACCCAGGCTCATTAGGACCTGCCCTTATGTTTCAATTCCAATTTGTGATATCCTATCCTTCTCAATCAATACACTCGCTTTAACAGAAGACACCCTGCCATGTTGAAAATAGAAATTATATTGTAATTTAGCCGCTAGAGAATTAGATTCCAGGTTTAGTTTTCAGAAATCTTAGCCCTCTAGTTACAGGATATGAGTTTCTGTCAGGGCCGAAATAGCTTCTATGTCATATATGTGGGGGTTGAGCTGGGAATTTTAGTCCCTGAGCTCCTTGTTTTCTTTTTCAACTTTGTCCAGCTCAATTAGGAACAACCAGTCAGGCTGGATGTGATGACTCATGCCTGTAATCCCAACATTTTGGGAGGCTGAGGCAGGCAGATCACTTAAGCCCAGGAGTTCAAAACCAAGACCAGCCTGGGCAACATGGTAAAAAACTCTGTCTCAACAAAAATGTAAACAATTATCCAGGCATGGTGTTGCATGCATATAGTCCCAGCTACCTAGGTGGCTGAGGTCGGAGGATCACTTGAGCCTGGGAGGTGGAGGCTGCAGTGTGTTGTGATTGCACCACTGCACTCCACCCTTCCAGCCTGGGTGACAGAGTGAGACATTGTCAAAAAAAAAAAAAAAAAAAAGCAGTCAGTTATACTCACTAGTTTCACTGGTTTGACAAAAATTTTCTTAAGGCACCAAATATGTGGCCACCCATCACCTCATAAGTATTTGGCTAAGTGTAGCCAATGGATACTTTTAAGAATATTTTGGGTATCGCTATTGCCACAAAACACCATACAAACTTTCTCTTTCACATTAAAATCAGGATCATTAGAGCTTTCAAATCTAATCAGAAAAACCAGTTCTCACAAAGCGCCAATTCAAACCTCATCCTTAACATTTTCTTCATTTAGGACAACCCTCAGCCGGGTGCAGTGACTCACGCCTTTAATCCCAGCACTTTGGGAGGCCGAGGTTTGCAGATCACGAGGTCGGGAGATTGAGACCATCCTGGCCCACATGGTGAAATCCTGTCTCTACTAAAAATACAAAAAAAAAAAAAAAAAAAGAAAAATTAGCCGACGTGGTGGCAGGCGCCTGTTATCCCAGCTCTCTGGAGGCTGAGGCAGGAGAATCACTTGAACCCAGAAGGCAGAGGTTGCAGTGAGCAGAGAGTGCGTCACTGCACTCCAGCCTGGCGACAGAGCGAGACTCCCTCTCAAAAAACAAAGACACACACACACACACACACACACACACACACAAAACTACTCTCAATACCAAAGTCTGTGTCTGTCAAGGTTCTCTAGGTCTATCAAGAGAAGTATACTAAGGTATTTATTGCAAGAAATGATTACATAATTGTGGGATCTGGGTAGGTGAGTCTAAAATCAATAGGTCATGAGGAAGAGGTTGTTTGATCTTCTGGAAATAGGTCGAAGCTGTTGCCCATAGGCAGAATTTCCCCTTCACTAGAGAAGTCCCAACTCTCCTTTTAAGACCTTTTCGCCAATTGAATCGGGTTCATCCAGATTATCTAGGATAGTATTTCTTAAATAAACGGATTATGATTATCTGATTATGGAATGTAATCACATGTACAAATATACCTTCACAGCAACACCTAAATTAGTATTTGATTGAATAACTGAGAATTTTAGCCTAGACAAGTTGATGCATCAAAATGACTATTACATTAACCAAGAGGAATTGCATGTAATTTGTATTCAGAGGTAATTTTCTTCAGAAAATAAATAATACATATTCTCTGCTGAGAAGTTCAGGTTGTATCCTGTGAAAGATGAAGGGATGATAAAAGAAAAAAACTTTAGGCAAGAAAATTGCCAAAATTTGAGCTCATTTTGTAATGATAACTCTGAGCCCTTTGTAGTTAATGCCAAGAGGCTTCTCTAATAAAAAGCCTAAAATATAAACGTTAGAACCATCAGAATAGAAGTTGTAGGAGGTGTAAACCATGGGAATGGGTAATAATCACTCATGAATCACATTTTAATTAAGATTATATTTAAAATCATTTCTTGAGTTCTTAGAATGTGTTTAAAACTATGTTAGGATTTAAAAATGCTAACTTGATAAAAATCCTGTTCTTGACTATAGAAGCTGACAGTGCAGTGGCACTAAACTTGGAAAGAGGAAACTGTGAATCTAAAAAACTGAATATAAAGTGATTGAGATATGCATGGAGTAATGCAAGTGCAGCAGAGGGGTGTTGGTGTGCAGGGGACACGGCAAGTTCCAGAAGCAAGACTAATACATTTAATAAGATAAGAGGGCCTGGGGCAGGAACACTCTTTTTAGGAAAATAGACAAAGTCAAAGAAACTGAAATTCAATATTTAGTTTGAATGCCCAGGGGAACTGAGAAAAACCTGGTAGGGAATAATGTTACAGAAACTAAGAAAGGCCATTTTGAAGAATAAATTAATGGACCACAGTTTTAATAGTGCAGCAAGGTCAAGTGAGACAAGAACTGAAAGGAATTTATTATATTTTAAAAATAAGAGGAAATGGCCAGGTATGGTGGCTTACGCCTGTAATCCTAGTATCTTGGGAGGCTAAGGAGGGTGGATCACAAGGTTAGGAGTTCGAAACCAGCCTGGCCAAAATGGTGAAATTCCATCTCTACTAAAAATACAAAAATTAGCCGGGTATGGTGTACGTGACTATAATAACAGCTACTCAAGAGGGCAAAGCAGGAGAATTGCTGGAACCCAGGAGGCAGAGGTTGCAGTGATCCAAGATTGCACCACTGCACTCCAGCCTGGGCAACAGAGTGAGACTCCATCTCAAAAAATGAATGAATGAGTGAATACATAAATCAATATATAAATAAATAAATGGTAATTTTTTAAGTGTGAAAACAGTTTTATTAGAAACATAAAGGGTAGAAGTTCTACTATAGTAGGTTGAGGAGTTAATGGGAGATCAGAAAAATGACTAATATTTGCAGACCCTAGAAACTTGGGTTTAAAACAAATTTATATTAGATGGTTAGAGGAGAATGGAGATAAGGGTTGTTTTTATTTTGTTTATGGATGGTAATAGAGCACACTTTCGGCTGGGGAAAATTAATGTGGTGGTTTGGAAGACATTAACAGAGCAATAAATGATCTATTTTCCAGAACATAAGCGCCAAAAGGAAAAAGACTTTCTATTTGTTTGGTTTGCTGTTGTGTCACATGCATAGCAGTTATTCAAAAATACTTGCAGAATGGATTAAACAAATCCTTAAAAGTAAGAGGTCTTCTAAGCTCAAAAGTGACTAATGGGAGATAATTTTCATAATTACATAAGACAAGCATGATCATCCATATAAGAGAATGGACAAAAAATAATATTTGTAGTACTTATCCATTTGCTATATTCTGACCCACTTCTAATTTAATTTGACCCTATACAATTATTTTATTTAAATATTATTTTCCCACAATCACAAAACCTAAAACAGGTTCAGAGAATTTAACAAACTGGAGAATCCAGAAATTTTTATCAAGGTTGCTCTGATTTTATAATCTTTGTACTAGATGATACATATAATCTATCTGGTATACTCTCTAATATTTTTTCTTTATTCTTTTAGGTGAAAAACATAAAATATATGATTGTTATCAAAGTAAAATCAAATCATAATTGTGTCCACATCTTCTCTGGTTTTAAAGATATAACATATAATCACTCAGGTATATATATTAAATAATATTGAGTATCATGCTTCAGATGTTGATTCATCTGTCCCCTCCTCAAAGGAGCTTTCTCTGTTTTTCACACTAGGGTAGGTAATTCTCTTACATCTTCCATAGCACAATTTTGTAAAACAATTGTCTTAGATGAGAAACTAAGCTTCTCTGCCCTTGTGTCTTAAATCCAGTTTCCTTGAAAATTAAGCCAAGGCAAGGCTTAAGTGTAATTGATTTCTTCAGTAGGGCATTTGCAGAACACAGACAGTGATGGAGGCAGATACTGAGGTGGGGAAAGATGGAAGTCAAATGCACTTGCTAGGGCTTCATTACAATTTGTGGAGAGTTTTAGCTAGTTGCTGCACAAGAGTGCTCTGTCTACCATGTAGATGTCTTCCAAGAGGCTATACAAAAATACTGTGTCTCCAAATTGTCCACTGTAGGAAATAGAAAAAAAAAAATCTGGTATTTCCCTTCCTGATCCTGTTGGTAGAGTTTCTCCAGGAGGAGTTCACCACCACCCCAACCATGCCAAAACATACCAGACAGCATTACCTGGTCACTTCTGCAGCTTGTGGAGAAGCCAGATTTCATGTACTAAGTGTGCAGGTATTTCAAGTATTTAAACCAAAGTCCACACTCAGTTCTTTATGGCCTCAGATGATGTAATTAAGTGGACTTGCACAGTGACCTTCATTGCTTATTCAGTGAAGAGACAGACAGAGAGAGAGACAGAGAGAGCTCACAGGAGATAAGTGAGGTCCAGTGAAACCAAGGAAAGGAAGAACATATGCAGAAAACAATTTGCATCACTTGTTTCAAAAGCAGCTCTACTGTGTATTTCTCTGGGCAGAGAAAATAGGAGGGAGGGGGCGGATGAACAGACATATTCTTTTTGCTGCAAAAGGAAGTATGCTACCAGCTTCCAGAAAACAAAAGCAATTAGCAGATGCAATTACTATGTGAGGTATTATTTATAAATTTAGTGATAACTTTTCATGCTTCCTCATTAAAAAATAAGAAATGGATCTGAGGGGATGTAAAGATTATAAAAAAAACCCTTTATTCTAAAATAATTTTCCTTCACAGAAACATTATTCTAAATTATTAGAATACTATAAGGAGAGAACAAATTAAAATTTTCTCTTTTGATGATGAGCTCAGTTCTAACCTATCTTCTTCAATGTTCTCTGGACAAAAACCTTAGAAAGCAGTGCAGCCGAGTCATAATTCATGAGAGAATATTAGTTATGCATTTGCCCTCAAGCATATTTATCTCGAAGGTAAGAATCCTGAGACTATAAGAACATTTTGTCCTGTTAATGAAATGAAAGAATCAGGATAATAAGAAATGAATATCATATCTTTACTTTTAATGGCACTAAATAAGTCTTTCTAAAGTTTTTGCTCTTGTTCTATATAAATAAACCTTAAAACAATGCATTTTCATGCTTCTAGCTAACTTAAGAATTACTTGCACAAGATGGCTCTCCACACTTTTCTCATGTAGCAGACTCTGTGCTTTCTGATTTGAGGGAAGAGTTATGGGAAACAGAGACATGACAGCTGTCAGGTCCTTTGTCCAAATTTAATCAGGAATCAGCCAGAGAGGAATGTCCTAATCCATCAACACCTGCTTGGGATAAGCAGTAAACCCACTAGAGACAGAGCCAAATATAGTGATTTAATTAATTGAAAGGTGTTGGCAATTCATTAACACGTGGTGCTTCTGAGCAATTTCCAGTACCAACTAATGTAGAGCAGAATTTGTGCATAAGTGTCCCAAAGCTTTTTAATTTGTTATAATTTTTAAAATACCAGTTAATTTGAAAATATTTCAAAATACCAAGAAAAGATACAAAAGAATGTCATCTTGACTTTTTTTGTTTTAAATTGATATTTGCTATTTTTTATAAACTTTTAGATGGTAAAATTTTATAAATATTCATAATCTAATGCAGAGTTATACTTCTGTATGAGTGACATTTTTACACAGCTAACCATGGTGCTGATTAAATTGATGTGTGGGTGTTCTAAGACAAGGCTATATTTGTCACTCTTGTTCTGAAATGCATATGTAATAGCCTAAAGACAATTATTTCACAATCAAATTACAAATCAAAGTCATCCTTTAGTCTTCTTTATTTTTTCTTGTATAGTAATTTGGCCTGAGTCATGTTAGATCAATCCACAATATTTCTCGCATCTCTTCCCTTGTTTCTGTACCCAGCAGCTATTCAAATCATTATTTAATGATTTCTTTCTCACACAAATCAACATATTAATCTCCCTCCTTTTCCCTGACCCTTGATCATTCTACACTCAGTCTAGCCAGTCTAGATTTTGTTATTTGGTTACTTTTTTCCAAATCTGTCTCCCCTAGTTTCAATAGACAAAAAATGCATACCTTAATTCCACATTTTTTTTTTTTTTTTTTTTTTTGAGGCGGAGTTTTGCTCTCGTTGCCCAGGCTAGAGTGCAATGACCTGATTTCGGCTCACCGCAACATCCACCTCCCGGGTTCAAGCAATTCTCTTGTCTCAGCCTCCTGAGTAGCTGGGATTACAGGCATGTGCCACCATGCCTAGCTACTTCTGTATTTTTTAGTAGAGACTGGGTTTCTCCATGTTGGTCAGGCTGGTCTTGAACTCCCAACCTCAGGTGATTTGCCCGCCTTGGCCTCCCAAAGTGCTAGGATTACAGGTGTGAGCCACTGCACTGGGCCTCCAATTTCATATTTTTTTTTAAAGACTATTCATATTTAAAAATTAATTTAAAATACTTTCTTCTGCAAAAATGCTTGCTTTCTTTTTTTTTTTTTTTTTTTTTTTTGAGACGGAGTCTCCCTCTGTTGCCCAGGCTGGAGTGCAGTGGCGCACCTTGGCTCACTGCACCTCCGCCTCCTGGGTTCAAGTGATTCCCCTGCCTCAGCCTCCCAAGTAGCTAGGACTACAGGCGGGTGCCACCACGCCCCAAAAATGCTTTCTTAATCCAATCAAACAGAATTGGCTGTCTTTGTTTTTTTTTTTTTAATTCTACATGGCAATATGGTATTCCCTATGGTTTGTAGTTTCCGTTTTTGTTTGTTTCATATATTTGCGTTTTCTATTGAAGGGGTGTGTGGGGATTTTACATATATGTGCTTAATTGCATGACTTTCCATTACAAAGTCCTTTAAGACAAAAATTGTTTTGCTCTTTTAGCCTTTTGTTCTTATTTTTTTTTCTTTTTTCTATTCAGCTTTAATTTTCTACAACCTAGCACTATCCATTGAACTATTTTATTAAATTATAAAACTCTTTAGGGCATATGCTTGCAAATTCAATTTAATTAAATTGACACAGTCTTTAAAATCTCTAAATATTGATCTCCAGGTTTGAAAACTATCTTTCTCTAAATAATATTTATGCCAGAATTTTGGGCAGCCAATTCGTAGTCACGCTATCTTCAAATATCCTCACCTCATCAGCAAAATATTTTGTTCTTCCAAATTTAGCTACTTATTTAAAAACTACATAATGTCTTTTTATCTTTTTTTCCCTTTTTCTACCTAAGTTTACATAATGTCTTTTTTTCTTTTTTCTAATAGATTTTTATCTATTTCAAAGCTCTGATTTTGGCCAGGTGCAGTGGTTCATGCCTGTTATCCCAGCACTTTGGGAGGCCAAGGTGGGCAGATGATGAGGTCAGGAGTTCGAAGTCAGCCTGACCAACATGGTGAAACCCTGTCTCTACTAAAAATACAAAAATTAGCTGGGCTTGGTGGCACATGCCTGTAATCCCAGCTACTCAGGAGGCTAAGGCAGGACTCCTTTATTTCTTTGAAGAATAGACTTCCGTCCTTGTCAAATTCAGTTATTATTTACCTCATTTTCTTATCTCTGCCTTCCCTATCATCTCTTCCAGTGGCTTGCTTTCTTGAATATTCTCTGCTTTTCCTTCCCTATTGTCAGACTTTCCACACTCATTAACTCATTCCTGTAAATGTAAAAATACACTTATTTTTTTCAAATAAATTATTATTTTTAGAAAAATTTAAGATTTAAGAAAAACTGAGAAGATAGTACAGAGGGTCCCATACACCCGGCACTCAGTGTCTTTTGTTTTTAACACAGCCAGTTAGTATGGCAGCTGTGTTACTGTTAATAAACCAATGTTGGTAAATTAGTATTAATAAAAGTTTATATTTTGTTCCAATTTTCTTAATTTGTACGTAAAACACCTTTTCAGTTCCAAGATCCTACTCAGGATATCATGTTACATTTCAGCATGAGGTCTCCTTAGGCGTCACTTGTCTGTGACAGTTTCTCAGACTTTTATTATTTTATTATTTTGATGATGCTGACCAAGAAACAATGGTAAATTAGTTTATAAACTGCAGCTAGATTATAATTTGTCTTTTTTCTCATTATTAAACCAGAGTTATAGATTATAGGGAGAAAGACAACAAAAATAAAGTGCCATATCCATTATAGAATATCAAGGGTATACACTGTCAACATGAATTATAACTGTTGATGTTGACCTGATACCTAGCTGAAGTAATAGTTGTCAGCTTTCTCCCCTGAAAAGTTACTTGCCCTCTTTCTCTACCTTTTCTGTGAGTCCAAAATCTATGTGAATATTTGTTATTATTCTGTACATATTTGTCTCCTCCCCCAAGAGCTCCCCCATTTACTTATTCAATCATTTATTTATATCAGGATGGACCGATAGATATTTATTCTATACTTTGATTTCTAATCTGATACTACTTTATTTATTTTGATATTCAAATTTTCCATCATTGCTTATCAGGAGGTCATTCAGGTCCTATCTCCCTTTGCTGTCCATAACCCATCAATGTGCTGTAGTCGTTACCTCCTTCTGCCTTTTCGTTCTTTACCTCCTCTCCCTCCTCCTTCTACTTCCTCTCTCTCTCAGCATTTTCTTACTTTGGCCACAAGATCTTCCATGCTCATCTTGTGTATTTCCCACCCTAATTATAGAATCAGTCATTTCTCTAAGAAGCTTTGCTTCTGTTTATTGGAGAATGGTATGATAAACCGAGATATGGGCACTGGGTGCGCTAGTTACTAGTGAGGTGTCATTGATTCTGAAATATCTCAGCTGACAGAGAACGAACATATATGTGTCTAGGCTAACCACATATCTATAAACATATCTGTGGGCATCTACGTACATCTCTGTTAAGCTAAGTAGGAGTTCATATGATGTCTTTAACTCTACCCCATGACTGCAAGGGCAATTCTAGACTCCTCTTGCTTATCTGTAAATTCCCACTACAACTGACTGGCTCCCGACATTCATGATATATTTACTAAATTGTTCAATTCCAGTATATATGTGTTGTAGTATCAGAATTTGTAATCCAGATCCTTGTAGGAAATACCTTTTATTAACTAGAGTACAGTGATTATGAACAGTTTTATTTTTTACCTTTACTTTTATAGATCTATCACATTTTTACTCATTTTGGTGAGCATCTTTTCCTCCCTAAGCCCCTTTAGTGAAGTTGCTTCATACATTCCTAATTAGGTTAAATTCTTTTGTCATATTGTGGATTTCATCCTGGAATTCCACTCTCCTACAAAATAACCCCATACAATTTACATATTTGAAGGTTCACTCTTCTATGCCTTTGGAGAAATGTACAGTGTCATGCATCCACAATTGAAGTATCATGCAGAATAGTTTTATATCTCCCCCCAAATCCCTATTCTTTATATATGAAACCCTCTGTTTTCCTCACAAAGCACTGCAAAACACTAATCTTTTGCTGTCTGCATGGTCTGCTATTTTCTTTCTTTCTTTTTTACTTTTTTCTTGTTTTTTTTGAGACGGAGTCTCGCTCCGTCACCCAGGCTGTAGTGCAGTGGTGCGGTCTCGATTCACTGCAGCCTCCACCTCAAATGATTCTCCTGCCTTAGCCTCCGGAATAGTTGGTATTACAGGCACCTGCCGGGCTAATTTTTGTATTTTTAGTAGAGACGGGGTTTCATCATGTTGGCCAGGATGATCTTGATCTCCTGACCTATGATCCCCCTGCCTTGGCCTCCCAAAGTGCTGGGATTAAAAGCTGGAGCCACTGCACCCGGCCAGTTTTCTGTTTTCACAATATCTTTTTTTTTTTTTTTTGGAGATGGAGTCTTGTTCTGTCGCCCAGGCTGGAGTGCAGTGGCACTATCTCGGCTCACTGCAAGCTCCGCCCCCCAGGTTCACACCATTCTCCTGCCTCAGCCTCCCGAGTAGCTGGGACTACAGGCACCTGCCACCACGCCCGGCTAATGTTTTGTATTTTTAGTAGAGATGGGGTTTCACCGTGTTAGCCAGGATGGTCTGGATCTCCTGACCTTGTGATCTGCTCGCCTCAGCCTCCCAAAGTGCTGGGATTACAGGCGTGAGCCACCGCGCCCAGCCTAATGTCTTTTATTAGAACCATACATCATAGAGCATTTCAGACTACCTTCTTCACTAAGCAATGTTTAAGATTCATCTATGTCTTTCTGTGGCTTTATAACTGTAATTTTTATGGTTGAACTACATTCCCTGGTATGGATGTACCATAGTTTGTTTATCCATACACATATTGAAGGACATCTTGGCTGTTTCTCATTTGGGACAGTTATTAATAAACTTTTCCTAAACATCACTGCCCAGGTTTCTGTGTGAACCTAAGTTTTCCAAACAGTTTGATAAATACCTACAAGTGCAATTGCTTGTTCTAAATAAGATTATATTTTGCTTTGTAAGACATTGGCCAACTGTCTTCCAAGTGGTTGTGTGATTTTGTATTCTCACCAGCAAGAAATGAGAATTTATATTGTTCTTCAGTAATTAGCATTGGCAGTTATTTGAAACGTATTTATTCTAATAGGTTGTAATGGTATATAATTGTGGTTTAACTTTAAATTGCCTAATGACAGATGATGTTAAACATCTTTTTATACTTTTATTTGCCATTTGTATAAGTTATTTGATAATATCTAGAGATATTTTGTCTACTTTATTGAGTTATTTGTTTCCTAATTATTAAGTATAGGAGTTTTCTGTCTATTCTGGTTACAGACTGTTTATCAGTTATTTGATTTGTAAAGAGTTTCTCTCAGGCCGAGGCTTGTGTTTCCAACTCTAAACATTCCTTTTGCGAAGTAGAAGTTTTTACTTTTATTAAAATTCAACTTACCAATTTTTCTTTTCTGGGTATTTTTGCTATTGTGTCTAAAAATTCATCACTAAATCCAAGCTCACATAGATTGAGGGAGGAGACCACCCCTCATATTGTCATAGGCCCAATTTCTGCCTCCAAAGAAAGAAGAAGTAAAAACTAAAAGGCAGAAATGGAATCCACAGGCAGATAGCCCGGCACTGCACCCTGGGCCTGGTAGTTAAAAATCAACCCCTGACCTAACTGCTTGTGTTATCTATAGATTTTAGACATTGTATGGAAAAGCGTTGTGAAAATCCCTGTCCTGTTCTGTTCCCATCTAATTACCAGTCCATGCAGCCCCCAGTCATTACCCCCTGCTTGCTCAATTGATCACGACCCTTTCAAGTGGACCCCCTTAGAGTTGTAAGCCTTAAAAGTGACAGGAATTGCTCACTCAGGGAGCATGGTTTTTGGAGACGTGAGTCTGCCAATACTCCCAGGTGAATAAAGCCCTTTCCTTCTACAACTTGGTGTCTCAGGGGTTCTTGTCTGTGGCTCGTCCTGCTACATTTTGCTCCTATGTTTTCTTCTAGAAGCTTTAAGGTGTCATGTGTTACCTTCAGATTTAAGATCCATTTTAAGTTAGTTTTTTATCATATGATTGCCTGTGTATAGGAAAATAATTTACATTAGTATATCAACCTTGTATCCTGCTACCTTGATTTATTAGTTCCAAATGTTTTATTTTCCATTTTTACTTATTATATTGACTATCACATTGTCCTTGAACAAAGACAGCTTTATTGCTTCCTTTACAATCTGTCTACTATTTATTTCCTTTTCTTATTATATTGTACAAGTTCAGTTGTCTAGCACAACATTGAATAGAAAGGGTGAAATAAAACACCCTTGCCTTTTTCCCAGTCCTAGATGAAAAGCATTTCTACTATTAAGTATAATACTAGCTGTAGGTTCTTTCTAAAGTTGAGGAAGCTACCCCGTATTGCTAGTTTATGAGGGCTTTTATCATGAATGGGTAATAGGTTATGTAAAAGGCTCTTTCTGCATCCATTGATATGACAATATTTTTATTCTTCTTAGGCTCTTGATATGGTGAATTATATTAACAGATTTTTGAGTAAGGAATCTGCCTTACATACCTGGGACAAATCCCACTTGATGGTGGTGCATAATTCTTTTTATACATTTTTTAAATTCAATTTGCTAACATTTTGTTGAGCAACTGTGGATCTGTATTCCTGAGAATTATCAGTCTGAAATTTTCTTTGCTTACAATGTCTTTATCTGATTTTGGTAGTCGAATAATTGTGACCTCTAAAATGACTGAGAAAATATGACTTATTCTTCTATAATCTAGAATAAATTGTTAGAAAATGTAACTTTTTACTTAAATTGTTCATAGAATTCACCAGTGAAGCCATTCGAACCTGGTGCTTTTATTATTTTTTGAAATGTTATTAGTTGTAGGTTAAATATCTTGAGTGAACATATTTATTCAGATTATCTATTTCTCCTTGTGGGAGTTTTGGGAGTTTGTGCTTTTCAAATAATTGGTATATTTAATATATAACATTTATGAGCATAGAATTATTCATAGTGCTCATTTATCATACTTTTAATGTTATTAGTGAGGTGTACATTGAAGGAGTCTGTCTCATTTGTGATATTGGTAATTTGTAACTGCTCTCTCTCTCTTTAATCCTTTGTCAGACTGGTTAAAGGTTTATCAAATTTGTCTACCTTTTCACAGAACTTGCCTTTCATTGTGTTAATTTTTTTTGTCATTGTTTTTAATTTATTGTTCTCTGCTCTAATTTGTATCATTTTTTTCTTTCTGTTTGCTATAAGCTTAAATTGTTATGTTTTCACTAGCGTTTTGAAAGTGAAATAAATTGCTACATTATTGAGTTAAGAAATTTTTTTCTAATATAGGCATTTAATGAAATGGATTTCTCTCTAGGCACTGTTTTCTCTGCATCCCACAAAGTTCGATAAGTTAGATTTTTATTCTTACTTATTTCCAACTTTAAAATATTTCTTGTGAGACTTTTTCCTGGACTTCTGCATTACTTAGAAGTATGATGCTTAGTCTCCAGTTATTTGTGGATTTTCCCGCTATATTTATATTACTGATTCCTGGTTTAATTCATTATGGTCTGTGTACATTGTATAATTTTATAGTTTTAAATTTGTTAAGGTGTGCTTTATGGCCCGGAATGTGTTCCATCTTGGTGAATGTTTTATGTTAGCTTGAGAAAAATATGTATTCTGTTGTTGTTCCATGAAGTATTCTATAAATGCCAATACAATTACGTTAATTGATAGTCAATACTCATTTTCTGCCCACTTGTTCTATTAATTACTGAAAAAGAGATGTTGAAATCTCTAACTATACAGGTCAATTAGTCCATTTTTTTCTTGCACTTTTTTTTTCAAATTATGTCCATCACTTCTATCAGTTGATGCCCTGTTGTTAGACGCATATATTGTAGATTGCTAGGTCTTCATGGAAAATTGATCACATTATGATTATGTCACTATTTCTTTATTCCTGATGACTGTTCTTGATCTGAGGTCCACTTTGTCTGAAATTAATGGAGCAAATACTGCTTTTTAAATTAGTCATCATATTATGATATCTTTCTATATCCCTTTTCTCCTTTCCTAAAAAAATCCTTATAGTTAAAGTGGGTTTTACAGACAACATATAATTAAGTCTAAATTTAATCCGCTCTGGGAAACTTTCTAATTAGTTTCTTTAACTTATTTATACTTAATGTACTTAAATAAATATGAGATACACAGCTAGGTGTGTATACAGAAATAGAGATAGATATGAATAGATAGATAGATAGATAGATAGATAGATAGATAGATAGATAGATCAACCATATTTGTAAGGTTACATATAATTCTGTTTTTCTTCTTTCTTAGCATATTAAGTATATTGCTTCATAAAGATAATTTCAGGAATTTCAATATTTTAAACTATTCTGTATTCCTTTAAATAACACTCTACTGCTTTACTTATAGTATATATAACACAATATTACATCTATGTAACAGAGTATGTCCATTTTCTATTTCCCATCCTTTGTGACATTGCTGTCATCCACTTACTGTGCTATAATCATCCAAAATATCATTGTTATTATTATTAGTTTAAATATTTATCTTTTAGTCAGTTAACAATAATTTTAAATATTTTTTAAATTTATTCCTCCTCTGATGTTCTTTCTTTACGTAGATACTAGAATTTTACTAATATCAAATCTTTTCTGGCTGAGGAAAATTCTTTAATAGTTCTTGCAGCACAGGTCTTTTGCTGATGAATTCCCCCAATTTCAGTTTTCTGAGAAAGCTTTTATTTCTACTTCACTTTTGAATAATAATTTTAGTAGTTAGAGAATTCTAGGTTGACTTTTAAAAAATGTTTAACATATTAAATATTGTAGTTTTCTTTTTTCTAGCTTGCAAATTTTCTGTCATGAAGCCGGAGATTTCAAATTTCTCTAGTGTCTTTTTGTTTCCACTCTTAACTTCTCTAAGTTTTCCTTTCAAGAGTTCGTGTCTTGAGGCCCTTTCGTCTATAATCCACTATTATTATACTAGAGCCTTGTTAGTGTCGTGCTAATGTGTGATGAATGGTGAAAGAACATGCCTGTTAAATCTGTCTTTCAATGGGTTTATGCTTCTTGTCTGTAACCTTCACAAGTGCTTCTTCTTGTAACTTTCTCTTCATTCCCACCTCAGATGAGGCAAAAAGTATACATATCCCCTACATACAGATAGCAGCATGGCAAATTTTAGTATAGTACATTAGAAGTTATGATTCTAACTTTTGAAAGTAGAGTGTTACTATCTATAGTAACTACCATCTGCAGTCAGATGGTAGTTGGGGTAGGAGTCACCTTAAAGATTTCTTTAATGTTATGCCTGACTACGAATTATGGTAATAAGCTGGGTCCTCAGTAGAGACCATTGGTTAAATTATATAAATGTGACCTCTACCTATAACCAGGAATTTCTTGTAGTGTGATGACCTGGTTTGAAGGTCAAGGATATCACATTTTCTTACCTAGTCTTAGAAGTCATGCAGCATCCCTTCAACCATATTACGTTTCTAATAATTGCGTGACTAACTCAATCCTATATTTAGTAGGAAGGAAATTAGATTCTAACTCTTAAAAGAAGTATCAAATAATTTGTGCATTTATTTTAAATGCTCCATACATATTTTACACTCCATTTTGTGTATATATTAGCTCAGAACATCTAAATTAACCCAATAATGTCCTCTAGAATCTTCTATTTCCTATCTATTGCACGATGCTATCAATGTTCCCCAAATTCTTTTATGTTCCCTCATGCTCTGTTGTAACACAAAACGGATCACTGATTAGTCATACACTTAATATGAATAGTTCACATTTGTTTATAGATTTCTTCTCCGTTTGTTAATGACCTTTTTTGTTTGTGCTTAAATCTAAGGGCAAATACGGATTTCCCGTACTTCTATATTCCCAAAGAATTGCTGATTTAATGTAATTTTATTTTAATACTTCACTTCATTGTCTCTGGCTGCTTAGCTTTCTTTTCTACTTCAAATTTCAGTTCTGTATTCACCAAGATATCCCTCAAAAGAAAATTGTAAATCAGGGTCACACTACTTGGCACTTAATAGGACACACACACACATACATACACACATTCTCACCTGACTGTTTTGTTTCATATGGTCTTCTTCCTTGACATTGTAATACATATAGACATCATCGTTTTGTAATTATTTTAATACTTATCTATAGTATTTCATATCTGCCATAGTGTTGAATATATATAATGAGATATACTCAAGAAAAATTCACTGTCATATATGAATAACAAAAACAAAATGGCACAAATATTCTGTAGGATGGTAATACATGTTTTTATTTTATAAAATTTTAATGACTTTAATGAGAAATAATTTTCATAATATATAATTTACCTAATTAAAATTTTCAACTCAATGGTTGTTAGTATATTCACAGAATTGAGCAACCATCACCCACAATAAATTTTAGAACAATTTAACCACCTCCAAAGGAAACTCCTTACCCATTAGTGTTATTCAAAAATTACCCAAACTTCCTAGTCTTGAGCAAACATCAATCTTCCTGTTTCTATAGATTTGCCTATTCTGCAATTTTTTTATTTTGAGGGGGAGTCTCGCTGTGTAGCTTAGCCTGGAGTGTAGTGGCACAATCTTGGCTCACTGCAACCTCCGGTTCAAGCGATTCTTCCACCTCAGCCTCCCAAGTAGCTGAAATTACAGGCGTGCGCTACCAGGCCTGGCCAATTTTTGTATTTTTAGTAGCAACAGGGTTTCACCATGTTGGCCAGGCTGGTCTCAAACTCCTGACCTCAGGTGATCCACCTACCTCGGCCTCCCAAAGTGCTGGGTTTATAGGGTGTGAGCCACCATGCCCGGCCTGAATATTTTATGTAAGTAAAATTATACAATAAGTGATCTTTGGAGGTCTGACTTCCTTCATTTAGCATACTGTTTTCAAGATTCATCTCTGTTGCAGCATGTGTCAGCGTTTCATTTTCATGTCTTGATAATATTAAATTCCTAGTAACTTTTATAAACAATTTAAAGTCTATTTTTGACTGAAATTATTATAGTAACTCAGTCTTCCTTATTGTTGCATGATAAAGCTTGCTCCATCCTTTTACCTTTAACTTAATTGTATTTTTTTTTATTTAAAGTGTTTCCATTAGAAATCAGAGTTGGATCTTGTTTTTATTGCCAAGTGTATCAATCTCTGTCTTTTATAATTATCAAATGACTTTAGCCATTTTCTTTACTTTCTGTGTGTATTTGAATTACTGTCTTGAGTCACTTGATTTCAACCTGAAGTATATCCTTTACTATTTCTTCTAAAGCCAATCTAATAGCAGCAAAAGCTGTGTGTTTTTTTGTTTTGTTTTGTTTTGTTTTGAGACAGAGTCTTACTCTGTCACCCAGGCTGGAGTGCAATGTGTGGTCTCAGCTCACTGTAACCTCTGCCTTCCAGGTTCAAGTGATTCTCCCGCCTCAGCCTCCTGAGTAGCTGGGATTACAGGTGCCGCCACCACACCTCGCTAATTTTTGTATTTTTAGTAGAGATGGGGTTTCACCATACTGGCCAGGCTGGTCTTGAACTGATGACCTTGTGATCTGCCCAGCTCGGCCTCCCAAATTGCTGGGATTATAGGTGTGAGCCACCATGCCTGCCAAAATCTCTGTTTGTTAAAATTTTTCTAGTGATGTCCCTTTTCTCTTTATTTTTGAAAGATAGTTTTCTGCAGATAAGATACTTGATAGTCTTAACTTTCTTTGCTATAAATGTATACTCAATGATTTCTAGACTCCATTGTTTTTCCTGCCAAGAAGTTAGGTGTTATTTTATTAGGGTTTCCTTATACCTGAAGAGTGAGTTTTTCTGTGTTGTTTTCGGGACATTGTCTTTAGCTTTCTATATTTTTACTATGCTGTGTCTGGGCGAGACAACCCTTTGGCTTTTCCTACTTAGCATTTTTTTTATCTTCTTTGGTGTATAAATTAATGTTTGCATCATAATTTTGTAAGTTTTGCTCTATAATTCTTCAAATTTTTTTCTGCTTTTTATCTCCCTCTTGTGCTTTGTGCTTCTATGATGTGTATGTTGGTGTATTTCTCTGGAACTCTCTTCACTTATCTTCATTCTTTTCTCCTGTCATCTTTAGATTGTATAACCTACATTGATCGATTTATGCCTTTTGCTTAATCTTTTATTTCATTTCATTTTATTTTTTGAGACAGAGTCTCGCTCTGTTCCCAGGCTGGAGTGCAGTTGCACTATCTCGGCTCACTGCAACCTCTACCTCCTGGGTTCAAATGATTCTCCTGACTCAGCCTCCCAAGTAGCTGGAACTACAGGCGCACGACACCATGCCCAGCTAATTTTTGTATTTTTAATAGAGACAGGGTTTCACCATGTTGGCCAGGATGGTCTTGATCTCTTGACCTCGTGATCTGCCAGCTGTGGCCTCCCAAAGTGCTGGGATTACAGGCGTGAGCCACTGCACCCGACCAACATTTTATTTTTTTATTGTATGGTCAAATCTGCCAGTTGAGCCCCTCTAGCTAATTGTTAGCTACTATGCTTTATAATTCCAGAATTTCTATTCATTCCTTTTTGTAATTTCAATTTTTCTCATTGATATAATGCATTTGATATGAGATTGTCATCATATCTTTTTTTTTCTTTTAAGCATAGTGTCATTTAGTTCTTTGAAAATTTACAATAGCTATTTTGCTTTTGTCTGCTGAGTTGAGATTGGGGCCCCATTAAGGACAGATTTTGCTTTATTTCATAGGTATACATTGCTCTTTCTTGTTTATCTGCATATCTCATAATTTGTCATTAGAGATTTAATATTTTAGATAACATATTACAGTAATTGCAGATTCTATTACCACTTCCCATCTTGCTCCTCATCTAGGGCTTGTTGTGGTTGCTATTGCCTACTTCATTTGTTTAGTGACTTGGGTGGAAAATTTTAGTTAAGCATATTTCCCAAGCAGGGTGCCCACTCTGATGCCATCTTCAGAGGTCATAGCCTGGACTTGCACACGGCCACTTTGGGATAATGTTGGGGCTCACAGGTCTGCTTTTGAAAGTATACTGTGATATTTCTGTAAATCTACCTACCTCTGTTGGTATCACATGCAGCTATAGTTTTCATTAGTTGTCAACTGGCTTCTCTCTTGTTTTTCACAATGTCCTCAGATAGAAATTGTTCCACAGTCTGATCAAAATTTTGGTGCCTCTTTGTGGGTCTTCCGTCATGCTAGTCTTTGAGGTTTGTTCTGACTCAATGAGGAACTGTTATTAGCAATCTCTTTCCCCAGTTCTCAGTTATCTCTGGTAAACCTTTATTTTATATCAAGTTTAGATTGTTACCTTATGGAGTTATCAGTCTATTCTCAATTTTTTTTACTACTATTGTGTTCTAGAGTGTAATTGGGCTTATTTTTCCCCAACTCTGTCCCAAATAACATCAGTTCTTTGGGGTTCCCCCTGTGCAAACACTCTGCTACTTTTACATATCAAGACACAGATACAGTGACCCACTTCTCTTGGCGTGAGACTTCTTCTTATAAATGGGATCCTAGTTAGGGTACTAGCTTATGATCTTTAAGGCTTACCTCTCCAAGCCTGTAACCTCAATCCTACTATGAGCTACAGGAGATCTGTTTGTGTCTTCATATACTCAGCCGGCCATGCCTAAGACGAAACTTCTACCCTACAGGTGGGACTAGGTGGAAGAAGAGAGTCCAGGCCTTTTCAGCTGTTCTTGCCTTAATGAGAACTTCTGCCAAATGAAGTGATGGTAAATAAAAAAGGCTGATGGTTTGTTTCTTGGAGGAGATCTTTACCTCATGACTCATTGCTGGGAGAACAGGAAGTCCTGTGTTCTTGGATACATTTGCAAAAGTGGAAAATTCTGCATGCTGAGCTTGTGGGCAGGAAGAGTGGGTCATGGCTCAAATGCCATAGATTCACTATTCTTAGCAAGATTTGATCGACTTGCTGGAATAAATGCTCTTTTTATATTTGCTGTATTCCATTAGGGTAATTTCTAGAGATTTATAAACGGCAAGCTTATAAATTTACCATTTTCACTAGTTATGCTGTTTCACTAGAGAATGTGTCTGCAGTGATATATGCTACCATTCTAGAAGTTATAAAGCTCTCATAGAAATGCATTGAAATAGTTTACTTGTAAGGGCATCTGTTGATTTTCAAACGCAATGTAAGCGTAGATTTTCCACTTTTATTTCTGCATCTATACATGGACAGCTGGTACTCTCAATTCCGCAAGACATGGAACGAAGGCTACTGTATGACTCTCTGGATAATGGTACCTATATTCGTGTGTTGACTCTTTCAACTTTCCTCTTTAGTACTTTGTGAAAAGAAAACTGTAATTTTAAAGAAACTTTCATTCCCCTAGGATAAAGGATGTAAATGGCCCCCAGTGAATATAAAGAATAAGTATATGATGATAGTTTAGTTTCTGAAAAATGAAGAAAAGAATACTATTTCAGTGAGTGAGTCCTTTTATCAAAATATCAAATAATTGACTTTCTGGCACTATCTTCATTCTTTCTAGTATCCTCAAGGTAAATCTACAAAAAATGATGTCTATTTAGTTTACTGGATCCTATGTATAAAATGTAATGACTAACTCTTTGTATCTCCAGCAGAGTTAAATCATAGGGTGAAATTTTGTGCTATATAAACCTAGAAGACATATATCTAGTCACTTTATTGCACAGATTGGTAAACTGAGGTTCACAAAGACTAACTATTTCGCCCATGGTGACATAAATGGTTACTAACTGAAAATATGAGCTCATGAATCTGCGCTGTTTTCTTCCCACTACATCACTCTGCTTTACCAAAAATGTAGAACCACTTCTCTTTCCAAAGAACAAAATAATTCTGTTATTGTTGTCTTTTAGAAAATATATAGGTGACACTTGGTGTAATTTATGGGCTCCAGGTAGTTATCCACCAGTGAGCAAAAAGAACCCTATAGCTTCATATGATTACACACAGAGTGATCAATAGCTACTGGTTACTTTTTTTTTCACTTTTATTGCCTTGAGTATTACTGAAGAAGTCAAAATGTTACAATTTATTAGAAGCAGAGAAGGAACACTTTATTCTGCATCTCTTGGTAGTTTCTGATGTTATACTATATTACTATGATAGGTGAGTTTGGGGGAAGTTTTAGAAGGAGCAAAATTAAGTGCCCATATGACACTAATATTCTTTTTAGGAAATCCAGAGGTAAGAACTTGCCTATAGCTATATTTTTCTCATAGGTTTATCTGAAAAGGCAGGGAGGCATAGCAGAGACTGTCCTAAAATAAGTAAGTTATATAATTTATTAAATTATTTATTGAAATCTATAATTCAGTAAATTTCCACCCTCTGTTTCCTTCTTTCTTCATTCTTAAAGAGTAAATCCTAATTTCTTATCAAAATTAATCTCTTAAAAATAAACAATTCCACATCACTGTTGCAAACTTAAGTCGTTCTCCTATATGTATTTAGACTTTTATCCTTCTAGTAGCTCAACTTTCAACATATCTTCTACTTTTTTTTCAGATCAATTATGTATTCCTAGCCTACAATGTACTCAGAATAAATTAACTTTACAAATAATTTCCATTATTCTATAATGTACTTATTGAATAATATCCTTTTTGTAATAAGATGAGTACAGTGCATGCAAATATTCCTGGAAGTCAGTAGTGAATGTGAACCACATAAACATATAGCATGAAAGCCAAACTCAAAGTGTCCTTCAGCCAAAGTCCCCTTATATGCATATATAAATTCTTGTGGCCATTCTAGCACCATCTGATACAAGAGAAATGTGATGGTGAGAAAAAGGTGGACAGAAAGAAATAGTAATGTTAGCTAATTGCAGATAAATAGGTTATTTTGCAAAATTTATAAAAAATATATGCTCATGTGAGTACATTATTAATGCTCCCTCATGGGCCCATGTAAGAGAGCAGTCTTGAAGGTTAATCTGTATTAGTTTTCTGATAGAGGTTCTTCTGCTTCTATCCACTCCCAACACTTTGGGAGAAACATCTCTACTCATTTGAACTCTTCCTATGAAGGATGAGATTACATTTACTCTAGGACTTTAGCTTCTTCAATTATCTCTAATGTTACTGCATTATTCTTTTTATTTATAGGAATTAATCCTATTTATAAAATACAAATATAGTATTGTATCACATTCTTCATTTATTTAGAATGTATCACATTCTTCATTTATTTAGAATGTATCACATTCATTTATTTAGAATGTATCACATTCTTCATTTATTGTATCACATTCTTCATTTATTTGCTTATACTCCCAATGCCTTCTATTGTTATTTAAATAAAGCTGAAGTCCTTATCATCATTTACAAAGCCCTGTCTTGTCACTACAACCAAATCCCCTGTCCCTCACATCTGTTATTAAATATCTCAATCACACTACACTTATTTATGGTTCTTGAGAAACCTAGACGTGTTATAATCTCCTGGGTTTTTATCTATTTTTAATCTAATATTCTTGGGAAGATTCCCCAGTTCTTCACAAAGCAATCTTCTAGGTGCAGTTGATACCTATTTCTAAATGTTCTCCTAGACAGTTTCCGATGAGCACCCCAACATCATTAATCTCTCTGCAGTTATTTTAAATAGTATTTGCCACAATTTGAAATTAACTACATTATATGTATAATAGATCTTCATAATTTTTTTTTCTGTGAGAGCAAGGCATTCTCTCTTATTAATCACTATTTCCTCAGTGCCTACACCAGTGGCTAAAATTCTAGTGATGTTGGATGAATAAATGAGTAAATAGCTACGGATATTTAAAAGATGGAGAGAAATTATCACCTGAAGAAAACGTGCAGGGTAAGTTGAGAAGACATTGCAAAAAAGACTACAAATTGTAAGTAGTTTACATTGTGAAACAGGAGTGTCAAATTTACCATTTTTCCACAATTCACGCATACTTTGGAGATACTGTGGGTTTGGTTTCAGACTGTCACAATAAGTAAGTCACAACTTTTTAGATTTTCTAGTGCATATAAAACTATGTTTATACTATATTGTTGTCTATGAAGCATGTGGTAGAATTATATCTTTAAAAACTACGTATCTTAATTTAAAAACAATTAATAGCTTAGGCCGGGCGCGGTGGCTCACGCTTGTAATCCCAGCACTTTGGGAGGCCGAGGCGGGCGGATCACGAGGTCGGGAGATCGAGACTATGGTGAAACCCCGTCTCTACTAAAAATACAAAAAATTAGCCGGGCGTGGTGGCGGGCGCCTGTAGTCCCAGCTACTCGGAGAGGCTGAGGCAGGAGAATGGCGTGAACCCGGGAGGCGGAGCTTGCAGTGAGCCGAGATTGCGCCACCGCGCTCCAGCCTGGGTGACAGAGCGAGACTCCGTCTCAAAAAAAAAAAAAAAAACAATTAATAGCTTAAAAAATACTATTATCTTAGCCTTTAGAACGTTGCAATATTTTTGCTGTTTCAGCAAGGTCTTACCTTGATGTTGATTCCTGGTAAATGATCAGTGTATTTGTTGCTGAAGGCTGTGGTGGCTTTGGCAATTTTTTACCATCAGACAATGAAGTTACTGCACCATTGACACTTCCTTTTACAAGAGGTTGCCCTGTAGTACTTAGTGCTGGTTCATAGTATTTTACCCACAGTAGAACTTCTTTTAAAATTGGAATCAATCCTCTCAAACCCTGCTATTGCTCTATTATAGTGTATGTAACATTATAAATCTTTTGCTATCATTTCAACAATATTCACAGCATCTTCATCAGAAGTAGATTCCATCTCAAGAAGCCTTGACTCGTCTGGAAGAAGCAACTCCTCATCCATTCAAATATTATGATAAGATTGCTTCAATTCAGTCACATCTTCAGACTTCACTTTTAATTTTACTTCTCTTGCTATTTCCACCACCTCTGCAGTTACTTCATCCACTGAGGTCTTGAACTCTTCAAAGTCATCCATGAGGATTCAAATAAATTTCTTCCAAATTCCTGTTAATATTGGTACATTAGCCTACTCCTATGAACCTTGAATGTTCTTAATGAATGTAGAATCGTGAACTATTTCCAAGAGATTTTTAATTTACTTTGCCAAGATCTATTGGATAAATTCTTATCTATGTTAGAAATAGACTTATGAAATATATTTCTTAACGATAAGACTTGAAACTCTTATCCAGGACCAGGTGGATTCACAGCTAAATTCTATCAGACATTCAAAAAAAATTTGGTCACTGTATGTGCAGATCTTTTATGGGTTTATTATTTTCCTTTAGTTCTATATAAATTTTAAAAAGAATTTTTATATAGCAATTTTGTATAAATTTTAAAAACTGTCAGTTCATGTGAGCATATATCACAGAAAAAATGGTATTGATTTAATTGTACTAAATCTGTATATCAACTTGGAGAAAAGTCATTTACGTAGTATTTCAATCCATTAAAATGAAAATGTATATTTACATCTACATTTATCATTTATTTTGTTTTTGATGTGTGATAAAATTTATAATTTACCTATACACATATATGGCCTTTCATAGATTTTGTTAGATTTATACATAGAGACTTGATATTTTTGAAAAAAATATATAAATGGAGTAACCCTATATGAGGGCCCTATGCAGGGATATGAATGGCTTAGCTTCAGGGATGCTCTTTCCAATAGCTTTCTGAAAGGTGGACCTGGGAGATTTGCAGAACAATGACTGAAAAAAAATGTTATTTTGTTAAAAATATGCAGTGTCTATATGTTTACTGCTGGTTTATAGAAATGCACTTGATTTTTAATAATGTTGCTAAAATATATGTAATATATAATTTAAAATCTTAACTATTTTAAGCGTATAGTTCAGTTGTGTTAAGTACATCTATACATTGTGAAACCAATCATCAGAATTATTATATTTTCATCTTGCAATACTGAAACTTTACACCCATTAAACAACAACTCTACTTCATAATCTATTCCCTTAGCACCTAGCAACCACTAATCTACTTTCTGTCTGTATAAATTAGACTGCTTTAGTTATTTCATATAAATGAAATTATTAAATATTTGTATTTTCACAACTGGATTATTTTACTTAATATAATGTCCACCAAGTTTATCTATGTAAACCCTAATCCTAACCCTAGCATAGTATGCAATTTTCTTCTTTTAATTAATTAAATAATTTATTTGTTTGTTTGTTTTGAGATGGAGTCTTGCTCTGTTGCCCAAGCTGGAGTGCAGTGGCACCATCTTGGCTCACTGCAACCTCTGCCTCCCAGGTTCAAGCAATTCTCCTGCCTCAGCCTCCAGAGTAGCTGGGACTACAGGCACCCATGACCATCCACCAGGCTAATTTTTGTATTTTTGTAGAGACAGGGTTTCGCCATGTTCACCAGGCTGGTCTTGAACTCCTGACCTCAGGTGATCTGCCTGCCTTGGCCTCCCAAAGTGCTCGGATTACAGGTGTGCACCACTGCACCCAGCCAATTTCCTTCTTTTTAAAAGCTGAATAATATTCCATTGTATGTCTATACCACATTTTGTTTATGCTTCTACCTTTCGACTGTTGTGAATAATGCTGCTGTGTCCATGAGTGTACACGTATCTCTTTGAGATACTGCCATCAATCCTTTTGGATATACACCCAAAAGTTGAATTACTGAGTTTTGTTAATTTGTACTTGATTTCTCATTTTTAATTTGTATCCAACAAATTGCTGAATTATCCTATAAATTATAATAATTTGATATAGAAAATTCTTTTGAATATTACTGTTATACACTTACATCATTTGAAAGTAAAATATTTTTTACCCCACTTTCCCATTAACATAGTTTCGTTTCATACATTAATAAGCTGGCTAAGACATCTAGTACAATGTTCAATAAAAGTCAGTTTCTAGAATATCTTTTTTGGTTTTCAACACCTGCAAGAAAAAACACTGTTACTGCTTTCAAAGTAGTAAGATAGTGTTTTTGTACATATCTCTGCTAGCTTAAGAAAGTTAGCTTCTAATCGTAAATTTGCTGACTTTACTGTAAAGGGTATTCATTTTTATTAAAAGTTATTTTTCTACATCTAGTATAATAAGTATATGATGTGTTCCTTTAATTTGAAAATATGACAAATTTTAGTAATTTACTTTTGTATTTTAAGCCAAACTTACATTTTTATAAAAACTGAAATTGGAAGTGATACACCTTTGATTCTGTGTACATAAGTCAGATTGGCCACTAATTGCCTTTAACTTCTATTTTCTTTGTTGAAATTATCAAACTTCTGTGCTGCGCTTAATAAAAACAAGTATATGAGTTTTTATTTCTTTCCAATGAGTATCTTCTTCTCCCGCCCCACAGTCTGCTCTCTCCCCCTTTTTGTTTGGCTAATATTTCAGTACAATACTGAATAGGAGTAATAAGAGAGGCCGTCTTTGCCTTGTTTGTGATCTTTAGTGAACATTTACAGTTATTCATCGTTAAGCATTATGTTAGCCATTGGTTTTGCATGAATTCCCTTTCTAGTCAAGTATATTCCATTTTAATTATTGTTTAGTCAGATTTTTTTCTCATGAAAAGCTATTATTATTTGTAATATGCTAAATTCCTTTTCTGCATCAATCGATATAATCTTTTTTCTTCTTTAGATTTAGCATATGACAAAATACACTGATTGATTTTCAATTATTGAACCAGACTTACATCCTCAGAATAAACTACAATTGGAGGTGGTATACTATGTATTTTATATATTTTTGCATTATATTTGCTAATATATTGTAAAATTTTGCTTATATGTTCATAAGTTCAATAAAGTAACAGGATATAAAATCAACATTCAAAAATCAGTTTCATTTCTGTACACCAGTAACAATGTATTCTTCAAACATAATACATATTCAGGAATAAAAGGAAGTAAAATACTTCTACAATGAAAACTATAAAATGTTGATGAAAAAAATTAAGGAAGACACAAAAAATAGAAAGATATTTTGTATTCCTGGACTGTAAGGTTTAATGTTGCTAAAATGTTCATTCTACCCAAAGCACTTTATATATTCAATGAAATTTTTACTAAAATTCCAATGGCCTTTTCACATAAATAGAAAAAAAATTAAAATTTTATATAGAAGTTCAATAGAACCCAACTAGGGAAAGCAATCTTGAGAAAAAAACAAACTCATCACACTTCGTGATTTCAAATTATATTACACAGTTATAATTAAAACATTATGGTACTTTAATTAAATAGACGTATAGACCAATGGAACAGAATAGAGATCGCAGAAATAAATCCAGGCATGTGTGGTCAACTAATATTCAACAAGGCCACCAAAAGACACAATGAGGAAAGGACTGTCTTGTCAATAAATGACGTTAGAAGAACTGGATATCAACATGCATAAGAATGAAACTGGACTCGTTTCTTATACTATATACAAACATTAACTTAAAGTTGATTAAATAGCTTCATTTAAAGATTTTAAACTGTAAAAGTCTCCAAGAAAAAACAGAAGAAAAGATCATTGCCATTGGCTTTGGTAATAATTTTTTTGATATGTCACCAAAAGCTCAAACAACAAAAGCAAGTATAATTAAGTGGAACAACATTAAACTAAAAAGGTTCTGCACAACAAAGAAAACAATGAATAGAAGGAAGAGTAGTCTATGGATTGGGGGAAACTATTTGAAAACCATATGTCTGATAAGGGGTTAATATGCAAAATACATAACGAACTCAAACAATTTAATAGTAATTTTAAAAAAAAAAACCTAACTACAAGTGTACAAAAATCCTGAACAGATATTTTTTCAAAGAAGACATAAAAAGGGTCAACAGGTACATGAAAAGGTACTAAATATTGCTAATCATCATGGAAATATAAATCAAAACCACAGTGAGATATCACCCTACACCTGTTAGGATGAATACAATAAAACAGAAAAGAGATAACAAGTGCTGTTTAAGAGTGTGGAGAAGGAAAACTCTTGTACACTGTCGGTAGGAAGACAAATTGGTACAGCCATTATGGAAAAGACTATAGAGGTTCCTAAAAGATTAAAAGTAGAACTACGACATCATCCCAAAATCTCACTATTGGACAAATACACAGAATAAAATCAGTACCTTGTAGAGACGTCTGCACGTTTGTTCATTGCAGCATTATTCACAATAGCCAAGGTATAGAAACAATCTAAGTATCCATCAACGAATAAATTGTTTAAAAATTATAGTATATATACATAAAGGAATACTATTCAACCTTAAAAAGAAGATACTGTCATTTATTTAAAAAAAAAAAAAAAACAGGATGAACTTAGAGGCCATTATTATGCTCAGTGAAATAAGCCAGAAACAGAATGACAAATTCTGTACAGTTTCACTTATATGCAGAATCGATACAAAGGTTGAATACATAGAAATGAAGAGTGGAATACTGGTAACCAGGGGTGGGGAGGGGCAGGAAATCAGGAGAAATGCGTCAGTGGATGCAAATTTTCAGTTATTTACAATGAATAAATCTAAAGATCTAAAGTATAGCATGATGACTACAGTTAATAATACTGTATTATATTGTACTGTGTACTAAAAATTTGCTAAGAGTAGATTTTAGCTGCCCTTATTTCTCTTCCCCACCTCACAAAGATGCATAAAATAAGTCTGTGCTTGGTGAGGTTGGGAGAGAAAGATCAAGAAAGGATCAAGAAAAGTGGAAGACAGGATGGAAAGTATTTATATGAATATTGAAATAAATTGTCATCAGATTTTTAAATAAAAGGAATTATGCAAATAATGACAGTGATAAATTTAAACTATCCTCAAAAGTAGAAAAGTACAAACTCAATTAGAAA
Organism: Nomascus leucogenys; assembly: GCF_006542625.1. NCBI lineage: Eukaryota > Metazoa > Chordata > Mammalia > Primates > Hylobatidae > Nomascus > Nomascus leucogenys. The sequence continues at coordinate 26,939,952 of NC_044386.1, forward strand.
ATCTAATTAATATACGGTGAAAGAGCCTTTGAAAGCAGGATATTCTTCCTACTTCATAGATGACAAGAATACAAATTTTTAAAAAAGGAAAGAAAAAATTACTGTAGAAAGGTAAGCAGCTTCATGGGACTGAAAATGGATAACACTTCATCCCACAAATAATTGACTCTTCAAAAGTTTTTTAAAATATTTAGTCACTAGTTTGGACAAATGATTCAGAGATTTACTAAAGAAAACAAAAATATTTTGACGTGACCTAGACATGAATCTATAAATAAAAATAGCTTATTTTACTACAGCAAAAAATAATAAAATACAATAATATCTAACTATAGCACTAAAACTATGAATTTCAAAAATCACTAGAAGCTCTGATAATCATCTTTAGGAAAAAAAAGAGATGATAAAGGCATAGTAGGAATGAATCTGTATATTTAGACCGTTCCTGTAAACAATAACAAGAGCAATATAACACAGCAAATAGCAGCAACAATGACAAGGCCACCATTAATGAAACCCAAAATGTTGTACAATAGTTCAGATTTTCAAAGAGAAACTATGCTCCAATATGTAGAAAATTTACTACTCATATTAATTTTCTGAAAAATATTTTCAAACTGTACCCTGGCCAAATGAGAGATGAATAAAAATAACTGCAAATGGGAACATTTAGATATAAAAGGCAGTGAGCAATGATGTCATGCTTCTAAGTTAGGCTTCAGGAGTCGTTTGCACAGGATTTAGTAATCAGAATGAATCACAGAAAGTTGATACAACATCAGGTGCTGCTGCAGCTCAAGCACATTGTCACACCTTGGCTGGTTCACCGTGTCGGCAACTAGTGGCTTCAGAACGCTCGGCTCCTCTAAACCCTGCTGATCTCCTTGTGCAGCATTTGGGCTTTAATCCTTTCAGCTTCCACCACATTCCTTTGTTTATTTTCCTCAATTCCTAGGCATGGTTCATATGTATGTCTGTGGCAAAGTGTGCCACTTCTTCTGCAGGTTGCTGGCATCAATGAAATTGGAGAATAGAAGTGGTCATTGAAAAGCATTGATTCCTGTTCATTTAACGAATTCCATTTCACCCTTGAGGGGTCCACTTTGCCTGGATACTCCTTTTTTGAAATACAGGCCTCAAATGATCCTCCCACCTTGGCCTGTCAATGTGCTGGGATTACAGGGCTGAGCTTCCGTGTCCAAACCATATACTCCCTTTACATGTTTGTCTTTGCTCCCTGCCAGCCAGACTAGCTGACGTCAAGACCAGAACATTTGGTTACAGGATAACAAATTACATAGCTTGTTTAAGCCAGTCTCAAAATTGTGTAAGATCCTATCACCATAATAAATCCATTTGTATCACTCATAATGATTCTATTCTTCTTCAATACAAAGAATTCAATAATGATTTATGTAATAACAATAAATTCTATCCTAATTTCCAGAATAAACCATGAGAAAGCATAGAATGGGAGAGAGTACAGTAGAAGGAGCTAATCTTTGCTGATCTCCTCAATTTGTTTATGGGAAAAGGATGGTAAGTAAAGAAGGACATTAAAAATAATTTTCTAAACCATCAACCACATAATGTCTCTGAGGAAGTGCATTCTACTTTGCAAGAGAAAACAGAGAGAAGTTTTTATGGAGTTTGGACTAGATTTTAAGCGAACAAAGAGAACCTTTCAGTAAGGTGATGTGCATGAGGGAAAAAGACATTCTGGTTGATTAAGAATGTTATTTTGTTATTTTTTAAAGGAGAAATAAGGCCCTCTGGTTTACAACGATGGTGCATCTGGCAAACAGACAGATTTGTTGTGATGCAGCCATGCTTTTCATTGGTAACAATGCCCCCACTTCTGATTGACCAAGTAATCTCTGAGCTGCCAGTACATATATGAAGAAATACATCAACACATCAAGCAGAATACTCTGAAAATTTTAACACGATTTGCTGTGAAATTTTATAAACAGCCTTCCTGTAGTAGAAATGTAATATGCTCAATAGAGTAAGAAGGATAAATTTTGCTATTGTATCAGCTGTGACTTCTATGACTTCTTTTTTAAATTTATTTTTTTAATTAACATATACAATTGTATGTATTCATTGTGTACATGGTGTTCTTCAGTATATATACATTGTGAAATGCTCAAATCTAGCTAAGTAACAAATGTGTTACCTTACACGGTTACCATTTTTGTGATGAGAAATTTGAACATCGACCCTCTTAGCAGTTTTCAAGAATACAATATACCATCATTAACTAGAGTCACCATGTTGTACAACAGAGCTCTTGAACTTATCCTTCTATCTAACTCTAATATGAATGCTTTGATCAGTATCTCTACAATTGCCCCTCCCTGTGGAACCACCCCAGCCTCTGGTAACCACCATGCTGCTCTCTAATTCAGTGAGATCAACTTTCTTAAGTTCCACATAGGAGTGAAATCATGCAGTATTTGTCTTTCTGCACTTGGCTTATTTCACTTAGCATACCAGGCTTCAGGAACATCCATATTGTTGCAAATGTGTCTTTTGACTTTAAAGACAGTGAATGCTTCACAGTGCAAATGACATCATTTCCTGACACTGATTCCTCAACCCAAGTACAATTTGCATATCTATTCTCTGATTTGTTTATACTTTTTCAATGGAATAAGCCTCAGGAAATATACTCTGCTTACTGTATTTTGTAAATGAGATGAAATATTTGAATCTTAAATTTTCATTTATTGCTGCCTTTGAGTTAAATGTGTGTGTGTGGTTTCAATAAGAAATGTGATGAGGAATATTTTGGCCCCTGACTGATAAGAGAATCTCATGCTTAAATCCTTCTTATAAACTAACTTGAATTTTAAGAATAGAAAGAGGACAGACACACTTCACAACAGATTTCTGTGGGCAAACTAACACAGGACAGAGGAGATTGGAAGAAAGTAATTCCAATTAGAGAGCATAAAGCACCAAGCCAGAGGGATGGGATAAAATGAGTTAAGGGTTTATACACTTACAAAAGGAAATAAAGACACACGAATGAGTGAACAGATCTGACTCTTAAAATGATTATTGAGCTGTGTTAAGTCTACAGCTATCCTGTTTTGAGATCAAAGAGGAGTTTCAGAAAATTCAACATTAATTTGCACTATTTTTGTCAGCTGTGAAATCATATGGGAATCAAAGCTTAGCTAAAACAGTTCTTTTTTTATTTTTTGGTCAATCACAGAAAGTTAGACACTTTTAAAGCTGCAATTGGCTTTTTGATTTAACAGCTTCAATTATGGCCACTGAATATATAAAATTTAACTCAGTAATAAAACATAGAAAATATCTGGGGAATTGGACTACATTTTATACTGTCAAAATATAATTTTTAAAAAGTTAACAGCATGAATCATACAAATATGACATGAAAATATGTCAAAAATGTATTAATTCACTAATGAGGAAAACAGTAAAAAGATAAAACTAACTTAAAGAGCATTTAGAAAAACTGGGCATTGAAAGTCATTTTGACAAAAATATTAAAGGATTTTAAAATAATGTGTCCAAGTTAACTACAAAACAAGTAAATATCTTATGGGGCAATAAAATTTTGATCCCCTTTATTTTCTTCTCTGTGGGACAGAAATCTTCATACTAACATATACATCACATAGTCTGGGCTCAGATGAGATAATGGTAACACAGACACATTCCCTGAGATAATTAAATAATTGTAACGTGGGCTTGTTAAACAATAGCTCATATGGCATTGAAATTATACTGTACATATTTTATTTTGCTTATTTTCAAATTTTGGGTACTTTTTCTCTACAGTCCATTTACAACAGAAGAAACTGGCAGGTCATGTTAATCCTTGTAATAAATATAATAAACGTATTTCTGTTTATAATAAAGGATGTACTTATGTAAACTAATGATGATACTGTATATGTAAAATTAGATATTAAAATATTAAAACCTAACAATTCTATCTTTATATAAATAAAAAGTAATGCATACTTGATCTCAATTGATAATTATGGCTGTTCCATTCCATATATTATATACTTACAGAAATATGGTTGGTAGTAGTTTAAAAAATAACTTCCGTTGCTGGCTATGCAATATATCTATGCAACAAAACTACAATTTACCTCCAAGCATGTAAAAAAAATTAAAAAAAAAAGAAAAACAAGAAAAAATAATTAGAAAGTAAGTGCATACGAACTTTGTGAATGGCCACAGCTTTAACCACTGGTTGCTTTTCACTATCATTTTAATTCCCACATTTAGATATTCATTTTTAGGTAATTTTTTTGGCAATAGATCTTTAAATTAACCCATCATTTATGTTATCAAGAAAAAGGATAGTGATGGCTAGAAATAAGTCGAAAAGTGACAGGGGCAGAAGAACGGGAATGGTCCTACGGAAGATAAACTTTTAAGTCTGTAATAATTGGTATGGAAAGATGCCAAATGCATACTAACCTGCTTTTGAACTTGCAGCTACAGTGGTCAATTATTTTACAAGCCAATTTTAGACATTTAGCAAAGCTTCACTTAAGCCAATTTTGTCGGTTTACGCTCAATATAAAGTTAATTTTTAAAGGGTTGATTTGGGCAGCTAAGCAGATTCAGCTATAGCATCTGACATCTGCTGCTTAGCAAATAATAACATTAGTAAAGGAAGAAGAATTTCCACAAGTGGAGTACATGGTTTAGTAAATCACGGGAAATCTTTAATCATAATTATTTTCTCATATTTACAAAAAAAAAAAGAAAGGATGCCTGGCACGGTGGCTCACGCCTGTAATCCCAGCACTTTGGGAGGCCGAGGGGGGCGGATCACGAGGTCAGGAGATCGAGACCACGGTGAAACCCCGTCTTTACTAAAAATACACAAAAAAATTAGCCGGGCATGGTGGCGGGCGCTTGTAGTCCCAGCTACTCGGGAGGCTGAGGCAGGAGAATGGCATGAACCTGGGAGGAGGAGCTTGCAGTGAGCCCAGACGGCGCCACTGCACTCCAGCCTGGGCGACAGACTCCGTCTCAAAAAAGAAGGAAAAGGAAAAGAAAACAAACAGGAAGAGTTCTGCAGGAGAGTGAGACTTTCAAATGAAGTAAATTTGACTATCTGGATAGAAGACAAATTTTTATTTATCAGGGAAAACTACTGACACTTAAATAATAGACTTCAGTTTATTTTCTGTTCTTTGTAGTGAAATATGATTTTTGTCTCTGTAAGTTGATATCCAAGGCTAAGGGTAAACGTCTGCATTCTTTCCTTTCTTTTAAGTTTTATTTCTGTCAGCTTATAGGGAATGCATATCATAGCAACACCAATGTTTAGGCAAGGCAAAAGTCGTAGTTTCTCTAAGTAATATTAGTTTACCAGGAAGGAGACAAAACTATTTTGAGACCAGAGAGGAAAGACACCAAAAAGCAACAGAACCAATGTGAGTAAAAAGCATCTGTCCATACCCATACTTTCTGTGCTGGGAATCTTAGTAATTTAAATCTGGAGCCCTAAGGTTGATAAATTTTTAGCAACCTTTATAACACAGCCTCCACGCTGTGAAATACTGTGCTAAAGGGCTTGCATTACTGTTTTCAGTGCTACTTAAATCCTTGTGTATGTTAAATTTATAGTTGAAGACAAAATAGATGCCTCAGTCAGTCCAGGCTGCTATAGTAAAATACAATAGAAGGGGTGGCTTAAACAATAAACATTTATTTCTCATAACTGGAGGTTAAGTCCAAGATCAAGGTGCCACCATATCCAATATCTGATGAGGGCACTCCTCATTTGTAATGGATTTTTTTTTCCTATATACTTATATGGTGGACAGAGAGAGGGAGAAAACAAACTCGTTTATATATCTTCTTATAAGGGCGCTAACTCCTTTCATGAGGGTTCCACCCTAATGACCTAAATAACTCCCAAAGTCCCCATTTCCATTACATTGGAGATTAGGATTTCATTATATAAATGTTGAATGGACAACAACATTCAATCCATAACAATATATTAATAAGTATTAAACATCTACAATATATTCAAAATCATCAAAGTGATGTTATGAGATAACAATGATGTAAAAAAAAAAAAGCAGTCAAGCTTTCCTGGTGTGAGTAAATAGAGTTGAACTTTCAGGTTCATGGTTTTCAATTAAAATGTTATTCAAAGGGACAAAACTGTCTACTTCAATAGAAACATGGGAAAAAATGAATCACCATGGCAAATAAAGTATTTTCTTATCCTTGAAGAAAAATATGGTTTTGTTTGTTTGTTTTTTTTGAGATGAAGTTTTGTTCTTGTTGCCCAGGCTTGAGTGCAATGGCATGATCTCAGCTCATCGCAATCTCCACCTCCTGTGTTCAGGCACTTCTCGTGCATCAGCCTCCCAAGTAGCTGGGATTACAGGCATGCACCACCATGTCTGGCTAATTTTTGTATTATTAGTGGAGATGGGGTTTCTCCATGTTGGTCAGGCTGGTCTGGAACTTCTGACCTCAGGTTATCTACTTGCCTCAGCTTCCCAAACTGCTGGGATTACAGGTGTGAGCCACAATAACCAGCCTATTTCTAAGGAATCTTAACAATATGTCACTTTACATGAATAAAATCAAAAGTTAATAGATTTGCTTTTGTAGAACCATGTATAGTATAGCAAATACTTTGGTATGTATTATAGTTCATGACTGCTCTCTCAATATCTATAATATTTTAAAATGCATTATAAAAACAATAATTAAAATAATTATCTGAAATTTAAAAATTATCCCTGCATTAAAAATGCAAATAATTTGTGACAGATGCAATTTTAAAATAAGTGTGTTTGCCTTTGTAATTATTTTCTTCCACCTTTGTATAAAATGCCCTTATGTAGTCAAATGAAATTATAATTTTCTTTCAAATAAAACCCATGAGCAGCTATTTAATCTATTTTCTAGATAATTGGCTAATTATGTGTTTCTCTCTCCATCTCATTCTTCTCTTGATTTATTATGGCAGAATGGTTAAATAGCATATAGGTGGTACCAGAGAAGTCACTTCTATCACACGCGAACCTCCATTTCTCTACAAAATTCACATGGATTATCCTTTCTTACTCACCCCTCAGCCCTTATCACTTTGAATGAGTCTCTTTCATGGAACACTTCTTTACATCTGTGCCTACTGTAAAATGTTCTTATAGTCGAATATACATACAGTGATGGAGCTGAAGGGCAGTGTAGTATAATTATGTCAGGAAGCATGAAACTTTCCAAAATTCATGAGACTATAAATGTTTAAAGATAATGAAATTTCAGAATCTCATCCTCTGTTTACATGCTTCTTTAAAACTTATTTTTTCAGGAATTCATCTGCCAATCCTTTCTTGCCTATGCTTTCACAACTGTCCTCTCATATATCTCTCACATATTTGAAGTCTTACCATAGAACAGTAACCTGGGAGTAAAAATTTCTGGCATAACAAAGGGACGTTTCAAAATACGGTACTTAACTGATGAAATCTGTCTTATCAAATTAAGAGCTATATAGGCCAAGCAAGCATAGGAAAAAAATGTTCAACATCACTAATCTTTAGAGAAATGGAAATCAAAGCCATAATGAGATACCACCTCACACCAGTCAGAATGGCTATGATTAAAAAGTCAAAAATTAACAAAAACTAGCAAGGTTGCAGAGAAAAGGGAACAATTGTACACTCCTGGTGGAACTGTAAATTAGTTCAGCCATTGTGGAAAGCAGTGTGGCAATTCCTCAAAGAACTTGAAACAGAATTACCATTTGAGCCAACAATCCCACTACTGGTTATACACTCAAAAGAATATAAATTGCCCTACTATAAAGACACATGCACGTGCATGTTCATTGCAGCACTCTTGACAATAGCAATGACATGGAATCAACCTTGATGCCCATCAATGGTAGACTAGATAAAGAAAATGTGGTACACATACATCATAGAATCATACACAGCCTTAAAGAAGAATGAGATCATGTCCTTTGCAGCAACATGAATGGAGCTGGAGTCTCCTATTCTTAGCAAACTAACAGAGGCACAGAGAAACAAATCCTGCCTGTTCTCACTTATAAGTGGTAGCTAAACAACATGAACACATGGACACAAAGAGGGAAACAACTGACACTGGGGCGCACTTTTGGGTGGAGGTAAGAGGAGGAACGGGATCAGAAAAAAATACTTATTAGGCATTACGCTTATTACCTGGGTGACAAAATAATCTGTACACCAAACCCCAGTGACACACAGTTTACCTATATAACAAACCTGCACATGTAACTTTGAACCTAAAAGGAAAGTTATAACAAAATTTATATAGACCATAAAATTTTTTTAATATGCATCAAAATTTATATACAATTTTTAGATAATACTGTACTGATAATTTTATTAAAAATGTAAACTGAGAAGCAACTATTTAAAACTTAATCACTCAAAAATCAGAAAATTATTAGTACTCTTTTTTGCCTCTTTCCTGTCACTAACTCTACCTACAAAAATGTAAGCCCTATCTTGATTTTCAAAACCAAAGATGAGCTTTTTCTGTCTTGATATACATTCATATAGGACATATGCTTGGGTCTGGGTCTTTCATAAATATTATCCTCATAAGACTATTCCATATCATTCTATGTATTTATTCTAATTACTAAATAATATTCTATTACATAACAAAATGCTATTCTGAAGTTGATGAGCATTTAGCTGATATACAGCTTCTGATTTTAATGTATAGTGTACATTTCTTCTTATAAAAGTGTAAACTCATTTCTGTTAGCTATTTACCTGGAAATAAAATTGCTGAGTTATGGAATATTCATAGGGTTATTTTTTCAAAGATATTCCATCAAATTTCATTACCAACAGTAATTCCGATCTTGTAAGCGGTTTGAGACCTCCTAAACATGTTGTTTTGTGTATTTTTCATATATTAGCCATTCTGGTGCTTATATAGTGACATTTGAAAGTAATGTGACTGAGTATCTCAGCCTTGAAATTAATTTTGAATTTTTCTTTCCATCCGAATATCAGAATATAGCCTTGTACTTTCAAAACTTTTTTTTTCTTTTTTTCTGACGGAGTCTCGCTGTGTTGCCCAGGCTGGAGTGCAATGGCGTAATCTCAGCTCACTGCAACCTCCACCTCCTGAGCTCAGACAGTTCTCCTGCTTTAGCCTCCTTAGGAGCTTGGATTACAGGCTTGCACCACCATGTCCTGCTAATTTTTTGTATTTTTAGTGTAGACGTGGTTTCACTATGTTGTCCAGGCTGATCTTGAACCCCTGACCTCAGATGACCTGCCTGCCTCAGCCTCCCAAAGTGCTGGGATTACAGGCCTGAGCCACCGTGCCTGGCCCAAAACTTTTTGTTTATCTCTCTTTCCCACCAGCACTTTCTGTGCACAGCACTCTGTTATCTAATTACATGCTTGCTTAGAAATTCTAGCCGTAATTTTAAACTATATTATAAAGCTACAGTAACCGAAACAGCATGGTACTGGTACAAAAACAGACACATATATCAACAAAACAGAATAGAAAACTTAAAGTTACATACCTACAACAATTTGATCTTGTACAAGGCAGACAAAAACATGCAATGCAGAAAGGATTCTTTATTCAATGAATGGTGCTTGGATAACTGTTTAGCCATATGTTAAAGACTGAAGTTGGATCCCTACCTTTCACTATATACAGAAAATTAGCTCAAAATGTAACAAAGATTTAAATGAAAAACCTCAAACTATAAAAATTTTAGGCAGCAACTTTGAAAATACTCTTCTTGATATCAGCCTTGCAATGAATTTGGAGTAAGTCTGCAAAAGCTATTGTAACAAAAACAAAAGTAACAAAAACAAAAGTAGACAAGTGGGACCTAATTAAACTAATTACTAATTAAATTAGTTAATTAAGGAGATTCTGCATAGCAAAAGAAACTATCAACAGAGCAAACAGACAGCCTACATAATGGTAGAAGATATTCATAAACAATACATCCAACAAAGTCCTAATAACCTGAATCTATTGGGAACTTAAACAAATCAACAAGCAAAAAAAAAAAAAACAAAACAAAAAAAAAAACAAATAACTCCATTAAAAAAATGGGCAAAAAATATGAACAGAAACTTCTCAAAAGAAGACATACAAGTAGCTAACAAACAGATGACAAAATGCTCAGCATCACGAATCATGCAAGAAATGCAAATCAAAATCACAATAGGATACCATTGCACACCAGTCAGAATAGCTACTATTAAAAAGTCAATAAACAGAGGCTGATGAGAGTGTGGAAAAAAGGGAAAACTTATACACTGTTGGTAGGAATGTAAATTAGTACAGCCACTGTGGAAAGCAGTCTGGAGATTTCTCAAAAACCTTAAAACAGAGCTACCATTCAACCCAGCAATTTAATTACTGGGTATGTACCCAAAGGCAAATAAATGATTCTACCAAAAGGACACATGCAGATGTATGCTTATTGCTATGCTATTCATGATAGCGAAGACATGGAAATAACCCAGGTGTACATCAATGGTAGACTGGATAAAGAAAATGTGGTGCATATACACCGTTAATTCTATGCAGCCATAAAAAATAGAATCATGTCCCTTGCAGCAACATGGATGCAGTGGGAGGTTATAATCTTAAGTGAATTAATGCAGGAACAGACAAACAAATATGGCATGTTCTAACTTTTTTTTTTTTTTTTTTTTGAGACGGAGTCTCGCTCTGTCGCCCAGGCTGGAGTGCGGTGGCGCGATCTCGGCTCACTGCAAGCTCCGCCTCCCGGGTTCATGCCATTCTCCTGCCTCAGCCTCTCCGAGTAGCTGGGACTACAGGCGCCCGCCACCACGCCAGGCTAATTTTTTGTATTTTTAGTAGAGACGTGGTTTCACCATGGTCTCGATCTCCTGACCTCATGATCCACCCGCCTCGGCCCCCCAAAGTGCTGGGATTACAAGCGTGAGCCACCGCGCCTGGCCGGCATGTTCTAACTTATAAGTGGGAGCTAGACATTGAGCACACATGAATATCAATGTTGGAATAATAGACATTGAAGACTGCTGGAACAGGGAGGGCGAGAAGGGGATGGGTGGAAAAACTACCTATTGAGTCCTATGCTCATTGCCTGAGTGATGGGATCCTTATCCCAATTTTCATCACCCAATATCCTCATGTAACAAACCTGCATATATCCCCCATATATCTAAAAGTTGAAATTTTTAAGAAATTACATTTTACCCTGTAATTATATATAACTATTATATATTAATTACAAATAATTAAAAAAATCCTCCTCCCCCAAAAGAGGACAGTTCTCCTGCTTTAGCCAATTTGAATCAAATCAGGGATAGACATCAAGCTGCCAAATCCCCCTGCTTAGTCTACCACTACTGGGCCAAAGTCAGCATGACACAAACCCAACCTCCAGACAGGTAATTATGCAAGATAACCTTCAGAACAAGACACGCAGAGCTGCACCCTCTTGCCCCACCTCTGTACATTCCCCACACCAAATTTTACTTCCTAAACCCCTTCACTCAGCCCAGAAGGCTGAGATAGTTCCTTTGAGGCTTGAGGCCAGCCATTCTCCCATCTGCTAGCATTTGGTTGATAAAAGCTGCTTTCCTTTACCACACCTAGCTTCTCATGTTTTGACTCTGAGCACCAAACAGCTGGACTTGAGCTGGTTACATTAAGTGCAATTGTCTCTTTTTTTTTTTCCAAATAATATATCTTTTATTTTAAAAATTTTCTTATGGTGTTGCATTGTATTGCCTTTATTTGTCTTGTATTGTATTGTATTGCACTGTATTGTACTGGTGTTAGTGGAAATTTTTGGCCTTCTTGTCTGGCTGTTCCCCAGTTCTGTAGAATGATTTGTAGTATACACGATATCAGGCATCCTTGTCTCATGCAGAACTCAGAGTTAACTTTTTCGTACTTCACTATTATTTGTTATCTTTGTTCTTTGTTGTAGTTTTCTGAACTATTACGTTTTTACTGGTTTTATTTTTTATCAATACATAATAGTTGTACATATTTTTGAAGTACATGTGATACTGCTGGTGATGATCCTGGTGCTGGATATTTGGTTTTGGTTTTCTGTCGGGGAGTGAAGCCAGATTACTTGCATTCTGCCATTTTGGTGATGTCACTCCACTGAGGTATTACTCTTTTTTCTTTTTCTTTTTCTTTTTTTTTTTTTTGAGACAGGGTCTAACTCTGTTGATCTGGCTGGGGTGCAGTAGCACAATCACGGCTCACTGCAGCCTCAACGTCCTGGAGTCCAGCAATCCTCCTAGCTAAGCAACTTGCATAACTGGGATTACAGGTGCACACCACTACACCCGGATAATTCTTGTAATTTTTGTAGAGAGTGGGTCTCACTATGTTGTTCAGGTTGGGCTCGAACTCCTGGGTTCAACCAATCTACCTGCCTCAGTCTCCCAAAGTGCTGGGGTTATAGGCTTGAGCCAGGACACCTGGCCAGTATTAGTCTTTATTTTAACAAAAAGGTCATTCTCTATTTCTACTTTACTAAAAGTGAATATGAGTACATTTATTATTATTTATTAAGAGAGTTTTCTTTATTGAAATGATATGACCTTCGATTTTTGTTAACATTATTAATTATATTGAATGTTTGCAGATGCTAACTTACTATTCCATCTATGAATTAACCTGCTTTGGTCGATGAATTCATCCCTTTCCTTATTGCCTAATTTCTTTTGCTGATATTTCATCAATGATTATTAAATCTATGTTCAGGATGTGATGTTTCTACATTTTTCTTTTCATGTAATAAATTTATCTTGTGTTGGTATCATTGCTACTGTGGCCTCATAAAAATAATTGTTATTTCTTCCTTCATTTTTCATTATCTGGATGGTTATGTATAAATTTGATATGAACTTCTTAAGTATTTGGAAGAATATGATGAATCTATATGGGTCTAAGCATATGGGTTTATTTTTATAGTTTTTTTAAATAATAGATTTTAATTTTGTAATAGATATCAGACTTTCAGAATACCTATTGCTTCCTTTATTTGTTTTGGTACATTGTGTTTCTCAAAAATTACCACTTTCCCAAAAATTGTCTAATTAATTGGTATAAAGTTGTTCCTGCTATTCCCCATCTTTTGAAAACCTGTTCATGTTTCCTCTACACCAATAAGAAATGCTAATAGTAAAGTTATGATGTTGGATCATAAAAATCATTTTTAGAAACAAAAACATAAAATATTTGTAACATACTTTTTAAGTGAATAGTGCTTTAAAATTTTCATTAGTTCGACTATACATGCAGAGAAAGAAAAAAATAGAGTGAGGCATACACAGGCAAAGGGCACACGCTAAAGTCATAACAAAGCTATCCCTGGATAATGGGAAGACAAAAATGCTTATCATTTTGTTATTACAGGTTTATTTTTCTACATTTTACATGGTAACCATAAACATAAATTGTTTTCATAATGAGAGCAAGGATTCAAATTAAAAAAAAATAGGAGACCATCGTTTTGTCAGAATCAGTTTTAAAATGAATTCAATTTCTAAATAATATTTATAATTATGTAAATAAATGCAGTAATTTTATATATTCCAAGGGCTTCCTAAATGTGCAAATGTACAAACTTTTATTTCAATATTTGTTTTCAGAAGAATAAAATAGTATGTCTCTAAATCTTTTTCTACTTTTTCTGTAATGTTTACTTTCATTAGAAAATAAATGTGATGCCATTTATTTATAATGATTTGCCAAATGCAGGTTGTTATTTCTCACAATTATAATTTAGTGTCATAATTTAACAGGGTATAAAGTTGGAAAACATTATAGAAAAACTGCTTTTTGTTTTTGATTGTGAAAATCTCTATTGATGTAGAAGGCATGGCAACATGATCAATCAGTTGCACAATTGGGCTCTTGGTAAATGATAATAGGAGATAGACGTGGCATCAAGAGGAGAGGTATGCATACTTCTGAGTCTAATTTAGTCCTCTGCAAAACTATTAACATGTTATGTGATGGTCCCGAATATCACTGAGGTTCAGTAATTCATTAGAAGGACTCACAGCACTCAAAAGTTGTTATATTCAAGGTTATGGTTTATCATAGCAAAATTATACAAATCAAAACCAGCAAAGGGAAAGTGCATAGGGCAAAATCTGGAGGAAATCAGGTTCATATTCTTTCCCAGTGGAGCAGCATAGAACCCACTTAATTTTTCCAGCAAACAGGGCGACAAAATGCTTTAAGTGTTGTCTCTAAGGAAATACCATTAGAGAATCAGTATCCAAGGTTTGCACAGAAGCTGTCGCTGTACGCACCCTCTATCTTGTGGTCAACCTGCAGAGCAAGACAGATCAGCACCCAAAATTTGCTTTGGATGTCAAGGCTGATGAGGAATCATTTATCCACCAAGTTTCTAGACATCAGCCAAGGGCCAATCTGACCAGCAGACTAGAAGGACTCACAGCACCCAAAAGTTGTTACCCTCAAAGTTATGGTTTATCATAGCAAAATTATACATATCAAAATTAGCAGAGGGAAAGTGCACTGAGCAAAATCTGGAGGAAACAAAGTACATGAATCCAAGAGTTGCTTAGGATAAAAGCCTGAGCCAATAGTGTAAACTCATTTTTTTTCCACAGGTGTACACTGAAGTTTAGATTGATTACTTGGCCACTTGGAGAGCATAAGTTTTTTTTAGCAAAGCATTAGAATTTGTGTCCTAGACTTGTACTCCTTATATAACCTGCAGATGATAGGACATATTCAAATAGAGATATGAATATACAATATTCAAATGATATGTTGTACGAAATATCTTGTCTGTCTAGAGTCTGGGTTTTTATTTGACTCATCAACTTTGAACTTTTTCTTCTAACTCTTTTGTGTAGTGTGAATTGCTGAGGTGATCTTATGGGGAACGGATCTACTGTATTGCCAAGGCATAGTGTCTTCACAACCAAGCAATGAACGTGTAAAACATATTTTTGCCTTTTTGCCTTCTCTGCCCTGAGTGGTTTGTAGTTTGTATCTGTAGTTGTCTTTATATATAATCTAATTCTTTTGGATAGCCTTTGCCTAAAAAGCTACTATTTCTATATCTAGAGTTACAGATATTTATATATTTATATTAGTTCCCATATACTTTAGTTTGTCTTTTTTAATAAGAGATCAATTAGTAAACATTTTGGAACAAACCTTGCACAATATGAAAATAGAGTTTAGTTCACTTACATCTATGTGTCTGGTAAGTATCATCAGTATGCTTTCAAGGTTAACACTTTTCTATTTGAAGGTTATAGTTTTAAAATTTAATTATCTTTAGATATGGGAAGAATCAAGTTATTTTTGTTGAAGCATAGTTATAATTCTTTTAATGAATAGGAGCTTGAATATATATGCAAAGAATGGCACATTTATTAAAGTAATTATACTCTGAATACTTAGCTACAAATTTTATACCTCCTGGCTGAGGAGCAAAATTGAAATAGCAAACATGCTATAATGCAATTTACAACATAATTAGTTGTCAGTGGCATTATGTATTTCATGTAACTCCATTATTAAAACATTTACAATTTACATAATCAGACAAATAATTTAATGAGTTTGAGATAGAAGAGTTTTTTTCCTACTTACAATAAAAGGCTATTTACAAGCAGAAGTAACGGCCAGTTTTAGATACAGGGACAGGTTAAGCACCATAAACCAGTTTGAGATGTTTAACCCGAATAAAATGGAAAATTGTATTTTTACTGTATTTATTGACTGTTTTTGAAAGAGTCTCACTCCGTCACCCAGGCTGGAGTGCAGTATCGTGATCTTGCCTCATTGCCACCTTCGTCTTCCCAGTTCAAGCAATTCTCCCAACTCAGCCTCACAAGTAGCTGGGACCACAGGCATTCGCCACCACACCTGGCTAAATTTATGTATTTTTAGTAGAAACGAGGTTTCACCATGTTGGCCAGGCTGGTCTCAAACTCCTGACCTCAAATCATCCACCTGCCTCGGCCTTCCGAAGTTTTGGGATTACAGGCATGAGTCACTGCCCCCTGCCAGGAATATACATTTTTAGTATTAAAGTGTGTTTCTGTTTTTGTTTTTGTTTTGTTTTGTTTTTTACTATGTGAAAGATTCTCAACAAAATGATAAAATGAAATGTTTTTATGGTTTTATCATGTAAACATGAATACATTTTCTATTAATCATGAAATAATATATTTCACTTACCAGTTAGAAATATCATACAAAAGTTACTTTGCTTTAATTCTGAGTTTTAACAATTCAGAACACATTTTAGAAATAATTTTTATTACATCTTTACTGTATATGTTGCAGGAATAGCACCTGAATCTGGGCTGTTATCGGTGCTAGGGTCCAGACATATTTAGGAACATTGGAAAATAAACTCTATAGGCTCAATAGAAACCTCTTTACAGAGAAGCAGAGGCCCCTCTTAGAAGAAAACTCATTTAAAGGGAAAACTAGACCGGGTTCTAACAGCTAAGTTCAGTAACAGACTCTTCAATTTTGGATGAGGGGAATTCTGATTAGAGCCAGGTGTCTTCCACTGGATTTATAACAAATTTCCTGACACAGTTTGAGGTCAGATTAAGGTCCCAAATCATATGGACTCCACCTTTTAGTAGCTTACATTCTTCTCTACTGCACTGCATGGTAGCCACCAGTCACGTGTGGTATTGCGATCTCAAATTGAGATCCCAAATTATGGGATCACTTTTAAATTTATGCAAAACACAAGTTAAGACATTTTTTCCCATTGCCTGGAGAACTTTATAATTTAGTGTAATCTCAAAAAGAGTTAACTGTGAGTGGGTTTTGGGATTAGGATTACAGAAGGAAACACAATTTCCATGCACGCAAGCGGTAAATGGTGCATTTTTTGTTAAAAGAGCAACTGAAATACCCCAAGCTTCTCACAGAAACAATTCTGTAATACTTTACAGGGCTCTGAGGTCTTTGTAAAGAGGAGCCACTAATAAAGGGGACGATTTCAGTTAATTTGTTATCATCATTATTGTGTCTTGAAATGGCTACCCTGTGCCTCCAGCTAAAGGTGTCAAATTGTTGTCAATTTAGAATGATCATCTTCCGTTCCTCCTTGGTGCAGCTATGTTTGATGGCAAGGCTGATTTAGCACTGGGTGAAACTCAAGATATTTTTTGTACCACCTCTCTCTTTTCTTAGAAAAAAATCAGATTAAAATTAAGGAATGCCTTCAATAACAAGAAAATCTAGAAGTTGTGTAGGTTTTTAGTTTTTATTTTAGGTCTTTTGCACCCAACAGAGTACTTTGCACATCTCTTCTTGTAAGTATTATTTAATCACCTGTTTTATCTACAAAATTGTTACCTAGAATGGGCATCTACATACTATGGCCTATACACCAAATTCACTCCGTGGCATGTTTTTTATTTTTTTTAATTAATGAATTCTTTTTTTACCCACTAAGTATTGCTTACCATTTTTTAAACGGGTTGTTAAAGAAGAAGTAGGGGGAGGAGAAGGAGAAACGAGACTGTATATAGGCTGTAGAACCTGAAATATTTATTTCTTGACTCTTTACAAAAAGTAAAAATAAAAATTGTTGATTTTTGCTGCAGAGCAGCACTTTCAATATTACTTTCAGCAATGATGGAAATATTTTATATCACAGATATCCAGGACAATATTCACTATTACAGGAGTAATTATTTAACACTTAAGCTATGGCTAGTATTACAGAAGAAATGAATTTTCTTGCTGTTTCATTTAAAATAAGTTACGTTTAAGTGTAAATGCCACACATGACTGGTGGCTACCATACAGTGCAGTAGAGCAGAATGTAAGCTACTAAAAGGTAGAGTCCATTGGATATTCTTAAGCACTGTGTATTAAATTTTAATGTGCGTATAAACCACCCGGGATCTTTGAAAAACAAGGATTTGGGTTTGGTAGATCTCAAATGAGGTCTGAGATTCTGTGTTTCTTAGATGTTTTCAGGTAATGTTGCTAAATGATGGTGTTCAGATCATACTTTAAGAAGAAAGGCAGAATATCTTGAGAATAGCAGGTAACAAATTGTTGAATAAATGAATTTTACAATGTCATTTTCAGGAATTCTTATAAGATGAATAAAAAATTCATGAAAACAGGTGATTTATAACTATGTATGTAAACTTAGGTTTGTCTTAGCACTAGCTCCTAAGCTGTCACCTCACCAAGGGGTGCTGTCAAAAGGTAAGACATCTGAGAGTGTATTAGACCCCAAGTTATTTTCTTTCTTTCTTTCTTTCTTTTTTCTGAGACAGAGTCTCACTCTGTCACCCAGGCTGGCTTACAATGGAGCAGTCTTGGCTTACTGCAACCTCCACCTCCTGGGTTCAAGCGATTCTCCTGCCTCAGCCTCCCAAGTAGCTGAGGCTGCAGGTGCGTGCCACCACACCCAGCTAATTTTTGTATTTTTAGTAGAGACAGGGTTTCACTATGTTGGCCAGGCAGGTCTTGAACTCTTGACCTGGTGATCCGCCCACCTGGGCCTCCCAACGTTCTGGGATTATAGGCATGAGCCACACGCCCGGCCGGACCTCAAATTATTTTCCAGGAATTATTCTGGGTATGTGTTTGTGCACGTTTGTGGTTGGAAATGTTAAAACTGGTCACTAATTGAGTACTATTATAATAGACTATGCCATGTAACATGAGCTCTAAAAGAAATCTAACTTAATATAGCCTGCCTTTGTAAGGACTAAGGATACTTAAAATAATGCATTCTAAGAGATGGTGATTAACAGCATGAACTCTAGAACCAAATTGCCTAGACTCCACCGCAGGCACTATCATTAACAAACTTTGTAAATTTGGATATATTACTTACCCTGTCTGTGCTGCAGCGTCACTTTTTGAAAGGACGAGAAATATATATATATATATATATGTATATATAGGTATATGTATGTATATATATATGTATATATAGATATATGTATGTATGTATATATAGATATATGTATGTGTATATGTATATATATATATTTTTAAAAAGGTTGTAATGGGAATTACGAGTTAAAAAAGTACAAAGATTTGTGCCAATCAATATTTGTTAGCTATTATTGGGCAATAAATATTTATGTTACCTAAGTATATAAATTATCCAAAGTGATTAGAGTAAAAGGTGTTTAGATATAAGAATAAATGATGTACCCTAGAATTTAAAGTATAATAATAAAAAAAGAAGTAAAAAAAAGAATAAATGTCTAGGAGTACAAGTAAAATGCATGTATGTGACCCAAATATGTGAATGTAATATCAAATAGAATTGGAAAGATTGTATTAATATAATGGTATTAGATTGAATTAGAATTATATTTCAACGTACAGAAAAAGGTGACTTTAAAAGCATTACATGTTAGTTTTTAATACTTGCAAAGATTAGAAATGTCTTTTCCACTATCTATTTGATACTTGGTTTCATGGATGACAATCTTAGGAATGTAGGCATTTTCTTATCTCATGCCATTCTTAGAAGTATACTGTAGATAGCAATGCTCTTACAACCCAGGAGCCATAGTTGCATCAACAATATTTTATTACAAAATTGGAGACTTTTGAGATTCAAAATTATACCTATGTAGACAATTACAGATAGTAATGAAGGAGACCTATTATTCACAGTTTAGGACACAAGTGTTAAAGAAAGTTACATCTGAAAACCTTTCTCTTTCTTTTCCTTCCCTTCCCTCCTTCCCTCCGTCCCTCCCTCCCTTCCTTCTTTCCTTCCTTCCTTCCTTCCCTTTCTTTCCTTTCTTTCCCTTCCTTCCTTCCTTCCTTCCTTCCTTCCTTCCTTCCTTCCTTCCTTCCTTCCTTCCTTCCTTCCTTCCTTCTTTCCCTTTTCTTTCTTTCCCTTCCTTCTTTCCTTCCTTCCATTTATTGGCAATGATTCTAAAAGATGCATTTACAAAAAATAAAGACAAATAGAGTTTGGCTAATGGATATAAGTTAGTGTACTAAGGAAGAGTTGAAATTGTCAGTTTATAAACAAATTACTGTTTTTCTTAGAGAAAGAAGCCATGTGAAAGCAATGGTATTTCGACTTTAACATAAGAAATTAAGCCCTGATTTCATTTTCCTAAGCAAAATTGGGGTAAAAATACCTACCCTAATAAATTTTTATGAAAATCAAATGGTAAAATTTGTACAAAACATTTAGAAGGTACAAATAAATTTTTGTTGTGAGAAAACCATCATACCTGAATTTGTATTCTTTAATTGTTTCTAATAAAGAAAAAAGTAATAGGTTCATATTCAGTGGCTCTTAAATTAAGGATAAACTTGCTTGAGTGGAAATATTAAGAAGAAAATTCCAGGTTTTGTACAAGAGAACATTTTCTGAATTTAGATATAGACAAAGTTGAAGGAGCCTTATTGAGAAATAAGCTATTTCCAGTTTAGATGTAGTGAAACAGAGGTCAGATAGCAAGTTGTCAGTGACGAAGTTTAGACTTCTATAGATACCAAGATCTCTTCTAATTCTTCTGTTCACTGTCTATGTGGAATTAATTGGCTCTGTCTTAACATTCAAAATGGATTCCATGAAAATAAATCTTCACTAAAAGTAAAACCTTTTAGCCTCTTAAAAAACACTGGGTAAGTTTCCAGAAAAAAAAAAATACAAAAATGCCAGTTATATAAATTACCAGAAAAATCAAGAGCTTCCACAGACAACCTGAATATATTGCACTCCAAGTAATGGCAAAGAAAGATTCTATCTTTCTCTATTTTTAACATAATACAGATAAAATTATTACTCCCCTACACCCAGACAATAAGAGTGAGAGAAAGAGCGAGAGACCAGTCTACAGTAACAAAGTGGTGTTTGTTGATTGTTTTCAGTGTCTTTTATATAATTAAATATGGTCAAGACTCTCAGTGATGAGTTGAAAACTTGTTTTGAAAATTTTTGAAAGGCCAAACTCTTTCAAGCACATTAGGAGTTTAAGAAAATCAAATAATATAATAGTAACAAGAGAAAGAGATGTAATTGAAATAGCATAATCACAGCTAATGAGAACACTCTAGAGTACCCAGGACCATTAACTGTAATACCTTTTACACACAAAAGCAAAATTGTATTACTCCATGGATTCTTTCTCCTTAAAATTGTGTCTTATAATTATGTGGAAAAAATAGAAGGAGGGAAATGTTTCTTTACTCAGTAACTCTGAAATTGGACATCTTTGTGTTAGCAGTAAATGCAAGAAAATAGGGGAAGAAGAAATTATCTTTGGTGAAATTAGAGCTTTTAAAAGACAACGCACAGCAAAATGGGGAGATTGAAATTTAACGTTAGCAGCCAGTTCCCATAATTAACTTATTAAATATTTCTTATTAAATATGTCTCTGTACAAGATATTTTGAATGGTGCTCATGTGGATATAAACAACATAGCACAGTGCTTTCTGCTGATATGTTTACAGTAAAATTGGAAATGAGTAAGTAAATATACCTACTCTGATAGGTACATTTTTTAAAGTTAACTCTAATTAAATCTCATAAAGCAGGGATTATTAATTCTGTATTACAAATGAAAAGAAAAACTGAGGTGTAGAACTTGTTCTTCACCTAGATCCTCAGCTAGTAACTGCTAGAATTACTTCTCAAGCTTGTATATATACATCTCACACTAAACTCAGAATTTTTAACCATTGAACCATTTAAAAGTTCCACAGGAAGGAAATAATGAGTGCTACACGAGTGTGGTAAATATTCCTGGAATATAGAAAACACATAACTGAATTTTGATGAGCCAGAAAGCTTTCATGTTGAATAGAGGGCATTACCACCTTTTTAAAAGATGAGAACTACTTAGGTCTTAGGTAAGCTGAAATGAGGAGAGGGATGATTTTAAAGAATTTGTGAAACGTACTGAAACACAAATCCACATTAAAACAATGATCTGCCAGTTATGTGACAACATTGATATAAACACAAAAGATGATTGGAAAATATCAAATGTTTTATCAACTCTCAGACAACACAATTTAAATGGCCTCTACTTCCATGTTTAACAAAACCACCTGTATCTTTCATACATACATAGAAATTAAATATCTTTAATATTTTGTTTTTGCCCTTAGGCCTTTATTGTACCTGAAAATAATTCCAGTATGTTATAAGATAAAATTACAAATTTATTTTTCCAATATCATGACGTTGAATATAATTAGGGATAATGAAGGTAATTACAACATATTAATACATATCATGTTTACTAGGTGTCAGCTATTCATCTCAAAATTTTAATATATTAACTCAATTAATCCCTAAAAGAAACCTCTGATGTAGGCATGCTATTGTTATGCTCACTTTCTGGACAGAGAAAATGAAGGACACTGATGTTAACTGCTCAAGATTAAAAGGCTGTAAATACAAATCTGAGACTCGGATGTGTGCACCTAGCTCCAGATTTGTGCCCTTATCTACTATAATGCAGCTTTTCCAGTTGACTGGAAAATTATTCCAGTCAATTATTCAGCATCATTTATTTTAAAAATCTATCCTTTGCTCACTGATTTGTGATAAAATCTCAATTAAATATCAAGTGTCCATAAAATGAGTCTATTTTTGATCTCTCTTTTCTGTGTTGTTGCTATGTTTCCATATGCCTGCAGTGATATTAATATAATTCTGTCTGAATTACTGTACCTTGATGACAAATCTCATGATTAAGAAAAGTTCATTAGCTCTGTTATTCTTCTCTAATGGTATCTTCACTCTTCTTGGTTCTTCGTATTTTCAGATATATTTTTTAAAATTTTGTTCAGGACTGTCAACAAAGTAAATTTTTGGAATTAGGATTTTGATTGACATAGCTTTAAATCTACATCCCAATTTAGAGATAACTGACATCTTTACAGTTATAAGTCTTATTTTATATGATCACAGGAAGTCTGTTCATCCGTTTGGATTTTCTTTTTTGACTATGTCATTTTCCCATGACAATTATTCATGAAATCATTTGGGGTAAATGATTTCAGAAATTATATGTATTTGCTTATCTTAGACATTTAGGAAAACCATCTTTTGGATTAAAATATTATGTGATCTTGGCTTTCAAATCTATGTTAAGATTTTCTTTTGATTATGCAATCTCAAGGAAATCCTTACTAGACCTCCTGCTCTAAGATCAGTAACTTTTATTGTAATCTTCTTGTGATGAGGAAGTTGGAAGGGTTTTAGACTTGCTTCTCACTTTCACAAAAATTATAGCTTTGTGTGATTGTAGATATTTAATTTTTTTAACTTTTATTTTAGGTTCAGGGTTACATGTATAGGTCTGTTATGTAGGTAAACTCATGTCATCGGGGTTTGATAGCAGAAAAAATAACTACTGGGTACTAGACTTACTACCAGGGTGACCAAATAATCTGATGGTAGATTTATATCTAAAGGTTATTGAAATCAACTGGGGAAGGTGTTTGGGACTGTGTTCTCATCCCTTGGTGTATACTATCTCAAGGAGAACCAAAATTTGTCAAGTTCATAATTTCTGTGATAATGTCTCCAGGACAAAACTGTCTCTGATTCTGGGTCCCCATGTTCCCTTAAATATTCTATCTAGCTCCTTCTTTAATGAATTTAACAACTTTCATAAAGAGTTCACTACTCCTAACTGCAGGCTTTTTGTTTTCTGGACATCTAGTCACCTACTTTAACAAACATAACTCAAATTTATTTATGTAAATATTTTATAGTTATTATTACCTGCCCTTGTTGAATATCTGTAGTGTTGTAATATAATAAGAAATATCTATTTGTTTTTTTCTTTCAGTTCTTGACATATGGCTCCTGAAACTTTTATAGATAGGGGTACTAAGAGAATCTTCTGTTCCAATATTTGGTCTTTGACCTCAGTTCCTGACGAAGATCTCCTAAATCCTTGGCAGTTTCCTGGATGATAGGATCATCTTTTGTTCTAATGAAGCAACTCTTGGTGGGCTCACAGAGAGTCTCAAGACAGGAGCTGGTTGCCAAGGAAACCAACCGTGCAATAAGAGGATTAGAATATTCAGCCCCACCCCATGACTTCCAGAGAGAGAGGAGAGGCTGAAGGTTGAGTTGCTTACCAGCAGCTCACGATATAATCATTCCTGCCTACATAGCGCAGCTTTCATAAGAACCCAGTGGGACAGGGTTCAAGGAGCCTCTGGAGAATGCCACACCTATAGAGGCAGGGAAGTTCTTTGCCACTTTCATCTGACTATTGATCTATAGCCTTTGTAATGCCTTTTATAAGAAATGGGCAGATGTAAGTAAAGTGTCTCTCTGAGCTCTATGAGCTGCTGTAGCAAATTAACCAAAACGCAGGAGACTGCCTTGGAAACCTCCCATTTGTAGCTGGTCAGTCAAGAGTATAGGTGATAACCCAGTTCTCAAGCTTGGTGTCTGAAGTTGGGTCAATCTTGTGGGACTGAGTCTTCAGTATGTGGGATCCGATGCTGTCCCCAGGTTGGCAATGTCAGAATTGAGTTAAATTACAAAACACTAGCTTGCTTTCCACTGGAGAATCTGGAATCAGAAGTATTCTTTTCAATGTCTATGTAAAAGAGTGAAGAGAAAAAAAGTATGCTTTTTTCTTTACAATATCCTATTGCAAATTTTTCTAACTTTTACAAACCACATATGCTTATGTGATTGTTTGTATTTATATACAACATATTTATTATTCCTTTATTTGTACTTTCTAGGAACAAACCTTAATTATTAAAAATTACTAATATTACTGTTTAATATTAAAGGTTGTGATTTCTCACATATCATAAAGATATAAGGGACTATAAAGATGAACTGATTTTATCAATAGAAAAAATTCATATGGTGTATAATATATCAAAAGAAAGTCTAAAGCTGGAAACACAGTAATTAGTCATTCAGTGTTATGTATTGAGAGGTACAGTTTAAAAATTTTATTGTAAAAACAAACAAATGAACAAAAAAGAAGCCTCTCATACTTTTAATATTTTCAAGGATAAAGATCAGTTGAATTACCCATATTTAAAATTTAAATATGAGAACTTAATGTACCAGTTGATAATTAAAGACCAAGCCACCTAATTTCTTACCGTTTAGAAAGAAATTGTGGAGATTCCAGAGTTGGAAAATGAAGAAAATATTCTGGGTTTTAGGAATGTGGACAAAGTTACAGATCTTTCAAATCATATGCTAAAAACTTAATAAAAATATATTTTTGCCAGCTGTTTGCAGATTTTGTAAATTACAGCAAATGAGTTTTAAAAGCCATGTGCCAGATGGAGAAAGGCTCATATTTCCTAAAGCGTTAATGAAATTTAGTTATAGCAAGAGAGACACAGGGAAAAAATAATATTAGTATAAGACTGATAATGATTTTGTCAAGCCACAGCTGTCACAATGAACTACTCATCTGTCCATATTTGGGCATGCTTCCCATATTTGTTACCACGTTTATCATATAATAAAATACTGAAACTGTTTGTTTTTGATGCAAGTCAAGTTTAGTGGAGCTCATTTATTTTATAGATAACAGTTCTAATATAATGTGATATTGTATAACTACAATAATTCTAAGAAAACATGAACGGTTTTATAGGTAATTTTAAAATTCACATTAATTATGAAAGGTCACCATTTGAAAATATTTCAGGAATTGATATGAAAGAACATATACAAATAATTCTATTCATTTTGTGATTTCAATGTTTTTAAGTGCATTAATGATAATTTGAGAAATCAAAGCTTTTATTACACAAAAGTAGAAAATTAGCCATCGATAATATTGATAAATCCTGCAGCTCAAATTATTTCTCATTTTAGTATTACAAAAAGTTGCCTTCACAAACACAGTATCTTTTTGTGTTAGAAATCAATAGGTAAAAATGTCTTCCTGAAACATGAAATAGTGTCCAGTAAAATATGGCACCCTCTTAAATTTCATATATTGTATCAATCAAATAGAGAAAATAATTTTGCTCAGGTGAGAGTGTTCCAGGATGAGCAAGGAAGTTGTCAAATCCTGATATATTTACCAAAATATATTGTTTAAATGTATGCAATATTTAAATGGGTATTCTTCCTTCTCTGAAATATTAAGGGAATGGATATTGTCCAAATTGGCTCCATATCTGCTTTTAGTTAGGCGTGCTAAATAAGAGCTTTAGAATTATCTAAATCCACTGGCATGCTTAATTTGAAACAATGTTGTTTGTTTGGGGGATGTCCAGAAATTTCAGTTTTAAATAATGATATATTAGCTGCAGGTGTAACAGTACCTACGCATTTATTGCTTCACAGTGCAGCAGTGTTTGTGAGAAAAACTGGTGGGATCCTGCAGATTAACTATGGACAGCCAAATATTGAGTAAAGTGATGTCTACAACAGCGTCAGCTATGCCTGATATGGTGTTAATTCACATTGTGAAGGTAAATTGGTATTTTGTGATGGAAAATGCAGGGCCAATTTTCATTAATGTGAGATGAAACAAAATACACATTTATTGTTCTCCTATAAGGACATTTAAATTTGTGTGTGTGTTGACATCACTCGGTAAGAAGAAACAATTTTGATTTAATTGAAAGCTGTTGTCATTATGTTGATGATATAATGCTGATATATATTTTAACCTGAAGATTAAGCTAAAAATGAATGAAAAGTAATGGTTATTTATATAAATACCCAGGGAAGAGTTACATTACTGATTATATGGATTAATTTGAATGAAGTACAGGACAAATA
Source organism: Nomascus leucogenys (assembly GCF_006542625.1). Lineage (NCBI taxonomy): Eukaryota > Metazoa > Chordata > Mammalia > Primates > Hylobatidae > Nomascus > Nomascus leucogenys. The sequence goes on from NC_044386.1 coordinate 26,966,745, forward strand.
GTAAAATTCATATTTATTACTTGGGCCAGAGTAACTAAAGACATTCCTCAATCAACCAAAAATAAATTATTGTGCTTTTCCAGTTCCAAAATCAGAAGACGATACAGAAAGATTGCTCTGGTTGTCTGGTTTCTGAAGAAATTGTATGCCCTTTCTAGATAGTGTCTTAGTTCCTATCCACAAAGTTGTGAAATAATCTGGAATTAAATGGCAGCCTAAACAACACTAGAGTTGCCGGAATTTTAGAGAGTCATTGCTGTGTTGATCATTATAGCAGATAGATGTTAATTTGGCCCCTAATATTCTTCACCTCTTAGTATTTACACTCTTATGCAATCTCTCTTATTTGAGTATAGGCTGGTTTAGTGACTTGCTCCTTATCAACAGAATACAGCAAAGGAGATGAGATGTCACTTTCTTAATTAGTTTATACAAAATATGAGTTCTGCCTTGCTATCTTGTTGGCTTCAATAAAGGGAAGAGCCATATATATGAGGTCCACATGGACAAGGAAATGAGAAATTCCCTGAACAACAGCTAGCAAAGAACTGAGGCTCTCATTCTAACACCTCACAAGGAAATGAATCTTGCTAACAACCACACTAGCATAAAAGCAGATTCATTCCCAGTCTAGAGTTCAATTGAGACCCCAGCCTTGGCTAATACCTGTATTACAGTCTTGTGATAGACAGAAACAGAGAAGCCAGCTAAGGCATACAGAGATTCCTGATCCACAGAAATTATGAGAAAACAAATGTGTGTTGTTTTAAGCACCTACATTTGTGACAATTTGTTACGTAGCAATAGATCAATAACATAAGACTATGTGTGACCCTTATGCTTAAAAGATATCAGAAGTGTCAGCAATGACACTTATGCTGGATGGAGCCTTTGGCAAAGGCCTGTAAGTACCACCTGGTGGTAGTCACTAGAAAATAATCTGAGGCTGCCTTCATGTCTACTCTCCTTGAAAGGCAAATGATGGCCTTTTATTGGGGATTAACATTCATATTAGGAAACATTCATATTAGGATTTATATAAGAACAACATTCCAATACAAAGAAAAAGCACAGAGAAACTCCCTCATCAAATGAAAATGGTTTATTTAAGAATATGCATCGGAACTGACCACAGGCAATATTGATCATATCTATGAACAGGTAGCTCATAAGTCTTTAGGTCCGGTGTTAAATTCAATTTTAGATGTTAACTAACCCCATAATTTTAAAAAGCTTAAAAGTTCTCTTGTATAATCAGTTCTTAGAGGACTTCCTAACAGGCAGCATTGCTCAGGATGGAGATTCCACATTCAGTCCGGAAGGCATCTATATTGTGTCCTGTGATCGCTGCATTTTACTGAAGAAAATTATGTATCTTCTAAATGAGCAGAATTATGAGGGTGTTTCCATTGCCATAGAAAAAATACATAATAACAATAATAGCAAGGTAAGGGTTCATACAGTTTCTTAGGTAGTAACTGAGAGACTGACAATATGGTAAGGACATGAGCCTTGGATGACTGGAGGATAAAAGAAACCCTACCATGATGGTTAAGTTGAGGTGTCAACCTTGCTGGACTAAGGGATACAGAAATAGCTAGTAAAGCATTGTTTCTGGGTATATCTGTGGGAGTTTCCAGAAGAGACTGCCATTTGAAATCAGTGGACTAAGTAAGGAAGATTCACCCTCAATGTGGGAGGCAGCATCCAATCTGCTGAAGACCAAGTTAAAAAAAAAGGTAGGAGAAAGGCGAATTCAGTCTCACCTGAAGTTGGGACATACTTCTGCCCTTGGACATTGAATCATCAGGCTCTCTGGCCTTTGGACTCTGGGACTTGCACCTGCAGCCCCCTGGGATCTCAGGCCTCTGGCCTCCAACTGGAAGTTATACCATCAGCTTCCCTGCTTCTGAGGCTTTTGGATTTGGACTGAACCAACCCACTAACATCCCTGGATCTGCAAATTCAGACAGCCTGTCATGAGACCTCTCAGCTTCCATAATCCCATGAGCCAATTTTCCTGATAAATTCCCTTTTTTCTATCTATCTATGTATCTATGCATCTATGTATGTTTTTCTTTCTCTTTCTTTCTTTCTTTCTTTCTTTTTCTTCTTTCATCATCTATCTGTCTTACTGGTTTTTGTTTCTCTGCAGAACCCTAATAATCATACTTTGGGCAATGTGTTAAGAAGAGGAAATTTCAAAGTAGACATATCAGTATTAATGAAAGCAAAACACTTACAAATTCAGTGGCAGCCAGAAACAAACAAGGGGATGCCCCTTATTCACTAACTGGAAGTGGCCACTTGGCTAAATGAGATACGTGGTTATGGAGGAATTCAAACAATGCAAAAGAGAGAAAAAGAGGAATCTCTTTGTTGGCCTCACTATCAAGCATGCACTTTTTCTTGTTGCTGTCTATGGAACAGTTGCTGAACTATCGAAAATTGCACACCAAGGGTGAAAGCTGGAGCTTAATTCCCCCTAAATATATCTACCCTCTTCTTTTTTAAAAATGTATTTCAATTAAAATTAGTGTTCTCTCCGTTTTAACAGGCATACTTTTGGATTTTTAATTTGTAATTTAAATAACCCTGCATAGTTTAGATGGGAAGAGTGTGTGAAAAGTCCTACTGACATCACTTTTACTACTACTACTATTACCATTAGCTTAATTAAATATTTGCTGAGTCTGGTTTTATTTAATCATTTTCTTGAAATTTTTTTAGTAAAATTTAACAATTTTTCTTAGCAAGTATTATTAATATCCACATGGCAAGTTAATTACCTTCCTGAGGCACACAGTTGGTAAATGAATAATGAATAAATATTTTAACCCAGGCAGGCTCCCTTCAGAAAAGACATTCCAAAGCACTTTGTTACACTGGATTTAACAATATCTTGACATAATTCCTCTGCAGGTGGGTCATAGATAATGAAATGTACACTAATGTAAGCTGTTCAAGTATATGAGGTATGATTTTACTTCTAATTTGTTCTGTAGGCAAATGTGGAAATCATTCTTTTTAGAATTTCCTGGCCTCTGTGGTCATTCCTGAGTACATGCCCTCTCTCCTCAGACACACACAGTCTTCACTAACGATTAAGAATACATTTTCTGTTTCTGATACCTGCTGTGGTATTGAACTCTGGGAGAAAATACTCTATTTTCTTATTTTTTTTTCATATACTAGAATGGACCCAAAAATATTCCCACAGAACAATTCTAGCATTATCAGCAGGTAGTGACCAGTCAACTTTTCTGTAATGTTTGAATGGCTTATTATGAGAGTGAGAGCATTGATTTTGTTTCTCAGTTTTTATAATAGAATGTGACCTGCACTACAGAAATCATTTTTAACTCATTTTTGGTTATGATTAAGCAATTGTGTGATAAAGAATTTGGCCTTTGTCCTCAGTTTCTGGGAGGTAACCTCTAAATACTGGGAATCTCTTCAGTGATAGAAGTGTCTTTGTTATTCATGGTGGACTCTTTTGACCACATCTGATGGTTTATGCAGAGGTGACTCAGGGTGTACCTTTAGATAATTTGTGCTAAAAACATGATTTAAGGTGGGGACTGGTCATACCAGAAAGATCAACCTTGTAAAGCTTGGAGCTTTGAGCCACATTGTATCAGCCAGACATCTGGAGAAGGGAAGCAAGCTGGAGGATGAGCTCAATAGCATGCACAGTGATTTAGTCTATCATTCTTAGGTAATGAAAATCCAACAAAAACCCTAGACATGGAAGCTTGAGTGAGCTTCCTTGGTTGACAGTGCCGTGTATTGTCATACATCGTGGTTCTAAGAGGGTAATGTATCCTGACTCCACGGGGAAGAAACAATGAAAGGCCTGTAGTTAGAATCTTCCCAGAATTTGCCCTACGTGTCTCTTCCTTTGGCTGATTTTGATCTGTATGATTTTGCTATAATAATAAAACTGTAATCATAACTCTTTCCGAGTTCTGTGAATTGTTATGGCAAATTATCGAACCTGACGAGGTAGTGAGAGCTGCAGAATTTATAGCCGGCTGATCAAAATTGAGGGTGGCCTTGGAGCATGTAGCTGCTGTCTGCAGTGAGGGTGCTCTTGTGGAGAACCACTTCTTCCTTGGGTGTGGACACGAGAAGTTACATGGATGTCTGTTTTCCTCAAATCCGTATATGGTTTGGTTTGACTGTCACTCTGAATAGAGTCAGGTGTACCCCAAGGAAGAGGCGCTGGGGTTGGCAAAATACCTCTTTATCAATATTCATGTGCCTTGGCACTTCAAAAGGCTTGAAAAAAAACAAGTGCTTCGGTGTTTGCAGGATGCTAGAATCACTTGCTGTAAAAATATTTACAGTTATGCTTCAGTTGCCATGTCTCTGAAAAGATGTTTCAGTAGTGTGGGTGCTGAGTAGCTTGTGTAACATTTTTGTTGTGAGCACCACCTTTTCTGGGCACTGAATCCATTTCCAAGTGTATCATTCCCCACTGTGAGCCAAGTTTACAGCCAAACCAAGGCAGAAAAACGCCCTGGAACTCACGTGCAGTTTTCATCCACAGATCCCAACTCAGGAGTCTGCCTGAACTACAGTCCCTAGAATCACCCACTCCTTACCTGACCTCTAGAACTACTTACTGTTCCTCCACTTGCAGGCATCTCAGTGTCATTAATACTCATCCCCTTGCCTTTTGCGTTCCACTTGACACTGACCTCCTCCATCAGCAGAATGAGATCTGTCATCTGGGATATGCATTCTGTCCATTATGCATAAATGTAATTTAGGTCCTTGCTGCCCAGGTTGAATCTTACAGTCTTTCATGCAGTGAATGCACAGGAAATAGAATAAGCTGAAACTTGTTTGCTCCATTCTAAATAAAAATGTTTATGAGAAAAATGGTAAAGTGGTTTTATCAGTTTTCCTCAAGTAAGAGTAATAATTTAAAAGTATTAAATATTACCAACTTCGGATAGTGAATAAATTACAGTAACACCTTAAAACATAAGGTATACATCGCAGTCTAAGATTTAAAGGTATTTAAATTATTTTTTTTTAGTTTAAACAGTATATAATCTCAGGACCTAACCTTGTTGTCTATAGCCATGTTTTAATTATTTAAAAAATGTATCGGGTAAGTTATGTAAGGTTAAGTTGTATGAGGTTTAACTTTAAGTGATCACTTTTACTTTCAATACAATTTCATAAATATATTAATCAGAAAGGAAAGTAAAACTTAGAAGTATGCTAATTGTCTTGTACTTTGCAAAATAGATGGAATGAGACCACTTAGAATAGAGTCTTTGTTCTTAATTGCTGTCAGGTGAACGATAAGTTACAATTTTGCACATAAAACAGAAATAACTTCACAGATTTCAAAGAAAAAAATATATTCTAAGGTTCAGAAAAATAAGGAGTTGGTTGTCTTTCCTCTGTTCCCAATATAGAGAAATAGCAGCCATTGATGCAATGAAATTTTGCTGATGCAGTTCTCCTGCAAGTCAAGAAGCATAAATGATTCAAGGAGTTCCCAGAATGTGAAATTCATTTATTCTTCCAAAATTATTTTATATATTTCTATTACCTAGAACTTTTTTGGATTTGAAATAATAGAAAATGAATGATGTCAGATTAAGCACAATGGATACAGGGTCTCCTCCCAAGCTGGAGACAGAAGAATTAGTGAGCAGGAAGGCCTCAAGCATGCCTGAGAAGCTTGTCTTTAACACGCCTCCTCCTCTTATTTGCTGGTTGCCTGCTCCATTATTCTTCCTCTGGATAGGCAACTGAATTTATATGACAAAAGAGACTATTCAGATTTCATGAGTTTACAAGTTAAACATCCAAAGGACATGGGAAAAGTGATTCTAACATCAGTTGAAAATTCTGTGGGAAGAAGTTCTGACTGTTGTAATTTAGAATAGGCACCCACTCCTTGTCCAGTTAGGTGCAACTGATGGATTGAGTAGAATCTCTCTGCAAATAAAATGTTCTGATCCTACCACTATATGAATGTTAGAAGCTGAACTCATACTCACTCTTTGAGGGAACTTCTGATAATTATGCCTGAGAATTGTATTATTATATGTACATAATTAGTAAATAAGTAACTATTACTTCATTGTAAGTAGAGTCAAGTGATTAATTAAATTTTCACTTTTCATATTTTAGCTATGTTGCCTCCAACCATCAATAAGTGATAACAAACAAAGGGGATTTCCAGTTAATTTTGTATAATCATAGATTCCTATGGGGAAGCCAGAGTTCTTGCATTTCTTTCTGTAATATGATTTCATTGAACCCTTTCTTCCTTGTAGCTCATTCTCTTCACATAATTTCCATCTGTGTCATCAGCTTATTTTCTTTCTCATAGGATTAAAAATTGCTTTAATAATAGGCTCCCAATTCCTCACAGCAACACACATAAAATAAAGAGAAAAGAGGAGGTGAAGCAATCCCTAACAAAACAGAACATATATTTATGTTTACCTTTTCATCACAATGTGTTGACAGGCTGGATGAATTAAGGTGTGCATTGGGGGAGGGGAAAGCTGCATTTTAGGCATTTTTCTAGATATTAACATTTAACATTTAGTTTCACTTCATTCTTTAAATATGTATAATTCCCATGCATATAAATACATTGGATTTCATTTCATAGGTTTTCATTAGGAGGCCATTTTGTAAATGTAACCAATAAGCATTCAAATGATTGCTGAGACACTGAATTTTTTTAATTAATCATGGAAGTTGAGGAATTCTGATTTTTTTCTGTAGTTAGAGTAGCTCTTCACAATATTAACTAACTAACTAAATAAATAAATAAATAAAACAACCATTCAGTGGCTTAACAAAACAGAAATTTATTTCTCATCCATTTAGCTGATACATGTAAGCATTCCTATCTAACGTGGGATTGTTTGCTCTCTATACTGATTCAGGAACCAAGTTGCTTCCAGAGTATAGTTCTACAATCCACTCGATATTTATAATTCTCCGCCCTCAGAAAAAGGAAAAAGGAGATGCCTCCATGGTCAACCTTCCTGGAAAGTATGCATATCATTACTGCTTAGATTTTGTTGGAGAGAAATCACACTACCGTCAAAGACAATGGGTCAAAGAGAATGCCGTCCTAAGCTGAGAAGCCATCTTCCTAATGACAGCAATGTAATGTGAAAGGGAAAAGCATACTGTTATTGAAGAACTTATCAGCTATGACACATCATCCGCACAAATACTCAGGAAAGTTAAAAGAAAATTTCACCTTGGACACAGTTGACGTACCTCAGTCTTGCACAAAACTTAGAACTAACTAAGTCTGAAATATGACTTTAAACTCTCTCTGAGGTGAAGTTGTAATACAGTGAGAATGATAATATATAGTACATTAGGATTTACTTACTCCTGCGTTGTTCTGGACTATAGACTGCCACACATATCAGATGCACATGACTGACACATATATCTTCATTTTGCTATTCTTTGTGGTGAACTAATACAGGATTTACTATAAAAGTATAATAATGCAGTGGCAATATACTAATAAATCAATGCAGTTAATATACAAGTGCTGGCCGGGCGCGGTGGCTCACGCTTGTAATCCCAGCACTTTGGGAGGCCGAGGCGGGCGGATCACGAGGTCAGGAGATCGAGACCATGGTGAAACCCCGTCTCTACTAAAAATACAAAAAATTAGCCTGGCGTGGTGGCGGGCGCCTGTAGTCCCAGCTACTCGGAGAGGCTGAGGCAGGAGAATGGCATGAACCCGGGAGGCGGAGCTTGCAGTGAGCCGAGATCGCACCACTGCACTCCAGCCTGGGTGACAGAGCGAGACTCCGTCTCAAAAAAAAAAAAAAAAAAAAAAATACAAGTGCTGCTTATAAGTTACTGTGTATTCATCAAGGCCACAGAATTTGCAAATGAAATAATCTATTATATAGTCTACAGCTTGTGAAACTAAAATTGTTTAAATTTAAGTGCAAATTCATTAAAACTTCATTTAAACAAGCACTATTTCATATATAATAACATATTATAGAGATATTCTTTGCTCAATTCCATATGAACACATTTCTACTCTGACTTTATAATTTTAATGTTCTGATGTTTTTATATTTATATTTTTATATATTGGTTCTTATATCTTGCCTTGTTATTACTATGTTTACTATTGTTGAATTTACTATATCTTTTAACTGGGCTTATTTCAGTAGAAATACTTTTAGTTAATTGCAACCCACTAAGATTTTGGCTTCCAAACTACAGTATGGAAAATGGTAAATAGAATGCTAGGGAGTGACATAGTAAAAACTCATTAAAGATGCTAATTAGCAAGCTGAATCGTTCTGACATACCCACTTTACTAATCCACTAGCTAAATACATCACAAAAATGAGACCATATTGCAAGTGAGCAAATATCCAAAGGAAGGCCTTTTTGAATTTCCAGATTACTTTCAATTAACTGAATGCTGAATAGTCTAGAGTATGAAATGCTGTGTTATCAGAATTTTAATAGAAGTCCCTAAATGAGCCTTAGAGTCTAATCATACTATTTCCTTAACTTATTTAGAGCATTCTTGACGAATCCTATGTTTACTCTCATCCTTCCCCTTCCCCTCTTCTACCACTTAACCATTTTTACAGATTTTGGTACATTTATAATAACATTTTTCACATTTCATCTTTCATTACATTTATATACAAATATTATCAATTCTACTAGATAGAAAGCTCTGTGAAGTCAAGGATTAAATGGTTAAATGCTGTCTTCTTAGTTACCTATTAATGCCCTGTTGAGTTTGAGTTTGTATAGATACAGTACTATAGTATCTATACTGTGAGTGTTGAGTTTGTATAGATATTGTACTAGGCCTTGGAAAACTAGTTCTGGAAGTTGGAGATGGTATCTGACTAACAGTCTAGTTAAACACAACTCTTTCCTTTTATTTTCATTACTTCTGTATGTATGAATGTGTGTGTGTGTGTGTGTATAATTATATTCTTTTAAAATACAATAAGTAGATTTCTTTATATTCAGTCAAGAACATTGACACAAAGTGGGGATTATGTGTTCCTTAAAGTCTGGTTTTAATAAGCCTCAAGGACTCACTGATCATCATTTATTTTTATGTGTGGTGCTTTAAATTACCAATGCATATTTTAAAGACTGATTTTAGATACTTTCTAGTTCCTCCTTAAATGGAAATACCAAGTTTTTTATTTTTTCAGAGACATGAAATTCTCTTAGGTTTTCACCACATTAACATAGTTTCGAGGAGTTCTCTACTGACTATTCTGATCTGTACTCTGCACTTTAATGATCCTTTTATACACATTTGCTTACATAAGTTTCTTATTTCTAACTTTGTTGATTTGTCACTTCTGCCTTCCCTTTATTTTCTTGATTAGTTAGAACTTATACGTTTTTCTATGTTGTTGGTTTTTCCTCCCAAAACTTCAGTTTCGGCTTGCTTGTTTATTCTTCTCTCTCTCGCTGCCTCTCTCTCTTCCTCCTCTGCTTCATATTCCTATTCATATATTTATTTTTCTTTATATTTTCTTTTAGTTTATGTTGTTATTTTGACTAATAATTTTTATATACTTATTTATAAATAAATAGTTTAAAGCCTAGGACATTGTACTGAACATGTTTTGGTTTGCTACATGCCACAGTTCTGATTTCGGACTACTGCATTTGGAGTCTAAATATCTTATAGTTCTAATTTGTTAGAGGGCTAACATTTCTTCTGTGTTTAAGGTTCCACAGGAAACATCTTTCATGATAAGAAAAATTCATAACATTTTCCCTTCACTTTCCTTACTCATCTCTCCCTTGGAGGCTGAGTGTGTTCACTGATTGCACTCTGATATCTACTGGTCCAGTATTCCTGATACTAATGTATTAATCGCTAAGAAGCCTGAAGGCTTGTCGCGGTGGCTCACGCCTGTAATCCCAGCACTTTGGGAGGCCAAGGCAGGTGGATCATGAGGTCAGGAGATCAAGACCATCCTGGCCAACATGGTGAAACCCCATCTCTACTAACAATACAAAAATTAGCTGGGCGTGGTGGCACGTGCCTGTAATCCCAGCTACTCGGGAGGCTGAGGCAGGAGAATCACTTGAACCAGGGAATCCGAGGTTGTGGTGAGCCAAGATTGCACCACTGCACTCCAGCCTGTTGACAACAGCAAGACTCTGTCAAAAAAAAAAAAAAGAAGCCTGAAAGTACCAGAGATTCTCCTTGTTTTGTTGACTCTTTCCTAAATTGATATAATGCAATAATCCTAGTTAGGTAAGAATGTGCTACTCTCCTCAATATTTTCCAGGTTGAGAATCTCATTGTTTAGGCTGGAAAGATGGCAATTCATAGATCATTAGTCTTTTGGCTATAAATGTAAATCCATATTATATAAATGCATTTGTCAGTATTAAAGCATGCATCATAGTTTTAATGATCTGTCTGTTCACCGATTTATTTTTTAATTTGCTTGTATTCTAGCAGGTGTCTTAGAAGGCTCCTGCTGCTATAACAAAATACCCGAGCAATTTATCAACAACAGAAATCCATTTTCTCAAAGTTGTAGAGGTTGGGAAGTAAAAATTCAAAGTGCTGGCAGATTCAGTGTCTGGTGAAGTTTTGATCTTTGCTTCCAAGTTGGAACTTGGTTGTTGTGCTCTCAGATGTCGAAAAGTGGAAGGGGCGAAATGGTCTGGCCAGTTCCCTCAAGCCCTGATAATAATCACCACCTAAAAGCTCCACGTCTTAATACTGTTACATTGAGTCTGGGACTCCAGCATATGAATTGTGAGCAGACACATACATTCAAACCATAGCAGGAGGGGAAAAAGTATATAACAGAATAGTGCCTTAAAATTTTAACTTTTTAGTGAATTGGTCTGAGACCTTGAAGAAGAAAAATAAACAATGGACATGGAGCAATCTAAAGTCGTCTAAGTGGGTGGCTTCAAATTTTAATTTTAGTAAATGCAGTCCAGGCAAGGTTTTGACAGCAGCAGTTCACTGAAGATTACTCTTGTTTTATCTCAGTCATAGAGTTTATTTAGTAGTGAGAAGACTGATGTTTAATAGGTCACTGGCAAGCCTGGTAACTAAAACTATGATATCCTTTGCAACTGACCATTATCATTTATATAAGTTTATTTTTATTAAGCTGGCATGGCAGAAGCAAGGATATATAGAGAAGAAAAGAGTCTTTTAGAATACTAGTATTTTATATATTGACGACTAGAAGTATGCATTGAAAATTTAGCCTAATTGTTTAAGAAGGTCTGAAGACTTAAATTTACTCTGAAAAGAACTAAGTTCCAAATGGACTGCAGGACATGCTGTGTGCACTTTTTCCTGTGCAGTATTGAATGACATGCCTTAAACTTCCTTCCATTGAGTTTTGTTCTGTTTTTAGATCATGAGGGAAACTGTAGAAGGGTGTATCACTACTATTCACGTAAACTACTCCTGGACATAATTGGACATTGGAACCTAATTAAAATAAGTCCCAACATTGTTACAGTATGCTAATTACAGAATCTCTGTGTACAACCCCCCATTGTTCTGACCACCTTTCTCTGACTCTCACCCAACTCAAGTCCTTTAATCTTGTTTACTCTGCCTAAATTCATGTTTTACCATAATAATTAATCTGCAGACATGCTCAATGCCTTTCCCCTTCCTTGCTGTTTTACCTGCTTACCGAGAGCAAAACCCTACTTAAATACAATTCTTTACATTTTCTGCAACTGAAGAAACTGGAAAAAAAAAATAATTTTCTGACTGCTCTCATGAAATTTTTGACCATATACCTTGGGTAGGATTTTACTGAACAAAAATCATACAGCATTATTCAATTCTAAATAACCATTTCAAATTTTTTCTTATCTTCTCAAATATCTAATACGTTCTCCAATTGTACTATTTGCTGTTGCACTGGACACTTTAAAGCAATCAGAATAAAATTTCCACAATGAATTTTTGTGTGGTTGCTGTCAGTACTAAAATATACCTCTTTAAGATTTCACGATCTATCATCAAACACAGTCTAAAGCTTAACCAATCTATCTCCAAACATATTCTAATGCTTAACCAACAGATAAAAATGTTACAAGGGAAAACCTTTAATATATTTTCTCTTTTCTGGCATACTTCTAAAGTCGTTTATTTGATTTCTGTATATATAATATAAATCCCAGGTCATATCAAAAATTATTTTTAAAATATCTTTTATTTTGCATATATATCATCATTACTCTTTTCCCCCAGTTTTTGTAAAAGCCTGTTTCTGTCAGATACCATTTCTCTGGTTTAAAAGAAAAAATATTAAAAAGCATGCTTTTATATTTTATTTCCTCTACAGCAGATCTGCTCAAGAAAAATTTTTCAGCTTGCCTAAAGATGTATTTATTTTGACTTTATGAAACACATTTTCACTAAAATTCTAGGATCACAGTTGTTTTTTTCATAATTGTTATTATATCATGTCATTGTTTTCTGAGCTCTGTTGTTCATTTGCTTCAGTGCAGCGATCTGTCATTTTCACTGCATTTCTCCTTATACTGTTTTATTTTCTCCATCTAATGGCTTTTAAATGTTATATATTTTTTTCAATTTGAATAGAGTGTGCATAGGTGTGCTTTTTTCTGCACATATTCTGGTTGGAATGTGCTGAACTCTGAATTTCTGGATTGATGTCATTCATCAATTTAAAATACTATAAAACATCATTTCTTAAATATTTTTAACACCAATTCATTATCTTTTATATTTTATCTGGGACTCCAATAATATGTATATTAGACTGTGTGATATTGTCCACAAATTTCAGATTAACCATCCTCATTTCTTTATATATTCTCTTTTTCCCTTTTGTAATTCAAACTATATTTGTATTTTCTACGTTTTCAACATTATTTATTATTATCTCTGCTAATGAGTCAACAAACAATTTACCTATAATATAACACTTTCAGTTTTTGGGTTTTCCTTTTCTTTTTTTTTTTTTGAGACCGAGTCTCTCTCTGTCGCCCAGTCTCTCTCTGTCGCCCAGGGGCGCAATCTGGGCTCACCGCAACCTCCGCCTCCTGGGTTCAAGTAACTCTCCTGCTTCAGCCTCTTGAGTAGCTGGGACTATAGGCACATGCCACCACACCCGGCTATTTTTTTGTATTTTTTGTAGAGACGGGGTTTCACCGTGTTAGCCAGGAGGGTCTTGATCTCCTGACCTCATGATGTAGCCGCCTCAGCCTCCCAAAGTGCTGGGATTACAGGCATGAGCCACCGCACCCAGCCAACACTTTTAGTTTTGATAATTTTCATTTTGCTTTTATTAATTTATTTTTAAATTTCACTTTTTTCCCTGTATGTAATGAATATTAATTCCCTTTATTGACTAGGTTTCTTAATGTATTTATCTTAGTTATTTTAAGTCTATCTGTAGTAATTCTAGGATTTGTTATCTCTCTTGTTCTATTGACAGTTTCCCTCCTTGATGATGTACGGTATAGTGCCTTGTTCCTCTGTGCTTTGTAATCTGTTGCTTAACTGGATGCCAGACATTTTGATCATATAGTCTTACAAATGAAAGTAGGTTACATTTGTCCACAGAAAATTGTAGGCTTTCTCTTCTGTCAAGTTGAATACTTTTGAGGTAATCAAGTCTGCATTGAAACAGCTTTGTTTATTATTATTTTGCTTTTGTGAGGTTCAATTAACTGCATACTTCAGGTTTTTTTGTGTTCAGGACAAGAAACTTCTGTTTTTCAAAAAGTCATATTTCAATTAGCTCTTTCGGCTTTTAGCCTTCAGCTAGCCTGAAGCAACTGCAACCCTGGAGAGATCTCTCCCAACTTTCTTGCCCCTCATCCATCAGATGCAGGTATCCAGTGTTTAATACTCACTGTAAGACTAGGAGAGACTTTTTCACAGTCATTAGTGAGCCACAGACTCCGTCAACTCTCCTGTGTGTATTAAGCATAGACTTATCCACTATTTCCCCAACTGTAGAGGGTGGCTGCCTTGGACACAGTTAAAGCCTGAAGTGCTTATAGTGTTCATCTCAGTTTTCCAACCTTGCCCTAATATTTCTGCAGGCCTGATACATCTATACCACACAGGAGAGTATCTCCAGGTGTTTTGCTTTGCCCTACAATCTTTCTGTGAATATATCCTGTCTTTAAATCTATGCCTGTAGAGAGGCTTATGCTAGGCATCATTTTGCCTTTAAAAGAGTCATAAAAAGAATTCTCATTTTCTATCTTCTTACCCAGGTCTGTTCTTTTTACATCTATTGCTCTATAAGGATAAAAGCAACTATGAACCTCTTTGTGGGCAAGAGGTATTTATCAAATTGTACTTTAGTTCATTGGGTATTTTTGTGACATGAGTTCTTATATGCTTTTAAAAATTTGTTGGTTTTCTACTTATTATTGTTAGAGAGGATTCATAATTATCTTCCACATGATAGGTAGAAGCAGCTTTTCTCTTTGCTTAAATTGCAATAAAATCCTTGGAATTATGTTGGAATGCACTAATTTCTTTGTGTCTACTTGACGTTTCAAATCCTTAATAGTATGTATTATTTAGATCTTATCCAAGATTTCTAATTTGTAAAATTTTTAAAATACTTAGAACTGACTCGTAATAGCTGTACATATTTTTGTTTCATAATTTTTATCTATATATTTTAAAATAAGGATCTTAATTTTATTCCTGTATATATCTTGAATATTCTTAGTATCTTTCATGTTGTTAAGTAACATTTTTTCTGTTGTGAATTTATATTTTAATTACAGAATGTATTGGTTATCTTTCTTAGGTTTATCACCTAATTTTATATATTTTTTTGTTATTTTGGACTTCTCTCTCTTTTGCATACTCTTGTGCTCTCTCTCTCTCTCATCCCTGCTTTTCTCTCCTTTCTCCCTATGATTCTTTCTCTTAAATTTGACCTGTGAGGCTTGTTCCAGGTTCCCATCTATGTATGGAATGGGTTTAGTCCATGTGTTGCTGCAGGAGTCAATTTTTTGCCATCTGCCTATGGAACTAAAACTCCTTTAGACAATAGGATAAGTATGTTCACTTGTTTTTTTATTGTTGCTCTCTTCATGTTGATTCATTGGTGGTGGTTATAATTTTAGTTGTAGATGTGTATTCATTTTCTAAGTCCAGTTTTGTAACTTTTGTTTAGCATACTGTCCATTAATGTATTTGCAGCAAATATGATTGTTGATGTGTAAATTCACTGTACCACCTTGGCTGTACAAACCACCCCTCTATTTTTAACTATTTTTTTTCCAAGAAGCTCAACACAGATTTCCTAGCACAATTGGTTATCAATAGGGTTAAAAATACATATACATGATAATCACAGAGCTCAAACCTAATGCTATAATGTTCTAGAAAGGCCAAGTCTCATGGAAAAGCAGAGTAAATGAATGCTGATTACACAATATGTTTGCTCTTCTCTCTGCCTTTCTCTTCACTGTGGCAGTAAGCAAGAGAACGTGAAAAAAATAAATACTAGTTAACCTCTTTAACTTCTATTAGCCTTTTTGCCTTCATGCTACTACTTAGTGTCTCCTGGATAATTTAGAAAACTTCTGCTTAATAACTATACTGAAATTGGCTTTATAATTTCCTGAGGCTTCCATTAGGTGGAGGCAGCAATTTAGAAACTCTCATGGACAACATAAAACAGCTAAGTGCTGGTGCAAGACATTAAAACACAAAAGGCTTAAGCTGAAAAAAGGGCTTTAAACTAAAGCTTATAAAATATTGGTGGGCTTTTCAAGTTTATATTCAAATAGTTAATGGCAGGGACGGTCTTCTCACTTCCATCAAATTTTGTTTCAAATTTCCCTTAATGTGTAGTCCTTCAGTAGCCTGAAATTCGAGCCAAAAGCCCTTTACTATTTGAGTACAATTTCTTAATCTTTGTAATTTAACTGTTTGAATAATTTTATATGTCCTTTAGACTCCAAAAAGAGATTGCAAGCCACAGGACATGCTTTGTTTTAAACCAGCAGCTTAGTCTTTCTGGCTCTCTGAGACATGATGGGCACTGATATTGCAAGCTGGCTTAATGAATGAAGCCTTTGAATGAATGTCCAGAAGAAGCTAGGAAGTTTTTGTTAAAGTATCTGCTTTTGCTTTTTGAATCTCATTTGCCGCTGTTTTCGCTGTTTAATGTTTCTGAGATCTATGTGACAATGATCCTGACTTTCCTGAACCAGTAATAGAAATTCACTTCTTATAATGAGAATATTTGTTTCTACCTAGGATTGCTAAAGTCCTATTGCATGCTTTAAGATGCCTTGCGTTTGGTGAATTGAAGCCTGATATGTCAACACATTCTCTGTAAACAGCAGTACAGAGGGCAAAGAAACACTTATCCAGCACCACAGCTAGGACAAAAGGAATTATTTTGACAGTAAATGGACTTGCAGCTTAAGTAAGTGCATTAATATTGGGATGGTATTAACTCTACAAAATTGTTTCTAAGCAAAGGTGACCAGATGTCCTAATTTGACTGATTAATTTTTTTGCTTAGTTAAATATCCTTGTAACTTGATTGTTTATAAATGTTTGCCTACTCTTATTTTTATCAATCTGCTAAGTGCTATGCATAGAAAAGTATATATTTGAAATTAACTATTTTTCATTACAATATTCTAGCTTATATGCTTATTTTTCACAAACTATTTATCTAGTAATCACCATGAAATCAAATGGTTATTTGTAGTGGGATGGTTCTAAAAATACTGATGTGATCTTTTATTTCTGATAGTATTTAATAAGACAAGTCCTAAATTTAAAACCATGTATTTCTTCATAGATGAATCTTTCTCTTTACTCACCAACTCTTTCTCTTTTGTAGTAGAACTTTTTGTCACTATTTTATTAGCTCAGATAGTGAGCAAAGGCACATTAAAATGGATAGAGAAGTTGATGTTGCAATTGCTAAACTGATTAAAATAACTGAATAATGATTTTAATTTACACATTTTGGTTAAAACAAAAATACTTGTCTCTACCATCAAAAAAATGCAAAAGTGCCTGTTTTGGAGCATGTTAATGAAATATATAATTTTTAAAATAAGTATCAACAGTTGTCAAAAATTAAAGCAATAAAAATATAGATTTCATCTCTTGGCAGGGTAAAGTTTTCACGTTAGTTGAATAGTAAATGTTACTTTCAAATTAAGATGTCTCTACCAAATGGGGCATTTAGTAAGAACTGATAATTTGGATCCATATTTATTGTTCTGTGACCATATTAAATTGAGAAATACAGAGGTGTACACATATTAAAAATGTACACTATATGATTCCTAATTTAAGAAAAACTAAAGACAAACTATAAAATACGTAGATCAACTACATATTTTATTCATATTACTTAGCATACTTCAGATGAAATTTCAAAATTCTACATTATTTGTGTCATGTTAATAAACCATACTATCTTGAATAATCATGAAATAAATTGAAATAATTCGATTAGTAAGATAAGTCTGTATTTCATTAAGTCAATTGCAAGCATAATAAAGAAAAACAAAAAAAAATCACAATTTTTATTCAGTTAGAGGTTGTAGTATTTGTCTCCAAAGGAAAATTAATCTATTCATAGTTGCCTTAATATTGAGGATAGTATTCTCAAACATTTTTAGGTGTACAAACTATGCCTTTTTGTTTATCCAATTTAAAGTTATCAAATTTACAGCATATGTACTTTGGAATATAAACTCTCCTTCAATAATACAATCCAAAAAACAAAGACTTATTTCTGAAATATACTATGAGAAATAAGTCACATTGGCAGGGCACAGTGGCTCACGCCTTAATCCCAGCACTTTGGGAGCCCGAGGCCGGCGGATCAGGAGGTCAGGAGATTGAGACCATCCTGAGTAACACAGTGAAACCCCGTCTGTACAAAAAATACAAAAAATTAGCCGGGTGTGGTGGCATGCGCCTATAGTCCCAGCTACTAGGGAGGCTGAAGTAGGAGAATCACTTGAACCTGGTAGGCGAAGGTTGGAGTGAGCTGAGATCGCGCCCCTGCACTCCAGCTTGGGAGACAGAAACTCCCAGTCTTTAAAAAAAAAAAAAAAAAAAAGTCACATTTTAAAAAAAAGCAGTAAGTGAAAAAGTAACTATATAACTAATATATTACTCTCTGAACTATGTAACAAAAATATTTCTCTACAAAATACTATTATTCCTATAATCAATTTATTTCTATATACCATGTTTGTGTCACTATAGGTTGGTATGTACCAAATTGTGGCACTAAACCAAAATAAACAAATCTGGAAACTGAAGTACCAATACGTGAAAAGTGTTCTTTTGGTATTGGGAGTGCCAGAGATTTTTGCCATTGTATTTTACTTAGCAGTAATATCTGGCTTTTTCTATTGAGCATGTGCTACTATAAAAATTTAAAGGGGTTATTTCTAATTTGGGAGACAAATAGAACAAGTAGCTTTTAATCTTATAAATAATCAGCTCATTGAAATGTCTTATTTAATCCAGATCTGTGCAAAATGAACTTAAAACTAATTTTTAAAGCAGCTGGAAAGCATTATTTAACAAAAGAGGTATCTATAATAAGTTTAGGTCTATTTGTGCATATTTTCTAAATTTTAAAATATAAATCAAATCTTTACAAATTAAATCGTGTTTCGTTCTTGATTTATGTTACCATTTTAGAGTTGCTTTCCCTTGACTTATTGGTATCAAGTTGGAGATAGATATTAACATCTTGACTGTTTCTCTTGCAGTTGTCTTTGTTTCATGAACTACTTCTTCGTAATAGCATGCAGCCATCTTCAAGAAGTGAGAATTTCACTTAGCGGCTTAAACAGAAGTGTTATCTCAAGATAACATAATATCTGGAGGCATGTGTCTGCTACTGTTTGGTGAGTAATTCAGAGTAAAAGGGACAACATTGCTTGAGATTTCTGTGGCCTTTTCTATAAGATCTATCATGTAACTTCAGTCATCGTAATCATATTCAACAAAGAAGAGAGAAAAAGATGGCAGAAAAATCACTGCCTTGGAAAGGAAAGTACAAGTTTTCGTTGAGGCCAGGCACGGTGGCTCACGCCTGTAATCCCAGCACTTTGGGAGGCCAAGGCGGATGGATCACGAGGTCAGGAGATCCAGACCATTCTGGCTAACATGGTGAAACCCCGTCTCTACTAAAAATACAAAAAATTAGCTGGGCGTGGTGGCAGGTGCCTGTAGTCGCAGCTACTCAGGAGGCTGAGGCAGGAGAATGGCGTGAACCCAGGAGGCGGGGCTTGCAGTGAGCCGAGATTGCGCCACTGCACTGCAGCCTGGGCAACAGAGTGAGACTCCGTCTCAAAAAAAAAAAAAAAAAAGTTTTCATTGAAGATTCCCAGCAGAGTTCTTCTCTAATATAAATTATTTCAGTGGTCATTTCTAGCAACATTGCAGAGTAGGCACAGGTATTTGGCTTCTCCAATTTCTGGAGTGAAGTTGACAAGGGAGGAGTTATTTGGGAATGGGTGTTGGGTTAACCAACTATTTTTCTGTTTCTGAAATTATACTTGACTCTGGCTTTTGTTTATCATTCCTTATGTGATATAACATTCATGTTCATACACACTCATCTACCTAAATGTTACCTTTTCCCAAAACTATATCTATACTTCATCTCTAAGTTCCATATTCATACTCACATGCACTACCAACCTGCTTCTTCCTCCTGGTATATATTAAATCCATTAGACAACTCAATGTGCACCGTTTTGAAAGCCTGCCAACAATCAAGCATACCTTGACTCCCAACAGACACATAACACGGCAATAATAACAACCCACCCAGGCACTAAACCCAAAGCACGTAAATTTTTAAGGGACATCAATGCTAGAAATTCAGGCCATGGCACTAACCTTCCCTCACCCCTTTTCTCTATCATGATCTACTTAGAAAATCTCTAGAGCTATTAGAATTTGCTCGAATGCAAACAACTTGAAGGCAGTAAATCTTGTTTCTCTCTGAATCTTTGCAGCCTAGAGGTTTACATAGCCTCCAATAGACACTTTACAGAACGTTTGCTGAACATCAAGAGATTTATGATTGGTATACATTCAGCGGTCTCATTTTGCACAATAGAAAAGACCTATATATTATAACAGACCTGATAATTTCCAAAGCTTTATAAGCCATTATTTGCTTTCTTAGAAAACAAATGACATTGAATTTTTTTTTTTTTTTTTTTTCCTTGAGACGGAGTCTTGCTCTGTCACCCAGGCTGGAGTGCAGTGGCGCGATCTCGGCTCACTGCAAGCTCCGCCTCCCGGGTTCAGCCATTCTCCTGCCTCAGCCTCCCGAGTAGCTGGGACTACAGGCGCCTGCCAACACGCCTGGCTAATTTTTTGTATTTTTAGTAGAGACGGGGTTTCACCGTGTTAGCCAGGATGGTCTCGATCTCCTGACCTCGTGATCCGCCCACTTCGGCCTCCCAAAGTGCTGGGATTACAGGCTTGAGCCACCGCGCCCGGCCGACATTGAAAATTTTTGACTTAAATTTGGCTTATTGAAAAAACAATACATTGCTTTTGAGTTTCCTGTGAGGAATTACTTTTGAAATTGTGACGGCTTGCAGCATAATATTGCCACCAAATTAATTTTTAAAATCTACTACTTAAACCATTTTATTGTATCAATGGTTTTAACAATGACAAATAATTTATGCCCTACTCAATGTTCTAATAAGAATCAGAAGTTTACTCTGCACTTCATCGAAGCAGGCATCAAAATGTACTCAAAATAATCTGTGATCTTCCCCAACCCCGTGCCTGAAAGTATGTGTGTTGTGGATAGGGAAATATTTTAAGAGTTTAAATGAATGTTGGCAATATCTTAAGATTGATAACTCTTATTTTGTATATTGAATAAAGACTCTAAGATTGATATGCCTCTTGGCATAATATTGCAGAAAAAAAATTTGCCTTGGAACTTAAACTTTCAATATTAGGTTAGTTCAAAGGAGCAAGTCACCTCTGACTTTGAAAGGAATACAAAAGGTAAGACTTGCATTTGCCAAATGAAAACCACTTTATTATTTGTGTGTGGTCATTGACTCTGTGGTCATACTGTCAAACTTTCAGGTAGATATTTGAGATGTCACATAATTGTTTTCATTTATGAGGTCTGTAAACAGGATCCAATTTTTTGTGGTTCAATATGTTATGTAAGTATAAAATTATGAAATTAGATATATTTTAGGTGATTTTCATTTCCTAAATGCTTTAGACATCAATCCCATTTAGATTGTTGATCTCGATGTTTTGCTAGTGTTTTGGACTGAATAATTTCTCTCAAAAATGCATCTGTGGATGCCCTAATGCTCAATGTGAAAATACGTGGAGACAGGGCCCTTAAGGAGGTAATTAATGTTAAATTATGTGAAAAAGGTGGCTTAGCAATTTGGGAGGCCAAGGCAGGCGGATCACCTCAGTTCAACAGTTCAAGGCCAGCCTGGCCAACATGGTGGAACTCTGTCTCTACCAAAAATACAAAAACTAGCTAGGTGTGGTGGCACACTCCTGTAATCCCAGCTACTCAGGAGGCTGAGGTAGGAGGATGGCTTAAACCCGGGTGTTGGAGGTTGCAGTGAGCCGAGACTGAGCCACTGCAATCCAGCTTGGGTGATAGAGTGAGACTCTTTCTCAAAAAAAAAAAAAAGAAAAGAAAAGAAAAAAAGAAAAAATTGGGGCCCTAATCCAATGTGAGTGATGTCCTTTTAAAATGAGGGAGAGGCACCAGAGCTCACTCTCTCTGCTGAATGGAGCACAGAGGAAAGGCCATACAAACACAGGGAGAAGGCCACCATCTGTGAGGAGAGGAGTGGGGCCTCACCAGAAACCAACGCTTCTGGCACCTTGATCCTGGAATTCCAGCCTCAGAACTCAGAGAAAATAAATTTCTGTGATTTATTTCACCAAGTTTGTGTGATTTTGTTATGGCAATCTGAGCAGACTAATACAACTTGTGAATCAATTTTCCATCAACCTTACCTGATAAATGGTATGTTGTGCTTTTCCATGAGACAGCAGAAGACCTAAGAATTGAGTGCACACCGTTATGACATAAAGAAATTAGCACTGAAACTGCAATTTACGTGGCAAGTGTTTTTTTTTGTTTTTTTTTTTTTTTTGAGACGGAGTTTCGCTCTGTCACCCAAGCTGGAGTCCAGAGTCCCAATCTCGGCTCACTGCAAGCTCGACCTCCCAGGTTCATGCCGTTCTCCTGCCTCAGCCTCCAGAGTAGCTGGGACTACAGGCGCCCACCACCACACTCGGCTAATTTTGTATTTTTAGTAGAGATGGGATTTCTCCATGTTGGTCAGGCTGGTCTCAAACTCCTGACCTCAGCTGATCCACCCACCTCGGTTCCCAAAGTGCTGGGATTACAGGAGTGAGCCACTGCACCTGACCTTAGGTGGCAGTTTTAATGGATTGCCAGATTATGGGGTAAAAATTACTGGATCTGAATATTTTAATTCATGATTATAGTTAGAATATGCATCAGGAGACCATAATATAAATTTAATTCCCAGAATCAAATTTTATTTTTAATTTGTTTACTGCAAGTTCATTTTCATACAAAGAATACAGAAAGACTAAATATATCAGTCATTTTTTTCATAGTTGAGGGGCTTTTCTTTTGTGAAATAGGGATTGATAATGTTATATAAATTAATTTTAATGTAAATTATAATAGACTTGATTATTAAATTACTATTTTGTACAATCATAAACCTACAGTTAATCTCTATATAAAATGAATTTAAAAATAAATAATTTTGATATCTTTATTGACTTTTCCCCTCATTTATAGAATAGTATATTTTAATTATATTGATTAGCAAAAACAAAGACACATAAGTAGAACAACTTAAAAATCCCCAGCAAATCTACGTAGTAGGACAATAAGGGACTTAAAAAGATTCCACTGAGAAAAGAATATTAAGAATTTGCAACATTTTTATCCATGTGGGAAATTACTTTAGGTGTCTTTTTATGTTTATTAGTATTGCTTGAAAATAAGAAGACTTAAAGAAATATGACAATTATAGTAGGTGCTGGAATTTTAGTAAATTTTCTGGCACTGATTCCAGGCTCTACTTTGTTTATGGCTTTGGGAAATATATTTAACCTCTCTGAGCTTCAGTTTCTTCCACTGAAAAAAAGAAAATAATTATGGCACTCACTTTTTAAGGTTGGTTTAAAAATTGCATGAGATAATATATAAAAAATGCTTTGCATAGTGGATGGCACTTAATAGACACTGAGTGAACATTGGTTATATAATAATGTAAGAAGGTATTTATAATCCATTTTTCTTTGATATTCAAAATGAACTTTAACATGTTTATGTCAGGCAAATAGAATTATACCAATTTCACATAATATACATTTCAGAGATAAGTCTAGCTCACTCACCCACTTATAATCATCTGAGAATTTGAAATTTTGGCCCTAACAAAAAGCATTTTACCTATAAAAATAAGAGTTTACAACACTTTTCTGATATGTGTAGAGGAAAGAGTTTGCTTATTTTCTACCAATATGATAAATGCTTCCAAGATGCAGTTTCTGTATAATACAGAATCATTGAAGTAATCGAAGTAATCAGTCAATTATCAGGTTATCTTGATACCAGTTTGTTTCCTCTTTCTCTCATGTTCCCTCTCTCTCTCTATCTCTTTTCTCTCTCTCTCTCTCTCTCTCTCAGCTAAAATAGCATCCTCCAGGATAAACAGGTGAAGAATCACAGAGCAATTTAAAAATTATTACAAGATACATAAAATCATATATTATGAAAGGAAACACTCAAGTGAAAATGCCATTTCTACTTTAACAATGTAGTCTTACTTTGCATCTTGATATACACAAACACTTTCACATTTGACAGAATAATACACCTTTGTTCAGCTGAGGGGGTTTTGGAATTAATAATAAAGAATGAGGTGGTTTAGGGAATACTATGCAAGGAAACTTCTAACTTTTAAAAAAATATTACATGAGGGATTTAGTCAAGAGCTAAAAAAAAAAAAAGGCAAGCATAGTGGTGAGGAAAAGATATTATCATTAATTACTTTTCAAGGTTGTCTGCTGCCTGCAGATTTGTTAGCTCAGTCATGGTATATGTCACAAGGGAGTTACTTTTGAAGGAGTAACAGAAGTGTGTGAAAAATCTCAATATGATGCATGAGTGTAATCTCCTCTTTGCAGATGTTAATTCCCTGCTTGCTGCAACTAGGAAGCAAGTGCCAACATATTTGGGAATGCTCCTTCCTGCTGGACAGCACACAGACAAGTTGGAAAGGAATCCTGTAACAAGCTAGCTGCCATGCATATGGAATGAAGCTTAGTTCAAAAGTCTTTCCAAGTGCTTGAGTATTTTTAGATGATATTTAGCCCCCTTTAAATTGAAAGACAAAATGCAGCAACTGAAACTGAGTATGTACTCTGATCTTGGTGGGGAAGTAATTCTCCATAAGATGTTGTGTCTCTGATGAACTCTCAACAAATTCAAAATATAGGATGTTATCAAACTTGCCCTTTTTCACAGAGCACTTTTTAATCAAAAAAAATCAGGATAGTAAAAGAAAAACTAAAACATTTTCAATTTTCAAGGTCACATAGGATAACTTTGAAAGTCTAAGTTCATAAAAAAAAAACTAAGGAAAAGTAAAAACAAGGATCAGGAAAAGATCATAAAAAGATTGACCATCTAAACAACAAACATGGGCTTTCTAAAAGAAAAACATATATTTATTTGGGAATAGAGCATTGCAGTGAGAATACTCATGCCATATTAAACCATGTGGTTATTTAGAGATGTAAAGAAAAACCATGGTTTCTAAAGGAAAAAGAATGAGGAGAATTATATAATTGTTTTGAAAGCATTATCCCTGGCTACAAAGATCACAAGGGTGATGCCAGTCTGAGTTTGGACAGGCAATTGCTGGGCAGATAACTTTGCAGAAGTATGTTTTATATAAGGTTGTGATGGTCTTTGTACAAGGGTGTGGTTTTTGCAGAGGCTACTGTGAGAATTTTTGTTATTAAGCATACAAGCATGAGAACATTCTCTTCACTGCCTTTCCTGGCTCTATTTGTGGGGGATTCTTTTTTTAACATTAGTAATTCCATTTTTATTCTGACAATCCTCACAAGATTATAAAGTTTATATTTTTCCCATGGAAATATTAAATATATCACTTAAAATGTTGAGCAAAAAGTGGAGGATTTTTTTAAAATAGAAATAAGTTTTCAGGATTAATATAAACTTCTAACTGGTCACACATGATAATCCAACAGATGGCCTTAACTATCTAATAAAACAGTCATTCTATATGAACAAATGCAGAAGAAAATATGTTTCTAAGCGTTTTATTCGGTTGTAATTCTCCTAATAATAGCTTAAACACATTGTCCATGTACTGAGAACTTTTATTAACATCCCTTGGGATTATAAATATAAGAAGTAGAGAGCTAATGTTGACTTTTTAGTGTTTGCAATCCACAATTCTATAAACTGCAAATGTGTAAAATAATTTAATTTCTAGATAACTCTAAAATACTCTTATTTTTTTAATTTGACACACGAGGAGACCGAAGTACAGCACAATCATTTTGCATTCCCTAGTGGTTACTTTTTGTCAGATCTGGGATTTGAACCACTGTTATGTATTGCCAAAATGGTCTCCTAAACCTCTTTGTAATCAGATAAATTTCCAAAGATGGAAGAATTAAGAGTTTTTCTCTAGAAAAAAAGCAATGTATATGCCTATTATTTATAAATGAAATGAGAAAAAGAAAGAACAAGAAGAAGCAGGAGAGAAGCAATACAGAGATAAAGAATTAATTAATTAATTAAGAATTATACCCTATTAAACCTGAATACCTACAGATAAAAAAAGCCAGCATTTCTCAAAAGTCCAAAGGTGTGTTTGTGTTGGGGGATGGGAGCAGGGGCAAAGATGGCATTTCTGTTAACAGTTATTTTGATATAAGCTTAATTATTTTCATTCTAGGCAAATCTAATCTGATTTTAAGAGAGCAACTCTGAAAAATGGAACAGAATGGCTTAAAAGTCACCATTGTACAATAATGAGGTGAATGCATCTCATTCATCTCATAGAACAGTGAAGCGTTAAAGCCAAATTCAGCTGTAATTTTCATTTATTTTCTGTCTCTCAAGGAATACTACACTCTTCCTTAAATAACAAAAACTGGGGCTGGGCGCGGTGGCTCACGCCTGTAATCCCAGCACTTAGGGAGGCAGAGGTGGGCGGATCACGAGGTCAGGAGATTGAGACCATCCTGGCTAACATGGTGAAACCCCGTCTCTACTAAAAATACAAAAAATTAGACAGGCGCAGTGGCGGGCGCCTGTAGTCCCAGCTACTCCGGAGGCTGAGGCAGGAGAATGGCGTGAACCCGGGAGGCGGAGCTTGCAGTGAGCCGAGATTGAGCCACTGCACTCCAGCCTGGGCGACAGAGCGAGACTCCGTCTCAAAAAAAAAAAAAAAAAAAAAAAACCTGGAAAATTTGTTCTAAATAACTTCATGGGAAGAGATAATGAGCTATGCAGCTCAACATAATTCAACAAATATTTGTTGAGTATCTATACTACAACCTGTTACAGATGTTTGAAATACTTCAGTGAACATACCATTTTTTATAAAAAAAAAGAAAAGAAAAAAGAGCACTTTCTTCACCTTTGTGGAGCTTGCATTCTATCAGTGGGAGACATACACTACACCATTGTTACACTAAGTATAATATTTAGCAAATTCATATAATTGTATGTTACCTCAGCATCCATTTTGAAAATAGGTTTAACTTGCACATACCAGAAGCTTGGCTTAGTGACCCTCAAAGGAGTTTTCACTTCCTCCAAAGTCCTATATGTGGTCTCCTCCGATATCTGCCTTACACAACTGTCTCCTGGTGACCACCTCCCTGTGGGACAGCAGATACAACCTCCCCCTCTGGCCTTCTCACCTCTCAAGGACTGTGTGGATGCTGCAGTGGCCCTTGCTCAGTTACACTGTGACTGTTGGACTTGTGCCTGCTTGCTATAAACCCACTGTATTAGTCCGTTCTCACGCTACTAATAAAAACGTACCTGAAACTGGGTAATTTATACAGAAAAGATGTTTAATTGACTCACAGTTTTGCATGGCTGGGGAGGCCTCAGGAAACTTACAATCATGGCAGAAGGGGAAGCAAACACATCCGTCTTTACATGCTGGGAGGAGAGAGAAGAATGAGAACTGAGTGAAGGAGGAGGCCCCTTAAAACCATCAGATCTCTGAGAACTCACTCACCATCAGGGGAATAGCATGGGGGAAAACGCTGCCATGATTCACTTACCTCTCACTGGGTCCCTCCCACTATGTGTGAGGATTAGGGGAACTACAAGATGCTATTTGTGAGGCCGAGCATGGTGGCTCACGGCTGTAATCCCAGCACTTTGAAAGGCCAATGCAGGCGGATCATCTGAGGTCAGGAGTTCGAGACCAGCCTGGCCAACATGGCTAAACCCCATCTCTACTAAAAATACAAAAATTAGCCAGGCTTGGGGGTGGGCGCTTGTAATTCCAGCTACCTGGGCGGCTGAGGCAGGAAAATCACTTGAATCTGGGAAGGAGAAGTTGCAGTGAGCCAAATGGTGCCACTGCACCCCAGCCTGGGTGACAGAGCAAGACTCCATCTGAAAAAAAAAGAAAAAAATGATATTTGAGGAGGGACAGTGACAAACTATATCACCCACCAATTAAAACTTCCCTTGGAAACCTGCTTGGATAATACCCTCAACCCCCAAAAAAGGCTTCAACTCACAGGTCTTTCTGCCTTTCTTGCTCTCTACCTGATGGTTGAATGTGTGTGCTATATGGCTTCCCATTTCCTGTTGCACCTTCAAGACCTGCCCTTTTTTCTCTGGATCCGTGAGTAATAAACTGCTTCTGTTATTTCATGTGTTTTCTTGAGTTGCCTCCTCTGTGGCTCACCTGAGCAACAAACCAAAACCTATCTTTTTTCCTGGTCAGAGCGCTCCTAGAGAGTGTCTATGGTAGAAATAAACTGGACACAAGTCAGACAAGAACCACGAAAATGTCTGCCCATATAAATGAGTTTCCTGTGAAAGGGACCAGTGATCACAAATTGGATACTTAAATATTAGAAGGTATACAGGGATAAAGAAGCATTTTGTGAAAGGCACATTGTAATATGTACAACCAAATACAAATCCTCTGGGGCCCCATCAGGGCAGGGCCAGAGTTGATAGCTAATCTCCTAAAAGAGATCTTGAGACACAGGCAGGAAAAAAGCGCTTTGGCAAAATACAATCATAGCAAGATTATGTTACGTATAGGCATTGGAAGTATGGATTATGATTTCAAAAGTGAGACTGTGGTAGGCCTCAGTAAGAAGAGCACACATGAGCTAGTGAGTAGAGGGTAAAAGCATTTGTTATAAAGATATCTGGGGAGACAACCAGTACAAATGCCGTAAACTGAAATTGTGGCTGGTGTGTTCCAGGAATTTCAAGAAATACTCCTCCCTCCGTGCCCTCTGTGATATGAAGGCCGTGAGTTATCGGGAGAGCAGAATATGAGGTTAGAGAGGAATCCGAGGCCCAACCACACAGAGGGACTTGTACCAATGTAAAGATATTGTGTTGTTACTTTTAGTTACATGGAAACCTATAAGCAGGATTTTGAGCAGATAAGTGACGTGATTTCACATATCATTGAAGAAGCACTCCAGCTGCTCTGCTACAAATAGACAGCATGGGGAGAAAGAGCACAGAGACAGTGAGGAAGCCATTGCAGAAGTCTAGATAGTGGCTTGGGTTAGAATGATGAGCAGTGACATATCAATGAGATAGTTAAAAGTAGTCAGAGTCTGTTTACATTTTAAAGGCAGAGCCAGAAATGTTTCTGAGTGCCTGATGTGAAGGAAAAATATACTTAAGTATAACATCACATGCCATTTG
Source organism: Nomascus leucogenys (assembly GCF_006542625.1). Taxonomy (NCBI): domain Eukaryota; kingdom Metazoa; phylum Chordata; class Mammalia; order Primates; family Hylobatidae; genus Nomascus; species Nomascus leucogenys. The sequence continues at coordinate 26,995,796 of NC_044386.1, forward strand.
TGTCTGAAGGCATGAAAAGCTGAAATTGTCATCAACTGAATTGGAAAAGGTGGTAGGTGAAGTAGATTTTGGGGGAGATAGGTAGGATTCAGTATTAGATATGTGGAATTTGAAATGTCTATAAGATGCCCTAGTTGAGAAGTTGAGTAAGTAGTTTGACTAACCTGTATTTTCAAGAGAGAGGTCCGTATTAGAGATGGTATTTGGAATTCATTGGCACATAAGCCATTTGACTGAATGAGATAACCACTGGAGTGGAGAAGTAGAGGAGAGATTTGAGGATTGGGTCTTGGAAGTCAATATTATTGTGTATGATATAAAAGAAGGAAAAGAAAGAAGACAAGAGTTAGGAAAGCAAACAAGAGTAGTATCCTGGAGGCAAAATGAAAAAAGTGTATCAATAAGGAGATAAAGGTGGGCTGCATTATATGGTTCTGATGGGCAATATAAAATCAAATATTAGATTTAGCAAGGTAGAGGTCAATGATTACACCAAGAACACTTTTGCTAGAATGGGGATAAATGTATGATCAGTGTAGCTTCATGACAGGATATGTAAAGGGAATTTGGGAATAGTATATGTACACAACTCTTTCAAGGATGTTTACTGAAAAGGGAAACAGAGAAGTAGATTGGTGCTTAGTAAAGGAAATAGGATCAGGTCAAGATAAATTACATTTTTAAATGAGAGAAATTTCAGTTCATTATTATGCTGATGACAATGACCTGATGGGATTGTTAATTTTATATATCAACTTGGTGAGTGTATTATCCACAGTTGCTTGGTCAAATACCAGTCTAGAGGCTGTTGTTAAGGTATGTTTTAGACATGGTTAATATTTAAATCAGTAAATTTGTATTAAAGCAGATTACCCTCCGTAAGTTGGGTGGACCTCCTCCAATCAGCTGAAGGCCTTAAGAGAAAAAATCACTGAGGTTCCACTAAGGGAAAATAATTCTGACTTTAGATTGGCCTTCAGACTCAAGACTCCAGCATCAACTCTCCCCTGATCTCCAGCCTGCTGCTCTTCAGCATTCACACTTGCCAGCCCCCACAATGGTGGGAGCCAATTTGGGGGATACTGGCATTCAGTTTAACACCCTGCTCTACAGTGATCAAGGAGGAGTTAGAGGATGCGGTATAGATACCGTACACGCATAGATTTGGTGACTGGAATCTATAAGTTTGCTTTTGGTGGTGGAAGCCACAATTTCATCAGCTGCAGCTTAGGAATAGGAAGCATGGAGGTTTGGAGAGAGGAAAGGACGGCTAATAATTAAGATTTAATGTGCTAAGGATATTTAGTATGGTTGCTAAAATGCATTAAGTTTCCACTTGAAGTTCACATCAAAAATCTTCAGTGAGACCTGTCAATCTGGTTGTGTATTTTTCTCCATTCATGTCAAACTCCATGGGTGCAGATAAAAAACAGCTGGAGAGTTAGAATTAATCAGAGTGTGGTTTCGTCCTTCAAGTAAAAAGAAACAAGAGAGACCATGGGAATCAAGTGTGTGACCATGGATTTCAACTGGGTAAAAAAGGGGGCAAAAACTTTAGAGGATAAAGAACAGTGAAATAACAGAATTAAAGGATTTATGATTCTCGGGGTCTGGGTTAGATAGTGAACACTAAATATAGGAAACCAGATAATATTATGTCTTTTCACAAAGGGGACCATATTTTTTAAAAACAGAGTGTTCTTTTAAACCAGTACTCCTCATGAAATAATGGAAAAGAAAATCTTAAAAAGAAATTTCTACAAAAAAAAATTCTATTGTGATACAAGGATTGCCACCATGTCCAATTGTAGGTCCTAGAAAACTAGTCTGAACCATATAAATACTATTTTTTATTTATACTACAATGTAAGTAATTCTGGTGCAGGTGTCCCAATCATGTAGAAGGGCCAGAGGCACTGGATCAAGGAAATATGTGCCCACATGTTTAGAGCAAATTGCTTTGTTACTTGGCAGGAATCAGTAAGGAAAGCTGGAATATTCTTTTTTTCTCACAGTTATGTCATTTCTATATTGCCTGACCTAAAGGAAAAGAAAAAAAGGGCCAACGTTTTCAATACAAGATAGACTCCTGAGAATACGAATTCCAGCAAAGAAGAAGAAGATATTCCTAAAAAACAAGGTCTAACTAATGTTTTTAATATCATTTTTTTTTGGCTTGGTTGTGGAGTGAAATAAAAAGTCTTGCTCTCTCCTCATTGTATATTGGGCAAGGGAATGGGAGATAAAGGAATGATAGGCACCAAGTCTTCTCACAGGCCTATGAATAGATATAAGGCAGTATATCTATAAAAATATTTTGGACCCTATATACAATATCTGTTAATTATCAGAATTTCTAAACAATGTCTTTTAAGAGACTTTAAAGACATGCAGTTTACACAGTATCAATCCAGTAACAGAATATGAAAATGGTTTGATAAACCTTTATAATTCCATAGAACTATGCTGTATCCAAGCAAGGGAATGTGTTGTTGTATGTCAGCCAATGCCAAGGAAAGCTAAGGTAAACCTTTGAATCACAGGCAATTCTCTGCGGGACAGTTCAACAATAATTGAACTATTGCATTTTTTCCATCATATTCGTAGATGTTTTTAGCTAAATTTGGATCTCAGGTTTAGCTTTGTGTGGTTTAAAGTAGCAGTAAAATTAAATGTCTTGAACCTTTAGGAGTATGGTGAAGATCAAATTACACAACATATATGAACAAAGCAAAACATAAAAATTGTTAATATTCAAATAAAATCTAAGTTTATTAGAACAAGTTATATATATATATATATGTACATACACACACACACACGCACACACATAGGTTTCCTCAGTTGAACATTGCCTACAATAAGTCAGGAACACAAAATGAAAATCAATGTTAATGTCGAAGACCTTTTTAAAAATATAGCTATTATTTCATCAAATAAAATGCTACCTGCTGCATGCTTTATAAAGTTAACCATTTTTATGTCAATGGATAATTTCAGTGAATTGGATCATCAACACATTTATTTTATCAAAATGTTTAATACATAAGTATTAAAATACATTTATGCATATATGTATTTAAAATTAAGCCAGCTATTGTCTACTTATTCTTTCAATATCATTGACAAGCCTCTACTCACTGTTTGCATACCCTTTTCACCTTCCTTGCCTCACCTTGAGAAAGAAGTGAAATATAATGTAGTTTGGACAACAGGAATTGCAATAGTGCTATGGGCTAAGGATAACTCTTTTTTATTGTCTGGAGCAAGTGGAAAGAAAATGATAAGATGAAATGGCAGCACTGGATGTAAATGGGATAAAACAAAATATGAAAGAGATTCTCTGTATTTAGCAAACTTTCACAAGTGTTCAGAGCTTAGGGAAAACACTAATATGCTTAGCTCCTGAGTTTTGGTGTCAGTGAAATACAGGCATGCATTTTTATTTCTAAAATAAAATAAATCCTATTCTCGAGACAGTTCATGCTGTTAAATAGGCAGATTCAGATGCAGGATAGGCATGGGGAAAGATTTTCTTCAAAATTAAAGTTCTATCTTTTATTAAAAACACAGTCCTAGTGACAGAAACGTGTTCCAGAAATGTGCTTAGTTATAATTTTAATGGAATTATTTGCACAATTCAAAATTATAATGCTTTAGTTTATCATAAAGATCATTTACATGTCTAAGGAATTATCTGGAAATATTTCCCATAAAAATACATATTAAAGTAAAAGAGAATTATGGTTTATTAGGAAAATTATCTTTTATTATATGAATAGGTGACATTCTTAACATGTAGGCAGATAATGAAATGTCCTTCAAAACATTGTAAGACGGATACATGTATTTTTCAGTGATGATAACATGTTTATTATAGTCTTTTATTCATTAATTCAAACATTTATATTTAATATTTTCTATCTGTTATGTTCTCAAAGTTTTAAAAAACATAATATACCGAACATAACATATAGATGAGAAATAATGTATAGAAATTATTACAAACAAATTAGAATATTATGAATTCTGAAGAAAATAAAATGTGGAAAAACTCAGTTCAGAGTTAGCCAAAAAAGGAAAACCCCAGTCTTCAAGAGTTTAAATCCTGCAATTCATTTATTTCCAAGTGTATAATGATATTGAAATGTATGTCACATATGATGTAAGTGGAGGTTAAAATAATCAATCCGTTTAAATTCCTATGCTATAGTTCTTTCGAAGACATTATAGATAGATAAATATATGTGTGTGTTTTATTAGATGAATGTGTGTGTATTTAGATGACAAGTGATGCAATTACTATGGGGAAGAAAGTACAAACTGCTGAATATAAGGCTGAATGGGTAATTTAGTCATTATGATGTGATAAGCAGATTAGAAGTCACAGTCTGTAAGAAAAGAAAAAATAAAACAAAATAGACTCCTGAGAATACTAATTCCAGCAAAGAAGATCTTCCTAAAAAACAAGGGGATAAAAAGAAACAAATATATAATTCAATTTTTGAAAGGGTACAGTAGCAAGCTTTGTGAGACCTCACAGATATGTCAGGAGACAAGAAATGCCTCTTGTCAAACATCAAGAGACAAGGTTGGGATAAAGTGCTGGAAGGAAGTTGCTATTCTTTCCATATTGTTACTCTTTGAAACCAGAGTTAAAAAGTAAAATTGTCTATTTAAAAACTAAATTTTATGACCAGGAACTGTGTCTCATGCCTGTAATCCCAACGCTTTCAGAGGCCAAGACAGGAGAATCGCTTGAAGCCAGGAGTTCGAGACCAGCTTGGACAAGTGCGATATTTTAATTTTCTAGTAGTCACATTAAAAAAGTAAACGAAGGTTAAATGTATTTTAATTATATATTTTATTTAAACCTGTGTCTCTAAAGCATTACATCAACATATAATCAATATTTGAAAAGAATTAATGGGATGTACTACATGCTTTTTTTGTCCAAACTGTCTTCAGAATTCAGTGTATATTTTTCAGTGTATTTGGTGTATTCAGTGCTTATAGCACATCTCATTTCAGACTACCCATATTCCAACTTCTCATTAGTCACATGTGGTTAACAGTCATCATATTGAAAAGTAGAATTCTAGTTTCATTTTAATGTTATCTTTGTAATTAACAAGTGAGTCTGACAATCAGGAAGGTAGATCTATCTCTTGAATTTTATCTAGATAATCTTTTTAATATAATTGATAAGAAAAAAACAAATACAAATCAAGAGAGGGGAACTTCTATTAATGTCAGGATATACTATATATAACGGTTTAATCTATTCTCTTCCATATTACTTACCTTAATTAGAATTAAGATATATTGGTAGTTTTCACTGAGTTCATCCTATTTATGAATATAGATTTCCTTGCAGTTCAGTTTTCCTGTTAAGCTGTATTTATTTTATTAAATTAAATATCATGTAAAATAATAGAGAATTACAATTACAATGTAATTGAATATTAGTGGTTTAAATAAAGCACCTTATTAATTTTGCCAGGGAGATAAGTTTCTACACCACGTAATTCTAAAAATTATTGTAAAATTTAGAGGAACATGGGACCCTATATATTTCAAAGTCAGAATATTGGTATAGGGAGAGTAGATTATTCACTTATTTTATTTATAAAAATGAAAAGATTTATTTTCTCAAGTTATCTCTGTGAAATATTTTTGTTAATATGTTCCAGAAAAGTTTGTTTGTTGATTGATTTATTTATTTTTTCGGAGTAGATTCCGGTGGACAATTTCCAGTCTGGTGTCTGCATTTGGAGAGATTCTACAGCACATGCATGAACGGTAATAATCTTTTATTACAAAGTGGTTTCCAAAATGATCAGAGAAAGCAATATAATTCTAATTTCACTCCAAAAATATCATTTGTTTTGGTACATTTGAATCATATAATCTATGCTTTATTTTATGCAGTGCCAGCAACAGCTTCTGCTAAACTACATAATCAATTTTTTCCAAGACATTCAGCTCTTCTAAACCAGTAAATTTTTATGAGAGGTGGGGTTTGGGGAGAAGTAGAATAGAAGGGTTTGAAAAATATTAAAGCATATAGTCCTTTGATTTATGTTGCCATTAATGACAGCCAAGGATCAGAGTGCTAGGTTTATTACCTATTAAGCACAAATTAATAGTTGATATAGGAACATGTTATGGAACATACAAGTGATTGTAACACCTACAAACATTGAAATACCAGGGCTAAAGCTGTTCTTGCTTGTGGATTCCTAGGTTTATTAAATCATAGAAAATGAGTTTTATGAACAATCATCCAGATGGGAAAATGTTCGCATGTCACACAACATTTCACGTATTTATGTGAAAAGCAATCTGTAACCATATGCATATTAGAAATGAGTAAATGAATCTTCAACTATGCAGGGGATGCCGTTAGGTACACAGCTGTATGAATTTGATGTTTTCCTGCCAGTGGATTTACCTGCTGCCACATAACTTTTGGGAAGCCAGGATGTGTCAACCTAAATAACAGAAAAAGTCTCTTTAAAAGAAAAAGGTAGTTATTTGGGACTAGAGCACTGACATGAGAATACGTGTGCCGCAGTAAAGGTATGTGCATATTCAGAAAGGTAAAAGAAGAAAAAGGTTTTTAAAGAAAAAACAAGGATGATTACATAATTGTTTTGAGATAATTATCCATAGCTACAAAGATAAATAACAAGAATGATTCCAGTCCCAGTTTGAACAGGCAGTTGCTGGGCAGATGTCCTTGCAGAAGAATTTTGTGTGCAAGTTCGTGATGGCCTTTGTGCAAAGCTGTGGTTTTTGCAGAGGCCATCGTGATAGGTTTTGTTATCAGGCATACAGGCATGAGAACTTTCTCTTCATGGCCTTCCCTGCCTCTATTTGGCTGGGAATTTTTTTTTTTTTAACAGTAGTGATTCCATTTTGATTCTGATAACTTTCACAGTAGTGATTAATCTTTACAAGAAACTAAATTCCTAGGCATAAAGTGCTTTTCTTTGAAATCCACAACATTTAAGACTAACCTACACATTTATAGTTTAACAAAAAAAGAAACTAATTTTACATTACCCATGATTCTCATATCCAGAAATACAAAGATGTTACAGAATCACATATTTAGCTTCTCTTCTCCCTTTTCCCTTTATCTTACCATCTCTCTGTCCCCTGTTCCTCCCACCCCTTCTCATCTCCCTTTTTCTGTTCCTCCCCTTTCAGAATTTAATGAACACCCAATTGATTCACTTACGTGATTAATTGCCAGATGCAAAAATGTATAAGGGATAGCAAACAAATTTACTTTCTTCTTTTATTTTTAGTGAGAGAAAATTCTGATAGAATATACATATGCACATTTTATATACTTATTTACACATTTATATAATTTTAACTGCTCAACGCTTGAATTTCTTAAGATCAGAGTTTCTTCTTTGACTTAGTGCCCATAGGACTTGGAATTCTTCCTGGACTATAATAAACTTTTAAAAACTAGTCAAATAAAATTGAACCCACTAAGTCCAATTAAATTCTACTACAGATCTTTAGAAAATCAATTACCATTAAAGTATAAAATGAATTATTTGCTCATGGACTACCTTTCATAGTTTCCCCCATAGAAATTATATTCCATTAATGCAAAATTTTACAGATGACATTATATCACAATATGTAAAAGTTATAATAATTTCTGAGTAAATCTTGAAATGAATTGTCTAGCATTACTTTTAATATCTTTTACATTCTCAATTCTCAGGATCATTCTGAGCTACTTTACAATATTGCTAAATTTATTTATAATCACACAGATAATCCACCATCCTTTCTTAGCCTTTTTATAAAAATTAAAGCACTAAGTATTTCCCTGCTTGGTGGCCCCCTTCAACAAATTCCTGAACAAAACAAAATCCCATCAGGATATTCTTTTTAGCCCATAAACTGAACATTATAAAGTTTGAAGTTTGGTAGCTGTAACAAGATGGTATGTTTGAAACTTGAATTTGTGTAATAAGTTGCCAATTATGAAATGAAGAAAAGTTATTTTGGCAAAAATTACAGAATACAAATCATTGCAATGACTAGAAATGGTTTAGCTAACATTCTTTGTAACCCTGCTAGCTTACTGATAATGTAAATCTTTACATGTAATTGATATTCACTCATCTACTGTCTCAATAGAGAATAATATGATAGATATTTAATACGTCATTTTACATATTTCCAACATGCACTGATTCATTTATTAAAAATAGAAGAAGAAAAACTATTTAGCACAGGATGAATTAGAAATATTACTGACTTAGGAGTTGTTGTTCAGTTCTTTATATTCTTCTATATCTGAATTCTGTTACTGAGCCCTTACTGCCTTTTATCTTGTTTCTTCTCCACAAGTAACTAGAGGCTAACAGACTTACCTGTTGCCTTTTCCAAATTCTGATGTTTTTTTTTTTTTTTTTTTTTTTTTTTTGAGACGGAGTCTTGCTCTTTCACCCAGGCTGGAGTGCAGTGGCGCGATCTCGGCTCACTGCAAGCTCCACCTCCCGGGTTCACGCCATTCTCCTGCCTCAGCCTCTCCGAGTAGCTGGGACTACAGGCGCCCGCCACCACGCCTGGCTAATTTTTTGTATTTTTAGTAGAGACGGGGTTTCACCGTGGTCTCGATCTCCTGACCTCGTGATCCGCCCGCCTCGGCCTCCCAAAGTGCTGGGATTACAAGCGTGAGCCACTGCGCCCGGCCCAAATTCTGATGTTTTCTGTTTCTCGCTTGCCTTTTCCGTATTCTTATGTTTCTGTTTCTCCCCAAAATTGATTATACTGTCTCACCATGTCTGGTAACGTTTTATGCCATACATAACTAGACCTACTGATATCACACTATAGAAATAGCTTTCATTCATTTTGGAAGGCTGAGGCAGGCGGATCGCCTGAGGTCGTGAGTTTGAGACCAACCTGACCAACATGGAGAAACACCATTTCTACTAACAATACAAAATTAGCCTGGTGTGGTGGCATATGCCTGTAATCCCAGCTATTCGGGAGGCTGAGGCAGGAAAATCACTTGAACCTGGGAGGTGGAGGTTGCGGTGAGCTGACATGGCGCCACTGCACTCCAGCCTGGGCAAGAAGAGTGAAACTCCATCTCAAAAATAAAAAAGTAATAAAAAAAGAAAAAGAAAAGGAAAAGAAATAGCCTTCATTCTTTTGAGAACCGGATAACCCTAGTTTTGTGTTATAAATTTACCACTCACTGGAAAATGTTATTTAATTTGTCCATTTCTCAATTTCCAAAGATGTAAAATGATAGTATATTTTTAGAGGTGATTGAAAATCAGGTTCTGATATAAAAGACAGGGCAACAGTTAGGCTAGAAAACCTGTTGCAATCCTTCTTTGAGAATTTATTTCATCTCTCTTCTTTAACCCTTCTGAGAGATCTGTTTTGTGGCAAGCTGGACCAGGACCTCCATAATCATATGGCATATTTAGCTATAAATTGATGATTGTGATAATTGAAGATAATGTTTATACTTTTCCCAAACCTAGCCTCAAAATAAAATAAAAGGAGAGTATTTTTTTTACATTTTATAAGCTGTTGGCATGTTAAAGAAAATTACAATGACAAATTAGCAATTTTAGCTCATTCAGTTTAACTGGAACACAGCACCATCTAAATACGTAAGAATTATATTTGTATGTTACATTAACATATTTTGCTATTTAATTAAAAAATGTGTATTTCCATGAATTTGCTAGTAATATTTTGCCAAATAGAGCTTTACAAAGGAATATATGACTTATATATTAGTAAACAACTTGCATATAATTTGGCATTTCTAAATGCAACTTTTCTGATGTATTTTAAGCATACTTGTTGCAATTCTAGTTTAAAAGTCTTATTTGTTTTATTATTTGTCATACTAGAGAGCAAAGCTGGATTTTACATTTTGTTCAAATAATATTCATTTTAAATGAAACTAGTCTAAATGATTTTTTTCTGTAGTATCCCCAAAACATTGCTTATTTAAACATTTCAAAATGCAAAAATAAAATTAACATCTATTAAGTTACTTAACCATCTCAATATGAAAGTGAGCCATACCAGAAATTATTATCACATCCAAAAATCTTTCATTGCTATTCTTGACACAACACAACCTACAAACTTTCCTGAGCCCAAGGTTACAAATAATGTGATTATAAATAATGTTGCTACCCTGTTGGAAGAATAGCCTTGTGTATTTTCACACAGACTTTGCTTTCCTTAGAATAATGAGAATAGAAAATATAAAATATTTTTATTAAATTTTGTAATTTGCTGATGCTATTTGATTCTTACACAGTCACACATAATTAGAGAAACAAATTTATCATGCTCATTCATACAAAAAGAAATTAATACACTTGCCCATAGGGACTGCATCCCTACGAGATGCATCTGTCCCAAAGCTTATTTTGTGCTACCAGAAAAAAATCTGAATACCTTAAATAGCTATGATTTGACATGGCTATGTAGTTCATTTTGTCATTTACCATCTTTTGCATATATTGTTTCTCTAGTGCTACTTTAATCTCATTAACAGAGGGAAAAAGTAAGTATCTACTAAGTATCATAACATCGACATAAATTTTTACCTTATATATCCCTGCATATACTCTGTAGTGTTCAGAGGTTTATTGTATTCATTTTTGAATTGCACACTGTCATTACTGGACACATTTTCTCTAGATAGAACTCAAACTGCTTTGTTTTTGTCTTTTGGGATATTAAATCATGACTGACACCTATTTTACATTATTTTTCTCTCTTTTCTCTAGTAAAAGACTAAATCTTTAGTCACAGAGTGGTGTTACATATGACTCAGGCCAAATCAATTCTGTTTGCCATTGTTGCTCACAGAGATTGTTCAAGGAATAAATATGTAATTCTTAAGCCAGAGCAATAAGAAACTCTTTTCATATATTTTGCTTCTATGTTTGTTTTGTTTTCTATGAAAAGCAGCTAAGGAAACCTCTTTATTTCTCTCTAGGACACTCTTAGAAACAGAAGCACATATTTTGCAACCACAGCTTCAGTTATGTAAAGAAAACTGGGCTGAGAAAATGAAGTAAAAACACAAGGAAATCAGAGAGGAGATATGGAAAGAAATGAGAACAGAAGAGGTTGTGATCAGTTTTGTAATTCTAATCATCTATTTATGTTATACAAATTTCTAACTGGTTTATAGATCTTTTTAAAAAGTCATTGAATTCCACGTGTTTTTACCTAAGCTAGTCTGCCGAGTAAGTGCTAGCTACTGCAATGCTTAACTAAAAAGAGTATTATGATGTATACTAGGGTTACATATTTAGATCACTTTCAGATGCCCCCCCAAATTAATACCAGCCCCCCTGAAAGTTATGAACCAAATGAAGGAAAAAACAAAAGCAGATAGAGAAATAACTATTGTTGCTGTGGTTGATATTGGAAAATATTAGCTCAGGTGTTTGGCAACAGGGCTTTGATACCACACTCTATAATTGGATAGACTTATCCTCTTGATCAGGGCTGTACTAGACCTTTACCTCTTTCTGCAGTAGAGCCTGTCTGTGTAAAAGCTACAATGTAGACTAAGAAAAACATGTGTCCCAGAGAGTAGCCTAACTGCAGATAGACATAAAGTTTAGGTTTAAACCTAGATCTAGCTGCATAGGTTTAGCAAGAGACTTGCCAATTTCTCTTCCAAATACTCCATTAAGGCAGTTACTTTCTTCTGCCAGAGAAGAGAGTGAAGGTGAAAAGGAGACCTAAGTGTTACTTTGATGGATGCTGCTCTGCATGGAAGAAAACGTCAGGACTGGTAATGAGGCTCTCCTTCTAACACACATAAATACAGCTACATGAAATTTTTAATTAAAAATATATATTTGGTGTTACTATATACAGCATTTTAGAAAAAGAAAATCTAAAATGGAAGGCAATATGTTTAAAAGAAAGCTTGAAAATTATATTCTTTCACTTTTGGTGATCACTCAGCAGCAAAACAACGGAAAACACACAGATATGACCAAAGTGTCAAGGTAGTAAGAAGTTAAAACTATGCATAAATCACTTGTGGATTATTTGTGAAATATGGGATCAAATAAAGAGATATTTTAATTATGATGTGGGTGCTAAAATTTTAAGCAAATAATTCCTAGGTAGGTAACTAACATAGACAAGGTGCCTAAGCTAATGAGACAGTTGCCTTCTGTTATGACAAGGATGGATAGGAGCAACAACAATCATTTCATATAAGAAACAACAACGATCACAGTAAACACACACATATATACATATATAGGCACATATCCATATAGTTTCTCTATCACAAAGCGTTTTTTTTTTTTTACCTTTCCTTAAGAAGTAATCATTTTAGATTTCGGCTAGTGCCTGTACTGAATGTCAGATTAGGTATTACCCTGATTTGCTCTTCATTATATTATAAATTTATTATTAAAACAAGTTCAAGAAATGATATTTCTTATCAAGCTTTAAAATATTAGTTTCCATTTTGCCTCAGAATTAGATGTTTTATTCATTGGCAAAATTCCCAGTCCAATAATATAAAGGGAATAAATTATGTACATTTGGATGGCACTTTAGTGGATTCTTAATTAAGAAATGGTAACCATCATCTAAGGGGACACATTTTATTTAGCAAGTAAAAGAACAGATCCATTAACCCCCATACATTCCAAGATTTAGCACTAGGGATGAATATTAAATTACTATTAAGTCTTTCATTGTGTAAAAAATATAACCTTAGGATAGTGATTAAAAATAAGGAATAAATGAATTCTCATAGCTGTATAGGTTTAACAAACATTTTGAATATTTAAATATAAAACATGGAAATGTGAACACAGTGATTATTTAGCATATTTTTTACTAAAGAAATAGTTAACTTTGGCCGGGCGCGGTGGCTCACGCTTGTAATCCCAGCACTTTGGGAGGCCGAGGCGGGCGGATCACGAGGTCAGGAGATCGAGACCATCCTGGCTAACACGGTGAAACCCCGTCTCTACTAAAAATACAAAAAATTAGCCGGGCGTGGCGGCGGGCGCCTGTAGTCCCGGCTACTCGGAGAGGCTGAGGCAGGAGAATGGCGTGAACCCGGGAGGCGGAGCTTGCAGTGAGCCGAGATTGCGCCACTGCACTCCAGCCTGGGCGACAGAGCGAGACTCTGTCTCAAAAAAAAAAAAAAAAAAAAAAAAAAAAAAAAAAAAAAAAAAAAAAATAGTTAACTTTGAAGCAGTTTAAAGCAGTTTTATATATTGCAATGTTTGGCATAGATAGCTTTTGAACAGGCAAAAATTTCTTTAAGGACACACCTACATCTTTGTAATCATAGGCCAGCTATTTGATTGGATATGCTCTGTTGATGAGGAAACCCCTTAAAATCAGCAGTGTATATTAAAAATTTACTGAACAAAAGTTTTATAATTTAGCTGTAGGTCTGTTTCTGAACAGAGAGAAAATAGAGAAGCAAGAAGGTACAGTCTTGAATGGCAAAGGAAGGAATAAATTAATAAAGCATTTTATATATGTTATATATCAATATGACATTAAACTAGGGTAGAAATTGATGTTTTGCTAAAATAGTATCGTGTTAAAATATTTATGTGTTGAAACATATGTATAAAAGTTTACAAATAATAGCAAGCATTTCTGAAAATTTTAGAAGAAATTGCTCCTTACAAGTAATATTTTCAAATTAAAAGCAATTGAGTGTTCAAGCAACATGTTAAATATTTGATTTGTGTAATTCTGATACAAGTACTTTGCTTGTACTTGCAACGGAGTTCATTAGCGTCTCGACCTGTTTTCAAAGGTGTGATGCCTATTCATTTAAGAAACTGATGGTTTCACGACTAGTAGCATGGTGCATTTAACAAACACTGGCCTAGGCCTCATAAGCAGAGGTGACTACAGGATGACGAGCTAATAATAGTTCTAGTCATCACTGCCTGGGCTGAAGGTAAGAAACTGCCAGTAAAAATCTATTGTATGTGACATTTTTTCCTTATCAATAAAAGATATATTGACTTTTAGACACAAAATGTACTAAAAAAAATAAAGCCAGAGATACTTTTATAGTAATGCCTTGGTATTCATAAGGAATTGATTCCAGGATATTCATGGATATCAAAATCCACAAATACTCATCACTTATATAAAGTGGCATAGTATTTGCATATAATTTTGTACATCCTCCCATATACTTTAAATCGTCTCTAGATGACTTACAATACTTAATATGATGCCTACACATCGCTTCATTTATATGAATTCAATGTAGTACTCCACATGGAGAAATTCAAGATTTGCTTTTGAGAATTTGCAGAATTTTTTCCCAAATATTTTTTTATTTCATGGGTGATTGAATCCATGAATGCAGAACTCAAGAATTCTCAGGGCCAATTGTATTTATCCTCCAGTCAATTTCAATAAATTATATTTATCTCATGGCATATATATTTGACTGGTTGTAATAGTTAGAAAGAAGGAGATTTGTTCAAATTAAGCACCTTTGTTTTTATATTTGCTTCATAATAATTTCATTATCTCTCGGAAATAATTTTGACTCTTAAACAGTATTTGAATGTCATATGTTCAAACCGCATCTTCCCAATTATTTTGAAAAATATTACTCTCTTAATCTTAAAGTTAAATTTTAAAAATAAGTGGGGTATAAACATAAATATTTTATAAAATATTAAAAAATAATGCATATTTCCACTTTATGTAAATGTATGCATTTACATCGTAACACTTTCTTATGTTAATAACTGATTAGTATATTACATTACAGTAATACAGTTATATACACACAAATATGCCTAATTTTGAAAATTGATAGAAATGGGAGGCAGAAATGAATGTATGTATAATTAATTTATTTCCAACCACAGAATATATCTTTAAATTTTAGACTAATAAAATGAAATTATTGAACCAAATATGTATGTTGATTGTCAGAATCTTGATATATCTTGCCAAATTATTTTCAAGTGAAAAACTCACTTTTAGAAAAAAAGTAAAATAGTCTCAAGTTATAGTCTTGTCAGCATTCTTTTAGATGTTTACTATAATGTACTGATAGCTAATTTTATTATGACTTTAAATTATTTTTATCAATTTAATGGGCACAGAAATCTCATTACAATGCAATTATTCATATTTCTAGGCTTCTTTTAAAAACAAAAATAAATTTAAAATATATAACTAACAATTAGACACCTGGTTTCAGTCAACTTTGATATTGTGGGCAAGAATCTTATTTTCACTTTTTAAATCACAATGATTAGCTATAATGATTATAGACAATATTTGAACAGGTAATCCAGGATATTTTAGTAATATTTGTAATGGGCATTTTTTTATTATTTTATGATTTTTGTTTGCAGTTCTTTAAAGGAAATTCAATATTAGTAAAACATGGTCTCTGTATTATTGGAATATTCTCACTTCACTGACAATCTTGAATAAGAGTTTAACCTATGATAGACTTGTAAAAAGATAGTTCCTTTTATTTAGTTTCTTGAAGTCTTCATTCCATCTTATTTCCTGCCTTGTATTGCTGAGAGGAAGGACCTCGATCTCCCTGCCATTCTTTTGTAGCTATCCTTTGAGATTTTCTCTTTATAGCTGATATTTTCAGTTTCGTTAGGTTTTGTTTGGGGTGGATTTATTTTATTTATCCTATTCAACAGTTTGTGTCAACTTTTAAGATAAAGATGCATGTCTTTTTTTTAATTAGAACGAATTTTCATTATTTTTTAGCTCAATTTTTTCCACCATTTTTAAATTATATTTGAAATGATAATTAAGAACATAGCGATGCCTCTTAATACTGGACACACGTTTTTTAACAGCTTTTTTATATTTTTCATCTTCCTGACTCTGTGAAGTTTTCATGGAGTTATTAGTTCTAAATTCTAATTGATTAAAATGTCCTAAGAATCTGTACAGTCTATCAGCGTGTAACACCTAGTTTGTTTTTACTTCAATCATTACGTATTTTATCTTACGTATGTTAAATAGTTTTTTATAATTTACTTCATCTTTCATTTTTCTCTTATATACTTTGATAACTTAATGAAAGTTATGTGGCTACTATCATATTTTTATGTTTGTGGTAATTAAACATACTTATTGTATTTATTTATCTACAGGAAATGAATCTCCTTTCTTAGTTTCTTGGGCTATAAGTTATTATTATATTTTAGAGTAATACTAGATGTTTTAGTAAATATACCTTCATTTATAACATTCCAGAAACACCTTTCTGTTCATATAACAGTACAAAATGGCTTTGTCAGTAGATTACCTGACTTCTTTCCGTCCTAAGTACTAGCTCCTAATATAAAAGCCTCGTCATTTTCTATATCCAGAAGACAGAAGGGGAAAGAGACATGTGGAAAAAGTAGATCCATAACTTATAATCTTTAATTTGTAAAGACTTTTCTTCACATTGCAATTGGGAAAATAAGCCATATGGTCACAAATAGATGTACAGGAACCTGGGAAGGGGGACCCTGGTTCAGTCGCTGCTTTCAACTCACAGTCATGGGGACTCATTCTTGGAAAGGAAAGTAAGAACTTACAGGAGGGCTAGGCATTTCTGGCGATACACAGGTTTTTTTCTTCATGTACTTTGGTTTCCAGTTTGTCAGCACACCCTTGTTCTCTCTCTCTCTCATTTCCTCCCACCATCCCCCACCTCCATTTATTCCCCTCTTCAGTTGGTTTTATGGTTGTTTCATTTAGATACTCAAGATCTCTGATCAAAAATACTTTCTATGTTCACAACTCAGTAGTTCACAGCTCAGTCGTCCTTCATGATGTTGACTTTGGGGGCAGTGCAGTGATCTAGCTGGTGATTTGAGTATGATATAGGCTATGAAACTGTGTGTGCTTCTACATCTCCAACAGCAAAATTTTAGCACAAACTATAGCCTAGATAGAGTGTACAGGTAGGATTGCCTTGTCTCATCTCAATTTTTAAAAGTGAGACTGGTTTTAGTTCCCAACTTAGGCTAGTGATACTGCCCACAGTTACTCTATAGACTTGAAATTCCTATCACTTTACTCATTCCTCAACCAGAATCCAGGTTGCTAGCAAGATCAACCTCTTTTTACTTTGAATATTTGTTTGATTTCTGGTTTACAGAAACATGATTTTTGTTTTGTTTTTGTTTTAAGAAGAGGAGGTGGTGTCCCAAGGGGATCTCCTTTCTATAAGTATTTTTTTTTATATTTTGTGAGTTATATTTGTTCATATACCTCACCACTCACCAATTGTAAATATTCTTCTTTCTTGTCTTGTGTCATCTTTTAGTTTCTCTATATGTGAAGGTATTAAAATGTATTCATACTTAGTGTGACCAGTTGATTTGGCGCCTCCACTTATTTCTGATGTTTATGTGGAAGAGTAAGCCAATAAAAGCACACCTTTACCAATCTGCATCTTTGTAGGGTTCATTTTATGCAAGCTCTCTATACTCTGATCTTTTCATTTTATTTTGCCATGTATGTATACAGCCAATATTCCCCACGCTGTCTACAACCTGAAAGTTCTTACCGGGATGGAAATAAGGGAGCTATCAAACCTTTAGAACAGCCACAGAAAGAATGACCCAGAAAAAAAAAAAATTACATGATTATTACAGTTGTAACCTCCAGATATTTGGGAGTGAAGCAGAACTTGTCTTTTAAAAACAAAGTTAAAGCAATCTGTAGCTTTTCCTGGAAGTCTAGGAGACTTTGCACCATAGTTAGTAAATTGACACATGGCTCCTTTGCTTCTCAGGGCCAGAAAAGTCACAGAGCTTACTCTTGCCTTAAGGATAAATTTGTGCTCATTTGCCTCGATCCTAAAACACAGTGATTGATAATGATAGATATTGCTCCCATGACTCCCTCTAAAATGTCTTTAAGGTACATTTCAAGAAAAATAAAATACCTTTTCTGATTCTGATTTAAACTTTAGTATCATCCAACGATTCTAAGTCAGTCATGAAATTTAAGCAGTTTCAATTTTCTGAAGTTCAAAGTTAAAATTGTAAGATAATAAAAGTAGTACTTAAGAAAATAAGGCCATCTAAATGGCTCTAGTCTAACAAAATCATCACATATTTGCATTACTACACTTTTTTACTAAATAATATTAAAAGAGTACCTGTGAAAAGGCTACTACTCATCACAAACATCATAATATAGGTTAAGTCCATGTTATAAGATCCTATTTTCTATCACCATGTTTTATGCCATGAAGGCCTTCGGGTTTATAGTTGCATTTTGTTTGCATGTAGCTATTTTTTCATTCAAAATGACTCAGATTCTCATTGAATACTTCACTTTGTATAAACTTAAAGTCAAATATTTGCTGCTGAGACAGGTATACATCTAAGAAGGCTTTCGTTTTCTAACTTACAAAATTCTCTAAATTTCCAGAGGGAAAACACTGCGATCAATTGAAGTTGTCATCCTCATGAAGCTCATACTGTTTTGCCTGAAAAATAAATGTAAATGCACATTCTTGGTCTTAAAATACATAGAAACAATATTTTTTCCCCGCTACTAGCTTTCTAAGATAAATAGGGTTCATGTTTAACATATATACTCAATACTTGGGCAATTTGTCTTCATCTAATGAATTATTATTTACCATTTTGAAATTATCTGCTCAGATTACAAGATTCTTTTTAACAATAACCAAATTTTAATTAGTAAAACTTTTGGTTATTTTATATTTTCTGATGTGCATATTACAATAAAATATTATTTTGCTGATTGAATGAATATTGCTTATTTATTTAATAGATACATATATATACAAATATTTATATATATATATTCCCATTTTATTTTATGTATATACTAGGACAATATTATATTTATTGATATAATTAAAAAAACAGTTATTGATAGGATTACCAAAAATTACTTTTGACTACGTAGTGTCTAATTCCTGATTTATTTTAAAATTTTGCTTGTTTCCTTTAATTGTGTCTAAAAGAAGGGTTAATTCTGCCTTCTCTCCCATTAAATTAACTGGAACTTTATTGGGGTATTGATCTAAATTTGGCGTAGAAGAGAAAACGTTTACTGCCAATGGTTACATATTATATAAAGATGATGCACAGAGGTTTTTAAAATAATTTTTTATTATTAAATCATACACAATAATGAGAGAAAACTGTCAACTACAAAGAGGTCTAAAAAGATAACCTATAATTCAATTACAGACAATAAGCATGTTTATGCTTCCCTCTAGGTTATTTTATATTTACATATGAATATATATATATAAAATGCAATTATAAACTTTCTATATACTTGTATAACCTGTATTTTCACTTATTTTGATAACTTGTATATTATTCCAATATACTGCGCCTCATAAATTTATTTGAGTAATCTGTTATTGTTTCTAAATTGCAGTTTTGGGATATAACTTTGGAAATTAGTGATTTCCAAATTATTGAGTCCTTAGATAGAATAAACTTCAAGATGTTGATGAACTCAAAATAGATATTTTATGTACTTTCAAAATATATTGTCAAATTATAATATCAGAAATTTTGCATAAATTTATACTTTAAAAATATAAATCAGAGCCAACTACTGTTCTTTTATTAACACAGTTTTTAAAAATACAAAAATATGTCACACAGTATTTGCATTTGCATGTTTTTCATCAGTCATAAGAATGGTGACAGAAAAACAAGATGAAAATTTTCTCACATATCATCCATTTTAGAGAAGCAGGCAGAAAGGATTTAGGTAACATAAGGAGAGACACCAAATAACCCTGTAAAACCAAAAAATCTTTCCAAACTGTAGTAAATGTCTTGATGTTCTGTTTCCTCACTTCCTCTTCTACACTCTGGCCTGGAACATTCATTCTACTAGTTGCTGAAAGTGTGGGCAGACAATAACTCCCAGCTGAGTCACTCCTAGCACTTGCCATGGGCTGAGGAGAGCTGCTTGCTCAATGTCATTACCCTCTTCTTGGAGTAACCCATGTCAAGTGACCAGTTGAGTTGGCAACATAAATGCCTAGAACCCTCATTCCAATTCAGTACAATTTTGAGGAGTCATTGCAGCTCCAGTGCACCTGTTAAGATTGGCTGAGATCTTTGGTATAGTTCAATTTCTCCTGCTACCCAGCCTTACTTTTTTATTCCCTTAGTGTTGTTCATTCTGAGAGTACTGACGGATAAAATTCCTGCAAGTAAATCTCCATCTATAGTCTTCTGAGAGAAACCAACTTGAACACAATACACATTGTAATCCTGACACACGAATGAAAGAAAACAAAGCAATATTTTTTTCATCTAGGTACTTGTTGAGAAAGAGACTGATTAATTCTGAAACAACCTTATTCTTCAATAATAAAAGTACTACTAGAAAAGAAAAAGTTAAACAGGAAATAATATAGAAAAAGAAAACTGAGTTGGTCAGCAGCTCTGGGGTAGAGAAACAGGGACCTTGTGTGCACATTGAAATTTTCCTCTTTTGCAATAGGTTAGCAATTCCAAGGCTGACACTTGAAGATTTAACAATATGTTTCTCCGTTTTTCTAGAATGGAGTATCTGCTGAGGAGACTGGAATGAGGAAGGAATTCATTAAGGCTGACTGTCTCTGAAAAGCAAAGTTCCTGAAGTCAGTCTGAAGCGAAATAAACTATTCAAAAGCTTAAGATAACCTGAATAAGAATAAAACATGCCAGTAATTAAAGTGATTTGAGGAATTTATTCTAAATACATTTTAAAGATCAAAGACTAAATCTACCAACAGGCAAAGCATGAAGACTAGAGTTCTCTGAATTTAGCCTTCAGACTTAATCTCTGAGGAAAAGAAAACCAATCTCAGACAAAGTACATACAAAGCCAGGGAGAATTGTTAGATATATTATCTCTAATTCCAGTGGGGCTATCCATGTTAAAAATTAGTAAGAGGGTAAAAAGTACATGGTAAAAACTGCAGAATAATAAAAAAGCATAAACATTATTATTTGCTAAAGTCGAAAGACACACAAACTCTTAAGATTAGAAACTCTACCATCAATACAAATAAATTTTACATGTAAAATACCAGAATAAAATAGATAATGCAGAACTAATGAAGCTGAGAAAAGAAGCACAATTATTGTAGAACCAATACATGAGTTAGAAAAATTATGTAAGAGTAGAATTCACTTATGTTGGTACCTAAATAATCAACTGGAAGGGAGGATTGGATAATCATGAGAGAAGTCACAGGAAATTTAGATAACATCATTATCAGTAGATAACTTTATGTCTCACCTTCCTGTTTAAAACTTCAACCCTTCTATCCACCCTGTACACTCAGCAGAAAACTTTTCCCAATATTTCATTTAAAAAATGGCAACAATCAGAAGACAGCACCTCTCCTTCCACTCTTAAGTGTACCAATGCCCCTTTATGTGACCACCTATGTTCAGACATTACTCATAATACAATAAAGAAATGTCCCTGTTTTTGTCTAAGACCTTTCATTTATGATCTCATCTAGATGACATGCCCTTCCATTAGATCAATGATGTGAACACTGAAATTGTCCTGTCTTGTACTGCATCATTAGAAGTTCTCTCTTGTTTCTATCATGTATGAAGTTATAGAAGAAAACACATGTTAAAAAAATTTTCCTTAAACAAGCATCTCTCTCCAATAACTTCCTAATTCTCCCCAGTCCATTGCAAAAGTAGTAAGCTAAGAGAGTCGCATATTTTTCTGTTCCTGACTACTTCTCCACTCACACACCTTTCAAGTCATTCCATATAGACTTTTATTCCCACTTAGTTAAAGAAAGAGAATTAACAAAGAACATAGTGGGGTTGATGGGCGTTATTATAACATACATTTATACAACTAATACTTAGAAGGTATTTATGTATTGGACTATGTCATGAGAATTTTTAGTAAGCTTGCTACTTGATAACACTCAATTAGAAAATAGAGAGAGCCAGATTCTTAAGAGTACAAATGAGAAATGAAAAACTGTAATGGATATCTCTACTTGTAATCTTTATAGATATAAAAAAAAAGGAGCCACACAGCATTCAAAGAGCATTTGCAACCAGCTGCTTATGCATGGAGTTTAATTGTTGGTGCACCTTTGCCCTACCATTCTTTCTAAGTCTAATTAAGCAGGTAGAATAGAGGGAGTTTCTATTTCCACTCAAACATTTGAAAAAGATGAAGTAAAGACCATATGTTCAATAGGCTGAGAAACCTATGGAGATACTAGCTAAAATAAGAGTGTAAGTTATTAGCAGTTACTGATTTTGATGTTGCATACATTTGTTTGATATTATAACACATAAAAAGGTAACTTTTAAAAAGAGTCTTCTGACATCTATGTTTGAAGTCTGAACCTTTTATTCATTTAAAACAGAAAAAAATCTATTAATTATATTTTGGCACTGAAAAGTATTTATTTTCTGATTTTTGACCAATACTTGTTCTATATTAATAATTTTAAATAATCACAAGAATATATATTGAAAACACTTTTGAAAATCTATTTAAAAGCCAGCAATAAATGATTGACTTTGTACATATATGTGTGTGTATGAAGCTTATAAATATTTGTATATATGATGTATATATATTTTTAAAGCAAAAGCTATTCAATGATACTTGTTAAAGCAATGTGAGGAAGAATTTATTCAGGATCATGGTGATAGGTATAGAAACAACTGCAACAGGGACTTGCAATGGAGGAGAAAGATTGACTTTAACTCCAATACGAGATAAGCAAGTACGAATTCATAGCTAAGAAGCTGGACGGGGAGTCAGTAGATGGCAAATTATATAAAAGGAAACATCAATGGTAAGGGGGATTCTGGTTGAACCAGTGTAACAGGATTCTTGCTGAAGGCAGACCAGGGAGATAGGATATTCTGTGGGGGGATAATGGAGAATGTGAAACCCAATAAGATAGGAAGAATGATTAGATATGAAGATTTGGGGTTGTTAAAATTTCTGAGAGGCCACTGTTTTGGATTAGATTCCTGCATTAAGCCCCAGAAGACTGAAACAAACCAAACTGCTAAACATCATTTCATCATGCTAAACGTCACGTAATCAAATGGAAATTTTAAAGAAGTAGGTAAATCCCAAGATAGACTAGTTTTTTCCTGAAAACAGGAGACTTCAGTTCACCTGTTTTAGTTTAATAAGAAAGCCTCATCTGCTTTAACCCTTACAAGAATAGTAATCTGAAATAACTTGACTTTAACAAATCAATTATCTTAACAATTCATTTTTTCTCATATTCTTGATTCTCTCACTTTAGTAGAATGTAAGGTCCATGAAGGCAAGGAGTTTTGCCTACTGTTTTGTTGTTGTTCCTCTGTGCCCCCCACCAGGATGTTAACATTAGTAGTGCCTGAGTGGTATTTAGCAGGTCTTCACTAATCATTGGTTGAATAAATGAATACATGAATTATCCTAATATATATATTTTTAAAATTAACAACTATTCTTCATATAAAACCTTCAGCAAAATATAATCATATTGTAACTGAATATCTTGTTTTTAAAAAATTATGTTTTTTTCCATTTCCTTTCCTTTTTCATTTTTTCTCTTTCACCTTGTGTGATTACTTAGCTCTGTAGAAATGCAAATGTAACCTTTACCCTCCTTTCTTTCCATCACGCCCTCCACTGCAAACACTACTGGCTCTTCTAGTTATATGTTTGCTTAGAAGTTCTGAGGACCAAGCCTTGAAACAAACTAGGCACCTTCCAGAATTCTCCCTAACCAGGAGATTGCCCCAAGACAGTGGTTAATTTATAACGCTTTTGTACCTGCAATGGTGCTGGACTGGTCGCCAAAAGGTCCATTACTCAAGATAAAATCTTTGGAGCAAGTCAAATAGATCCTGTACCTCCATACCTCTTTGGTCCCTGGATACCAAAATTTCTCTTCACAAGCCCCCACTTTCTGCCCTGAAATCTGAAGTGGTTTCTTTAGATGTGAATTCAGGAGCTTCCCTACTGCCAAGCTCTGGAATAAATTTGTTTTATTTTTATCACATCTGGTCCTTGTCATTTTGCTTTGCAGGCAGCGAGCAGCCAAGCCTGCATTAGGTTACATTGTCACTTGACATGAAAAACACGTAATGAACTACTAAAATAAAAGTGTCTATGTGTGCACATATACGAGAGAGAGAGAAGATAGATGTTAAACAATAATAAAATCTGAGAAGTGTTTTTCTCCTAGTCTTACATTTGAAGGAAAAGCTGTTAGTAATTCTTTTTTTTTTTTTTTTTTTTTTTTTTTTGAGATGGAGTCTCATTTTGTCACCCAGCTGGAGGTAGTGACGTGATCTTGGCTCACTGCAACCTCTGCCTCCGTGGTTCAAGCACTCCTCCCACCTCAGCCTCCTGAGTAGCTGGGATTACAAATGCGCACCACCATACCCAGCTAATTTTTAGTGGAGACAGGGTTTCACCATGTTGGCCAGGCTGGTCTCCAACTCCTGATCTCAAGTGATCCTCCTGCCCTGGCCTCCCAAAGTGCTGGAATCAGGCGTAAGCCACCATGCCCAGCCAGTAATTCTCTTTTATCATTTCTATGTGGGGAAACAAGGTGGTTGTGAGAAAAGGGTAAAATGTGGAAATTGAACAGATCATGCTAAAAAGTAGATTTTATTATTGGTACTAGGTTTTGCCCCATCAGGCATCCATGCTTCCTGGCAGGAAATTCTTTGGTCCCTCTCACTAATGGCCAATGAACATATTTGATCCTTAACTTTGGGCTTGACCAAAAACCTGTTTTGATCAGTGGCATATGAATGAAAGTGACAGTGTGCTGAATTTCAGCTTAGGCCTATAGAGACCTCACATGATTCTGTTTGCCCTCCTGAAGCTCCTAACTCTATGAGAAGAATATTCCCCACTTAGGTTTATGATCCTTCCTTTTCTAGGAAGAAAGTGAGATCTAACACAACATAAATCAGCTGGCTCCCAGGGGACTGGTGGAGTCATGAGTAAGTCTGTCCAAGTTAAACAGACTGCAGCCCAGTGTAGATCAGCTGATATCAAGGCAACCTACAGAAGCATGAGCAATAATATATCATTGTTATTTAAAGCCACTGACTTCCGCGGTGGATTCTGTGCAGCAATAGAATGTAGGTAGATTATAAATATAGTGATTGGACTGAACTCTCTGATAGCCCAGGGGATCTAAAGGTAGAAGAAATCACCATTGGAAAATAGAATGAACATCTAATAAAGTATGGGAAAGGTTATTTAACAATAAACATTAGAAGATTGACTTTGCCTTGGTGTGTCAATCAAAGTTGTATGTAGCATATGTACAGCCTTCTGAGCTGCATTTACCTCAAGCTTGGAAAAAAAAAAAAAAGGATGAAGTAAAATACCAAGCCCTTTATTTGTGCAGTCTCCTAGAAGAAGGCAAACCATTCTTCAATTGTCTGAGAAATATGCAAGGAAATTTACTCACATGATTACTCCAATATTTGTATAGGAACAATATCATACCTGGAACATTATTTTTTCCTCTGTTTTTCTTTGAGTTGTTGAGAATTCATGAAATAGTCAGAAATACAAGAACCAACATGAAGGTGTTTTCTTCCACCCAAGTAGTTCCACCAGCCTTGTTACAGCATTTAAGTAACAAATGCTTTACACTTTCGAAAGGAGTAAAGAAGATAATATTACTGAACTGCCTGACCACCGGATTTCCAAATAGTTCTCTGTTGCTACAATTTTTATTTAATATAATTCAAATGGCATATGGGCTAGATTAAGGATGAGGAGAGAAACTAATATTTTATTGACTATTATATGCTTATATTGATCTTTGCTAAGTCATGAGTTGAATCTATAAACAGATGTTCTGATGAGTCTAGAATTATGCATCTTCTGAATGCATTAAGTGGCTATGCTGAGGTGAAATCCTTCAATGATTCAAACATTACTACAAATAATTAGCATTTGGGCTGGGATGTTGTATTAAATGATGGTATGGAGAAGAGATATTTGAGACACATACATTTGGCAATGGTTTTTCTGGAGGTTTATAATGCCATATATCACCTGGATGAAATCGATTTCTCTCCCAACCACATCTTTTCTGTCTACTGACAATTATTTAATTCAAGTCTGAAATTCAAGTCTCTACACATCACTCAGTCAACTCCTAACCACACTAAATTTTCTTATTCTCACAGAGCAAATTTTAAAATTAAGGAAATCAAGATGACAACATAAAATACTTCAAACTCGTTAAGAATTCTTAGTTTTTAAAATTATACTTAAAGACTTTTACATATATGGTTGACTCTTGAATAACACAGGTTTGACCTGCACAGGTCCACGTATATTTGGATTTTCTTCTACCTCTGCTATCCTTTAAATAGGAAGACTAACCCCTGCTCTTCCTCTTCCTCCTCAGCCTACTCAATATGAAGATAATGAGAATGAAGATCTTGATGAATTAGTCACTTTCACTTAATGAATAGTAAATATAGTTTATCTTTCTTATGATTTTCTTAATAACATTTTCTTCTCTCTAGCTTACTTTATTGTAAGAATACTGTATATAATACATATACAAAAGATGTATTAATCAACTATGTAAGTTATCAATAAGGCTTCTGATCAGTAAGAGTGTTAGTAGTTAAGATTTGAGGGAGTCAATGTTATGTAGATTTTTGACTATGTGAGAGATCAGCACCTTAATCCCGACATTGTTCAAGGGTCAACTCTATTCTGTTTTCATCCACATTTTTCAACTTTCACACAAATTTAAACACTAAAAATCCTGAATGTGACCCACATGGGACAAAAATAATACTAAATTTGACTGTTTCAAAGCTATCAACATATGTAGAGTAGTGAGCAAGGAGAGAACTATATATAGAAATATATATATATATATAGTTGCTCTATAGTCTTGTTGCCATGCTTATAGTTTTATGGTATTTGATTACTTAAAGGCCTTCAATCAACTCATAAAGAAAATATTCCAAGATTTAAAAGTTTTTTTTCTTTTTCAGAACAAATAAACTAAGTGCTTTTTAAAACTATAACCTGTAACTAGATGAAGGAGTATTATAACCAGCTGGTTTTCATTTCCACTGAGAGAAGACGTGGAAGTACGTTTAATTCACAGCAGGAGTGGTTTAGATTGGACAACAGGAAGACAAACTTGACAAGAATTCATACTAGACCCTAAAAGATATTACCAAGGGGAATTTGTAGATTTTTTTTTTTCTATTCAGGTCTTCGCAAATAAATTAGATTCTACGGCTACTGCGAGGACCTTGAATTCTTGCAAGTAGGTCAAGGAGGTGAGCAAAGGGATACTAAAGTAACAGTCTTTTATTATTCTGTACTAGAATGGTAGATGTTGACCTGTCTCGTTCATTCTCTCTTTCTCAATATAATACTTGCTTCCCCTCCCTCCCTTACCTAATATGAATCAATAATGAATAAGTTCAATGCATACTGGCCATTTCTTCGTTCCACCTTGGTGCTTTGTTTTGAGCAATAAACTCTTATACCACAATGAAAGACATAGAAGAAGATTAAGTGATGCCATTTTTAATTGAATTAATGTATCTCATGTTTTTCTCAATACTACAATGGGCCTGCCACATATTTTCTCTTCTGAATGTTTTATTTTAAAATTGTTTTTTAATGCCTTGATAGTGTTTTTTCTTTATTTGAACTGAGAAAATAATATGAATTAAAAGATCCTTTGCATTCAGAGAACAGTTTTTTTAAAAAAATATATTTGAGTGAGTTGCGATTAAGATGCTATTACGAAAAAGCGGAAAGAGTCAAAAAGGTACCCTTCCTTTACTGCTATGTCCATCAACTAGGATATGCTTTCCCAGCTAGTATTGTATGCCTAATAGAAAAGGAAAGCTTTTTTTGTGGCTAAATTAATGATGAGGTTCGCTATGTTCTGCCCTAAAATATGACTACACAAGTCCAGAATGCACCACCCTAACATATTCCTCTTTGGCAGGTTGATGCTTTTGAGCTGGTTATTTTAAGGAACTGCAGACACAGGAATAGCTCTTAAAAGTTGGCCTTTTATGTAGATTAAATAATTTTCCATTCGTAAGAGTGTCTCCTTATCTGTACCAGGGGAAAAAGAACTAAATCACTAGAGACTTCTAATCAATGAAGAAAGGGTAGACTTAAATCTGTGCAACAAATCTTATCTTTGTTTTAAGGTGCTTTTCCTGGTCATCTCATCTTAATCTGGCTTGTCTCCTCACCCTCTCATAATTTGCTTTTAGTACCACCTAGAGGCCCCAGACTCTTATTTCTCCGTGTAATTTCCTATTTCAAGAGGAAACACAGTGTAAGCCTCAGTCTTCTGGCCAATTCTTTGAGCCCTGTATTTTTGTGGGACTCCTATGTGTATGAACATAATTGATATAGTTTTTCTCTTGTTAATCTCTCTTATGTCAATTAAATTCATAGACAAGCCAAAGAACCTAAGAGGGTAGAAGGAAGCATTTTTCCTCCCCTGTATTATTTATTTGTATTCTTTTTGTGTTAGGTACAGAGGTTGATTTGGGAGAGGTAGGGGGAATGGCCTCTATAACTCCTTCTAACCCTATGTGTATGCTCTTATGTAATATCTTTGTTATTCCTCCAATCAAGAAAGATAATCTATTTTCTCATCTCTTGAATCTGGGCTGGACATGTGATTTCCCTTGACCAATAGAATGATGCCCATGTGACATTTTGAGAGTTCAGGAGATGGCTCCTCAAGAATCCCAGCAACTTTTCTTTTCCTCTTGAAACATTGTCATGATCCCCCTATATAAAGAAATGAAGTCACTGGAAGATAAAAAACCACGTTCAAAAGAAGTCAAAAGCCACAGTCCACATGTAGCATCCAGCAGCTACACATGTGACTAAAGACATCTGGGATCATTCCATCTCTGTCAAGGCATCTCATGACTATAGCTCAAGAGCACCCCAGATGGAATCCCCCAGAAAAGCTACTCATTTGACCTCAGTTCACATTTCTGACCCACAATATCATGAGCAAATAAAATGGTGTTGTTTTAAGCCACTGTTTTGGTGTGGTCTGTGGAGCGGCAACAGTCAGTTCATAATGATAAACACATTACATTGTCAATTTATGGTTTACAGACTAAAAATTTTTAACATGCAATATGCTTTTTACTCATGAAAATTACTTCTATACAAGATAATATAGTAAAAGAAGACATTAAAGGTATCATAAGATAATAAAAAGGAGAAAAAAGACAAATTCAAAGGGGAGAAAATAGAGATGAAAAAGAAAAATAGAACAATGCAATCAATTTGACTGGCGTCTCAAAGGGGCATGGAGTATTTTATATATGGCAACTGGATGACTAGGTAGATGATGGTTTTATTAATAATGTTCACATAGGTTCTTATTTTAGTTTTTCATGCTTTCCCTATGTCCTCATCATACTATTTTAATAGTCCTTTCTAAGCCACCTTCATTATTCCTTGTTTCCTTGACAAATCTATCAAAGGTATAAAATGATTTTCTTCAATAAGATACAATGGTGTCAGAAATGCAAATTAACCAAAAGTGGCAGAGTGGTGCTGCACGGAAGCCCAAGTCCTGAAGCAGTGAGTATGGTGAAATATCAAGTAGCAATAGTGGCACCAATACTAGTTTAACCTGATTTTTCCTGCAGAAGGATCTTGGCTGTGCCTTGTCTTCCTTAATTCTTGCCCAAGTTTGGTGCTTCTGCATACTCATTCATTTTTTTTATAAACTCTTTGATACATTTGTCTTGCATAACCAAAAGTGATTTCTATTGCTTGCAGCCAATATCTAACAGTGTAACAGTACTTGAACTACCTGAAAGGAGCAGATCTGCAAAAAAAATTGGGAAACCAGAAATTGTACAGCTACGCTTGTCAACACTGAAATGGTGAGATGGGTATCTGTTTATGCATGCCATCCTAGAGGAAAAGCTAAGCACATTCTTGTTTCTCATCTTTTGGAAAGCAGTTTTCAGGGAAAGCATGCTTTTGGGTGAAAAAGTGACCACTTCTATGAAGGACATGAGAGATTTAGTATATTGGTTTTATTTTAATGATAGCCAGTACTTTTTATAACATGAAAATTTAAATGCAAATACATTTAAAGCTGTTGTGTATTTTAGTCCATTTTAATGATAACTTGCTGCTAAATAACTTACCACACTGATATTATTTCTATCCACCTGGCATGGCACTTGAAAATCACAACTAAGTCTTTGTCCACTTTATACTTGCTCTCATGGAGGTGGAGAATAGAATCATAGATACCGGAGACTGGGAAGGGTGGATGAGCGGGAGGGAGGAAATGCAGAGAAGATGGTCAAGCACTACAAGCAAAGAATTAGACAGAAGAAATACATTCCAGTGTTTGATAACAGACTAGGGTGACTATACTTAGCAACATTATTTTGTATATTTCAAAGTAACTAAAAGAGAGTACTTGAAATGATACCAACACATGAAAATAATCAATACATAAGATATTGGAGGGCTACTCCAAATGCCCTGGCTTTATTATTACAAGCCATGCATGTAATAAACACTCACATACACCCCATAAATATATAAAATAGTATGTATCAATGGAAGAAAAAAATAATTTTGATTTTTGTCTGCAGACTGCCTAAGGAAATTTCCATGTAAATGTAAATTGACTACCCATCTAGGTGAGTTTATGGTGAGTTTTGTAAGATCTTCACAGCCTTGATTTCTAATAATACTGAATGATAACAAAATATATGCTGTTTTTTTAACCAATAATGTGTATTTAGTGAAAATCCAGAGAAGCTCAGTTTTTAAATATTTGTTATTTAATGGAAGATAAAAGAGCAATTGAGAGAAGTGACAATCAAGACAGTCTTAAGTGGAATAACTATTATTTATTGCTTAAACTGGAACAAATATGAAAATTAAATAGGTCATTATTAATTATTATACCTGGACAATGGACACAGATTGGCCCATTTCAGCAAACTGAGATGTACAGTTTCCTTCCTTCCTTAAACCATATTGAGGATGCAGTCTTCTGACTTAATTCAACTCATAGTATTCCTCTCTTTGGTAACATTCAGCACACTTGAAAATATTTTTTTAAAAACTGGATTCCCCACAAGAATGCAGGCTTCAAAAGGAAAATGAACTTCTGTATCTTATTCAGCATCTAGCACAGTGCATGTTATGCTATTCTAAATATTTAATAAATAAATTATTCAATGCTAAATTCCTGGCTAGCATTCAGTCTAGAAGTAATACAAAAATCCACATATATTTTTTTTCCTTAGTGTTGTATATTCATGACATAGAAGGCATTGCCTATGATGGTATTTATGGACTTTTATGTTATTAAAACTCATGTTTCTGGAAAATAATACTAGAAACATTGCATTAATTGAAGAACTGGGATACTGCCTCCTATAAACAATGAATGTGACGCAACTCTCACAATTCTGAGTACGGAGGCAAAAATATAGAAAGATCATAAATAAATTGAAACATTAATATTAGTAATTATTTGATTAGCTATTTTGGAAATATTTTAATTTCAAATTACATTTTTGGTTATCTTTGCTAATTTTATGCATTCTATGTGTGCACAATTGTGAAATATGTATTTCACTTAATTACAAATTTTAAATTGCCTGATATTACTGATTGAATATGGATGGATAAGATTACTAAAATACCAACTGGTATTTGTTTTTCAGTCACTGTACTCCTTCAAAATATTTAATTCACATTTGTAATTAGCATCTCAAATATTGCATGTGATATAGTTTGTCTTTCAAAGCAGAATTGTTACTGACAGCTGTTAGTAGTAGATGTCTGACTTTTTTCCACAAAATGATAGAAGATAAATGTGTTCGTCCTTGCTTTTCATTTTCATATTTTCACCTCTAAGACTCATCAGTAAATTATTCCTTATAGGTTTTTTTTAAAAAAAAAAACAATTTGGAACCATGAAATAGAATCTTTAAAAAGAATAAAATGCAAATACATCTTGAATTATTACTTGAAACTTTTATATGGAAATCCCTTATGTGAAATTCAAAGAGATGCTTAAGATGCTGTCAATGTCATTTTTTTCTGCCTTCCTATTTTAAAACACACAGGCATATACACACTTTCATATTGTAAAGTCTTCCCAGATTTTAAACATTTTTTATTATTTGGAAAGGTAAATTCAAATAAATAATTTTTATAGTAGTATATGTTTTGTATTTGGAAATGAGTGTGGTAGAGCCGTGTTACTGATAATAATTATTTCTCATATTAGAAATTAAAATAATACAAAACACAAAATTTACTTTTCATTGTGGTATCAGTTTCTGTGGTAAGGCATGTTCATTCTCACTTTTTGTATTACTTTTGAAAGTAATTATTCATCTTAGTGAAAACACTATTTTCGAATTCTCAATTGTTTAGCTTCATCAAATTTAGGAAACACAAATATAATTATCAATTTTGAGGCCTCAGTTTTATCAAATATAGAAAAGCAATGCATTTTCTAATATAAATTCTGCTTTCAGCTACATAAATCTTTGACAGAATGATTGAATAGTTTTTTTTTTATTCATCCCATACCTTGAAAAATAACCTTTTAAAAAAAAGTAAAGAAAAATAACCTGTATAATCTTCGTCAGTTTTAAGATAACAAAATCTTCCTGCAAAACAGACGCTGAGGAAATAATCACAGCGGCTCAGTCTGCCTTGTTCACTCCATTTTATCAGCTCTCTGCTCTTTCTGTCCTTGCTGACCTCCAGAGTTGAGGCTGAAGAGCATCTTAAGGCTTTTTGTCAGCATTGATTTAAAAGTAAGCAAAAGATCAGCACAAAAATTAAAGGCTGAATCACTTTTTCATATATATAGCATACTTATTAATTGAATTTGATAACAACTATGAATACAATTATAAGCAATTTACTTGATATTTGTGTCCTTGGAACATTTGAAATTACAGAACAAAAGTCAACATAGGAAGGAATGCTATCAAGAATTAAGAAATAGAGGTGGCTATGAAGTGCACTTGATCATTTATAGAATGTACACATTTTAAATTTTAATAGACACTACCAGATGAGGCCTTTAAAAATAATAAGCATATTACATAGGAGGTCTTATGAATTTCTGTCTCAAAATGTGTTATGCTGTTTAGAAACTCATTTTTAGAAAATTCGAAGACTTGATAATTTTGCAGTCACTCAACAAGTAAGAATGAGGGTGAAAGGAAATTAGATCTACATCAGTTTAATTAAACATAAATATTTAATTTATCAATAAATCTTTTCAAAGGGATAAGGCAATTGCGAATCTTAAAGATACTCAATGGAGAATGAAATACAAGAATGGACCCAACAGACATCTGACAAACACGTGTATATATTTATATATGTCATAAATATATGTGAATTCTTAATATATTTTCATTAATAACTACTGAAACTGATAAACTAAAAAAAGTTGTAGTCTTCAACTTAAAACAAATTTTGTTATTCAAATAAAAGACACAGTTTTGACAACATTTTTAAAATCAAAATAACTCAAGATACATTAATGATAATGCAGATAAAAGATAGGAAATAAATTATAATTCAGAAACATCTTATATGAAATTCTGAGAATAATGACAGTAACACAAACAAATCTACCAAGTCAACTCCTTTGCTACCTTTATTTCAGTTAAAGTCTAATTCATTTTTTTATTACTTAGGGCAGAATGTAAGTGTCCTCTCTTTCTGTCATTTTCTTACACTCAGGAGGAAATACAGTCTGTTATGCCTCCAACATCCAACTTTTAATCCCTTTTAACCACCACCAGTATCACTACCCTAATTCACAAATAGTTGCAAACAGGCCCAGCTTCAAGTGTCTGCAACCTATTTTCTCGTGTCCAGTCTTCCAGATCTTTGTGTTTAGAAGGGCTCTGTTCTTAGTGTTTTGCTCTTGGCATCTTGATTTCTGAATAATTATTTTAATAGAAGCTCAACATTTTCATTTCACATTGGGATCCCAAAATTATATAGCCAGGCTTGATTGCAAACATTTTCTATATGCTGTCTTTGCTTTTGCTGTTGTTCCCACTAGACTCAACAGAACAGCCAGTGAGATAGTAAAAACTTGTTAGACAATACCATTCATTTACTTAAAATCCCCTGATGATGTCGAAGTCCATATTTTGATCTGTAACTTCTTAAATGATCTCCCTACTCTCTTAGCTCTTTTATTCTCTTACTATTCCCTCACTAGTTATCGTTGACTCAGACACTAACCTTGTTGCTGTTCCTAGATATCCACATACTACCAAATAATTATGTCTAAATCTTTGCATTTGTTCCTATCTAAGTCTAGGATATGCGTTCTCAATTTGGTCTATATCATTCCCGAGAGAGCAAAAGTTGATTCTTAGAGGCCAAAAAAAAAAAAAGATCTTAGCTATTACAGCTATTAGTAGTTATCCAATGTTAAACCCAACCCATCAAAATCTCATTTCTTAGGATTTAATTTTATTTGTGTGTACTGGGGGAGATGCAGTTAATGAATGCCTTAAAAGGCTCCTAAGAGGATAGTTAATGAATATTGAAAAACATTGGTTTAGAATATCCTCCAACAGATATTTTAAAATATTAACTCACTTCCTTTGGGGTGTTTTGGAGTGCACTGGCGCCATCTCAGCTCACTGCAACCTCTGCCTCCAGAGTTCAAGGATTCTCCTGCCTCAGCCTCCCAAGTAGCTGGGATTACAGGCACCTGCCACCATACCCATATAATTTTTTTTTATTTTTAGTAGAGACGGGGTTTCACCATGTTGGCTAGACTGGTCTCGAACTCCTGACCTCATGATTTGCTCTCCTCGCCCTCCCAAAATGCTAGGATTATAGGCGTGAGCCACCGCGCCCAGCTTCCTTTGTTTTTTTTTACTTAGAAGTCACCTTCTCAATGGAGCCTTCCCTGGCCACACAGTCTGAAGTTTCAAAACTTGCTCTTCTTTCCACCTACCACTTGCCAACAATTAAATTCCCCTTTCTCTGAATTTTTTTCATCCTTAACATTTATCACAGTGTAATCTACTTTATATTTTATTTATTTGTTTAGTGTTGGTCTCTTCAATTAGAATATACTTTCCACTGGAGGTAAGCTCTTGCCTGCTTCAATTAGTACTGTATTCCCAGTGCCTACAGCAGTCTTTTATATGACAGGTACCTAAGGTGTATCTATGAATGAATGATTTAAACAACTAGACAGAAATAAAACATGTCTAATGTGTAGTGAGTTTACTGAAAATAGCTAAAATACTAATAGCATCAATAAATTGAGCCAGGGGGCCTTTCACTAATAAAAATATGAAAAATGTATTGCAAACAAGAAGAAAGTTTTTTCTTAATTGGTAAAATAGTCACGTTAAAGACTTTATTTCATTTAAGCCCTGATTTCACATAACTACAAGAAATCAAAATGTTTGTGTAAAGAAATAAGGGAAGCATCCTTATTTTGACCTTATCATCTTCATTTGTTAGCATATATGTAGACTTATATATGTAGATATAAAACATGTATTAATATACAAAGTCAAATGCGTAATTAGAGAACTTAAATTTTCTATTTTAAATGAAAGTGATTATTAGATGCATAAGACTTTCCTGATGGACTCGTAGAGACACAATCAATTCATAGACAATTGTTTAGCTTGGCTTCCACCACATTCCAAAATTCACAATATCATGCATCAAAAATATATTGAAACGTTGAAGAATTGGCAATACCAGGCTCTCATTCTTATATAGCAGCAATAACATGAAGCTGAGTAGCTGCTGCAACATTTGGAAGAATTTTATGTTCCCCAGTTTGCTGCAGTATGTGGTATCTGCAGGTTATTTCCCTTCTGGACAACCGCTGAAATGCTCTTTTTGTTTCTTCCCATGATTCTCTCATCACTAGGTTGTGTTTTCATTACTTCCTCTTATCAAGTATCCTTCTTCTGTCACCCTTGTACTTCATTTTGTTTTTATTTTATTTTTATTTTTGGCACATCTTGCTACTCTAGTAGCCCCATCTATTTGGTCACAGCCCTTGTAGCCAGATCTTCTGCTCTAAATTTTTGCCTCTAAAAAGATTCCTGGCTATCATTTATTTATTATTTATTTATTTATTATTTATTTAAATAGAGATGAAGTCTTCCTATGTTGCCCAGGCTGTCTCAAATTCCAGGGCTCAAACGATCCACCTGCCTCGACCTCCCAAATTGCTGGGATTATAGGTATGAACCATGGTACCCCTAGCTGTGATTTATAATCAAGAGCTTGTTTCAAGCATGGCATGTTCCACCATTTATTTTTACAATTTTTCTGTCAATTATACTGCATCAAGCAAGCCCTATATTACAAAAATGATGCCGAATCAACAATGTCCCCAATAGCAATTATGTCTGAAGTACTGATTTTTCATTGAGGATACCCTTTTATCATCATTACTGTATCTTAACAGCCTGACTAGATAAAACTCTTTAAGTAGAAGACTTCTATTTTATGTATTTGGGACAATAAAGATACGAGCAGAAATTTAAAAAATAATAATAAGTTAAAAAATAAAATTTGCCAAATCCCAAGATTATTCCACAATAAACTAAAAAGTAGATGCATTTCTTGAAAAATTTACTTAAAAACACAAATGAATAAAGTTTAAAAGCCTAGTCCAAAAAAACCAATATTAAAATGGAAAGTGGGGCCTATAAGATATATAAAATAATCTTAACAGAATTCTGCAAGTCTAGACTATTTTGGGAAAGAAATGTACATTTGTCTATTATCAAAACATAGAAGCTCCATTATCTAGTCCTGTGTAAAAATAAACATTCATTGGATTTTCACATTTTATTTTAAAGTTTGCAATGTATATATAAAATCATATTGCCAATCCTTTATAAACCCATACCCAACATAAAATACGTGAGTTGCTGATTTGGTAGTTCATTTTTCCCTGGGTATAAGAAGTCTCTTGCCAAAAATAGTTCATATTTGCTGACCTAAAAGCAAACCTTATGATTTGTTTTGCATTTTACAAGTTTTAGCTCACCTAGAATTGTCTAGATTTCTGGGGAGCTTGCTTTGTGTTCGGCAAATCTTCTCAGGGAGGGACAATCACACCCATTCTTCTAAACCTTTACAATCTGATTAGATTATCTTCCCTCTCTCTTGTAAAGATTTAAGTAAATGCCCTTTTAAGCTCGATCATTAAAGTAGAAATAGTTTAAATTACACATGGTCACAATACTAACCACAGATAAGAAGAGCTTCAGGAGAGATTCAAAATAATACAACGAAATATCAGGAGTTTAATTCTTAGGGAAATTATCAGAAAAGCTTATCTTCTCTTACCTGAACTGATGATATAATACTGATTACACTGATTTCAAGATGTAAGAAATGGTGATAGAATACTAACTACACATAAAATAGAAGAAGTGTGTCTTTGATTTGGTTTTTAATCAAGTCTGGTTCTTCAACACCTCTGTAAATAAAACAGGTTGGAATAAAAGGTTAATTGTTATTTATAAAATATTTTAAAATTTTCTTGTGTATTTGCTATGCTATTAAGGGAGAAATTTTAAATAAACACTTAACCATCATATTAATCTGAAAATATTACACATTTGTTGCTACTTTAGAAGGAAAACATTCTTATCTGCAA
The DNA here is from genome assembly GCF_006542625.1 of Nomascus leucogenys. Lineage (NCBI taxonomy): Eukaryota > Metazoa > Chordata > Mammalia > Primates > Hylobatidae > Nomascus > Nomascus leucogenys. The sequence goes on from NC_044386.1 coordinate 27,033,567, forward strand.
TTTAAAAATGAAAAAGGACTTTTGAGATAAATATTTATTGGCAGACTTTAAAATATTCAAGCAGAATTCAGTTTTCTGATTTGCACTTTCCAGTTACATAACCTTGGTTTCTTAAATTACGTAATTTTTCTGAGCCTCAATTCCTACATATAAAGAATCTATGACAAGCTCAGTGTCTGAACTAGAGCAAGTATTCCATAAATGGTAGATTTTTGTTTCCAAAAGCTTTAGAATGTGTTTAATGGTGTCCAGCAACCAAAGAAGAACATTGCAGTAGTTTTCTTTCTTTTTCTTTATAAAATTAGTATAATTTTTGAGACAGTGTTTAGCTCCGTTGCCAAGGCTGAAATACAGTGGCGTGAACACTGCTAACTGCAGCCTCAAACTTTTGAGCAGGCTTGACCTTCTGGGCTCAAGCCATCCTCCTGCCTCCACTTCCTAAGTGCTGAGACCACAGGTGCCTGCCACCGCGCCCATTTTTTAATTGTTTTGTAGAGATGCCATCTTGCCATGTTGCTCACTGTGGTCTCAAACTCCTGGGAACAAGCAGTTGTCTCACTTTGGCCTCTCAAAGTGCTGGGATTAGAGGTGTGAGCTACCACACCTGGCCTGAATTTGAATATCTGCAACATCTCTGTATCATTTACAATTGTGTTGAGGTTCATGTAACTGGTATCTGACAACAGTAGTATAAAGTAATTAGGGGCTCATTTCCCCCATGTGATTATAAATTTGTTTTCCAGGATTGGTGTGGCTACTGAAAGAAGTATTCAAAGAATACAATCCAGTGATAGTGACAGAAGATGTAAGAAAGAACAATTTACCCTGTATCTTGAACTGTATGTCCCAGCATGTCCTCCATCACTGACCTTATAGAAAAAAAAAAAAAAAAACAACTCTATTTAGTAAGCCTTTTAATTGTTATGACATTTAACTTTCACCTTCTTTTTTTTTTTTTTTTTTTTTTTTTTTTTTGAGACGGAGTCTCGCTCTGTCGCCCAGGCTGGAGTGCAGTGGCGCGATCTCAGCTCACTGCAAGCTCCGCCTCCCGGGTTCACGCCATTCTCCTGCCTCAGCCTCTCCGAGTAGCTGGGACTACAGGCGCCCGCCACCACGCCCGGCTAGTTTTTTGTATTTTTAGTAGAGACGGGGTTTCACCGTGGTCTCGATCTCCTGACCTCGTGATCCGCCCGCCTCGGCCTCCCAAAGTGCTGGGATTACAAGCGTGAGCCACCGCGCCCGGCAACTTTCACCTTCTTGAATGTACGTATTTTAGTAGGAAAGCTATATAGTTTTGCTTTCCTATTCAATTGGTGCAATTAAAATGGTGCCACCAGTTACAAATATAATCAACATGAGTATGAGCAGAAGGTCAAAATAATAAAGGTCATTGGATTGTATGTTGTGACAGAGGACCAGAGAGTCAACACTGGGAAGAGTGAAGGCAATAAATCTGTGCTGCAATCTTTGCTAAGCAATTTGAAACTGCTTTTTACCCTACCAACTAAGATAAATAAAAAAGAACACGGACTAAATCGGTAGATACTTACCAAATGCCAGGACTAGTGTTGATCTGTTCCTGCAAAAATACAAAAATGACATTTAGCTCTGACTGGGGCTACCCCATGCTTGAGTTTGTGCTATTCCACTATCATCTGCCATGATTGCCCTGTTTGTGCATAGGACATACAGTTGACTGGAGACATGATCGTGGCCACTCTGCTTCCTTCTTCGAATCTTTGTTGGGTGTAATAATTTCTGCAATTCCTCATGACATAGGGCATTACACCTGATTAGTGACTTGGCTTGAAAGACAATTTAGGGGCTTTTGCTTGACCTGTCCTACCATAAGAGCCCTTAATTCCCAAGTTAGCAGAATCAACATAAATTTTATTTCAGGTGCTGAATATACCATTGCAGTTATATATTTGTGAACCAGGAAAATAACCAAGCCATTGTTTCAGGAATCCATGAGACTCATTAGGAGATTAATTTTAATCCCAGCTCTATTTATCACCTGAACTTCATGAACCCTGGTTCTAACGAGAGGCTCCTGATGGCTCGTTGAGTTCCATGGTTTCAACTGCAGCTGAGATGTATGGCTCATTATTATATGAAAGGCAACCTATAACAACCAAAGGTTCCCACCTCTTGATACCTACATTTTATGCAGTCTCCTATCTTAAGTCTCCTTTCTTTAGCCTCTTAAATGAGCCTCTTCACTCATTTCTCATGAACAGAATACGGCAAAAGTGATGTGATTAACTTTTGAGATAAGGTAACAAAGAATTTGTGGCTTCCATCTTAGATGCCTGCTCATACCCTCTTGCTTGGTCACTATAAAGTAATTAAGTTACCATATTTTTTAGTTGCCCTATGTAAAGGCCTGCATAAAAAGAACTTAGATAAGTTTCTGAAACAGTCAGCAAGGAACTGAATTCCACAGTACAAAAGCCCACACAACATAAAATCCTGTCAACAACCACGGGAGAAATGGCTTTTGTATTTCTCTGACTGCTTGCATGGTGTTCCATTAAATATTTAACAACCAGAATTGTGCATGTAGTTCCAGAATGAATCATAGTTGATATTTTTATTTATATTTTGGTTATACTAACAAGTAAGGCAAAAATAAAACACAAAGATAAGTGTGATATCTTCTTGCACTCATTACTAGCATTTTTGCTAAATTTGACAATAGTTTTAAAATATTCAAATAGTTCCTCAAGTATTTTTGTGCTCTTTACAATTTAAAAAATATCAAGATACTTAAAAAATGTAATCTACATTAACATTTTTATCACTTAAATATAGACATAAGTGTAGACAGTCAACGTAATAACAAATCAAGAAGTGATTTGTACCATTTGTGGTTTTCTCTTACTCTAGCTGATTTCAAGCTACCAATTTCACTGATCACAAAGTTGAAAAGTTGTATTTAGTACCACAATACTTTTTAGTATTTCTACATCACCTGAACGATAGAGATATCAATAATCTCTAAAGCTTAGATAATATCAAAATGTAATAAATTGTTAGAAAGTATGAGTTTTGAATATTTGGTTTTTTTTGAGGTTAATATTATTTGGATGTAGGTTTATATAATTAAACTTTTAATATTGCTTTAGTTTTACAATTGTCTCACATAATTTCTGAAATTTTATGTTGCTGTCTTTCCACAGAGGCAAGCGAACCTTCAGCCAAAACTTAGTTTCGATGTCAAGACTGATGATGTCATACATACCAAGAGGATATGAAAAAGTTTATTATACACATAATGAGGCTTTCTGGGAAGAGTAGGGCAGGTTCCCAAGCAGGCATAAAACAGGCTTAAGAGAACAGGGAAAGAAGATTGGTTTGGCTGGCTTTTTTGTTGTTATAGGCTTGGGGTGGGGTGAGAATTGCCTTACACAGTCCAAGGATTACATTGCTTGAATTTCTTTCCAGTGCCAATGAAGAGAGCATCCAACACTTTTTCTCAGCTTACCCAGATGAGGAACAGAAAAGGAAAGGTTGTTGGTGAGGCCTGAAAGTCGTCAGCAATGACACATCAAAATAATGTCAGACTCTTGAAAATCAGTTTTCATGGTCTATTACGAGCCAGTTCCAGGACACCACAGCTTGTGTATGAATTGGCAAGATTATGCAGATAGTCCAAAATCAAAGATATGTTTTGAATCTGTCCAATTATCATTAAAACTTTTGCTCTACAGGCTGAATTTCAAACTAATTATTCAACTACCTAAGGTTCAATTAATTTTATTCCTTTTTTACAACCAAAATTTCACAGTTTTTTTTTTTTTGAAGAGTCTAAGTTTTCTATAAATACCTCAAAAATACAAAGTAGCTTTTGTGTTCTGGGGTAAGAAAATGTTCTAGCAGTGTCAGCATAATGATTCAACAAAGGTTTTCGGATTCATATGGTTATTTCCATAAGCTTAGACTAGCATTTAAAAAATAAAACAACTTCTTTGTTTGCCTTCAAAGCTATCAATTTATTTAATTGTTTTAAGCATGGAAGTTGGTTCATGTATAGTAAATTAAAATGTAAATTAAACTTGAACCTGAAAATGCAAATGTTAAACTTCTTATGTGAGATTTATTTTTAAATCATACGTTGTTGATCAAGTTCAACTTACATAAATATTATTCAAATATATTTTCCATTATATATTGATTATGGCCAACTTATTTTAACTTGATTTGCATGATACAGAAATAATATATTTAGTCAACCAAATAGTTTATTAGAGTGCAGTTTGGATTAATATTTTTTTAAAGGGCAATACATCATATTAAATACAAAAGCTTTGGGTTATGGTAATTCAATTATGACAGCTATATTAATTGCAACTTATATTAACATGACATTTATTATACAGAAAAATAAAGAATGAGGAGCCACAATAAAGTAATTCACAGAAGTTGTCTTTTAATTAAGACAATATTTATTGAAATTCTAGAGAAACATAAAAAAATGGAATTTAGAGTAGTTAAAAACATGAAAGGATTTTTTCCTAGAGACCAATGTTTTAGCATGTGGTGTTTAATATCTATCTTCCCAAGTTAAATTAATATAATATTTTTGTGTGTGTGTAAGAAGGAATCTTACTCTCACACAGGCTGGAGTGCAGTGGCATGATCTCGGCTCACTGCAACCTCTGCCTCCCAGGTTCAAGCGATCCTCCCGCCTCACCCTCCTTATTAGCTGGGACTACACGCATGTGCGACCACGTCTGGCTAATTTTTGTATTTTCAGTAGAAACAGGGTTTCACCATTTTGGCAAGGCTGGTATTGAACTCCTGACCTAAGGCGATCTTCCCGCTTTGGCCTCCCAAAGTATTGGGATTACAGAGGTGAGCCACCGCACCCAGCCCAGTCATTGTCTTTTAAGGTTAAGCTCAGAAAAGACTTAGAGACATACGGGAGACAAGAGATTTTGGGATAAGTGAAAGCACATAAACATTCCCAATATTTAATAAATATAAAAAAATTATTCTTAATTTCAGAAATGCATTTTTCTGTCTTCTTCCCCTACCTCTAAAACATATGCTTATTTGACTATTAGTAACAGTATTTCCAAAGTGTTAGCATATTTGTTTATTTCTCTATTAAGAAATTATCTCAAACATTGCCTTCAAAATAATATCTATATTCTTAATCAACTCTATTCTAGGGTATCATCGACATGTACTTAAATCCACTTGCTAATTGCAATCATGTTTACTTTCCCTTTGTAAATTATGTTTAATTTTTTTTCTATCATTGTTAACTATGAACTAATAATATTCTGCAAGTTAATTAAAGTCTTTTTATTGGTTTAATGTCATTGCAGGCCATAAATTACCAGAAATGTAATTTTTATATATATATATATATATGTGTGTGTATATATATCTTAAATAGTGTTTATATGATACTGCTTATATTCACAATAGCAATAATGCATACTTACGATATATCTGCTGATCATTAGTAAACAATTGGATTCATGGTCAGAAAACTAACAATTTACTTTTCATATTACTTTTCGGTATAATGCCAGAAAAAATTACACAATATTAACTGAAAATATGCATCATTATGCATGAATTCCATACATAGATAATAAATACGGAAGATTTAAGCCTTATCAAATTTGGCAACTTAATTTTTTTTTTTTGCTTTTTATGGACATTAGAGTACTTGAATACTTTTATGAAAATACATGAAACATATAAAAATATTACTTTAGCAAATAGGCCCATAAATTATAATAAATAGAACAATTTTGTGTAACATAACCTCCAAGGATCTATAAACCAATGATATTTACTTGGAAATAATTGAGAATTATAACAATTTAAATAAATTCTCTCACTGTTCCAAAGTTTATGCAAGAAGAGAAATCTTTATTTCTGTGGCAAATCATCTTCCTTGCTGCCAATAAAATTATCAAGTGTGAAAAGTAACGATTATATTTGAATATGTTAAAAATATTCAGATAGACAAAATTAAATTGTATGCTTGCATGTCTAAATTATTGTTAAGAAATTCAGTATATAAATTCCAAAGAGTGAGAAAGTTTCTCCTCTGAAACAGAAAAAAAAATACTCTTTTGAAATTTACCTCATTTAAATTCAACTAGATTAAAGGATGGTTTTAAATCAAACATGTATAAATATGTAATCAACTCTCTTTTAACTCCCCATGTTCCTCACATATTTTCAAGTGATTTAATCAATACTTGGCTAGATGACAGATGATAGCATCAATGAACCATATGGTGTTATTAGTATCTGCAAATAGACAACAGAATAATAAAAATTCCATACTGAGTACCAATTTCTTAAATTCTAACTTTATAGTTGCTGACTTTGAAGAGGAGTTATTAAAGGTAACATTTTGTTTTAAAACTCACTATACAAAATGATTTTTTAAAATACAGCATTCATATTTTTTAAAATGAAATTGTTCATGAGCAGTCATGATACAAAATATGGAGGATTTAATTATTCATGGATATAATCATATTGGTACTAAAATAATGTACCCCAACAATCTGAAATCTAATATAAATATACCATGAATGCCTTGGCACTTCCTTAAGGCACCTAGGAAAAAGTTTCAACATGATAAACATTTTTTAGAGCTGTGTGTTGGAAACAGAGGCTCCGATGTTAGCATAGTACCTTGGTTAGGAAAGTTAACAACCCTAAGTATATTATCAGGGCATAAGTATATATAAAGAATTTGTTCTCTCACTTACTGTTCCTGCTGAAACAGTAATCACTGGAGCCCAAATAGAAAAATATTTTTTGGAAAAGATTTTCTTGTGTATGTGACCTAGTTTGTAAGTATGAACTGTTCAATAAAGGACAGTATGTGATTTATTTTTCCCTTTAAGAAAACCGTCCCTTAGATTTTTATAAATCTCAAATTTCCACAAATGTAAGTTCATGTCCGAGAGCACAATCATCATTCTAAACATTGTCACAAATCAAAGTTAATGAATCACATTTTTCTTTCCTACCCAACTGGAAGAATTGAAGACATGAAAAACTTGATTTTCTTTCCAGTGAACTTTGAAAGTGAAGTGGAGAGGAAAAAAATGTTCTTGGCTCTTTTTCTGGAGTTGAAATATCTCCTATGCACAGCTTATACTCCATCTCCCCACATGAATCTTATATTCCATCTAAACTCTTCTCTTGAAAAGTAATTTACAACTATTTTGTCTTTAAGACACTATAATAAGTATGGAATGTTTTAAGATTTATAGTGTCTATGTGAAAGACTTAACACATCCAGAGAGTCAATATTGCCAGATACAAAGAATACTTGAGACCCAAGGACCTGACCTAATCCAACATGATCCATGGGATATAATCACTTTAACATTTGGAGATAGTAATTTCTAGTATTTAAAAAATTAACTATAATTTTACTTTAAAACAATAGAATCTTATTTAATTAGATTTCTCAATACCCCTTGAAGAGAGATTTTTTGTTTTCCTCTATTCAAATAGTAAGGAATATACAATCACAGTGAGTTTGTTGTTATCAAAACTTAATTCGCTTGCCTTTATGAAAGGATAATCTCACCATGTCCCTTTCTTGTAATGGGGTTTAGGACATGCTACCCCCAAAATAACACTTTGGCTTTCAGGAAAACAGCAGAAGCAGGAAGGTCATGCTCTGACCTTCTCTTACCCTTCTCTCCTCAAGAAAGTCATAAAAGAAATCTAGGCCCTTCCTCCAAAGTAGGTCATTAAGACTTTGATTCCAGATGTACTCTTTCTATACATGGGGAGAAAGAACATCCTTATTCTCGAAGACACTATGATGCCTGTCTCTATGTCCTTCAATGCCCTCATTAAAATGACAGAACTAGGCCAGATGTGGTGGCTCACGCCTGTAATCCCAGTATTTTGGGAGGCCAAGGCGGGTGGATCATGAGATCAGGAGATTGAGACCATCCTGGCCAACATGGTGAAACCCCGTCTCTACTAAAAATACAAAAATTAACCAGGCATGGTGGTGCACTCCTGCAATCCCAGCTACTCAGGAGGCTGAGGCAGGAGAATCACTTGAACCCAGGAGGAGGAGGTTGCGTGAGCTGAGATCGTGCCACTGCACTCCAGCCCGGGTGACAAGAGCAAACCTGTGTCTCAAAAAAAAAAAAAAAGAAAAGAAAAATCAGAACTAAATCCTTTACTGTTTAAGAAGGTTTAACCCATTTCTTGGAGAGAGAAAGATAAAATGTCTTTCTGTTGATGGTAGAAAGAGAAGCAAGTCAGCAGCAGCAAAGAATATGTATGTGGGGTTTGCAACTTACAAAAAGGCATGTTAGCAATCCAGGCAAATTCTAAACTCACAGGCAGGAATGATATGGGATCGGAACAGTGGAGCTAAATGAAAGTTCATATACACAGCAATTGCATCCCTCATTGTCCCAAATGCTCTCCCCTAACGAATCCTAATCCTTACTCAAAGTGAATTAGGGTGCACAACTCGTATCGCCAGAATTAAAGAAAAAAATTAAAACGAGACTATTCTCTAAATAAATGAATCTGTGAAACTTACAATTTTAGGGTACAATATATTGTATCAACAGACTGTTACTTCTTTCTTGGCCTTCCCTCAAAATGGGTTTATTCCCTCAAAATGGGTTTATTGGTCTTTCTTGAAAGGTTATAAACCTTTCCAAATTACAATTTTATATGTTTTGTTATTTTTTCTTAGCTCAAAACCTTTTCTTCTGTTTTATTTTTAAATTTTCTTCTGTTTTTTGTTATTAATCTTGTCCATTTGCTTTCTGATGTATATATTAAGCATACATCATTTTCTAACATCAATTCTACGTAGTCTAAATACTTTATCCCTATATCCTTATTTTCTCAATGTAGAATTGCTTCTCAGATTTACCCTCTACATTGCTACATTTTCTAATATTGCAAATTTTCTTCTATGTTGTTTTTAACATTATTTTAATTTGGCCTTTTCTTTTGCTTTTATGCAATTTGTTGTCTTCTTACTCATTTCTATTTCATCTTCTTTTGTTTCCTTTTTATTTCAACATATCCTATATTCCTTAATTTTTACTAATATTTCATGGAAATCTTCTTTACAAACTTTTCTGGCCCTAGGTTTTACAAAGTATATTTTTGAGGTTCAAATCTTCGGAATCTTGTAATACTTCATTAAATTTATCTACAATATTCGAATACTTTTTTCCTCCTTTCTTTTATACCCCTTCATCCCTTCATTCCTTGCTTCCTTTTTTTTTCTTCCTCATTTTCTCCCTTTCTTCCCTCCTTCCTTTTTACTTTAATTTGCCCTAACATGAAAATGCTCTGTATTGATCAGGGTGTTAAGGAACAAAGGAGTGCAGGTTATTCTTGGTCCTTAGTAGTAGATCAATTACTTCCTTGATTCCTATAGCAAGAGATCAGTGATTGCACCACATTTTGTCAAATTTGTATGTGATATGTTCACATATGATCACATCTTGAGATGTGCTTGAGATGAAGCTCATATAAATTAGTGCCCCAAATGCCCTCTGCTAACAGGACCATTTATGTCAATATCTGGAGCTTATGGGCATTACATATCTCAAGATGTAGCCTCAACCATCAAAAACCTTTTACTCTCTGCCCAGTGGTTTTCTGAAAACTTTAATAATAGCATCAATTATTTGTTGGTAAAGACACTGGCTGAATGAGAAAAAGTAAAGCATGGTATTAGTCTTTTCTCCCATTGCTATAAAGAATTACCTGAGACTGGAGAATTTATAAAGAAAAGAGGTTTAATCAGCTCACAGTTCCACACGACCTACAGGAAACATGGCTGGGGAAGCCTCAGGAAACTTTCAATCATGGAGGAAGGTGAAGGGGAAGCAAGAACATCTTAGATGACAAGAGCAGGAGGAAGAGAGAGAAGGGGAAGGTGCTACACACTTTTAAACAACCAGGTCTCGTGATAACTCACACACTCTCAGGAGAACAGCAAGGGGACCTCCCACCAGGCCCTTTCTCTAACTTTTGAGATTACAATTCAACATGAGATTGGGGTGGAGACACAGATCCAAACCATATCAAGCATGATGAAGGATAAATGGTCTACCTCTCTACAGGCAGATGATCAAGAATAGACCAATAGTCATGTTTATTAATTTCATCAGTTTGTGCATGTCTTAAAATTTCATGTGAGTTTAAACATTTGCTGTTAGAATGTTTTAATAGTTTGCATGAGTATTTTCTTGTAAGATGTAAACAAATCTATACCAAGAATTTGTTGTTAAGTGCTATTTTAAAACAGATTCTTTGAATATAATTTTAATTGGGAAATGCATCTGCCAAAACAACCAAATATTTAAACCCTTTAGCTAACACATTACCTTCTTAAGCTAATGTATGTTGCAATCTAAACAAAAATTTAGAACATTGCTTAACGGTGAGAATTTTGGAGCGCTTGACACATTATTCCCTCCAAACCCATACCATAAGAGACTTCAACAAACTTCAGCGCAGTTTCTAACAGCTTAAAGTCATATACTCAAGATTACCTTAGTCCTCTTTTAAATGCTTGGCTAATATATTGTTGTGTTGCCAAGATAATTTACTTTTTGTTTCAGCCAAAACCTGGTGATAGGCAGATAGGTCCCCAAACTCTTCTTCAAAGTAGTTTCTTTAGTAACTTTGCAATTATAAGTGCTTTGCCTTTTAAGATGCAAATCTACCACCCAGAACTGCTTCCTCCATGGCCTGTGAACTTATTTGAAATGCAAACATTTAGAGAGAAAACTCTCCTTCTCCAGTTGTGTGGGAGAATAGGGTCTAACTTCAGTGGGGTCCATGCTCACTCTTGCACCACTGCCTCATGGGATAAAAATAGAGAAGTTTGTTCTTCCTCTGACAACTACCATTTAGCAAACCCAAAGGACCTATTCACATGTCCACCAAACCCCCCTGGTATCCCTAGTTCTTTTCCCCAAGTACACTCAAACCTTTAAAAATTATCTTGCCTATAGTTATGGTAAATTTGAATTCACTTCACTCTGGATTCCCTTTCTTATTAGAATGGGTGTCACTAAATAAAATCTGTCCCTAAGGATTTAACTACTGTCCAGCTTTGTTTATCGTTGACAGTGAATGCAAATTTAATTATAACCTAGTAAGTTATCTTGGTAAAGTGACTCGCTTACAGGTATATATCTGTATATATCTCATGAAAAAAGGTCAAGAGGCAGGGGGACTGATATTTTGTCTGTTTCTCCTTTACTTAAGAACTATATTAATGATTTTCCTTACCCAAAACTTTTCCTTAAATATGTTAATGTTTGCTTGTCTCAGTTTCAGAAATGCAAATAAAGCTTAACTTCTATTTAGGGGACACAAACCAAAATATCTTCTTCACCCAAGAACCATGAATTTATAATTTAGTACTTAGGCTGAAAAATTAAAGATAGATTGACTCACTTTCTTGTGATTTACTTAATTCAATTATCAGAGTTCTAAGGTATACCAGTATGTTCTTTTTGATTCACTGTTAGTGATTTGAACATCTGAATGATAGAAGTTGAAATGTTAAGTATAATTTACCTTGTTTGTTCTTTATCCTAAATACAGCCAAAAAACTATATTGCACAACTTTATAGATTTGTCAACCTAAAGGAAGAAACTGAGGCAAAATTAGAACAAGTATAGAGTTTATTTGGGTCATGCTTGAGGAATGTTACCTGGGAGAATAGATTCAAATTGCCCAGAATATAATGATACACTCCAATTAGCAACAGTTACAAGCAGATTTTTTTTTCTTTTTCTTTCTCTCTCTTTCTCTCTCTCTCTCTCTCTCTCTCTCCTTTTTCCTTTTTGAGACAAGGTCACATTCTGTTATCCAAGCTGCAGTGCAGTGGTACAATCATAGCTCACTGCAGCCTTGAACTCCTGGGATCAGGCAATTCTCCCACATCAGCCTCCCAAGTAGCTGAGATTATAGGTGTGCAACACCACACTCGGCTAATTAAAAAAAATAAAAGTTACAAACAGATTCTTGTTATGTTGAACAAGGTTGTCTTGAACTCCTAGGATCAGGCAATCCTTCCAGGCAGGTTTCTAAAGGGAAAGAAGAGGCAGTTTCTAAGTTGTTTACCAAGAATTTATATTAAACTAACATAATCTATTGATTGGATATACATAGTTCTTTGTATTACACATTCCAGGAGTGTGAAGTTAATGGGTGAGGCAGCTAGTCAGTAACAAAATGATTTAAACAATAGCAGGACGAGCCACAGACAAAACCTCTCAGACACCGAGTTGTAGAAGGAAGGGCTTTATTCAGCTGGGAGCATCAGCAAGCTACTGCCTTAAAATCCGAGCTCCCTGAGTGCACAATTTCTGTCCCTTTTAAGGGCTCACAACACTGAAGATTTCACATGAAAGGGTCGTGATTGATTTGAGCAAACGGGGGTACGTGACAGGGGCTGCATGCACTGGTGGTCAGAGAGAAATAGAACAGGGCAGGGAGTTTCACAAAGTTCTTCTATACATTGTCTGGAATCTATGAATAACATCGGTTTCTAAGTTATGAGTTGATTTTTAACTACTAGGTTTAGGCCAGGCAGGCCCAGGCCTGGTTTTGGGCCTGGCGCCGGGCTGCCTATCTTTGGTTTTACTTCCTTGTTGCTTTTTCTTAAAACAGATACTGAGTATAAAACAATATAAAATAACATGAGAGGGTCTTTCTCTTCCTTCAAAACAATTGCCCTAGACGTGGGTGCAGGAGGAGTGTGGCATGACGGAAGTCCCATACTTATCTTTCCGGGCCTGCATGCTTCAAAGAGCTCAGAATGCTTGTGATACGGTTTTTCTTTCTCATTTCCCCCCGTTGATCAAATATCTTCCCATGAAAACATTGATGATCCATTTCTGCATGGTCCTACATTCCTTGGCACTTGGAAGGCTCATTCTAAGATAGTTGTCAGTAAAGTCACTGATTTGTGTAACTGCTGTCACTTGTTGAATCATCACTTACCTTCAGAACTTCATGCTTTTCATTTTCTCAGAGGGAAAACAATGAGGGATATATTGCATCTATTCCACTAGAGATTTAGTCAAGATTTTAGCAAAATAATAAAAACTCAAAAACAATGGTCAGGGCTGGAAATCTAATAACAGATATGCTATAATTTTCTTCTGAAACATAATTTTTCTCTCTCCAGTTCCCCATTTCTACCAAAGATAAACCTTAGTAGCACCAATTACTTGCAAAATAAGTTTTAGTAATATACTTGGGCCGATTATACATGTGACGTTCAACAAGAATTTTTATTGACCATATAGACTCTTTTAAGTTGGCTTTGATGGAATTTTCATATGGAATTTTGGATTAGACTTTTAAAAGCCTCAAGACTGGTAAGTGACAGTAACTATTAGAATGTGCCTATGATACTTGAACAAATTGGGTGAATTCTTCTTTTCTCAATGTCCCCCAAATATCTTACGTTCCTTTGCCTGTCCAAAAGTAACATTCTTTACTTCCTGCAAGGTCACAAACCTTGAAAGGGATGTGTACAGACAAGATACCAGGCCAGTCTTTCCAAGAGACTTTTTATTTGCTCTATAAAGTCAACCTCAATTCCTCAAAGCAGGCTACTCATATTGGAAAATTTGTCCAAGTCAAAGCCTTGGTAAAATAGTCAGTGTTTCCAGTTGTGTCCTGTTACAGAAAATTGATTCTTATAGAACTCCTGTTTGCCATAAAATAAGATATTCATGAATAGTTTCCAAATTTTGGAGAAATCAGAGAGAAAGGCAAATATTTTAATTTTGCTCACAAGGATATATTTTACACAATTTCTATATGCTATAAATAGCTCAAAAAAGTTTTCTTTAGAAAACAAAATGTTCAAAGAATCAGTAATGTTTCAAACAAAAAGTCAAAAATATTATTTCAGTCGTCTATCATTTCAGTTTGATGTAATTAATTGTTGTTTTGCTTGATGTTAGGTTAGCAATCTTCATGAACACATTAAGTTTAGCAGAGTTTGGAAAGTTTTGACTTAGTCCAATAATATAACTTCCAAAGTCATCAGAAACCTCTATTCAAGAGTACTTGTCGGCCGTGCGTGTTGGCTCACACCTGTAATCCCAGCACTTTGGGAGGCCAAGGTGGGTGAATCCCCTGAGGTCAGGAGTTTGAGATCAGCCTGACTAACATGTAGAAACCTTGTCTCTACTAAAAATGCAAAATTAGCTGGGCGTAGTGGCACATGCCTGTAATCCCAGCTACTCGGGAGGCTGAGGCAGGAGAATCGTTTGAACTTGGGAGGTGGAGGTTGCAGTGAGACAAGATCACAGCATTGCACTCCAGCCTGGGCGACAGAGCGAGACTCCATTTAATAAAAAAAAAAAAAAAAAAAAAGAGTACTTATTTCTCAGGATACTTTCCTATGAATATCCTTGAAGTAAAAGCAAATTTTGCACTGCAGCCAGTTATAAACCAATCTTTGAGAAGTCTCAAAGTAAAACAATAATTATCTGTGAATTAGAAGGCTTAGAGGGGCAATGTTAAAAATGCAAATGACAAGAATATTTCTATATACATACAACAGCCAAAAATAATAATCATAATTATTACTGATAACTCATATTAAGACATATGAGAATTTTAGGAATCTGATGCTATTTTGGAATCCATATTAATAACACATTTATACGAATATAACTCAAAAAATTAAACACCATTTCTTATTTGATGATAAGCTCCTCTGTGATTTTAACATAACAAATAAGGAAAGTATCTCAAATATTATATTAAAGTTTCTTTTTTTCCTTTTTCTTATTTCTTTTTTTTTTCTTTTTTTTTAAATAGAGAGGAGTTCTCCCTCTGTTGCCCAGGCTAGTCTCAAACTCTTGAGCTCAAGCAATCATTCCACCTCAGCTGCTTAAAGTATTGGAAATACAGGTGTATGTCACTGTGCCCAGACCAAATTTTCAAGTTTAAAAACACTTAATCAATATAGTATCACATGTTACTGTAAAATAATCATCAATGATTTAGACAAAATGATAATTTAAGGATTTCAGAAAACAAATCTTTTACTCTTTGGTAGAGAGGAAAGTCAGCTATCCACATAATCAAACAACCTAATAAAGACAACATGAGACTAGCAGAGTCTGTCTTCCCTCTTTTATTTTTATTTTTTGCAGATTACTCAAAAGGTGAACTCAAGTCTTTTGTTATGTCTTATTAACATGATATGAAAATCTTGTTTAAAAGAGAAAACCAAAATTAACCTTTTCATCAGTATATTGTTAATGATAAAGCTAATTTGAATAAAACCTTACAAACAAATCAATCTAATCTCAAACAGTTTTGACCACAGATGATAAGATTTCCATAAGTTTTTCAAAATCTCTAACAGTTTCTATTAAAGAGCAGATGAATGCTTTTATAAAATTCTGTGATTCCTACACAGGGACCCAGACTCTGGACTGGCATCAGTGTCCCTTGATATTGATGCTCAATTTTAGAGAAACTAATCTCATTTTACCCAACTTGGTCACACACGAGATTTCTTTCACATGATTAATCTTCCACAAACCATCTTCAACTTACTCAGACCTTTAGTTTCGTCCTATAATCCTTTTTTATATTGGCACTCTACCTTAGGGCAAAAATTTAGTTTCTTTTCCTCCTTATCTTTTTGACAACACAAAGTTCCTTGTCATGCAAAAGAAAAAAAAATTGCTCTCTTTTCACCTTTCTTTAGATCTTACTTTCTTTATAGCTCTGCATATAACATTATTTCTCTTATACTGGTTTTTATTACATACATTAACTACAATTTTAACTCTTAGTAACCCCAATTTTTAGTGAAAAAAACTAGGAAGTAAATGATTTTGAATGGTTTTATACCAGTATTTATAGGTAAAAAATTGCATAATTTTTAGAAATATGTTTTTTCCATTTTTGTTTATGAACAGATCTAAATTTTTATCTAGCTTTTTTATACCATATACATCATGTCTCAATATATTAAAAAAATCACAATTTTATCAAGCATCTTCTTGGACTGCAACAGAATAAAATTAGAAATAAATACTGACAAAAACTGGCAAAACTCCACAAGTACATGGAAACTAAACAGTCTTATTTTAAATGATTATTGGGCAAACAACAAAATTAAGGGAGAAACATAAAGTATAATAATAATAAAAAAACTTTTTAAGCAATTTAATGTGAAACATAACATACCAAAATCTGGGGGATACAGCAAAAGCAATGCTAACAGGGAAGTTATAGCATTAAATGCCTACATTAAAAAAGGAGAAAGATCACAAATTAACCACCTAATGTTGCACCTCAAGGAAATATAAACAAAAGAACTAGAAAAAAAAAAAAGAATAAACCACACCCAAAGCTAGCAGAAGAAAATAAAGAGCAAAAATCACAGCAGAATTAGATGAGATTGAGACCAAAAAAAGATACAAAGAATCAATGAAATTAAAAGGTGTTTTGTTGAAAGGATAAACAAAATTGATAGACTCCTACCTAGTTTATCCAAGAAAAAAGAGAGACAATTCAAATAAGCACAATCAGCAATGATAAAGGTGACATAGCTGATATCACAGAAATACAAAAGATCCTCATAAGTTACTATGACCATCTCTGTGTGCACAAACTAGAAAATGTAGAGGAAATGGTTAAGTTCTTAGAAACATACAACTTTCAAGACTGAAACAGGAAGAAATAGAAAATCCTGAACAGACCAATCATAAGTAATGAAATTGAATCAGTAACAGAAAATCTTGCAGCAAAATAAGTCCAAGACAAGAGAGATTCACAATTGAATTTTATCAAACTTACAGATTACAGCTGGTACCAATCTTATTGACATTATTGGAAGAAATTGAGAAGGACTGATTTCTCCCTAACTCATTCTATGAAACCAGTATCACCCTGATATCAAAATCAGGCAAGGACACAACAACAACAATAATTTGGGCCTGTATTGCTAATGAACTAAGATGCAAAAATCCTCAGCAAAATGCTAGCAAACTAAATCCAACTTTGCATACAAAAGATAATTTGCCATGATCAAAGGACTTTATTCTAGGCATGCAAAGAATGGTTGAACATTTAAAATCAATAAATATAATTCAATATATAAGAGGAATTAAAAATGAAAAATATATGATCATTTTAATAGATCCATAAAAAGCACTTGATAAAATCCAACATCCCTTTATGATAAAACTCTCAAAAAAAATAGGCATCAAAGGACCATAACTGAAAATAATGAGAACCATATAAGAAAAACCCATAGCCAATATTGTACAGAATGGTAAAAAGTCGAAAGCATTCCCTCTAAGACAGGGACAAAACAGGGATGTCTACTGTCACCACTCCTATTCAACATAATATTGGAAGTCCTAGGAGAGCAATCAGGCAAGAGAAATAAAGAGCATCCAAATAGAAAAAGAAGAAATCAAAATATCTATCTTTGCTGACAATCCTAAAGACTATGCCAAAAGTCTGCTAGAATTAATAAATGACTTCAGCAAAATTTTAGGATACAAAATCAATGTACAAAAGTCAGTAGCATTTTTAGACATCAACAAAATTCAGGCTGATAGTGAAATCAAGAACACATCCCACTCACAATAGCCAATTTTTTTTTTTAAATACCTAGGAATACATTTAACCAAGGAGATGAAATGTCTTTAGGAGGAAAACTACAAAACACTGATGAAAGAAAGTATGGATGACAGAAACAAATAGAAAAACTGTCCATGTTCATAGACTGGAAGAACGAATATCATTCAAGTGACCATACTCCACAAAGCAATCTCAAGATTCAATAAAATTCCTATCAAATCACTAATATCATTCATCACAGAATTAGAAAAAACACTACTAAAGATCATATGGAACCAAAAGAGAGCCCGAATAGCCAAAGCAATCCTAAGCAAAAAGACAAAGTAGGAGGCATCACATTACCTGACTTCAGATTATATTACAAGACTACTGTGGCTAAAACAACATGGTGCTAATACAAAAATAGACACACAGAATAATGGAACAGAATAGAGAATCTAGAAATAAAGCTACATACCTATCACCAACCGATCATTAGCAAAGTCAACAAAATTTAACAATGGGAAAGAACACCCTATTTAATAAACAGTGCTGGATAATTAGCTAGCCATAGGCAGAAGAATGAAACTGGACCCCTATCTCTCACCACATACAAAAATTAACTCAAGACAGATTAAATAAAATATATCTGAAACTATAAAGTCTTAGATAAAAACCTAGTAAAAGCTCTTCTGGACATTGGCTAAGGCAAGTAATTTATGACTAACACCCCCTAAACCGATACAACAAAACTAAAAATAGACAAATGACACTTAATTAAACTAAAAGCCTCTACACAGCTAAAGAAAAAAACAGAGTAAAGAGACAACCTACAGAATGGGAGAAGATTATGCCAATTATGTCTCCAAAAAAAGACTAATATCTAGAATCTACAAAGAACTGAAACAAAACCAACAAGAAAAAAATGGATAACTCCATTAAAAAGTGGGCAAAGGATATGAAAAGATATTTCTCAAAAGAAAACAAACAAATGACCAACAAACATGAAAAAATGTTCAAAATCACTAATCACCAGAGAAATGGAAATTAAAAGCACAATGAGATATCATTTTATACCAGTTAGAATGACTATCATCAAAAAGTCAAAAACAACAATGTTGGCATAGAATTAGAAAAAAAAGGAATCTTATACATTCTTCTTGGGACTGTAAATTAGTAAAAACTCTATGGAAAACAGTATGGATATTCCTCAAAAAACTAAAAATAGAACTACCATTCAACCTAGCAATCTCATTACTGGGCATCTACCCAAAGGAAAGGATATCATTATATTAAAAAGATACCTGCACTCGTATGTTTATTACAGCACTATTCACAATAGCAAAATCATGGAATCAACCTAAGCGTTCATCACCTGTGGGTTGAATAAAGAAAATGTGGTATATAACCACCATGGAATACAATGTGCCCATAAAAATAATGAAATAATGTCCTCTGCAGCAACATGAATGGAGCTGTAAGTCTTTATCATAGGTGAAATAATTCAGAAACAGGAAGTCAAATACCACATGTTTTTACCAATAAGTGGGAGATAAACAATGGGTACACATGGACTTAAGGATGGAAATAATAGACACTGGGGAATTGAAAACGAAGCAGATTGGGAGGGAGGGTGAGTGTTTAAAAATTACCTATTGGGCACAATGTTCACTATTTGGGTGATGGGTATACTAGAAGCTCTAATCTCACCATTACACAATTTATCTATATGAGATACCTGCACATGTACCTCCTAAATCTAAAATTTTTAAACAAAGGAAAAGAAAATAAAATAAGGGAAGAGCTGCCCACCCCATACTTCCCCAAAAAAGACCTGTAACCGGGACCTAGGGCATGGGGGAGGAAGTGTTGCCTGAGAAACACTTTCTGCAATGTCAAATGAGGAAAACTGGAAACCTGAAGAAAGGTTCTGGAAGCAGCATGTGCCATTAACAGGAAATCCCACCCTTTGCCTTTTCAATTTTCTGAGTTCTTTTCAAGTGATTGCTAATTCATCCATTATTAGAACATTGTGCAAGCTCAGAGAAACATCTTTGTGAAGAACTTCTAATGGTGTCAAAAAATAGTAAATGCAGTATGAAGCAAAAAACGAAAGATCAGAAAAGGCCGTTTCTAAATTGTTTACCAAGAATTTACATTAAAGTAACAAATTATTAACTTGCTAAACATTTGTTTCTTTTATCATAAATTCTAGGAACATGGAGATAATTGATGAGGCTGCTAGTCAGGAACAAAATGACATTAAACAATTGCCCTTAGGCATGAAGGGGGATGAATGATGTATCATACTCATGTATCTCTGGGCCTGCATATCTCACAGAGCTCATACTTCTCTGAGTTATTTTTCTTATCAACAAAAACAATGGAATAGCTGTCTGCCTTAAAATCAATTGATCAGACACATGCACACACACACACAAACATACACACAACTTTTCTTTTCCTCCTCTTTTGTCTTTATTGTATGTCAAGTTTATTAAAATGTTATTGTTTAAAATGTATTTCCTTAGTTATTACAGGTATTCATCTTAAAAATATAATGCTTGTATTAAAAATAACTCATCTAATGCAAGAGCTAAATGTGGGAAAAACATTTGTGAAATAGAAAGGTAATCAGAAATAGAAAAAAGGTATGTAACAAAATGTGATAAAAACAAGTTTTCACTTTTTCTTAGAGGGGGATACAAGGATAGAGGATGGGAAGAAATTGTATCTTCTCATATAAGTCTCAACTATTATTAAAATAATTGTTATGTTGTTATAACAGGAAATGTTACATAGCCTAAAATGTATTAAACAAAGTAATAGACAAATTCTCTATTGATTCTATATCTTAAATTGCAATAAAAATGTTCAAAGAAACTATCTTTTAAATCACAATTTTAATGTTTATAAAGAACACACCCATAAATACAAAAATTATATTCTGTTACAAGTAAATGGGAAACATTTTATCACCATTTTTAGGAAATGGCTTTTTTGAATTATATATGAATTATATTTGCATCTAGTACCAGGTATATGAGAAAAGGATATGGAGAAAAATTATTACTATACATTTTTAGCTGTTATTTTATATTCTTTATTAGATGAGTTTATAGAAAAGTACTTGGGAATTACCTAACTTCTCCAGTTGAGAGTAGCTGAAAATTCTAATTTTTGAAGTTTTATAAGGCATTAAATAAAGAAATCAGATATAATACTATAGTAATAATTCAAATAAATCACAGCTTCATTTAGAATTTTATTCCTTTTAGTATTTTAATGGTTTTATTACAATATTTTGAACATGTACAGGTGATAATTTTCCTTCTATTCCTTATAATTAATAGTAAATAATGGAGAAACTCATAATCTTTCATCTTTACTCACTTTGGTCAACTTTTTTAGCATATTTGGTATTTTCATCATTTTATTGTGTGTTACAAAAATGTATTAATAAATTATATGAATTGGTTTCCAGTAAGAAATCTGTATATTAATAATAATAAAAAGGAAGTATATAATAATAAAGATAAACAAAAATAACATACATTTGTATTTTAAAAAGGTATACTTATGCTGAAACAACTCTTTTTTTCATTCTTTCTAACACACACTCCAACAAAAAACCTGAGTGTTTAATGTTATATGTATTCATGAAATATTTTTTTAAAGTTACTTTCAAGAATATCTTCTGCCCACCATGTTTTTCAACTGGCTTAAGTCACTATTCAACAAACATAGACTGCTTGGGAAAAGATACACATAAAGGGTAACAGTCATGATTGGAGTCTTGTTATTGTAGGAAAGATAAGGCTGTGGAAGAAAGCTACATCTAGGGGCTAAAGCTGTAAACAAGGACCATGTATTACTTTTGTCTTTAGAGGTGAGTTTCTGTTCTAGCACAGCCTGTGGAAATGTAGTGTTAGGAGTTAGAACCAAGCTCTGAAATATTATGCTGGCTCAAGTCATAAAAGTTATTTTAGCATAGCTTATGTAATTAGGTCTCAGTTTAAATTAATTTCAATGCAGAAAAAGAAAAAAAAAATAGCTACATTTATTTCAACCTCACCTAAATGATTCAGAGGAATTTAACCTTCAAAATGATTGATTGTGACCTAGTTTTAAAGAAGAGCAGATGGCTGAAGATGCTTTTTAAGTAAAATTATCTAGTCTAAAGCTCTCCAATGTAGCTGCAATGGAGAAAGCCAGGTAAATCTCTGGAAAGGATGGATTAAAATGTTTTTAAAACTTAAAAAACTTGCATTTTAAGAATAATACCAAAAGAAACTGCCATTTGTGGGGTCAGGTGGGTGAGTGTCGTGACCCAGTTTAATGTTCAGCATCTAGAGAAGATTTTAAGCATGTCGACATGTCTTCTACTAGAGGAAACCACACTGGAAATATAAATATCACTGAGTAAAGTCGATTTGCCTAGACCCTCTCTGGATGTCTCTTGAATTATTGTTTTTTAGGGCAAAGTCCCTTGGCATCCTTTTGGTCTTTCCATTTTAGGCAGTGAAGAATACATGGAATTTAGAATTTAACTTTTATCATTGCCTAGTATGGCATTTTTTCTTTCTCAGAGGACACACAGTCCCTTAAAAAAGGTGAGTGAAATAAGATTTGCTTTGGTTTTCATATGGTCTGATTGTTCCCAGTATAAGCCATGTTGAAATTCCATCCCCCATGTGGCAGTGTTGGGAGGTGAGGCCTAGAGGAAGGTGTTTGGGTCATGGGGGTGGATCCCTCATGAATGGCTTGGTGCTGATCCTGTGGAGCAAGTGAGTCCTAAATCTCACAAGAAAAGACTGGTTCTCACAAAAATGGATTATGTCACTCGACAGCAGGTTGTTATAAAGTGAGGTTCCTCCTGTTCTGTTTGGTTATCTCACTTCACACTGGTCAGCTTCCCCTTTGACCTTTCTTGCTATGTTATGACACAGCAGGAGAATCTTCCCCAGAAGCCAGAGCCATGCTCTTGATCTTTTCAACCAGCACAACGATAGGCTAAAAATCCTTTTTTCTTTATAAATTACCTAGTTGCAGGCTTTCTGCTGTGGCAACACGAAAGAGACTAAGACAATAAGAAAATGTACTCTTTTTTTTTTCTCTCTCTCTCTGCTTTAGAAAATAATACAACATTTGGGCCAGATGCAGTGGCTCATGCCTGTAATCCCAGCACTTTGGGAGGCTGAGGCGGGTGGATCACGAGGTCAGGAGATCAAGACCATCCTGGCCAACATGTAAACCTCGTCTCTACTAAAAGTACAAAAAAAATTTAGCCAGGCGTGGTGGCTTGCGCCTGTAGTCCCAGCTACTCAGGAGGCTGAGGCTGGAGAATCACTTCAACCCGGAAGGCAGAGGTTGCAGTGAGCCGAGAGCTCGCCATTGCACTCCAACCTGGGCAACAGAGTGAGACTCTGTCTCAAAAAAAAAAAAAAAAAAGAAAGAAAAAAACATAAAGAAAATAATACAACATTTTTACTGTCTTCATGAAAGCAGAAAATCATCAAAGGTATTGCAAAGAGGATAGCAGGCATGTTGCATGTGAAATAAAGAATTGGATGAGGTGGCTAGATTAGACTAGAACCCCAGAGAAACTAAGTCTTTTCTCTTGCCTGACTCTCAGGCTTTAAATCCAAGATTCAGAAGAAAGAATGTTACTCAGGAAACATGCTGTCCTGAAAGTTTGAGACCTGCTGCGTCTATCTTGATGCTTTTCTATAGGGCCAGCCTCAGCCACAATACACCCTCCAGTGGCCATTCATCTTAGCTTAGGGCACCCGTCTTCCATCGCCAAAGGACCTGATTCAGAACAGATCCCCTGTCCATGCTTTGCAAATTAAAAGAACACATTGTTTGTTCCAATATTTTCAAAGCTCTTGGTTAGCAGATATTGTCTGTGACCTTTTAAGACTTTGATATTCCTCTCAGAGGTATAAATTTTTTTCTCTGAGCTGTAAATTTATTTTCAGATGTTGCAAAACAACAACAATATATCAAAACAATACCTGTCTGTAAAATAAAACAAGATAGGACAGACAGAAGTGAACAAAATAAAACAAAACAAAACACAATAAAAATCCCCACAAAATCCACCAGTTCCTGAAGACAGATCCATTGTCTACATAAAATTGATCATAGACTTAAGTCATTTTCCTGATAATTGGAACAGATGACCCATGATCAGTCTAAAAGGAGGGTCAGAAAGGCCTGGACCAAGAGGTACAGGATGTACGAGTGCAATTCTATTATCATCCCTCCTCTCTTGTGCCTCTTTCACATTTTATCAAATTTTCTTACAGTTTTATGATTGCCCTTCTGCTAAATAACCTTGAAATAGAGTTTAGCCTTTATAGGTATTTAAAATTCATCTTGATTTTATTTCGTGATAAGTTAAGGTTAAAGTATACCTTAAAATGGAAATTAATAATGACAGCAATAGTAAGATTTTAAACAAAGGTCACACATAACTCTACAGTCAAAATTATGACTGTATCAACTGGTTTTGAGTATGCATAAATCATTAATACCACAGAATTAACCACGCATGTATGTAACAGCATGTTTTATTAAAACACTTAATTATTTAATGTTTTAAATAAAACACTGTTTCATTGTCACATTTTACAAATCCTAAATCTGATTGCCATTATTGCAGTTTGCAGATAACAGCAGTAACTGACAAAGCTAAAAATCAGAAGTCAGCTGTCATAGACTAATTTGATGACAATGAAGAGAAAAATATGCTTAGCTGGAATGTACATCAATGTGTATAAATATGATTTTGTACACACACTTTTAAAATAGTGTTTTGAAGATTATCTTTGTGTACCTATTAGTGTTCCTATATACTCAAACATATTTAGTGTACTAGAAAGTAAATACAGCAAGTCTTAAGTCTTAAGGATTAGTAGAGAAAAAGAAAAGTACACCTTGGTATTAATTTTTTTTTTCTCTTGAGACAGAGTCTCACTCTATTGCCTAGGCTGGAGTGCAGTGGCGTGATCTTGGCTCACTGCATCCTCTGCCTCCTGGGTTCAAGCGACTCTCCTGCCTCCCCTCTGGAGTAGCTGGGACTACAGGTGTGCATCACCCGTGCCTGGCTAATTTTTGTATTTTTGGTAGACATGGGGTTTCACTATATTGGCCAGGTTGGTCTCAAACTCCTGGCCTCAAGTGATCCACCCACCTCAGCCTACCAAAGTGCTGGGATTACAGGTGTGAGCCACTGTGCCCAGCCAGTATTAATTCTTAATTGAACAATAATAATCAACTTAAAAGTTAATGTTATATTACCACAGCAAGAGTACACATCTTGGGACTATCTTGCTATTTTTAGATTTAGATCATGATAACTAAAAGTCCTGACTTGATCACTATGCAATCTGTACATGTAACAAAATTACACTTGTACCCCATAAATTTATACAAATAGAAAATAACATATATTAACATTATTATATCTTATTGATATTCTTGATTATGTTATTAATTTAATAAAATGAGAACTCTTCATCTCTTGATGCAAACATATTAGATTTTATTTTTTGTTGTAATTTCTTTTTTACTTTATACTGGTTGGATTGTATAGTAAGTTTAGCTAGTCAGATTTCTCTCTCCAACAATTGCCTATACATAGCCTGTGCCAGACTTTTACTATATTTACATTTTTTTCTTGTTGACTTGAAGTTCTTACTATCTAGTAAGTATTGCTTAAAATATTATTTATAACATTTGTTAAAGGTGGTAAATGTAGTCTTTTTGATGGCTATATGGACCACTGCAATGATGTCTTCCAGTGGACCAGTGGAGGACAGAAATATAACTCCAACTCCAACAAGGACAGGCGGGGATTTGTAAACAAGGACCAGAGTTGTGAGAGTGTGGTGGCGAGCAAACATCAAGGACAAGGGGTCCTGCCTAAACTGACTTGACAGGATTATTGCCCAAAGTAGGTTAGGGTGAGTAGATATGGAAGGTGGTCAGATACCAAGGAGTATTTCCCCAAACTGACTTAGCAGAACTCTTACTCAAACTGGATTCTCCAAGGACAAACAGGAAGCTCAAGCTCAGATCAACTTAAGCAGAGGACTCAGAGGAGGTTGCCTAAAGTTTTGGTCAGAAAAGAGGGTCTTTATCAGTATCAGTCTCTTGCAGATCTTAGACATCACCAATAGAGTGTCTCGGTCTGTGACAAGTATGTTTAATTTCTCTATACATATTTATTAAATGTGAAACAATTAATCCTCTTTTACTGATTTATATTGCCATTTTAGTGATAGAACAGTATTAAAACAATAATAATGATGAGATTTAAATGTTCACTTTTTTTGGTAACGTTTAAAAATGGTATCCAACCAAGTATTGATGCACATAAGAGAAAACTGGAATGATTTCCATTTAGTGTGGGACTATAAACTTGGTCAGCCATTCTAGATAGCATTGTAGTAGTTTTTATTGAAATTAACTATGTAAATATTCTATATCCAGGAAATGGACTCAAGTACTTATTTCTGAATATATAATGCAAAGTTTCATAAAGGAACAGACAGGTGGATATTATTGCAACACATTAGTTGTAGCATTTGAGGTGTTTATCAATAAGAAAATAAATAAGGATGATACGTACATATGATGGATTACTACAGATCACTCAAAATTAATTTGCTACATTTAAATACAGGAAAAAATATACATTTGAAAACACAGACTTAAATAAAAAGGAAGGTATGACCTACAGCATAATGTTATTACACCTGATTAAATAATGTATGGATAATTTTATGTACTTTTTCTAGGATGCAAACACGTCTAAAGATACATATTAAAAACATAAAAATAGTAATTATGGAAATGTTAGAATGTGAATGAGGGTTAGGTGGAGCTAGCAAAGCACAATTTTAAAAAGAGTAAAACTTGTAAACTTGTTAGTTAATGTGATGCCAAGGTACCAAGAAATCTTTGCACCAGAATTTCGTTATAACTACCTCCCTTCTTTACTCTTGCAAAAATATAATAATAATAAAGAATGGAAAAGCCTAAATAGAATATAGAACAATATGAGTAGAAAAAAATAGTTATAATAAATAATAAAACTATAATATATTTAATATTACTAATGAGATATAAATGTGTGATTAATCTAGGAGAGAGAGAAGATAAAATATATTTTTAGTAAAAATTAAAAGTCTGAAAAATATTTTTGGCAATATTAATAATAAATAATTACACAAGGCTACTTCACTTGAACACACTAATTTAATTCAAAGTCCTGCAAAACTCCAGTGGTTAGCTAAAAAATGCAATAGTCATCCAATTATCATTATTATTATTTTAACTATATTATCTGAGATAATTCTACTTCCTTGTAGAAAAAGAACAAAATAATAACAACAACAAAACCCAGAACAAATTCATCTCCTTGGGGATATTGTTTTTCTTTCTACCTGTCAATGTTTTCTGAAGAATTGGAAATAATAATGAGTAAACAAGAGTCCATTCAGAATACAATTTTCTTTCCTCTGTTCATACTAGTGTTCAAATAAAATCACTTATTCTTAGTAAATAAGAAATTACTGCCCTTGATGTCATTCTCATCATTATTAAAGGATAATCATTTTTTAGAATAACATGTAATTTATATATATATAATATATATATGCATTGCATTAGTCAACATTCTCCAGAGAACAAAACCAATAGGACTTACCTAAATATGTGAGGGGATTTATTAAGGGAATTGGCTCTTGTGATTACGGAGACTGATAAGTCCAATGATAAGCTGTCTGAAAACCGAAGTACTAGTAAAGGTGGAGGTATAATTCAATTTTAGTTCAAAGGCCTGGGAACAAGGACCTTGACGATGTCAGTCCCGATTCAGGAGTAAAGGCATAAGAATAAGGAGCAATAATGTTGTAAGTTCCAGAGTCCAAAGAGCTGAGAACGTGGAGCTCTGAGATCTGAGGATTAAAGAAAATGGATGTTCTAGCTATCTATAGAAGCTATCTCTGGAAACTATCTCTAGATATGCTATGGATATCTATTTCTAGAAGAGATAGCAATTTTTTTCCATCTTTTGTTGCATTTGGACCCTCAACCGGTTGAATGATGTCACCCATATTGGTAAGGGCTATCTGCTTTGCTCAGTCTGCCAATTTAAATGCTAATTTCTTCCAGGAACACCCTCAAAGGCATCCCAAGCAATAACGTTTTACCAGCTATGTGGAGATCCCTTAGTCCACTCAAGTTGACAGGTAAAATTAGCCATGACATACAGTAAAATCATTCAGCAAATAGAAACTGTTCTTGTTATGAGTAATACAACGTTTCTATCTTCCAGTGATAATTCTGAAATAATTAACTATTTGAATACCTGCCATAGTTATTTCTAATGAAAAGATATCACTTCAATCTTGCTCCATACTAAGGATAGAAATCGTCTTACTCAGTTTAGGCTGCTATAAATGAATACTATACATCTGTCAACTTATAAACAATGGAAATTTATGGTTCACAGTTCTGGAGGCTGGGAGTCCAAGATCAAAGTACCTACACATTCAGTATCTGGTGAGGGCTCACTTCCTGGTTGATAGACTGCCCTCTTCTCTCTGGTCCCACATGGCCATTGGGGCAGAAGAACTCTCTGGAGTATCTGTTCAAATGACACTAATATCATTCACAAGGGCTCCATTCTCCTAACATAATTACGTACCAAAGGTGTCACCTTTATAAAAACAACATGTGGTTTTGACATATGAGTTGTTTGGGGTGTATAAACATTATGTCTACAGAACATGTTGTATTGTTTTTTTGAAGGAGAACTTCCTTCAACCACTGTTATAAAATAGTTTTTGGTTTTAAAAATTAGCTCTTGCTGTGGACTTAGCCATGTTACTTAATTAATTTAATGAACACAGTGCTTTTGTAAGAAACATAAATATGCTGAAATGATTTTTGAAAACAATTAACACAGAATTATGTGTAATGTCAAGCTGCTTTTACACTGTCTGTAATGTCAAAATAAGAAGCAAAATCTACACTTGCACACAATTTTTTAGTATATAAATTTTGTGAGTTCAAACTACCATTTTAACAGTGTTTTCAAGACTTCAGTGAAAATTGAAAGAAAAGTTTTTATATTTCAAGATGAATTTAATTATAAAATCAAGTTACTTCCATATAACCTTTAATTGGAAGTGATTTCCAATGTAACGACATGATAAAAAGCAAATATTAGAACAACAACCTAATAGAAGTCTATAAATATGCTCAATTAAAAGCATATGCTTGTTGATTGATACCAACATTTGACAGTAGTTATCTCTGTGAGGAGAGATTTTCATAGAAAAAAATAAGAAAAAATCTCATCACAGATCACTTCCAATAGATTTTGATGATATGGAACACAAATTTTAAGTTTCAGCGAAGCAAAAAGAAAGAAAGAATGTACTAAGCCATTCTTGCATTGCTATAAGCATATATCTGAGACTGGGTAATTTATAAAGAAAATATATTTAATTGGCTCCTAGTTCTTCAGGCTGTCTAGGAAGCATGATGCTGGCATCTTCTTGGCTTCTAGGGAGGCCTCAGGGAACTTATACTCATGGCAGAAGGCAACCTTGTGGGGACAAGCATTTCACTTGGTGAAAGCAGGAGCAAGAGAGACAGAGAAAGTGCCAAACCCTTTTAAACAACCAGATCTTGCAAGAACTCACTCACTCTCTTGAGGACAGCACCAAGAGGATGGTGTTAAATTACTCGTAAGAAATCTGCCCCCATGATCCAATCACCTCCCACCAGACTCCACCTTCAACACTTGGAATTACATTTTAATGTGAGATTTGGGCAGAGACACATAGCCAAACTATATCAGAAAGAAGAAAGGAAGGAAGAAGCAAGAAAAGAATCTCATTATTCTCATCAGTAGATATGTATTACAAAAAAATTTATTCAATAGTTCATAGGGTCATTTTCTCTCTTATATGAAGGGGTATACATGAAATCTTCAAATTTTCTCTCTTGGTCTTCAAAATCTAAACTATCTAACTATCTCGTCTTTTGTAGAAAAAAGTTCTGATTCTAATTTCTGTACAATTAAAATATAATTTATATTTTTTCTAAAGAATCAAAATATTATAGTTCACAATTATAACAAATTATTTTTCTGGAAGCTAATAAAGATACTGTTTTACAGTACAGATAAATATTCCAAAAAATCTGTCAGGAACATTAACAACTTTGTCTTATATCAAGTTCTAATATATGCTTGTCTGTCTCTGTTCTCCCTAATCTGTCTCCATTTTTATGTCTTTATATACATATATATAACATATATAGTATTATAAATATTACATAATTAATTTCTTAGATATAAAGCAGTCATATGTATATGTACATAGGCAGGAATATATATGTATATATATATCATACATACTAATAAAGATATAGGCAGGTGAGAAATAAGCATATGACTACATATGAATGTATGTCTGGGAGTATATATATCTTTTCATATATATGTTTATATATACATAAATATATGAAGAGAAAGAGAGAGATTACTTTTAATTCTGGTTTTGATTTTCTAATTTTTATTTTTAAGATAGATTTTGGCATCCATGTTTTATGCTTACTTGTGAAGTTGACATAAAATTATATTTCCTTTTCCTATCAATATTTCATGTTGATATATAAGTAAAATTATATTTTTAATATATTCTTGTGAGAATTCTATCTTTCTCAATTTTCTGGAAGAGATTGTTTGATATAGGAATGAATAATTTCATAAATATAGTGTAGGAATCCTATGTAAAATTCTCTAAGCTTGATATTCTTTTTGTAATGTAAGTATATAAGAAAATAGAGTTCTATTAAAGATTGACATTCACATCAGATATTCTCTTTATGCTTTTAAAATGTTTTTTATAAATAAAAATTGCACAAATCATTAATGTACACCTCAGTGAATTTGTGAGAAGTGAACATTTATAAAACAGCCATACCCAAGCCATGAATCAGTACCTTTGAAACTCTTTGTACTCCCTCTCAATCATTATACTTATTATTTACAAAGGTCTTAGTCCATTTGTGCTGCTGTCCCCAAACACTTGAAACCTGGTAATTTATAAACAACGGAAAATTATTTCTCACAGTTCTTGGGACTAGAATGTCCCAGATTAAGGTGCTGGCTGGTGAGGAGCCAGTCTCTCTGCTTCCAGAAGATGCCTTGTTGCTGCATCTTGCACAGGACAGGAAAACTGTGTCCTCACATGGCAGAAGGGTTTGAAGGGCAAGAGACAGCTCCCTTCAATCTCAAGCACTTCCATAAGAGTTTTAATCCCATTCATGAGAGCAGAGCCCTCAAGATTTAGTCACCTCCCAAGGGCTACATCTCTTAATGTAGCATTGGGGATTAAGTTTCAACTATAATTTTGGAGGGGACATAATTATTCAAACTATATCAGTACCACATTGACTGCTTATAGTTAAGTTTTGCCTGTCTTTAAATGTATAGATAAATGGAAAAAATTAGTGTATATCACTTTGTGTCTTGTTCCTTTCATCAAATGTATTAATCCATTCTGGTAATAGAGGGTAAAAATTTAAGCATCAGGTTTGTGATCTGTTCTCTTCCTTTCCCCACAAAACAAAGAGGACAGCTGTCCCAGTCTAATCACCTTGTAAACTTAATAATGTCAGACCTCCTGGCAAAAAAAGAATTATTTGTTGTTGCTGTTTGTTCGTTTGTTTTTCCTGTCAAGAGATTTCTTATCCATGAAACACTTTTAGCCAACTGTGGCTGGTTGTCGAGGGTTCCTTATTGTTAACACATCTAGGATCTATGGATTTACAGGACATGGCTCCCTTAAAATGTGACATAAGGAATGTAATTATCTGAGTATAAACTGTGGATATTTCATTACCTAAACGACTACTTTTGCATAGGTGAGCTGACCTTATACTTCACCTAGAAACTGCATCTGTTATCCAAAGCCTGAGTATGCCCAATAATACAAAAAAGGACCTAGGAAACCTTGCAAGAGTTCCTGGACCTCTGCCTTCTTTTCATGTGAATTTTAATCATATAATTTGAAATTATTATATAATTACAAAGTGTATAAGAACTCTAATTCAAAGCAGGCTACCTTCACAATCTGATCCTCTGTGTTATTCAATAGACATTCAGATTGTTCTTAATTGTAAGGGTGCTATGAGTCGGGTAGTGTAGAAACAGCCTCTAAATTGAGGATCTGCACATAGAGTCATACTGTGAGCATAACAACACCTATAAAAGCGTGAGGATGTAGGACTGGGCAGAGGTAGAATTTTACCTGCAAGAAAACCGCAACAGAGGTTTCAGGAGA
The DNA here is from genome assembly GCF_006542625.1 of Nomascus leucogenys. NCBI lineage: Eukaryota > Metazoa > Chordata > Mammalia > Primates > Hylobatidae > Nomascus > Nomascus leucogenys. Next base: position 27,065,559 of record NC_044386.1, read on the forward strand.
TTTTGTACAGAGCTTGGAAGCTGAGACAGGCTTCCGGAAATCTTTCAAATTGAGGCAAGAGAGCTGGAAAATTGTACCACCCTATTGACTAGTCAATGCAGGAGGTATTTTCCCAGGATAGGGCTTACACTTGATGAATTATTGCCTCTGCTTGAGACAGCATTAAATGAAGAGAGGACAGTCTAGTCCCCATCTGTTTTATCTACAGCCATTGCTTGATAATTATCAGATGGAAACCCTGGGCTAGAACTTCCCATTTGTACCATACCTATAAATAAACTGAACCATAGTATTTTTGATGTAAACACTTAAATGCAATTGTAAGATACCTGCCAAGATTCAAACCCATGTTTCTTTGAGGAATAATGAGTGAATGGGATAACACAAATGCACAAGAAAAATATCAGAACTAATTTTTCTTCATCTGTACCTCTGGGGGAAAAAATTGTATTTTCTTAAGTCTATCCAAGGCACAATATCGAGCACCATTCTTATTCTCAATCTTTAGAATAATTATGATCACCCAAGGGTATATGTCTATACTTTTGAAAATGTGGTCTCAACTATTTTAGTACTTTGAAGAAAAGCTATAATTAAATGGATATAATGTACAAGAATTTATCACTTTCTATTGATGACAAAATTATTTTTCAAGTAATAAAATATTATTTGAAGAAACTAACAGCGTAATTGTGATAATTAACTCACAGTGATTCTTTGTTAAGCCTACCCTGTTTAAGAAGCATAACCAGCAACCAATCAACATATAGGTTCTTGTTTTCAAAGGTCAGTTATTCAGGTTATGCTGAATAACTTTAGCATACTTTAAGCAATATTTTAAGAAAGCTGGCTGGGCGTGGTGGCTCAAGCCTGTAATCCCAGCACTTTGGGAGGCTGAGGGGGGCAGATCACGAAGTCAGGAGATCGAGACCATCCTGGCTAACGCGGTGAAACCCCATCTCTACTAAAAAATACAAAAAATTAGTCGGGCGTGGTGATGACTGCCTGTAGTCCCAGCTACTCGGGAGGCTGAGGCAGGAGAATGGCGTGAACCTGGGAGGCGGAGTTTGCAGTGAGAGGAGATTGTGCCACTGCACTCCAACCTGGGCGACAGAGCAAGACTCCGTCTCAAAAAAAAAAAACAAAAGAAGGAAGCTATGAACCAAGAATTTCATATGAACAACCAGGGATTAGATGACATTAATTAAATTCATTCTATGAAATAAGCCACATATACTTTAGAACTAGATTTTTAAACATGTATTATTAAATCCAACAATTAAAACCATGCTAGCCTAAGTAGAAACTTGTTCTGTGTTGAACTTATAATCCTTGTTAATAGGCCATTGGTGAAGATCTTAACCATGAACCTTCTCTTCTTTTTGATTTTGCGTCTCATAAATAAATTTTATTTATGACTCTAAATTGCTGTCTTCATCTCATGGTGGATCATTTGTGGCCATAATAGATTAATGTTGTCATTCAATTTTAAAAATTTTCTCCCTCACCTTCTTGGAACTCATTCAATCAATATATTTGGGTTTTATTTTGTTTTTGTTTTTTTCTGCTTTACCTTTCAAAACACAAATACTTATTCAAGGATTCTGTTTTACAGATTGCTAAGCTCTTTAGAGAAGCCCTTCTTCCTGAAGACAATTACTTTCCATTGCTGAGTAACCTTAATAGATCTTGGAGATTCCAGAGGGCTCTGCAGAGCTTAGCAATCTGCTCTTTTCTTATTAACCAATGTACACACTTGGTCACTGTTAGACATTACGTATAATATGTATGCCTCCACAACAAGCAGCTTCTTGCTTTTAATATGTTATAGTTCTTTTTCTTTCTAAAGAACTAGAAAAATAACCAAGTTTTTATACTTTCTAAATGTTTTTTCTCTCTTCTGAATACTAAGCTATTTATACAATAGTAAGGAAAATATAATAAGCCAATTTTCTTCTTTGTCTCCTGATATATATATATATATATACACACACACATATACATATACACACATATATATACACACACACACACATATCTATATGTATATATGGAAAACACCTTTATAGTTACTTTATTTTCCACAAGAGATTTACTGAAAGTTGGTTCTTATTCTTAAATACTAACTATTCCCATTGGCATTGGCATTGCATTTCGGAACTGTTAAATTAGAAAAAAAAAAAAAAAGAGGTGGAGTGGTTATTAAATTGGGGAATTGACATTGCAAAAGAAATTGCCAGCCTGGGCAATGTGGCGAAACACTCTCTCTACAAAAAATACATAATATTAGTCAGCCATGGTGGTGTGTGCCTGTAGTCCCAGCTACTTGGGAAGCTGTGGTAGGAGGATTGCCGGAGTTCAGAAGATAGAAGTTAGAGGCCACAGTGAGCCGTGATCACACCACTGCACTCCAGCCTGGGCGACAGAGTGACACTGTCTCAAAAATAAATTATATTCAGTTTTACAACATGAAGGAGTCTAGATCCCTTATCTACGGACATTCACTCCAATGAGGCACATAGGTTAGGTCTGTATGGCATTTGGGGGTTTATCTGTGATACTGAGTAGAATTAAACTGTATTCAATGAAGAGACTGAAACATGACTAGAGTCTATGTGTAGAGTGCTGCAGCGTGCGCAACGTGCAATGACCCAGGGAAGGATATCTTCTGCTCCTCGCCAGAGCAGAATGGCTCATGCAGGGTTCTGCGGTACTCTGGGTTATAGAAGGCCAGAGCATTAAAGGTTCCATGTAAGAAGAAATGTGTAGTGTAACATATACAACTGGGGGCAAGGAGGAGGAGACTTCAAAGGTAAGATCAGAGTTGGATATGATCTTTGCAGAAAAAAGTCAATTAGACTCAGGTTTTGTCAGAGTGAGTGAAAATTTTCTGGGCATAAGTATTTTTTCAGGAGCCTTGACAATGGTTTGATGATTTGTCCTCATGATTTGCTATTTCACTAATTAAAAAGAATATTTGAAACTGAATATATGTTAATGTGAATATGCATTAAATTTTATTACTATGCTCGTATTTCATGAAATCTAGCAATGTGATCTCTCAAACCACATTAAGTTTGTTACATGATGTTTTAATAAAAGTAACCATATAATTTGATCATTAAAACACTTTTAACACTTTTTTAGTATTTGTAGTGATAAACACCATAATCTGTTTTACAATTAATACATATTCTCATTTCAGTTAGATTTCATATAAAAGATTATTTCACAAAGAAGATGAAACTAGTTTGTATAAAATATATTTTGTAGTATATATTTCATCATAGCTGTGGAAGTATATCTATTTAAAGTGGTTAAACACAAATCATAGAATACAATACAAAATATTTGTTAGTCATTCAATTGTTTTGATGACCAAGAAGAATCAGTGGCTTAATTAAGGTTAGAAAATGGTATTTGGCCTCTATTATTTCACTTTTCTATTAAGATGAGGTTATCCTGGGTTAGAGTGGGCCCCAAATTAAATAACCTATATCCTTGTAGGAAGGCCATATAAGGACACAGACACAGAATGGGGAGCCTCAGAATATGAAAGCAGAGATTGAAGTGATGAATTTACAAGCCAAGGAATGTCAAAACACTAGGAGAGATGCATGGAATAGATCATCCCTAGATCTTCTGGAGGGAACGTGACCCTGTCAACATGTCAATACTAGACTCCTAGCCTCCAGAACTGTGAGAGAATATGTTCTTGTTTGTTTGTTTGTTTTAGACTTTTGTGGTATTTTGTATGTTGCCCTAAGAAACTAATACATAGGCACCATGTTAGTTGTCACTGGAAATTTTATAGAAATAAGATTTGCATTCTAAAATTTATTAGGAGAGACAGACAAGTAAGCAGATGGTTATAATAAAATGTGGTATGTGTTACAATAAGGCATTTTAGAGTATCAAATGAGACATCGAACAAAGGTTTCCTGAAGAGAGGTGGCTCTAAATAGAGACTTTGAAGATAAATAGGTATTAGAGACCATGGGAGTGGAGATTTCCTGTGGAGTAAAGAGTAAAGGCAGAATGGTGGCTGTGGCAAGAATGATTTTAGCACATTTGGAGCACAAGTGAAGTGGTAGAGGAGGTAAAGAAATTTTCATAAGAGATTTAAACAGCAGGGAAGATAACCAAGGTTGTGTCAGCCATTTAAAACATTTACATGCACACTGAGGGCAAGAATGCTTTTTTCTACAGCTGAAAAATATACTGAGGAATGGTATCAACTTTATTGCTAGTGAAATGCATTGGAGTACCTAATATGCAAATGAACTTAAAGTATTTTTTTAGTCCTTGTCTAATGGATTTAATTTGTCCACCCAATCTAAGACAGAAGAGTTTACTAATTTCAAGCTACCACCTGCAGAGGCAGACCTTTCATCTGTTTGGCTAGTATTGATAAAATGCATTTTCTCTTCTTCCTGATCAATAAGTTGGAATATATTTTCCAACTTTTGCAGTTGGAAATGGCCATATAACTGGATTTTGGCCGCCAATGAAATGTGAATTGAACTAAAATGCAATCCATTAGGTTTAGCCAATTTAAACTTTCCAAATATATTCCTCCATACTTGATCCCATATTTTGGTGACCTTAGCTGCCATGTATTGAAGGTAGCAGCACCATAAAATAGAATGATCTGGTTCCTTGATCTATTGACAATCACCTCAATTAGAACATAGGTTTAAGTCTATATAGCATTTTTAAAATTTATCTGTTACAGCAAATACTAGAATTACTCTAGAACATAATACAGGCAGAACCACAGAGAAAAATGCAGGCAATACTGGGGAAAGCATTTGAGAGAGAGAGAGAGAGGCAGAAGAAGAAGGAGAAGAAGAAGAAGCAGGAGAAGGAGAAGAAGAGGAAAAGAAGAAGAGGGAGAGAAGGAGGAAGAGGAAAATTATATTGATAGTTGATGTTAGCAAAGCATTTGAAAGACAGTAATAGTCAAGTTAAATCTATGACGTTTATAGTGCAGATGGAGAGAACATGGGATAATTCAAACCATATTTAGAAGGCGAGATTCAAAGCAAATGGTAATTGGATTTTTATAAATATGGGACTAATAGAGTCATTTGCAAATATTAAATGTACGAAAAGAGGTATATGGGGGTGGGTTATGGAGTTTTGTAAGTGGTTTCATCAGTTTGTATGATGTTGTGCGTCAGTTGTTTATGGGACTTCAAAGAGAAAATGCCTTGTAGAATTTGTGTGTGAGAGTATGTGTGTGTCTATAATGGAAGCACTTGTTCGTAGAGACAGAGAGTATATACAAAGAAAAGAATTAAAAAATAAAAATAAAATCCTAGGTAAATTTGAGATGCAGAAGAAGAACTACTTCCGGATACTAGAAGACCTCAGTGCTTTCAGGCTGATCTATCTGACTGGAATAAACGTAACCCTCTCTCCTAATCTTTTTTTCTATCATTTCAACATGACTCTTACGCATATTTCAGAAATTAGCTTAAAAGTTATTTCACAACATATATTTTCCACCTAACCTATCTCAGCGTCCTCCAGGCTGTGACTGTATATTGCACATGTAATTGAAGGAGAAAGTCATTTTGGAGAAACAGGGACAGATGTAAATTTGTTTCCTTCATTTGAGTTTTAGCTCAGTAGAATTTGTTTTACTTGAATTAATTTAAATGTTAAGATGCTGCATTTGATTTGTGGCAAACATATCTAAAGTTTGACATTAGGCTACTAAACAGTCTCTACCCTTCTCCACATAGGTCAGTGGTACTCTGTACTTATCAGGTAATAAGTACTATCAGGTAACACGTACTTATCAGGTAATAAGACAAATGCCAGAAGCAAGATTACATTGCATACCCTGATAAGGGTATAGTCAGTGCAAATTGAAGACAGCATACCTATCACTACAATATGCCCTTGAAGCTTAACATTCTAAGAATAATTCACATTTGAGCAGAAAACTTCAGTCTGCAATACAGAATATATCAAGCTAGGAAGGAAATATTCTGTAAAGATTGTTGTGTGTAAACATGTCTTAATGTGGAAACTAGGTTTAACCTTTCTTTATAGTTTTCTTTTATTATATATATATATATTTTTTTGTTATACTTTAGGTTCTAGGATACATGTGCACAACATGCAGGTTTGTTACATATGTATACATGTGACATGTTGGTGTGCTAAAAGTTGGTTCGTATTAGTTGAAGAAAAAGGCCAGATCCCTAACTCTATTGTGAGAGTCTGTTATTGTGTGTCACCCTTTACACCAACATGCTTTCCCGTTCCACCTTGCTACAGAGATGATATCTACTAAAATCTAGGAGATGAGGGTGATTTACCTATTATGCTACAACATAAGTGTAGCTTAGAATAAGCTGCATTCTATAACATATTCCCAGAAAATAAAGATATATTCAAGAGCCAAATTAATAGAATAAGCTTTTATATGCTGCTTTCTTTCGTCTTTCAGCTTTAGTGAATATGCTGCATTGTATTTTTATGCTTTCAACCTTTTTATAGTATCCTGAATGGTATCACATGAGAAGCCATAAGCAAGGCAATGTTTCTGGAATATTATAAATGTGATGAAGTGAACTGAAATGGGCATTTCAAATTACACTGTCTAGAGATAAGTGAAAGTCCCTTTCCACATAGCTCTAATGGTAATTGGATCACTAACCCCTGGGAAAATGCATGTTCTAAATCTCCCTCTGATATTATTTTCTGTTCTTCATATGGTTTGAGTCTAAATCACCAGTCACATATCTGTGTTTTTAAGAGTCTGTCGAGAGGTCATTAAGCCTTTCTGTACCATGTAGAAGTCCTCAGAGCTTTGTTTTCTTTGTGTGTATTATTTAGAGTTTGTATGAGTGCTGAACAACCTAAATAACTTGAATCTGCAGTAAATATATTTTTTTGGTGGCCACCTAGGTATGAGACAATCCCTCTCTTTCTCTGACGCAAATCAAAGTGTATTTCAAATAGTACTGCCTTGAGTCATTCTCAGGGTAAAGTTACATCATAAAAGTAGTTCACCCTGAATGTCTTAAGCTAGTGCTTCTACTCTTGACTGGAAAGATTAAATTAAAAAAAGAAAGAAAGAAATACTGTGGATGGCAGTATTCTTTAATAATGTCTAAAGTCTTTGCTGAGATAGCTTGTCCCATTTCATGTACATGGAGTGACAACTGGCAAGACGTGAAATTGAGACAACAGCAAAATAACTCCAGAAAATATCATACTCTGAGATTCTGAAAATTTAGTGTTATTTCTGGACATGGCTAATCAGGAATTGCTTAAATACAGAAAGTATCAGATCTAAAAAAGCATTATCTAGAAAACACATGAGAGGTGGAATTTTCCCTCAAGCCATTTTGTTGTATCTGCAGTTTCACCAGGCAATCTTTGATATAAACTCACTTTACTATAGATTTCAATTGAAATAAGGACCAAAGTTACTGATTTCCCTGGTCATATTGATAATGAAAACCATAACTAAGCTGACTGAAAATGAGTTAAGTTCCTAAGATCCAGCAAAAGATTGGCGTGTAGTGTACAGATAGTGTCTTCGTTACTTGTTTTACTAAAGCCTTAATACTTATCGTGTAAATACAATTTGAAGTTCTGTTAAAATGTTACAGCGAGATAAACAAGTTTATTTGTTAGGAATTTAAATAAAGTATTAATTTTAATTCAGAGCAGAAATACTATATTTGTCAAATTATCCTATAATTATTGCTAAGTTTTTAATCTTTCATTCATAATTTCCAATATTTGCTTCAGTACATTATACATTTTTTAAAAAACTATGAAATGTAAGGCTTAAAATAGAAATTCTTACACAGTATGTACAGTTAAAAGTATCCAACTACAAAACAAATACTAAAACTGTTTCCAATTATATTCCTGAAAACTAAAACTTATCCATTTAAGTCACTGTCAGAATTTTAATTAAAGAATCTAGTTAATTACGTTAAAATATTTTTCTTTATATTTAAAAAGAAATTTCAATATATTTACAATGCAGATTGCCAGAAACTAATGTTGTCATTGAGCAGCCTAGTGACCTGATTGCTCAGCCTTCCCTGGGTTCGTGCCATTGGCATGCAACTTTGCAGTTCCTTCCACTAAAGGGTGGGAGTGTGGAAGGACTACATATATCCCACTCCTTGGATTTGGGTTTTGCCTTGTAATTTACTTAGGTCAATTGAATAACATGAATGTATGTTAACAGGCTGCTTCTGAGCCAAGTTTAGGAGGTAGTGTATTTTTTCTGTATGTTCTTTTTTACCTCTGCCACCACCATCAAAGGAATATCTCCATATTATCTCTCTGATCCGACTGAGAAGACTTAGAGACAAATGAAGCAGAGCCACACCAGAACAGCTGAATCACAGAGGCCAGCCTAGGCCAGCCAAGCACCTGCCAACTCATAGATGATGAGTGAGTCCAGCCTTTATGAAGCAGTCCTGAGTGAATCTAGACCAGGCACAAAGATGACCTAAAGAAATCCTAGTGATTCCTCAGGGATCTAGAACTAGAAATACCATTTGACCCAGCCATCCCATTACTGGGTATATACCCAAAGGACTATAAATCATGCTGCTATAAAGACACATGCACACGTATGTTTATAGTGGCACTATACACAATAGCAAAGACTTGGAACCAACCCAAATGTCCAACAACGATAGACTGGATTAAGAAAATGTGGCACATATACATCCTGGAATACTATGCAGCCATAAAAAATGATGAGTTCATGTCCTTTGTAGGGACATGGATGAAACTGGAAACATCATTCTCAGTAAACTATCGCAAGGACAAAAAACCAAACACCGCATGTTCTCACTCATAGGTGGGAATTGAACAATCAGAACACATGGACACAGAAAGGGGAACATCACACTCCGGGCACTGTTGTGGGGTGGGGGAAGGGGGGAGGGACAGCATTAGGAGATATACCTAATGCTAAATGACTAGTTAATGGGTGCAGCAAACCAACATGGCACATGGTTACATAAGTAACAAACCTGCACATTGTGCACATGTACCCTAAAACCTAAAGTATAATAATAAAATAAAAAATAAAAAAAAGAAATCCTAATTGTTATATGTCAATAAGGTTTTAGCATGGCTTAGTATGTTGCATTACTGTGATTATAGCTATATAATACATATAGCCTACATTTCAGAAATTTGAGAAAGATAGACATAGGATGGAAACAATAAATACAGTCTTGAAAAAATGGTTCAAAATAATAAGTCAACAATAATTAACATTTTATTTATATTTGTAGATCACAAATGCTATTGAATATTATAAAAAGATCACCTTTGAAAAAAATAAGCACATTCAATGCAAATTTGACATACACGGCACCCATGAAGTTTTATTATTGACCACTTCAGAGTCATTGAAAAAACTACATTTACAACAAATTAGGATGTATCAGTATATTTTTATCTCGTGTATATTCTAGCAACGTCGGTTATCTTTGCTTTAATTTCTTTCAAGGGCACTCATCTACATAGAACCTTATAAAGTACAAGAATAAGCTCTAAAAACAAGTAAACCTTATAGGATACCCTCTACAGATGTACTTTTAAGTTTACATATCATTTTAAAGAAACTGTGAAAGGAAATACAAGAATTTCATGTTATACCTTTAGAAGCAGTACAAAACTCTATGGCAATTTAGGCATCGTGCCTAAATTGCACCCAATACAGGAGCACCCAGATTAATAAAGCAAGTTCTTGAGGACCTACAAAGAGACTTAGACTCCCACACAAAAATAGTGAGAGAATTTAACACCTCACTATCAGTATTAGACAGATCAAAGAGACAGAAATTTAGCAAGGATATTCAGGACTTGAACTCAGTTCTGGACCAAGCAGACCTAATAGACATCTACAGAACTCCCCACCCCAAATCAACAGAATATACATTCTTCTCAGTACCACATCGCACTTCTTCTAAGATTGACCACATAATTGGAAGTAAAACACTCCTCAGCAAATGTGAGAGAACAGAAATCATAACAGTCTCTCAGACCACAGTGCAATCAAATTAGAACTCAGCATTAAGAAACTGACTCAAAACCACACAACTACATGGAAACGAAACAACCTGCTCCTGAATGACTACTGCGTAAATAACAAAATTAAGGCAGAAACAAAGACACAGCATACCAGAATCCCTGGGACACAGCTAAAGCAATGTTTAGAGGGAAATTTATGGCACTAAATGGCAAAGGAGAAAGCAGGAACGATCTAAAATCAACATCCTAACATCACAATTAAAAAAACAAGAGAAGCAAGAGCAAACAAATTCAAAAGCTAGCAGAAGACAAGAAATACCTAAGATCAGAGCAGAACTGAAGGAGATAGAGACATGAAAAACCCTTCAAAAAATCAGTGAATCCAGGAGCTGTTTTTTTGAAACAATTAACAAAATAGACTGGTAGCCAGAATAATAAAGAAGAAAAGAGAGAGGAATCAAAGAGATGCAATAAAAAATGATAAAGGGGATATCACCACTGATCCCACAGAAATACAAACTACCATCAGAGAATACTATAAATACCTCTATGCAAATTAACTGGAAAATCTGTAAGAAATGGATAAATTCCTGGAAACATACACCACCCCAAGACTAAACCAGGGAGAAGTCGAAACCCTGACTAGACCAATAACAAGTTCTGAAATTGAGGCAGCAATTAATTGCCTACCAAGCAAAAAAAGCCTGGGACCATATGGATTCACAGCCTACTTCTACCGGAGGTAAAATAGAAGCTGGTGCCCTTCCTTCTGAAATTATTCCAAGCAATAGAAAAAGAGGCACCCCACTCGAACTCATTTTATGAAGTCAGCATTATCCTAACACCAAAGTCTGGCAGAGCCACAACAACAACAACTAAAATTACAGGCCAATATCCTTGATGAATGTTGATGCAAAAATCCTTAATAAAATACTGGCAAACCAAATCCAGCAGCACATCAAAAAGCTTATCCATCGTGATCAAGTTGGCTGCATCCCTGGGATGCAAGGCTGTTTGAACATACACAAAGCAATAAATGTAATCCATTCACTTAAACGGAACCAATGACAAAGACCACATGATTATCTCAATAGATGCAGAAAAGGCCTTCAATAAAATTCAACACCGCTTCATGCTAAAAACACTCAATAAACTAGGTATTGATGGAATGTATCTCAAAATAGTAAGAGCTATTTATGACAAACCCACAGCCAATATTATACTGAATGGGCAAAAGCTGGAAGCATTCCCTTTGAAAACTGACACAAGACAAGGATGCCCTCTCTCACCACTTCTATTCAACATAGTATTGGAAGTTCTGCCCAGAACAATCAGGCAAGAGAAAGAAATAAAGGGCATTCAAATAGGAAGAGAGAAAATTATATTATCTCTGTTTGCAGATAACATGATTGTATATTTAGAAAACCCTATCATCAGGCCAAAAACTCCTTAAGGTGATAAGCAACTTCAACAAAGTCTCAGGATAAAAGTCAATGTGCAAAAATCACAAGCATTCTTATACACCAATAATAGACAAACAGAGAGCCAAATCATGAGTGAACTCCCATTCATAATTGTTACAAAGAGAATAAAATACCTAGGAATACAGCTTACAAGGACTGTGAAGGGCCTCTTCAAGGTGAACTACAAACCACTGTGCAAGGAAATAAGAGAAGACACAAACAAATGGAAAAACATTCCATGCTCATGGATAGGAACCATCAATATCGTGAAAATGGCCATATTGCCCAAAGTAATTCGTAGACTCAATCTATCCCCACCAAGCTACCTCTGACTTTCTTCAAAGTATTAGAAAATATTACTTTAAATTTTATATGGAGCCAAAAAAGAGCCCATATAGCCAAGATAATCCTAAGCAAAAGAACAAAGCTGGAGGTATCACACTACCTGACTTCAAACTATACTACAAGGCTACAGTAATCAAAACAGCATGGTACTGGTAGCAAAACAGATTTATAGACCAATGGAACAGAACAGAAGCCTCAGAAACAACACCACACATCTGCAACCGCCTGATCTTTGACAAACCTGACAAAAACAAGCAAAAGGGAAAGGATTCCCTATTTAATAAATGGTGTGGGGAAAACTGGCTAGCCATATGCAGGAAAGTTAAACTGGATGTCTTACTTACACCTTATTCAAAAATTAACTCAAGTTTGATTAAAGACTTAAATGTAAGACCTAAAACCATAAAAACCCTAGAAGAAAACCTAGGCAATACCATTGAGGACACAGACATGGGCAAAGACTTCATGACTAAAACACCAAAAGCAATGGCAACAAAAGCCAAAATTGACAAATGGGATCTAATTAAACAAAAGAGCTTCTGCACAGCAAAAATAACTATCATCAGGGTGAAGAGGCAACCTACAGAATGGGAGAAAATTTTTTCAATCTATCCATCTGACAAAGGGCTAATATCCAGATTCTACAAAGAACTCAAACAAATTTACTAGAAAAAAAACAACTCCAACAAAAGTGGGCAAAGGATATGAACAGACACTTCTCAAAAGAAGACATTTATGTGGCTAATAAACATATGAAAAAAAGCTCATCATCAGTGGTCATCAGAGAAATGAAAATCAAAACCACAATGAGATACCATCTCATGCCAGTTAGAATGGTGACCATTAAAAAGTCAGGAAACAATGGATGCTGGAGAGGATGTGGAGAAATAGGAATGCTTTTTCACTGTTGGTAGGAGTGTCAATTAGTTCAACCATTATGGAAGACAGTGTGGTGATTCCTCAAGAATCTAAAACCAGAAATATCATTTGACCCAGCAACCCCATTACTGGGTATATACCCAAAGGATTATAAATCATTCTATTATAAAGACACATGCACATGTATGCTTATTGCAGCACTATTCACAGTAGCAAAGACTTTGAACCAACCCAAATGCCCATCAATGATAGACTGGATAAAGAAAATGTGGCACACATATACACCATGGAATACCATGCAGCCATAAGAAAGAATGAGTTCATGTCCTTTGCAGGGACATGGATGAAGGTGGAAACCATCATTCTCAGCAAGCTAATACAGCTACAGAAAACCAAACACCGCATGTTCTCACCCATAGGTGGGAGCTAAACAATGAGAACACATGGGCACAGAGAGGGGAACATCATACACTGAGGCCTGCTGGAGAGTGGGGGACAAGGGGAGGGATAGCACTAGGAGAAGTATCTAATGTGGATGATGGGTTGATGGGTGCAGCAAACCACCATGGCACATGTATACCTATGTAACAAACATGCACGTTCTGTACATGTATCCCAGAACTTAAGGTGTAATTAAAAAATGAATAAATAAAATAAAAGCAGGCGGGTCATATGAGACCTGATCAGTTAAAAATGTTTTATTGAACTATAAATAAAGAACAATGTGCACTTAGAATCAGTTAGGAGACATTGCTGCTTGTCTTATCTAATCTTTGACTCATGCTGAATGTACTTTCCAATCCCAAGGTGGTGAGCTTGATACTAAATCTCATTTATTAATGACATTGCATCTACTTGTGATTTTTATAGAAAAGTGATTAGTAGATTGTCCATATAACTGGTAAACTTGTGTTACTTGGCTTTGGAATCAACTGATTGTATCATTCAATATTCTACAGTCTATTGATATTTGTTTACATTTTCATGCTTTGAGAGTACTAGCATTGCTATTTTACAGAGGAATTATCTGGATCCCAGAAATATTATTTATCTCATCAGAAATTATGTAGTTAATAACTCTGGATTTCATATTGGACTACACTTTTGGCATAAATTTAATCTAGTATAATCTTCTAAAATTAATTGAATTTTTTATTGATACAAAATAGCTGTATATAATTTTGTGGTATGTGTGATATTTGATGCATTCATATAATAAAACAGGATACCTGGGGTATCTATCCACTTTCACATTTGTTTTTTCTTTAGACTAGGAACATTTTTTTTTTTTTTTTTGATATAGAGTCTCGCTCTGTTGCCTGGGCTGGAGTGCTGTGGCACGACCTCAGCTTACTGCAAGCTCCGCCTCCTGGGTTCACGCCATTCTCCTGCCTCAGCCTCCCGAGTAGCTGGGACTACAGGCGCCCACCACCATGCCCGGCTAATTTTTTTGTATTTTCAGTAGAGACAGGATTTCACCGCGGTCTCAGTCTCCTGACCTCATGATCTGCCTGCCTCAGCCTCCCAAAATGCTGGAATTACAGGTGTGAGCCACCACTCCCGGCCTACACTATGAACATTTAAATTATTATCTTCTAGCTATTTTGAAATTAATAATTGATTAATGTTAACTATGGTAACTCTAATGATCTATCCAACAGCAGATCTTATTTCTTCTAAGTGTGTACTTGTACCTATTCATCAATCTCTCATCATGCTCCCCTCTCGCCTATTCTTTCTGGCCTGTGGTAACCTCCAATCTGCTGGAATCTTAACACGTCTTCTATTATTTTTCTTAATCATTTGACAACATGCATTAAGTAATATAGTATCTGCAATTAATATATTCATCCCGATATGAGATTTTCACAGATGAGGAGACCAGTGCTAAGTGTTCAGAAGGCCAAGAGCAGGTATGAGGTAGAATTGGGTTGAACTCCTGCATCTATGGCCTTTGTTCTATTTCAAATTAATTTTCATTTTGTGGTATTTTTAAAAAATCTGCTGTAGAAAAGAGAAATGTTTTTCAGTCCTACTGACATGGCCAAAAGGAATTTCTTTTAATATGTTTATTACTTGTGTTGCTACTAATAATTCAGTTCCCATTTTTCTGATATAAATTTTGTATCTGGCACAAAAGCCAATTTTCTTGTGGGTTTGTGTGTTTCTAGTTTTCTAAACTTTTCCAATTGCTTTGTCTTTCGAATTTATTGCTGCTCTTTTTATTTCTCTTTCAGTTTAACTCTTGCTGTCATTTTCCTGTTTTTGTTCCTTCATCTTCCGCTCCTTTCCCTCCTATTCTGTTTTTCTTGGATTTATAGTTTAACATTTACAGTTTCATATGAATATCTACTTCTCAACATGGACAATTTAATGTACACTCTGGATACCACTGTAACCAGTCATGACATACAGAAGCACAACACGACCCAGAGATTGTGGTTTTGTGTCTCACTTCTCACATCAACATATGCACTTAGCAAAGCAGGTTACACAACTAATAGTAAAAGCAGAATTGTAGATCTTTCCTCCAGTCCAAAATCCAGGAAAATCCTGGGGAGCATAAAGCCTGGAGGTGAACACAAATGTAAAAATCAACAAACTGAAGCAGGGAAGGGGACGTAGAGAATCAGCAAGGAAGGAAAGGAGACTTTATTCCTCAGAAAATCTGAGTACTGGTGAATTAATGGCCAGTGCAGACAAAAACTCTATGTGGGGCATCTAATGTCTGGATCATTTCTATTCAATAGGCAAATTCTTCAAGGTTTCCAAATACATTACAGCCCACTCCAAATGCTGGACAAACCGCTTATCACCACTGATCAAAGCTGACTTTGAGGGCGTCCTTCAGGTGCCTCTGAGAGCGATTTGAAACAAGAGCCACTTCCTGTTCCCTTGTGTTTCTTATGGCTGCTAGTGAACATCAATAATATGAATTCCCTTTTAATTTTTCTGTAAGGGATATTATTTATAGGGCAATTTCCAGTGCAGTGTCTTGTCTCTATGAAATGATTGCCAACTCAGGCAGCCGTTAAAGTTTACTGCTTAGGCTTTCCTTTAAGGTACAATATGGATATTACTTTCAAAAGTAATTTGGAATACAGAGTGAGAAGAGGATGTTAACTCTTTGCAAACATCCTATCTCAGACAAGGAAATTCTTGCCTTTTGAATTGGTGCTGTGCTTCTCTAAGGTAACATAAGATGCAGTATTCAGACTTACTTTTTACTGCCCTTATTTATAAATTAATGATGTCTCACTTTCAAGTGAGCATTACCTCACAGAATTTCAGTTATTAATTGAAGGAAATTATCATTTTATTTTATTTCAGCTTTGATGCCAGTACCGTCACCCTCACCCACACACTGTGATAAACTACACAAGCTGTCACATTTTTATGTGCTCTTTCTTCTTGGGAAGAGGCTTATATCCACTCAGCAGCCTGTCTCCAAACTCCTACGCAAAATTAAATAATGAGATTCCTTAGCTGTAACCTAGTTAGCAAAAGGTTCTACTCAGAATGGAAACCAATCTTCCAAAGTTCATACCTGTTCATCTAATAGCTGCGGGGAATATCTGACCATATAAAAATATTTTGTAAACCACAAGCACAGTTTTCCACTGCTAGTTATATTGCCACCTACCCATTTCTCTTTGTTCTTATTGTAAGCATGTGACTGACAGAAATACAATTGTTTGTTAGAGCGGCTGAAGAAGTCTAGCTTGGCCCATTTCTAGATGCAGAAAGGACTTCTCTCATCACTCTGAAAACGGAGGGTGCTTCACTGGGAGACCAATTTCACTATGGGCTCATAATGATAGTTTTCCAATCATTGTTATGTTAAACTGAATCCCTGCTCCTGCTGACTTTGCATTTCTGTAGTGCTGCTTATGACCTTTCAAGGTGCAAAGACTATATGCAATTTTCATTTCATATCATAGTCCTTAAAAATATGCCTGAGCTATAACAAAATCTCTTAATTGTCTCTGGACCAGGTGTCTCATTTGCTCAACCATTTCTCCTGTGGCATTCAGACTACTCTCAATGTGTTTGCTCTCCTTTAGATATTTTATTTAGTTAAATATTTATTCTGAAACACATTGCCTTTATTCTGGGGTCAAGTCATAGCTATTTCAGATTATGCTAATATCAATGGCTTACACAAAAGTTTTTAAAGCAAAGACTCTATTTACCCTTTAAAATATTTTTTACTCAACAATATAGGTTTAAGTTGAACCTGTGATATTTTTTACTCAACAATATAGGTTTAAGTTGAACCTGTGATATTCTGAAACTACATTTAAATTTAGTCTTCTCAAAGTCAAGAAAACCTTCTTTCTCTTTGATGCCAATTTGACTATTTTGTATTATTTATTATATTTAAATTAATTCTAGTTAGCTGTCATCTACATGCTTGGTAGCATTTTTTTAAATCTATTTTCAAGGAATTGAAAGTAATTTAGAAAATATTAATGCAAGATCTTCACAAGTCAGCCAGAATCACTTAAGATGCTAAGAGAATGAGCGCAGGCTGAAACTTCAAATAACTCCTTCGTTATTCAGTTCTCAGTTCTTCATCTTATCTACAAGTATAATGTATTTAATTCAAATTATAGGTGAATCATTTGGAAATTCTGTATATCAATGTTAATATATAGAAAAAAATTTCCAAATTGTGAATATTAATATTATTTTCAGAATTCTATATACCATTTTTACTTTCCCAAGACATAAACAGGAAAAATTGGTATAACTTCATATGGAGCTGTGAGAAATTAGCTTCTCTGAGTATACTAACAGTAATTTTTATCATTTTTGGGGGGGCATGAGGGGAATAGACACTATTGTCATTAAAACATGGTGTCTAGACTTCCTGAGTTAGTCAAATATTTTTATTGACTATCTACTCTGTATCAGATACCGTATAGTAAAGGTGGCTACATCAGTAAGCATGAGAGAGAGTTGCTTCTTCATTGGTACTTTGAAGAGCATAAAATAAGATAGAACTGACCATCGATATCCTTTTTAGCAAGAGTAAGTGGGAAAGGCATGCCTCTGCAATGAATGTGTAGTCTTGCATTGATTGATATTATAAGAAGGAAGAAGCCAAGTAAAGGACTCTGAGGAATGAATTTTCCAGAAAAAAAGAAGGTCCTCTGATAAATTTTTCTCTTCTAGAAAATGAATAAGAATTACAAAGGATCATATAAACCAATAGTGTAGAAGAGCACAGAGTTAGAAATAAATCAGAGCAGAGAACAAAACAGGGAATAGATCATGTAAGAATTTGCAGACATGGTAAGAAATTAGGTTTTCTGCTTGCAATGGAGGACTTTAAACATGACAATAACTTGATGTTATTTGAGTCATGAAAGATTATTCTGGCTGCTGTGGAGTAGATAGACTGTAGGGGTAGCAAGAATGGAGGCATGCAGACCTAACAGGAGATTGTATCTGGAGTCCAAATGTCAGTGGCTTGAAGATGGTTTCTAGTGGTACAAGTAATAAGGTTTAGATCTCTTTTGAGATATAATCAATAGCTTTTCTGATAAATTGAATATGAAACGTAATGGTAGGATGCATCACAAAGTCCTAAGATATTTGGCTTTGGTAAGTGGATAGATTGTGATTCTACTTACTGATAAGCATATTTTTGTGAGAGGGATAGTTTATTCATAATAACAAGAAGTGCATGATATCATTATTATTCTGGCTATTGGGCATTAAAAACATTTTAATGTTTGGGTCTTAGTCAATGCAATATATACCTCCTATTATATAAAACTATCAATACACTTTCTTAGTTTTCTTTAACAAATAGCATGAGTACTGAACTTATGTTGTTGCAATTAGGGCCACATACTATGTTTTTTAATTCAAAAGTATTGGCAGCAATGGCAGATTATCCTTTCTAGCAACAGTGGCAGCTGTATTGAATTTAAGCATTTTTAGACAACAGAAAGTGTTAGCAGTAGCTTCCAGGGTCAAAGGTTAATTCATCAGTAGGACATTTACAGTAAAACCGGCTGCAATATCTAGAGCTCTAACAAGGTGGCTGTGGTTTCCTTACTAAGACAATTTTGTGGAAAGATTTTTGTCATAGACCCAAGCTATGCATCTTTCCAGAATAATTCTCTAGCAATCCCATTAATTTTGTAAGCCAATCCGTATTCTTTTTTAAAAAATCCTTCTAATCAGGAGAGGTAACTTCTGTGCTTACAACCAAGAACAACTTATATAAAATGGGAACCAGAGGTAAAATGACTCAAGACAAGTGAGAGGAATTTACAATTTGTTATCTGCTCACACTTCTACTGAAGGCAGTGATAATCAGCTACTGTAAACAGGGATATTCGTGTGTAGTATACTAGAACACTAACTTCTTCAGCAGACCCTTAATGAATCTACATATCGAATTGGTCCGGCTATTAATACAATTGCAGAATCAAGAATTTTTAAGGTTGTTCTTAGCCCTGTAACTGTGACAGATAAGGACTTTTTAGTGAAGTCATAGGAAGTATCTGATTGTATAGTTTGTGCTTTGGTGCAAATAGAAAGATAGATGATAAATAACAGATAGATAAATAGACAGATGATAGATAATAGAGATACACAGATATAGATATATAGATGATATATATTAGATGTAGATTATATATCTATGTAAATAATATATGTCTGTACATATATATCAGAATCATTACTGATCCAGGCTCTCATCCTTTAATTACTTATCTCACTACCTTTTGTGAGTAGCCACTTATTTCCAACATTATGCTTCACAGGATATTTCATTTTTGATGTTTACATTTAAAAGTTGAGTAACTACAAACTGAAGAAAAAGTGGGACTTGAGAAATGAAATAAAAATCTATAAGTAGGGCAGCTTTAGTGCTTAATACAAAATGAGCCTTCCTTAACAGTAAGTATTAGTTATCCTCCTATGTCTCATGATGATTTTCTTATGTTGTTTTAAAAAAATCTGAAATGACTTTGCATGGGGAAATATTTTCAATGAGAAATCAATGCTTCTAATGCGTGTATCTCCAAATATACTAACGTGAACATTAAGACTCAAGTAAAAATTAGTCATTGGAAAATTAAACAAGGAGTCTTTACAACAAAAGATTGATTTACGTGCCTATCTATCATATATGTCTGTTATCTATCTGTCTTCTATCTTCCACTTTGTTTCTGTAGTTTCTAATGGAGCCATCAAGATTAAGAGTCACAGTCCATAGGCCAATTCCCTGACTTGAGTTCTTTAAAAGTTTAGACTCTGTAAATGAAAGAAAGTTAATTATTTGAGGAAGAGCCCTGCAATAATACAACAAACAATATAATTCCTACTTGTATTTGTCTGCTGGGCTACCATAAAAAGTACCATAGACTGAGTGATTTAAACAACAAAGATATATTTTCTCACAGTTCTGGAATCTAGAAGCCTGAGATCAAGGTGTTCCCAGAGTTTTGGTTTCTTCTGAGGCTTCTCTCCTCAGCTCACTGCAACCTACGCCTCCCAGGTTCATGGGATTATCCTGCCTCAGCCTCCTGACTGGCTGGGATTACAGGTACCCGCCACCATGCCCAGCTAATTTTTGTATTTTTAGTAAAGAGGGGGTTTCACCATGTTGGCCAAGCTGGTCTTGACCTCCTGACCTCATGATCTGTCCACCTCTGCCTCCCAAAATGCTGGGATTACAGGTGTGAGCCACAGAGCCCAGCCCCGAAGACTTCTTAATAAAGTATTTGTCTGCTCATTTTAGCCACATGTGGTTTCTCTCATTTTCAGGAAACAATTTTTACTGATACATACAAATGTAGACAGAAATTAGATTTTTAGCATTAGTCATGATTATAACAATAACCTAGGTAGTCTCTGTGAATGTGAGAGACATTTGGAATGAGTGAAGAAAAGAATGAGAATTATGGAAATAGAAAGGATAACTATAGATAAATATTTCAATTACTATGAAAGGGAGTATAAACATGAAGCACAACTGGAATGGAATCAATAGAGGATGATATTTTGTCATCTTTGTCTAGGAAAATAATGGAAATAAAGTTGGACAAAGTACTGATGGAATAAAAAGGACTACTTGCAGTTGTGAAGTGTTTTAAATGGTTAAAAGAAGATGCAGAGCAAAAATGAACAAAGTAACTGCAGAAAGAAGTACAGGCAATTTTTACTGTAATGTAAGAAAGACAGAAGATATAGTAATAGGATTAAAAAAGTTAGTGAGAATTACGGGAAAGTGAAATAGTTTTCTTCTGATTTCATGCATTTTCTCTGTGAAGTATTTAACATGGTTGTTTGCTAAAATGGAAGAACTTGAATATTAATGGTCAGATTAGTGATATGAGAAAAGTTGGAATATATCTTAAATAATAGAAAATTAGTTTAAGGAAGTGAACTGGAATTCATTTTTATGTTTATTCTTTTATTCTAAGTTACATTTTGATTTTTCTTCAAATAAATAAATCCACCATTTTATATAGTTGTACTCAATTATCTTGAGAAAATTCCTTGGAATGGAATTATTTTTCCTTCTGACTTAAAAAGTGAGTAAATTTGCATCAAATTATTCTTGCTATATTATCTCACACTTAATGAAATATTTATTGAACCAATGTGGAACCACTGTGCAAAGCAACATGAGAGATATAAAAATAAAGAAACAGATTAGGTATATTGGAGAGATATACAACATTTAGAAACATGAGGTTACCATATATATTAGTCCGTTCTCATACTGCTGATAAAGACAACCCAAGACTGGGTAATTTATAAAGAAAAAGAGGTTTAACGGACTCACAGTTCCACATGGCTGGGGTGGCCTCACAATCGTGGTGGAAGGTGAAGGAGGAGAAAAGGCACATCTTAAATGGTGGCAAAGAAGAGAGAGCATGTACAGGGGAACTGCCCTTTATAAAACCGTCAGATCACAAGACTCATTTTCTATCAGAACAGAGTGGGAAAAATATGCCCCATGATTCAATTACTTCCCACCAGTTCCCTCCCAGGACACGTGGGGATTATGGGAGCTACAATTCATGATGAGATTTGGGTGGGGACACAGCCAAACCATACCACTATATGATTCTAAAGCTTCACTTTTTGGAAACAATATGTTTTGAATAAGAGAGCACAGGGAAATAGAGGGGCTGTAAATGATTTTTGATTGTCTTGAATGGTGTACTTTTCCTATCTTTTCCCATCATTTGTCAAGGCCTAATAAATTTTTGCTATAATTTTTACAACAAAGAGTTAAAAAAAACAAATTAATTGAATGTATGCAGGTACCTTAACTGTAAAAATGAACTAATATATTGATTAATATATCAATCCCTAAAAGATAATCCTTACATTTCATTATTTTAATAAAACTCACTTTCCTCAAGTTTTAAAAATACATATAAAAGTGTTCAGCATATTCTGGGTGAGTGATTTAGTGTAAAGGACTGTTTCCTCGCAGTACATTTTTGTGCTGAAATTGTTTTCCATGTGCTAGGGAGTAGAATTTATCAGCAAACCTCATTCTCACTCCCTTAATGATGACATGAGGAGAAAAAGAACCATCTTGTATCAAACCATCATGATTGTATAGAATAGCTTCTGAAAATTGTTGACTGGCCAGAGTAAAGCACTTTCACCTTTTTCAAAAGTCGTGCTGTTTCCTCTTTGGGAAATGAAATAGCATAAAGTTGAATAGTATATGCATAACCTAAACTCGAGGAGGCACTTGAAACTTCTGAAGATCTTGTCATCTGCAAATTATTTCTAACAGTTCTGTTCAGCTTTTTGATCAGTGTAAGAGTACAACAAATTTGGATAATTTTTAATACAAACACATATAATTTTTTTAGAATCAGAATAAATTAGAATAAAAAAGATAAAAACATATTGCAAAGGAAGCTTGACCTGGGTACACTAAAGATATCTTCAATTGCACTCATTTTGATCAAAAATGAACAAGATACAGTAACATATACTAAAAAATATGCCGCAACAACATTTAAGCAACTGGGGAAGATCCCTGCTATGTTCAAAGGCTGTATAATAATTCAGATATATTTTGAAAAAAGCAAAGGATAAAGCAGTAAACCCAGTGGCTGTGTGGTTAGAATAAACAAATTATTTTCATAAAGAGAGAGTTTTAATTAACTTAGAGTAGCAAATATAATTAGCTAGGTTAGACAGACAACAAAACAATGGAATACCCTCAAGGTTTCAACTTTTAAAATCTAAGGCTATGTCAGTAGGACAATCTTAAAAACTTTTCAAAGTAATAGGTGACAATAAATTAAATAAGGAAAATAACATACATATATATACATATTTGAGTACATCTTTTAACAATATAAACGTATATTTCCTGAAAATAAAATTATTAAGCTTTATTATAATTTGAAAAATATGTGTGTTAGATATATTACACAGAATTTTTAATTCAATAGAGTATTTAATAAATATTTATGCTATTATTAAACTGTCTTCAAAATAGAAATGTGTAGCCAGTATTCTTAATTTAATCTATTGATAATTTCTAACACATTTTTAAATTTTGGAATTATTTTCATTTTGTTTGCACATCTCAGTATTTTGTTACTGTTTCCTATTACATGCACACAATAGATTTTATTCCACATTCTAAAAAGTAAAACAGAGTTTTCAACTCTCATTTGTTTCTGTTAATATCTCATTCCCTGGTTTCATCTTAAATTAGAAAGAATTATTTCTATTTTTCTATCTTTCATGTCGAAAATCTCTCCTATTTGCTTTGAATGCCCATTTTGAAACTCACCATTTTTTTTCAAAATGTTAAATCAGCTTCATCAAGTAAATGTCCTGGTCATGACATCCAACATAGTTCTTACTTCTCTTAAAACTGTTTTCCACGTCTTCATACTCCCCTGGATTTCTGACCACCTCAATCACTGTTTCTTATTAGGTCTCCTTGCTGATCTTCAAATAGAAATATGGTAATTATTTATATTTTTCATAGTTTGAATGTTAAATAGCTTTGTTGCACATTTTATCAAACTTTGTTTTTTTCTTCTTTCCCCAATAATTAATTATTCAATTATCTGAAACAAGTATATTATTTTTTAAAAGTTTTGCCCACACCACCTGAAGCTGATTATGTTTTAGTTTTCTTTTATGTATTTAACTGAAACATTAATTGGTGAAATTTCCAGTCTACATAAATGATATCATGTTACTGATATTTTTGTAATGTGGCTTTTTCTTGATCTCTTCATGTTCTATACATTTTAAGCAAATAATATTATGTCAATTTAGTGCTTTAAAAAATTTAATAATATCAATACTTTAGTGTAATGATAACCTATATTTCCCTAAATATTATTTGGGCAAGGAAAACATATCTAATTTCACTAGTGATGTTAAAAAAAAGAATCAATGTGATTTTAACCCTCAAACCTCCATATTTTTCAACTAGTAGATGTTTGTATCAACACATTTCAAATCATTGTTGTTATTAAATTTTATGTTAGAGGGCTTTTTTTTTTTTACAAGATAGCAATAGCTTGGAAGGATTTTTCTGTTTGTTTTTTGTTTTACTTTCTTTAAGAAAGTTCACATCATCATATTTTTATAATTAGATTGAATTAAATATATTTTTGACAACTTCTCAGATATAGTATAAAGTTTAACTAATTAGTTATTGTATTTTAAGAAAGCCACTTTTTCCCCCCTAAGGTTCTGAAAAAAAACTTGGAACTTATATGGTGCCATATGGTGCCAGATAATTAAAGATGATCATATCTATCTTTATTGTGATTCTATCTGTTAAGAGCAAAACAAAACAAACAGCAATATCAACAACAACACTATATTGAGCTTTGAAAAACAGGTCTAAAAATGTCTTCTCCATTATTTGTAGTCTCAATTAAGCAATACTCTTCAATGATCTTAAGTCCATGGACATACTAATCAAAAAAAAAAAAGAAAAAAAAGTATGGTCTCCACATTTGGAAATCTACAGTCTTAGGGAAGCTTCTCTGCACCTACTCTTCTCTTCAGAGGTAGTTTCCAAATATAACCCCTAAGGACTCATGCTTCTTGTATTTATTCCCTCATGTAATCTCTTCCAATTGACTCTGGTCTGGTCATATGACTCACACTTGATCAATAGAATGGAATACAAGTGATTCAGTCTGATATCTGAGGCTGGGTTATACAGATGGAGGACTCAAATGTTCTCATTTAAACATTTTCTACAAAGCTTCAGCAATCAAGATTATGTGGTATTGGCATAAGAATAGACATATATATCAATAACACAGAATTGAGAGCTCATGAATAAGCCCATATTTATGCTCAGTTGTGGTTTGAAAAGGGTGTCAAGAAAACTCAATGGGGAAAGAATAGTTGTCCTAACATATGGTGCTGGGACAACAGGGTATCTACATGCAAAAGTATGAAGTTAAACCTCTACCTCACACCATATACAAAAGTTAAACCCAAATGGATCACAGACCCAAATGTGAGCTTTAAAACTATAAAACTCTCAGAAAAAAACCATACATAGGCCGGGCGCGGTGACTCACGCCTGTAATCCCAGCACTTTGGGAGGCCGAGGCAGGCGGATCACGAGGTCAGGAGATCGAGACCATCCTGGCTAACACAGTGAAACCCCGTCTCTACTAAAAATACAAAAAATTAGCCGGGCATGGTGGCGGGTGCCTGTAGTCCCAGCTACTCAGGAGGCTGAGGCAGGAGAATGGCGTGAACCCCAGGGGGCGGAGCCTGCAGTGAGCCGAGATCGCGCCACTGCACTCCAGCCTGGGCGACAGTGAGACTCTGTCTCAAAAAAAAAAGAAAAAAAAACCATACATATTTATAATCATTAATTTGGCAGTAGTTTGTAAGATATGATATTTAGCATGAGCAACAAAAAGAAAAATTTGGCTTCATCAAAACAAAAAAACATGTGCTTCAAAGGACTACCAAGAAGGTGAAAAATGGTGCAGCCACATTGAAATACAGTTTAGCAGTTTCTCAAAAAGTTAAACACAGAATTATGTCTATGACCCAGCAAGAGAATTCAAAACATACATTTTCACAAAAATTTTCACATTAATATTCATAGTAGCATTATTTATAATTGCCAAAAAGTGAAAACAGCCCAAATGTCCAACATCTGTTGAATGCATAAACAAGATTTGAAATATCTATACAATGAAACATCATTTAGTTGTAAAAGATAATGAAGTGTAGTTACATGCTACAAGATACAACACAGATGAACCTATGCTCAGAGAAAGACTCCAGACACAAAAGGCCACATACTGTATATTTTCATTTATAGAAAATTTCCATAATAGACAAATCCATAGAGAAGATAGATTAGTGGTTTCCAAAGGATAAAAAAATGAGGGAGGAAATGGTTACTGCCAGTGGGCAAGGGGTTTATTTCTGGGTTACGGAAAATGAGACAGTATTAGATAGTGATGATTGCACAACCTTGTGAATATAATAACTACTTCATTGTACACTGAAAAAAATTACCTAATTCCTAGTGATAAATTATATACTCCTCACAAAAGCATCAGATAAAAAAATAAAATATATGAAAATATGATTATCCAAAAATATATAGGTTATAACACTTAAGAACAAAAAGAAAAAATAAATATAAAAGCACCAAAAATAATAAAGTTTCGCCTTAAGTTACACCTGTATTTCTTAGAGAAATAACTTTATCATTACTTTTCTATATCCTACAGTGTGGATGTAAAAATATGATGTCTGCTGCATCAAATCTGCATCTCTATAGAGTAATGACTAATAAAATTTTCAAAAATAACTCTTGTTCCTTTTGCTAAGGATAATTATAATAAAATATTCTGCAATAATTATTTTTCAATAGGAGGTAAATCATATCTATTCGTTGATTAGGCTCCACTTTCTCCCTTTCCTTTATATGTTTTACCATTTTAAAAATATTTGCTCAATTAAGTTTAAATAAAACATGGGTCGTAGTTATGAGTAAAATAAAAATAAATTCCTGCAGCATCTGCCTAGACCTTTCATCTTGGCATGCATGTTTTTGTGCCACAACCTCCCAGAACACAGCTACTGTGCTCAGACAAGCTCAAAATAAATGCAGAGGTCAGATGTGGGTGCCCTAGCAGACATCCCAACTGAGGTCCCAAGTAATAGCCCCTAGCAGCTATGTGTGTTAGTTAATTATGTGAGAAACTCTAGGCAAGAACGGTTCAGCGGAGTTCAGTCATCCCTAAGGACAGCGAAGATGATAATATATTTACTTTTAAGTCACTTAAGTTTTGCAAAATTTTGTTACAAAACAATAGGTGATTACAACTACTATCTTACAACTCAAAATTCTATCCCTCTCAAATTCTCACCTACATATCTTATTTTATTCCCATTAGTAACCTCGAAATCCCTAAAATCCAATCCTTTCCCTCCAGGGTGAAGGTATATTAGGAAGAAAATCATATGTTAAAATTACAAAGGAAGTTTATTCTAGCTGGAATTATAGTAGAGAAATAAGTAATTTTATGCACTATTTTATCATGTAGAACTAAACAAGATACTAGTTTTTTTTATTTTATTACTAGCAATATATTTACAGAATATATTAAGATTTTGTACAGGAATGAGCTTATTTTGGTTCTCACAACTAGCCTATTCATGAGTATTTTTAAGTTTGGATATGTCATTTATACAGCTAGAATATGTATTTGCCATTTCATATCTGATATTGTATCTTATATTACATTCACATATGAATAACATACTTGTGGCGTATAAAATTAAGTGATAATATTGGCTCCTCAAATATCCATTGATAAACTTCTATTATGCCTAAACAATGAAGCTCTAGTTCATCCTAATGTTTACCCATAAATAATACAATTGGATTTATCTTCTTTTCCTTCTACTCTCCATCTGATTGCTGTTGGGTTTCTATTTATTTATTTGACAAGTAGAAATTGTGTATGTTTATGTTGTAGAACGTGATGTTTGATGTATTTTTTTATAGGTCCATATACGGAGACTAATTGTTGTAAGAAGCCATAGTCAACAGCAAACTGTTTTGCAGTGTCAAAGCAAAAATTGTACCAGACAAAACTAAACAAGCCAGGGAGAATTTGTTCAAGGATATTGCAATAGGACATAGAGACCAGCATGCATTCTCAATTCAACTCTGTTTAAATAAAGGGCAGGAGATTTGAAGAGATAGAGTGGAAGGTATTACAAGCCATCTGTGTTTGCTAATTGGCCTTACCCAAAAGAAACATCAAATTTCTTATAACTTCAAGACAGCAGGTAGTTTTGCAATTTGAAGCAATGCACCTACCACCGTCAGTCTCCTCACTTTTCTCAGAGGTGATTCTAACTCACTTGATGATTATTTTTCAGAGGAATGGCTGCCAGGTTCACAAGCAAGGCAGCCTTGGCTTGCAAAGCAGGAAAACGATAATAAAAATATGTACATCTCAAAGGAGCAGAGAAAGAATCTGCAATTACAAGTTTCCCAAAGGAAATACTGTAAGAGGGAGAAGAGGGACCTCTGGTCATTTGGATTCTGTCTAGACCAAGTAAAAGGGAGGTCAGAGTGTGTCCGGAATTGGTGGGTTCTTGGTCTCACTGACTTCAAGAATGAAGCTGTGGACACTCGCGGTGAGTGTTACAGTTCTTAAAGGCGGCGTGTCCGGAATTTGTTCCTTCTGATGTTCGGATGTGTTCGGAGTTTCTTCCTTTTGGTGGGTTTGTGGTCTCGCTGGCTCAGGAGTGAAGCTGCAGACCTTTGCAGTAAGTGTTACAACTCTTAAGGCGGTACGTCTTGAGTTGTTCGTTCCTCCCCATGGGTTCGTGGTCTCGCCGGCTTCAGGAGTGAAGCTGCAGACCTTTGCAGTGAGTGTTACAGCTCAAAAACTCAGTGTGGACCCAAACAGTGAGCAGCAGCAAGATTTATTGCAAAGAGTAAAAGAACATACCTTCCACGCTGTGTAAGGGGACCCCAGCAGGTTGCCACTGCTGGCTGGGGCAGCCTGCTTTTATTCTCTTATCTGGTCACACCTACATCCTGCTGATTGGTCCATTTTACAGAGAGCCGATTGGTCTGTTTTACAGAGCTGATTGGTCCATTTTGACAGGGTGCTGATTGGTGCCTTTACAATCCCTGAGCTAGGCACAAAAGTTCTCCAAGTCCCCAGTAGATTAGCTAGATACAGGGTGTTGATTGGTGTATTTACAAACCCTGAGCTAGACACAGAGTGCTGATTGGTGCATTTACAAACCTTGAGCTAGATACAGACTGCCAATTGGTGCATTCACAATCCCTTAGCTAGACATAAAGATTCTCTAAGTCCCCACCAGATTAACTAGATACAGAGTGCTGATTGGTGCATTCACAAACCCTGAGCTAGACACAGGGTGCTGATTGGTGTATTTACAAACCTTGAGCTAGATACAGAGTGCTGATTGGTGTATTTACAATCCCTTAGCTAGACATAAAGATTCTCCAAGTCCCCAGCAGACTCAAGAGCCCAGCTGGCTTCACCCAGTGGATCCTCCACTGGGGCCGCAGGTGGAGCTGCCTGCCAGTCCCACGCAGTGCGCCGCACTCCTCAGCCCTTGGGCTGGCAATGGGACTGGGCACCGAGGAGCAGGGGGCGGGGCTCGTCCGGGAGGCTCCCCCGGCGGCGGCGCGCAGGACCCCATGGCGCGGGGAGGCTCAGGCACGGCAGCCTACAGTTCCCAGCCCTGCCCCTTGGGGAGGCAGCTAAGGCCTGGCGAGAAATCGGCTACAGCAGCTGCTGGCCCAGGTGCTAGTCTCCTCACTTCCCGGGCCGGTGGGGCCAGCTGCTCAGAGTGCGGGGCCGCCGAGCCCACGTGCATCCAGAACTCTAGCTGGCCCGCAAGAGCGCGTGCAGCCCTGTTCCCGCCCGCGCCTCTCCCTACACACCTCCCGGCAAGCTGAGGGAGCCAGCTCCAGCCTGAGCCAGCTCCAGCCTCAACCAGCCCAGAGAGGGGGCGCCACAGCACAATGGAGGGCTGAAAGGCTCCCAGAGCATAGCCAGAGCAGATGCCGAGGCCGAGGAGGCGCCAAGAGTGAGCGAGGGCTGAGAGGACTGCCAGCACGCTGTCACCTCTCAGGGGGACTAGAAGGAGGAAGAAGCCTGTGTAAAGTTTAGTCAAACCGGGGGAAGTGTGAAGACCTCCTTGGTCAGAAGTCTTCGATTAGGCTGGATCTAATGCTCTGAAGAGAACATCTCTGAGACTATGTTTGCTAGTCAAGTGCATGCCTGGAGACTTGGATGAAAACTCAGTATGCTTTTTGTCAGAAGCAAAGAATGGAATGATCCTACCTTCATTAAGCTGCTCTGTCACCACTCTTCAAGGCTCAGTATATTTCCACTGCAAATTTTCATCCTTGAATTTAAAATACTGCTTTCATAAGAATGTTTATTTCTATCATCTTCCGTTTCATGCATTGAAGTGCCACAAATTTAGGTTTCTTTTGTATTTATAATTGGTGAATTATTCTAGTCGGCTGAAATTTTACTAGGAGTGAAATATTTCCCCCATCCCCATGAGCATACAAAAGCTTCTGTCTCTGACAAAGGAGTACATAGCAAAAAAGAATGGACATATTTAAGTGACACTACTGTGAGTTTCAAGGATATCTTCTATCCTATGAAGTTATACATTCTTCGTTTGGCTTGCATGTCATTGATAAGTAATCCGTAATTTCAGGGCTTTTTGTTTGGGTTTACTTAAATCTTGCACTGAGAACATGGGAGGAGCCAAACGGAGAATTGCTAGATTTGTATCATTGTGATATTTAACTTGGTGGTTAAACCTTAAGAGTAATTACTCAGGACAAGATAGCTCCTAAGTATGCAACACTTCATGGTAACTTATCAAGTTATATATATATATATATGAAATGAAGATGAAGATTGGCTAAGAATCATGGAAAAAATGAAAGGTACAGAATCTTAATTTATGAATGACAAAGATTGCCCAACCAACAATTTTTCAACACTGTTGTTCATTTACAAGGCTAGAGTATGTGCAGAGACAAGAGCAAGGGAATGGACTTAAATATTAGAATATATGAGACATTAGTAAGAACATCTCTATTGTGTAGATCTGAGAGAATTAACAAACTAAGTTTTTCAATTCTAAGAATAGTGCTTTCCTTGAATAACTAGCTTGAAAAGGAGACTGACACAGTTGCTGAAATTGATGTTAAAAAGTAACACTGGAGCAAGGTATCATATTGGTATAGAAGTTGTGGTATGGTATAGTTCAAACAAGATAGATGCAAATCACATTGAATAGTAATTCATCTATCTCTTCAGTTATAATAGTGAATCACAGGAAAACGTATGTCTTTGTTTCAGTTTTCTATGTAGGCCCTCCAAACAATATAGGAATTTATGATAGTTACATATTCGATTCTACATTTGTCAATTGGTATGTGCTATAGAGTTGACAATGTCTTGAGGCACCAATAAGAGATGATTGCACAGCTCATGTGATAGACCATGGTAAATTTTCCAAAATAACAAATGTCTCCAAACAATACCCTTAGAGATCCTCTGCCTATTCTAGGAGACAAGCACGAACTCCTGCATATCCATACTTATAATCACAAAGATTTACACAATCACACTCTTTTACTTCTATTACATGGCTTCTTATGAATTGTTAGAAGCATATGCCACGATTCATGACTCCATTGCATCCGTTCTGTGTAAATTACCTTTTATTGAAATTTGTACAACATAAATATTAATATAATTATCCTGAGATAAAGAATATAAGTAATATAAATGACAATTATGAATAAGGCATATCATTTTAAAAATAACACTTGAGGTAACCTGAATATAAATGATCATATAAAACAAATGTAGAAATTAACCTTTCTGTGTATTTTAAACAAGACATTGGTGATATAGATGGGGTCATAAGGAGGTGCATTTATTATCCTTTTATTGCATTTCAGACAGTGCATTTTAAAAATTCACTTAGATTAGTTTTAGCTTTAATTAAAATGCTTCGCATACATTTTCAACAGAGTAAAACATAAATCGAATGTATTAATACATGATTTTGAAGAATGCCTTTAAGATCATCAAGGTGAAACAACAGAAAGGAGCAACATAATTAACAGTAAAAGAATGCAGGTAACCATTTAAGCTGAAATAGGTTAATTATAATACATCAATTTAATTAATTTTAATTTGAATAAATTAATATATTTGGGATCTAGGCTTATTCATTTGTTTACACGTTTTTATTCAAAAGGAGACATTGAACTTACCTTTCCATTATTTATCCTTAATCCATATTCCACTGGCCCGTAAAGTTTATCCATGACAAGTTTGCATGGATGTAGTATGTCTATCATGATAAAACTTAACAAATAAGAGGCATCCCTATCCAAATTGTCCATAATTAGAATTTCTGAAACATTGAGAAAAAGTAGGAGAACCAATGTTCCAGAATCTTCCAGTGTTTGTTGACAGGTTTTAATGATCTTGCTAATGTTTTCCCCAGAGTAGTGTGTTCTTTTTATTGATTGATTGATTGATAGATTCTTTTGAGACGGAGTCTCTCTGTCGCCCAGGCTGGAGTGCAGTGGCGCGATCTGGGCTCACTGCAAGCTCCACCTCCCGGGTTCATGCCATTCTCCTACCTCAGCCTCCCGAGTATCTGGGACTACAGGCGCCCGCCACCAAGCCCAGCTAATTTTTTTGTATTTTTTTTTTAATAGAGATGGGGTTTCACCGTGTTAGCCAGCATGGTCTCGATCTCCTGACCTCGTGATCCGCCTGCCTCGGCCTCCCAAAGTGCTGGGATTACAGGCGTGAGCCACCGCCCCAGGCCCTGTTCTTATTTTTTAACATCATTAGTATAAGGCATTCCACATTGTTTAAAAATACATAACCTTCATAGTTTGGATTGGATTGTAATTCCCATATGTTCGAAACTGGGTTTTGTATTAGAATTCCACTATTACATTTCTAACTTAGTCACGAGAGAAACACAAACGTGTAGATAAGTTTGTGTTTATAATAGTATCAGATCTTTACCACTAAATAACAAATCATCCCAAACATGACTGCTTAAAACTAGAACAATTTATTATTTCTTTAAGTTCTTATGTCAGGCTGATTATTGTGTTGCTGTAAAGAAATACCTGCAGCTGGGTAATTTATAAGAAAAGAGTTTTAATGGGCTCATGGTTATCCAGTCTATACAAGAAGCATAGTGCCAGCAACTGCTTCTGGTGAGGGCCTCAAAAAGCTTACAATAATGGCACAAGGCAAAGTGAGAGCAGGTGTGTCACGTGGCAAGAGCAGAAGCAAGAGAGAGTGAGGGGGAAGATACCACACGCTTTTAAACAGCCCAGATCCTGCAGGAACTCACTATGGTGAGGACAGGGGTGGCGCTAAACCATTCATGACAAATATGCCTCCATGATCCCATCACCTCCTACCAGGCCCCACATCCAATACTGGAGGTTACAATTCAACATGAAATTTGGTGAGGACATATATTTAAATTACATTGGTTCTATCGATTGGCCTCTGCTGTTTTAGCTTGACTAGCTCAAATAGTTGCACTAAGCAGAATGTTGGATGTACTGCAATATATAAGATGGCCTCATTCACATATCTGGCTATCACTTGGGATACCTTGGGTATCCTCTTCCGTCAGTGGGCTAGAATGGCTTTCTTGTTATGGCAATATCAAAATTGCACTTCAAAAGGCAAAGGTCTTTTAAAATCTAGGCTGTAGAAAATAGCATCGCTTACACCACTTTTTATCAGCCAAGCATAGTGGTAAAGTCAGTCCAGATACATGAAGTGTGAAAGAAGGTTCCACATCTTAATGGGCTGACCTGCCAAGCCACATTACAAAGAGGTGTGAGTAGAGGAGCACAAGGAAGTGATGTAACCTTTGCAGACAATTTATCACAATAGACTTGCCATGTAAAGGCTACAAAATCCCTCAAAAATTCAAATAAATCAGCAAATGGCCTCTAGTATTTTAATTATTTTTCATTTCATTAGATTTTTTTATTTCAGAATTTAAACAAACCTACAATTAGTCTTTTTTTTTGAGACGGAGTCTCACTCTGTTGCCCAGGCTAGAGTGCAGTGGTGCGATCTCGGATCACTGCAAGCTCCGCCTCCCAGGTTCACGCCATTCTCCTGCCTCAGCCTCCCGAGTAGCTGGGACTACAGGCACCCACCACCGCACCTGGCTAACTTTTTTTTTTTTGTATTTTTTTAGTAGAGACGGAGTTTCACCGTGGTCTGTATCTCCTGACCTCATCATCCGCCCGCCTTGGCCTTCCAAAGTGCTGGGATTACAGGAATGAGCCACTATGCCTGGTCCAATTAGTCTTCTGTATGATTTAACCTTTGATAATTCTTTATGAAAAACTAGCATATTGTTACTCATGTCCTCCTACAGTAGGTTAATTTTCATTACAGTTTAGAGTGCTATGTTTCATTTTCCAAGCATCTCACGATATTTAGACTAATGAGTATTATTTCAGCAGGGGGTCTGTTCTTCACTTGACTTTCTAGAGAAACACCTTAATGGAAGTCATCTTAGTTCATTTGTACTGCTATAATGAAATACTACAGACTTGGTAATGCATTAGAAAAATAAAAAATTTATTGGCACCCAGTTCCGAGGGTTGGGAAGTCCAAGAATTTGGTAAGGGATTCCTTCTGTGTCATCACATGGCTGGAAGCTCTTTCTGGCTTCCATTCATGAAGACAGAGCCCTCAAGACCTAAACACCTGTCAATGAACCTCAACTCCCAACACTGTCACATTGGGGATTAAGTTTCCAACACATAAATTCTGGGGGGATATATTCAAATTACAGCAGAAGTCAACATATATCAAAACACTGGTTCTCAAAATTTAGCATAAATTAGGTTTATCTGGGGAGCTGTTAAAAGACAGATTACTGGACTCTACCCAAGTTTCTTTTGTTTGTTTGTTTGTTTTGGTTTCAGCTTTGGTCCCAGGTATTCTTGGATAAAGCCTAAGATTTAGGATTTATTAGAACAAAAGGGTATATGGGATTGATTCTGTTGATGCATTTCTCAATTTCTTAACAGAGAGAACTACTTTCAGATGAAGGAACACCAGTCTCTGGAAAAGAATTCAAAAGCTCCTGTTATCAAGAGAGAAAGACAATAACTGTTCAAATAATATGTTAGCTATTAAAATATGTTAGAAAGTCATATGATCAAAATTATTAATGAATGTAGATTTTATAGAATTTCTGATACAAGATATGTGTAATATGCTTTGAGTAGATAGTGTGAGCCAGTAAGAGGAGCTATTTAAAAAAAAAAAACGGATAATATCATTTCACAACAGAGCATTGAAATCCAGAGAGATGTAAAGAAGAAACCTAATAGAAATATCTCCCATCAACAAATTATTGACATTTATTTTGTTCCAATAAATTTCTTCTCTTCCTTCAGTTAAAATGCAGCTATACTCTAAGGTCCAATTACTATTATTGGGTGATAAAAAGAAAATACGGGTAAGTGTTATATTGAGTGACAAAAACAACATATTTGGTAATATACTCCTGTACGTTTAACATTTTTTTTTTTTTTGCTTTTTAACAAAAGTTTAAGTTTTTGCTGCCTAACCAAAGGATGTTCATGTAAAAATATTTTCAAATAAGAAAGGACTACAATATCAAGGATCTCTTCTAAAATAACAAGGGAATTTTCAGGAAGTTTGTTTAATTCATTATTAACTGAAGACTAAATTAAGTAGAACAACTTATACCTTTCAAATGAAACATAAGAATAATTAAATACAAAAATATTTTTAGTTGTACAACATAAAACTTTCCTCAGGTGAAGAGACATCCTTAGCATTTGAGAAATTTTCCCAGCTTGTGTATATACAATTGAATACATTCATCTGTCTTTTTCTGTTGTATATTTGAAAAAAGGTAGATGCTATTACCAATAAAATTGTGATTTTTATTTTATATTTAAAAAGAACAGAATTTAGATAAGTTATGCAGAAATTAAAAATGCAATATCACATTTCTTTCTATGTATGGGGTAATACATAAAGAGTGTGATTCTCCCCTTGTTTCAAAAAGAAAATAGAACTTAAGCTCTATGAAAGCAGATTTGAAAAATTAAAATGACAAAGCAATCCACATATATATAATTTACGTTCTTGTAAATGAAATGTTAAAATATTTAGGAACTTTAATAGTACATATAGTATAAAATTCTAATAAATTATTAAATAGAAAATGTATATATTAAGAAAGATGTTCAGGCCACTCTACATGCTGGTGTATATATTAATTAACCCTCTTATAACTAAATGAAAATAACCATATATTACTTCATTTAAGATATCATTAACATATTTATTTTAAAATTCAGGGGTGGATCTTGGAAATTAATTTATTTCCAGTATGAGTTAATTTTTAAAATTTGACCATATTTTAGTATACAAAATATGAAACTCAAATATAAAACAACAGAATAATTTTGGTCCTCAAGACATGTAATAAAATTAGATGCTAAGCTCTTACACTCTTATGTAAATTGAGAATAATGCTCCTATACCACACATTTTTCTAGACATAGATTGGAAAGTTCATAAAAACTAGTCCAGTTATATTTTTAGTGTAAGATAAGTTATTGACATCTTTTCATCTGAATATGGTTTTATACAACTTTAGTCTTTGGCCATAATAATCTCCAGAAACTACAAATTCCTAGAAGATTTTAAGATTTTCAGCTATGGTACTTACTACATTTGTTGAGCATTTGACAAAGTGTGGTTTGATTACCTAAATCAGAATCATATGAGAAACTTGTCAAAACTGACGTTTTCAGGACACCTTTTTGTCCTGTTCTTTTGGAATCTCTGAAGGCAGGGTTTGGCCATCTATATTTTTATCAAAAC
Source organism: Nomascus leucogenys (assembly GCF_006542625.1). Lineage (NCBI taxonomy): Eukaryota > Metazoa > Chordata > Mammalia > Primates > Hylobatidae > Nomascus > Nomascus leucogenys. The sequence continues at coordinate 27,102,274 of NC_044386.1, forward strand.
CCTCTATGAATTCTTAGTTCTACTAAGTTTGAGAACAAAAATTCTTGTTTAAAAATATAAAAGGCTGTCTTATGTTTAAACTTTTTAGAAAGTAATAAAGTTATTTTCTATTTTTGAATTCCCAAAGCACAAGGTATATTTAGTTTTGACTGATTTTAGTTGAGCATAAACTCTAGCAATATAAAGTCACAAATCAAGATCAATTGAAGCATTAATTTTTAAATTTTAAGACCATATAACTTATATATACCCATTCAAGTTAACAGAAAACTATTAATACTAAAAAGAAGTGATCTATGAGTCATGGTTTAATTGTTTTCTTTAAAGTACCTTTCCATAAATTATTATAATTAATATTATTAATTTGTGGGTAAAGATTAATGTACATTATACAACTTATTTTTATTTTAAAAGGCTTTATGGGCCTACATAAAATAAAGAAAAAGACAACATTAAACATCGATTAGCACCTGCCACTCTGAAGCAATAATAATTTAAATCTAGTTGTAATATTAATGTCAGTGTCTTTATTGAAAAAGGACTGTTTAGAATGGACCTTCAATAAATTAGTACTTGCTGATAAATGCAAACATTCCAACTTTGTACACAGTTACAGTGATGTTTCATTTACTCTTTCCTTATTAAGCTGATGAAATTCCATGAATAGAATTATTTGTTGAATCCATGTCATTATGGCAACAATCACTTAGGCAAGCTTTTCCACTGGTTAGTGCACGTTTCTGAAAAAGAGACACATGATGAAAGGTGGTGAATGTTGGTTGATTCATTCAAAACGTATTTATTGAGAACCTCCTTAGTCCCTGTCCAATGGAGGTGTCATAAGTTATGTTATATTTGTTAGTCAGATTTATGTTAAACCTGTAAACAACAAACCAGACTGAGATTTGAAGGTATTGAGCATATTGTGTATAGAGATGGAGTCAGGTTTCCAATGTATCTTTGTATTTGGCTTAGTGCCTCTTATTAGAGGACCTTATCAAGGGCACTTAGTCATTTTTGTTAGTAGAATGAATACATGAAGTAAAATTCAATATAGTTTATGTTCCAGGGGAATTTATTATAACTAATTGCTTGATAGAACGTTTGTGTAAGTTGTAAATCATGGTACCATTTTACATGTAATTTTTTTCATTTACTAACCTATTTTCCTCTGACCATATATTCTTTCTCCTCCTGTGTGTTATCAGAGTGAGCAGCTAACAGTTTCATCTTCATTTTTCACCATCAAAATCTATATTGGGTTCATTGTGATGTGCAACACACCTATAGGTTAACACAATTGGTGCAGAAAGACTGGTTAGCCTGAATGCTACATCACTACTATGAAAGGTATTTGCACTTAAGAGGTTTTTTTTTCTACTTTCCATAGCTTTTTTAATGTATGATTGGTAAAAATAAATAAATAAATAAAGTATATAATTAAAGTGAAAAATATGTGGTTTTTTTTTTTTTTTTTTTTTTTTTTTAGAAGAAGTTGCACTCTTGTTGCCCAGGCTGAAGTGCAATGGTGCGATGTTGACAACCTCTGCCTCCTGGGTTCAAGCAATTCTCCTGCCTCAGCCTCCTGAGTAGCTGGGATTACAGGCATGCACCATCCCGCCTAGCTAATTTTGTATTTTTAGTAGAGATGGGGTTTCACCCTGCTGGTCAGGCTGGTCTCAAACTTCCAACCTCAGGTGATCCATTCGTCTTGGCCTCTCAAAGTGCTGGGATTATAGGCGTGAGCCACCGCCTTCAGCCAACATGATGTTTTGATACATGTATACATTGTGAAATGAATACCACAATCAAACTCCTAACATATTTATCATTTAACCTCGTTACGATTGTTTTTTGTTGTTGTTGTTGTTGTTTTGTGCGTGTGTGTGTGTGTGTGTGTGGTGAGAACTTGGTATCTACTCTCCTGGAATATTAGAAGTGTACAGTGCTTTGGTATTATCTATAGTCACTGTGCTTTATATTTAGGCTCCAGAACTCATTTATCTTATAACTGAAATTTTTACTCTTTGACCAAAATCTCTCCTTTTCCTTAACACCCAGCCCCTGGTAACCATTATTCTACTCTTTCGCATGAGTTCAGTTACACATTGTTTGTTGGTTTTAGATAACACATAAGTGAGTTCATGCAATATTTGTCTTTCTGTGCCTGGCTTATTTCTCTTAGCATAATATCCTTAAGATTCAGTAGAGGGGACAACTTACCGACCAATTTTCCAACATTTACTGATTGTTAGAAAGAATCTGGGTTTCACATTTGAATTTCATGTTCCCAAACTCTTTCCTGAAATTTCTAATTCCAAATGCCTGAAATAAAAATAAGTAGATAACCACTTAGGTAATTCTTAGATGACAGATTTAAAAATATGGTCTTAAATTACTCAATAATTTATTATAGCAAAAACTTATTATGAGATATATTATCAATATTAATATCTGCCATGTACAGAACAACAAGAAAAAAAAACTTCAGGGAATGAACAAAAAGTGGATAACATTCCAGGATATATCATTGAAATACTCACTTGGAGAAAGCTACTTTTTTCCTTATTTAGAAAAGCTAATTTTTTTTGTTTTGTTTTGTTTGAGATGGAGTCTCGCTCTTTAACCCAGGCTGGAGTGCAGTGGTGCAATCTCGGCTCACTGCAGGCTCCACCCCCCAGGGTTCACACCATTCTCCTGCCTCAGCCTCCCACGTAGCTGGGACTACAGGCGCCCACCACCACGCCCGGCTAATTTTTTTTTGTATTTTTAGTAGAGACGGGGTTTCACCCTGTTAGCCAGGATGGTCTCGATCTCCTGACCTCGTGATCCGCCTGCCTCAGCCTCCCAAAGTGCTGGGATTACAGGCGTGAGCCACCGCACCCGGCCAAAGCTAATGTTTTTTAGTGTATGGTTTTAAAAGGACTTTATAACGTTTCTGAATTTTGCATTACATTGTACATCTTGAAAAATGTAGTTTGATTTGAGGTACTTTTGAAAAGGAATGTGTGAAATGTATTATCTTTAGTTATCACACTGCTTTCTTTTCAGTATGACACTGTAGTATCTTGCTAGACTTAACATTTAACTTTAAACCAGAGAAACAAAATTAACAGGTAAACCACCAAAATGTCTGGTCTACAAAATATAGTCAAAAACTGCAAGAATCGATTATTGTGCCAAATTGATTGATTTGAAAGACTATTAAAATATCCTATCTTTTAAATACAAGTTTGGATTCTTGGAAATTTTATATTCAGTAATAATTTCAGGGAAAAATAAAGACCTAAAGTTTATGACTGTCACCTACCTGAGAAAGTCCCTGGTAAAGAAAATAACTAGCAGAGTTCATTTGGCATGAATGGATGCAGTCTCTTATGTTTCAACTTGTAAACAAGTCAAGTTCTTTAAAATAGATAAGAAACAATTGAATGAAAATTTCAACATAATTTATTGATTGCCAGAATAAATGAGAAAAAATAGCACCAAGGAAAATTGTTATTGGATATGTATATGCAAAGGAATGAAACTGGACTTCTGCTTCACAGCATATACAAAAATTAACTCAAAATGCATCAAAGACATAAATGTAAGAGCTAAAATTATAAAACTCTTAGGAAGAGACATAAATCTTAATGATCTCTATTTATACAATAATTTCTTAGATATGATACCAAAAAGGCAAGAGATAAAATCTAAAACATAGATTAAACTTAATCAAAATGTAAAAACTTTTGTGAGCAAAGGACATCATTAGTAAAACAAAAATGCAATGCATAGAATGGGATAAAATATTTTAAAATCACATATCTGATAAAAGGCTTTTATAGAGACTATATAAAGGATTCTTAAAACTTAACAATAAGATGACAAATAACCCAATTATAAATGGGCAACAGATTGAATAGATATTTGTCAAATGAAGATTTACAAATGAATGACGTGCACATAAACAGTCGTTAGTTATTGAGGAAACATCATTAGTCATTAGAGAAATGTAAATAAAAAACACTATGAGAAACTCTTTCATATTCCTTAGGATTAAAACCCCAAAAAATAGGAAGTCTTGGCAAGGATGTGGAGAAATTGGAGCACACATACGCTGCTGATTAGGATGTAAAATAGTGCAGCTACTTTGGAAAATAGTCTGGCAGTTTCTCAAAAGTTTAAAAATAGATTTTACCATATGGACCAGCAACTCCAAGATGTATAAAAACTTGCACACAAATGTTTATAACAATATTACTTATAATAATCAAGAAATACAAAAAACTCAAGTTGATTCTTGTCTGTCAACTGATGAATAGATAAATATCCTTAGAACTTATGTCCATACAATGCAATCTTATTTGGTAATAAAAAAATGAATGATACACTGACACATGCTAGAACATGAACCTTAATGTATACTATGTGAAAAGGTAGTGACAAAAGACCATGTATCATACTAATGCATTTATAGCGAGTCTAGAATAGGAAGATATCTAGAGACAGAGGGTAGATTAGTGACTGCCTGTATCTGGGACATGGTTAGAATGGTGAATAGAGGGAGTGATATCTAAAACATACCAGATTTCTTTCGGGGTGATGAAAGTCATCTAAAATTGATCGCCATGATGTATTATTCCACTCTCACACAACTATGAAGACATACCTGAGACTGGGTTATTTGTAAAGAAAAGAAGTTTAATTGACTCACAGTTCCACGTGGCTGGGAAGGGCTCAGGAATCACAGTGGAAGGCACCTCTTCACAGGGCGGCAGGAGAGAGAATAGGTGCCAGCAGGGGAAATGCCAGACATTTATAAAACCGTCAGATCTTATGAGGACTCACTCACTAGCAGAAGAACAGCCTGGGGGAATCTGCCCCCATGATTCAACTATCTCCTACCAGGTCCTTCTCATGACACATAAGGATTATGGGGGTTATGATTCAAGATGAGATTTGGGTACACAGCCAATCCATAGCCGGTGAGGTTTGCACAACTCTGTGATGGTACTGAAAATAATGAATTTTATAGTTAACGATCTAATTTATATGGTAGATTAATTATAAAAATTAAGTTGTTATTATAAATGAAAAATAGGTATTAATTTCTTTATTTACCAAAATGAGCTGGTTACAAATCATTTGAGAATGGAAGACAAACTTGGATAATTTTAATAACAAGCACATAATGGCAAAATTGAAGATTCTAAGAGATTAATAGCAAGCTCCTGAATGAAGTAATTAAATAGTAAGGAGGTATAACTGAAATATATAATGTGTACATATAAATTATTAATTGACAATAGATCATAACAACAAAATTAATTCTATACCACTTGACTAGTCTAAGCTACCATTATTTATTGCCAGTTCTATTTAATTTGCCCTTTATTTGCTTTCTTTCATGCTTTGCTATTTATAATACAGTCACATCTCTATACATGGAGGCTTCTTTATTACAGAAACAACTATTAGTTTGATGCAAAAGTAATGACGGGTTACTGGCAAAACCCATGATTACTTTTGCATCAACCTAATACTTTCAGTTTATGGGCTTTTGAAATCATTGTATTTGAAAATACAAACTTGTAAGTCATCAATTCCATCTTTTCTGATAGGATAATAGACATTCCATCCATCATCAGTCTGTTTCACATCCTGTGGTTTCCTCTAGCTAGGATCATAGATAGTGGAAAGATAAATGGCATGTTTCCTTGGTATTTGCTTAGCGTTTACATTTTTATTTCCACTCTATTGATCTGTGGTGTCAGGATTTCCATAAGTATTGATAATTTATATTTATTTGTGTTTGTTGTTGTTTTGTTTAATTGTTCAAACATATCCTGATTAAGAAAATTGCTTTGTTTGCAATTTCAGGGATTTTAGCCAAATCTGTACTGTGCTTGAGGTTGAAGTGTGTGCTTGTGTGTTTGTGTGTGTGTGTGTGTATGTTTTATTTCATCCTATAAATACTTTTTGGTGTATGTCCCATTTATTTCATTCTGAAACATGATAATTTTGCTGTCATTTTGTTTGTGTGTTTTGTCTTGTGCGTGTTTTTTTCTTTGTTTTTATTTTCTTTTTGTGTTTTTCCTTATATATGGGGACTCAAATATGGAGACACATCAATGATTCTACCTTGAGGTCTTTAAGAAATTCCAAATCTCTTTTTTATAAATGATGTCTACTATATTAACATAAACATTCTGAAGGAGTAAAATCAGGTATTTTCATTTTTAAAGGGCTGCAATTATTTTCCTGATGACACTCAACTATGTGATAGAATTGTGAGTAGAATATGGTTATTTTGAATCACAGAAAGGGAAGTTCCCTAGTCAAGAAGTAAATATAAAATTATGTAAAGTTAGAGTAATTGATTAGAAAATTTTATAGATGAGAACAAAATCTTCAGTTGGTTTGACATACTGAAAATAGGCCTTCGATATTTTCAGCATCCCTGTGTTGTGAAGTTTGTGCTGGGTATTTGGATTTAAGGAATTTAAGACAGTAGAAAAATACTCTTATATCTCCTAACCTGTAGACCACATACACTTTTTATAACATTCATTGTTTAATAGATTATGCAATCAAAAAATAAGGGATAACATGTAATTTGGATTTCTAACAGACATCTCCTCAAACCTGGAAACAACTGTGAAAATTTCTCTCCATTGTGAATGTTTATCCTTTGCTTTTCACTATGACATACATCTCCAAATCTTCCACCCCATGCCATTGTTCCCATGCCCAATTGGCCTCCTGCAATTTTTAAAGTCTCTACAGAGCATGAACAATAATCTTTTAAACATGGTCATCAATTTGTAATTCTCCTCCATAAAACCTTCCCATGTTTTCTCATTTCACTCAGAATAAATTTCAAATCTTATTATTTTCAAAACTATATGTATTATTTGCCACCTGCTTCTTCTTTGCCTTTGGTTTCCTGAACACGCCAAGCTCTTTTTCCCTTCTTCAGGTCTCATTTTACAATTTTATTTTTCTGAAATGCTAATTATATAGCTGCTTTCCTCAAATAACTTAGGTATCAGCTCAGATGTCATTTCTGCAGAAAGACTTCATTAGTTTTTCCTTATAATATTGCACTCTACCCTCACCCATTCTTTCTCAAAAAAACATTACTTTTTTATCATTTACCATAATCTAAATTCATTTTATACAGTTATTGGTTTCCCTGTTTATTGCCTCACAAAAAATTCAATGATTTTTATTGAATGTATGAGTGGACAGGTAAAAGAATAAAATTATGGAATTATTCTTTATCTAAAGTGTAAAGCTGGCTTATCTAAAATTGGCAGTTTTACACATGTCCACATTCAGTCATATGTATTTATGCAGATGTGTCTTATACAGTCCATTAGTAGTTATGGCAACTGGTTAATGCCAATGATTATTAGAAAGAAAACTAGACTTTCATAAGAAATCTGCATTAGCTGGTGACCGCTTTGAAAAGCATCAGATATTCCGATATAGTTAATTTTTCTATAGTCAAACCAAAACAACTTAGAAAATGTAGAAATGGTAGGATTCATCTATGGTCATGCCACAACCAATCGTGACATGAATAAGGTTAGTTTGCATTCTCTCTATCTTCTCAATCACTTTCTCCCATGGATTTGCGCCCTTCTTACTTTAGGTGTCTTCAAGTGTCATTTTGGAGTTCTAGCTGGGTTTTCCTCCACTTTCTCAGTTTTTGCTCCTCAAATGATAAATAAAATGTACTGATCAGTGGCCATTCTACCGGTGGCTTTGTCATCTCTAGAAAAACAACTTAGTCACAGCACTTTGATATTTGAAAATCACATCTCCAAACCAAGAAATGAGGCATGTAGAAAATCTTACGGAGAGTACATGTTTTGCTCCTTTTAATGCCATAAGGATTCTAGTCTGTTCTCTTTTCTGCAATTCTAAATATTTTTCACTCCAGAATCAAGACAACTTGAGTTGTCTTCCACTCCAGAAACAAGAAGGAGAGATCAGGTGCATTAGGACACACACGCAACTTATTAGGAAAGAGTGCTGTTATTAACCAAATGATTGAAGTAAAGTAAAACTAAACACTACTTACTTTAACCAAAGAAAAGGATGAATGAGGTGAACTGTCAAGAGTGGTTTTTAAAAATTAATTTACTGATGTATTTGTAAATTTATTTAAAATATTTGATTTGAGTTTTTAGAAACTAAAGCTGTATAAGTATATTGAATTATTCACACTATATACCCAAATTAGAAATCATAAATAATTTAAGTAGATACTCATATACATGTTTTTAGGAAGTAAAGAAATTTCAGTCAATATGAGGGAATATTATTTATCTTTGGGGTATATTGCCTGTTTCAATTCCTTCACTTATTAAATCTACAGCTCATATTATCTCATATGTTGCAGAAACAAAAAAACACATTTTGGCCATATAATTTCTCTGGTATGTACTTTTGTCAACTGGAGAGAAATAAGTTAAATAGAAAATGACGAATAATTTGAAGAGCTATCTATGTCTACAATCCAGGATTCAATTTTGTAGTGCTTCAGGGCAACTACTAAGTCCTCAACGCTTATCTTAATAGTGTGGGACCATCTCAAACCACATCCACACAAAGTGTTTAAGGATAAGGACCAACGAGACCAGGAGGAATAAGAAAGCTTGGAAAGAATGCTTTGAAGTTTAGCTCTCCTCATTTCTTCCTTTCTTTGTTTTTTGAAAACCAAGTGATAAGCAAAGGAGCTAATAGAAGACATGGTGAGATAGAAAGCTGTTTGATGGACAAAAAAGACCCTTGCAAAATGTCATGAATTTTATGTTTGTTACCAAGACAATAAATTTTAGTTTTCTTTTGCTTTAATCTGCACAATATTTTACTTTAATTAAACATCTAGGAGGATTAGCAAGATGCTGACTTTAAAATCTTTGACCCCCTAGGAAGGCAACACAATAAAAGAAGTAGCTTTGATGCATAATAAAAGAACTAACTTGCGTTGTGATTATGAGTAATGTTCCTGTGAGCAATTGCTTTAAACATTTTCATTTAAAAATAACTTTGCCCTATTAACCTTGAAAAGAGGATTAAAATAAAATGAATATTTCTTAATCGTTATAAAATTTAACTAAAACTTTAATTAGTTAGGCTCTAATAGTTCACAACCAATGGATTTAGAAATTGTTCTCAAATGTTAAGTTTGGTTTTCTTCAATATAATATTCTGTACATAGGTTCAGGTAATTTCTGGTCCCAAAGCACTGAAATAGGCAGCCTAACTTCTGAGACCAAATATGTAAGTTTGTTCTTTGTTTATAATTAAAACAAAGTCACTGTTAAAACCAAAAAGAATAAAAATTACAGTATCTCACTGAAAAGCAAACTATGATGGTAAGGTAACACATTAAGAAGTTTAAGATGTTTAGATAAAAATTGAAGTGTTGATATGTTTATTTATAAATTAGGAGAGTATGTCAATCTCTGTAATAACAGGTAGCAGATATAAGCAAAATGAGTGGCCTCAATAGTTCAAACAGCTGCAGAGCTGCCTTTCATAAGTGGACTGGTAATATTTGAATTATAATATTAGTAAGATTAATAATGAAATACACACACATACATATACACAATATATGCATATACAGAGAGATTAACATGTAGATATAGATGTGTCGTCAGAGATATTTAGATCTAAACAGACTTGATCAAAACTATCATTTTATAATTCAAAATCAGGACTTTTTTTCACATTAGCAGTTTATAAAATTCAAGTTAGAAGTCTTGAAAACCTGCATATACAGTAGGAAAAAGTATCCTTTTAAAGAGAAATTTTAATTAAACTGGAACACATCTATAATTAGAAGTAAGAAATATATTCAAAATGTTGAGATGGAAAATTCATGCCCACAATGTATTCAATAATGTATCAGTCTATGGACCATATATGAGTGGCACTAAGAATAAAGGAACATGCACTACTGATTAGGTTAATTTTTGGTTAATAAATATCTAGATAGGTGTTCATTTAAATAATACACTTAAATAATATCTATTTGCATACATAAATGTTTCATTAAAAATCATTTCTATGTATTTCTACGTATGTCTATGCAATGCCTCTATTTGTCTACTGAAAAATAAGTATATAAATATGCTCTTATCTTCCTACATGCATCTGATAATAAGATAGAAAATGTCACTTGTGTGATGTAGGTATAAATTTCCACTAAGTATACTAAAACAATAATATCCTTAATATCAGGGGCATCATTACAGGAGGGTCTGCATAAATGTGATATTGTTCAAAATTAAAGTTATATAAACTTTGATTTCATTAATAGTTATGGTTATTTGGGAAATATCACAGGGTCACTATGAGTATATAAAACAATATCAGGAAATAATATCCACTACCCTTCTCAGATATACTTAAAAGTCTAGAAATAAAGGCCTAGGTATTTGTATTTTATTCATCCCCAGCATTAGTCACTCATTGTCTGACTTATATTTCAGACATCCAAATTGCCAGTTAAGAATGAGACAAAAGAGGGATCTAACTTAGTTATTACAGAAAAGTTTAAAGGTCTTTGATTTGGTGACAGGATTGGAATAGAATATCATATAATTTTGGTAGGAACCAAAATTAGTTCTACATAAGTAAGGGCATTTAGCAAAAATATGTGAAGAATAAGTTGAATCTTGTTAAAATAGACTGACATTGAAAATATAGGACATGTAGTCTAGAAACAGATTAGTAGTTCTTGTTCCAAAATGGTTTTAATATAGAAAGCTATGGATTTTACAGTGTGAAACTGAAAATCATGCCAAAGACACATGATAGAAATAGGTAAATGAAAGAAGTTGAAAAATAATTACCATTTGTGTTCAGTCTTTGATAATTCATACATACAAAGCATACACAAGCACACACACACACACACGCACACACAATGACTTCATTATTGAATATGATCATCAAAATAGATAGTGACATGCAAGGGCAATTATTCCATGCCATGCTATAGAAATGGCAGTTAAAGTTCTGGGAAGTTGACTATTGTCAGAGTTACGATGGCCAAATATTTTTTTTTCAAAACTATATTAAATGCTTCTCTTCATTCTACATAATATTGTGTAGGTTATGCATAAACTTTATTATACTGACCATAATATAAGAAGAAATGATGTTTAAAATTTCAAAAACTATATTCAAATACCTTACATAGGAGATGCAATAAAGTTGATTATCATAAAAAGTGGGAGAAAGACACAATTCATATTTCAGAGGTATTAACTTTTTTGGAAAGGTGATATAAAAATTAAATATATAATAAAACAGGTATCCTATAGACATTGCTTAGCAAGCATACTTTTCTATGAGATAAAATTAATAATAATCCATTTGGTAATTTTATTTTTAGGCCATCATAATGTATTCAAAAATAGGGTGATAGTATATATTATTGCCTCTCACGCAAAAGCCCAGAAACACTGATTTGGATGTGACTTTGAGATTTTCCAGTTTTTTTTTTTAAATTTTATTATTTTTATACTTTAAGTTTTAGGGTATATGTGCACAACGTGCAGGTTTGTTACATATATATACATGTGCCATGTTGGTGTGCTGCACCCATCAACTCGTAATTTAGCATTAGGTATATCTCCTAATGCTATCCCTCCCCCCTCCCCCCACCCCACAGCAGTCCCTGGTGTGTGATGTTCCCCTTCCTGTGTCCATGTGTTTTCATTGTTCAATTCCCACCTATGAGTGAGAACATGCGGTGTTTGGTTTTTTGTCCTTGTGATAAATTGCTGAGAATGATGGCTTCCAGCTTCATCCATGTCCCTACGAAGGTCATGAACCCATCATTTTTTATGGCTGCATAGTATTCCATGGTGTATATGTGTCACATTTTCTTAATCCAGTCTATCATTGTTGGACATTTGGGTTGGTTCCAACTCTTTGCTATTGTGAATAGTGCCGCAATAAACATACGTGTGCATGTGTCTTTATAGCAGTATGATTTATAATCCTTTGGGTATATACCCAGTAATGGAATGGCTGAGTCAAATGGTATTTCTAGTTCTAGATCCCTGAGGAATCACCACACTGACTTCCACAGTGGCTGAACTAGTTTACAGTCCCACCAACAGTGTAAAAATATTCCTGTTTCTCCACATCCTCTCCAGCACCTGTTGTTTCCTGTCTTTTTAATGATTGCCATTCTAACTGGTGTGAGATGGTATCTCATTGTGGTTTTGATTTGCATTTCTCTGATGGCCAGTGATGATGAGCATTTTTTCATGTGTTTTTTTGGCTGCACAAATGTCTTCTTTTGAGAAGTGTCTGTTCTTATCCTTCACCCACTTGTTGATGGGGTTGTTTGTTTTTTTCTTATAAATTTGTTTGAATTCATTGTAGATTCTGGATATTAGCCCTTTGTCAGATGAGTAGGTTGCAAAAATTTTCTCCCATTGTGTAGGTTGCCTGTTCACTCTGATGGTAGTTTCTTTTGGTGTGCAGAAGCTCTTTAGTTTAATGAGATCCCATTTGTCAATTTTGGCTTTTGTTGCCATTGCTTTTGGTGTTTTAGACATGAAGTCCTCGCCCATGCCTATGTCCTGAATGGTATTGCCTAGGTTTTCTTCTAAGGTTTTTATGGTTTTAGGTCTAACATCTAAGTCTTTAATCCATCTTGTATTAATTTTTGTATAAGGTGTAATGAAGGGATCCAGTTTGAGCTTTCTACATATGGCTAGCCAGTTTTCCCAGCACCATTTATTAAATAGGGAATCCTTTCCCTCTCTTAGTTGTGATGGTTATTGTATTTGTCAAATTTACTGGGTTAAGGGTTGCCCAGAGAGCTGATAAAGCCTATTTCTGGATGTATCTGTGAAGTTTGAACCAATAGATTGAGGGAAGAAGATTGTGCTTGTCATTTAGTGTGAGCATCAGCGCATTCATTGAGGGTCCAAATAGAACAACAACAACAACAACAAATAGAAGAAAAGGAAATTTACTCTCTGCTTGAGGTGGGACATCATCTTCTCTTGCCCTAGGACACTGGAGCTCTTGGGTCTCAGGGCTTAGGACATGGACCAGGTTTTACACCCCCGAGCCTCCAGTTCTCGGACCTTCTCTCCAACATGTGCCGGAAATTGTACCCCATTGGGTGCCTTGGTTCTCAGGCCTTCCAATTTGGACTGGAACTTCACCAGCAGCTTTCCTGGGTCTCCAGCTTGCAAAAGACAGATGGTGAAATTTTTCAGCCTCCATAATCACGTGTGCCAATTTCTCATAATATCTATCTATCTATCTATCTATCTATCTATCTATCTATCTATCTATCTTAGTTAGCATCTATTATCTATCTATCATCTATCTATCTATCTATCTATCATCTATCTATCTCTCATCCATCTCTCCTATTGGTTCTCTTCTCTGGAGCATCCTAACTAATATACTAGTCTATGCAGTAATTTTAAATGAGATGAAAATTATTGATCTAAGTACCAGATACAGATACAGGTATCTTTGGGGAGGGTTCCTTGAAGAATCAGTTTTTTAGCTCTTGGGGAATTCAAATGGATGTACCAGGAAAAAAAGAGCAATGAGTTGTTATGACAACTGACACAGAAAAAGCACAGAGTGGGTGATATAAAGAGAACTCCCTTTCATAGAGGCTAAAAATAAGATGGAAGTTTTCTGAGAAGTTGAATAACCCTGACATATCCTATCCTGGATGTCATTAATTATCACATGCTCGACGCTGGTAAACATTTCCGGACATGGAGTAAAGACATATCTGGACAACCTGAATAGGAAAAAGGGTCGTAAAATAAACTAATCTATTGATCAAATTAAACTGAATCAAGCAGAGACGGAATTAACTATTATCTATTATACTATTATACTATCAAGCAGAGAGGGCTTCCCTATGAATGGGAAGGAGAAAACTAGCCATCTCTGTTAATCCTATGACTTATAGCATACCTAGACAAGATTGTTTAAGATAGCAACTAGAAAATCTGGTGATCAAAATTTTGACTGCAAATGTCTGTCATAAATCCACACATTCATGTATTGTCTATTATATTTTTATGTATAAATGCCTGTATATGCATATATAGTAGGTATGTGTACATTTATAAATATACCAATATATGCATATATATGTGTGTGTGTGTGTGTGTGTGTATATATATGTAAAACATGTATATGTACATAGAGAAAGAGACAGGCATGAATTGCTTAATGGTAGGGATGCATTCTGCGAAATGCATCCTTATGTGATTTTGTCATTGTACAAACATCATTGAATGTTCTTACACAAACCTAGATAATACAGCCTATTATACACTTAGACTATGTGGTATAGCCTATTGTTTTTAGGCTACAAAACTGTATACCATGTTACTGTAGGCAATTTTAACACAATGGTAGGTATTTGTGTATCTAACCATATGTAAACATAGAAAGGTATAGTAAATATAGAGTAAAAGATTAAAAAAAAAATGGTGCACCTGTATAAGGCATTTACCGTGAATGGAGCTTGCAGGATTGGAAGTTTCTCAGAGTCAGTGAATAAGTGGTGAATAAATGTGAAGGCCTAGGACATTCTGGTTCACTGCTGAAGACTTTAGAAGCACTGTACACTTAGGCTACACTAAATTACTTTTTAAAATTCAGTAATTGTGCTACGAGATTACAATGGGTAAGACATAACTAGGCAATGGGAAATTCTCAGCTCTATTATAACCTTGTAGAACCACTTTCATATATGTGATCTGTTGTTGACTAAAAGAAACATTGCTATGAAGTGCATGATTGTGTATGTGTGTGTGTCGGTGTGTGTGTTTCTGTATGTGTATATATGTGTGTGTGTGTGTATATATATATATATATTCAAACAAGAACCATAGCATTTTTTAGGAGATTTTGAAAAATAAAACTGTTAAAGCTAAATATTAATTCCACATTACAAAATGAAAACAATATTATATTTGTAAAATAAGAAGCCTAAGCACAAATAAACTTGGTATACCCTAAATGCAACTGCATGTTTTAGCTACTAATTAAAAATTCTTCTTCATACTATTCTTCAATAGTAAAACTATTGAAACCCTTAAGCAAATGTTGCCAGTGATAATTTCTGGACTTTCTTCTTTCAATAGCCATAATCTAGAGCTGTGATATTTTTGGTCTGAGCTCTATTAGTCACGTGTTAATATGTAACAAGAAGAGTCTTATGCCTGTACCATGGCTTTTAATATGTATTACTGATGATTCTCATTCTGTCTGCAGCAATTGCTTGAAGCTGATACTTTGTTACAGTCAGATGCAGAAAATGAATTGAGATTAATTATAAGAATGTAAAAAGAGATTTATTCTAATACAGATCTTTACTAGCCTTTTCAATGTTCAATCTTTTAACTACATGAAGTTAAGAGAAGCTTTGCAAGCTGTTTCTACTACTATTTGTAATTTTTAGCATTACACTTTTTATATGTTAACAAACTTTTAACAATATAACTTCTTAAACATCATAATTATGTAAACATTTTTAACATCATCTTTAAGCTTCAAGATATTTATCAGATTTATGCTACCAAACTCATATTTAGCTTTGATCCTCCCATTAGGTACACATATTTAGAACTGAATGTTCTAGAATCATTTCTACTTATTTTTATTAAACACAAATTCCAGTTATTGGGAACTCATTTGCTATTTTTGGTCTCTGGAATTTCACCTTATATTGTATAATTCATAATGCCAAGTAATTAAAAGTGGCAGAAGAATGTATAAGTCAATAAATAGATTTTTACAGCCATTTAAATTCCAAACATAAATGACATATGATGAGAAACATTATCTTAGTGTCTGTAGGAGGATGAACTTGTTTTTGCTAGGTTGTGATTTGCTAAATAATTCTCAATTGACTTCTGACAAGTCATTAACATGTTCTCAATATTATAGCTCATGATCCCTATGATTTTTTGAAGGGTTGTACATTTTGGTGTTTATAGATTTTGACATTTTGCTAATGCATAACCACCTTGAACAATTAAGTTATAAGAATTGTACAAATTTACTCTTCAATACTACCAATTACCTTTAACATAATTATTAACATAATTATTTTTAAACTTAAAAATAGAATCATGCATTGCTTAAAAATGGGGATATATCTTGAGAAATGCATCCTTAGGTGATTCTTTGTAGTTTTGCAAACATCATAGAGTGTACTTAAACAAACTTAGATGATATAGCCTAAGACACACTTACACTATATGATACGGCCTATTGCTCCTAGGATGCAAACCTGTATACTGTGTTACTGTACTGAATACTGTAGGCAATTATAACACAGTGGTATTTGTTTATCTAAATATGTATAACAGGAAAGGTAGAGTAAAAATACGGTGTCATAATCTTATGGGACCACCATCATATATGTAGTCTGTCATTGACCAAAATGCCATTATGTGGCACATGACTGTAAAGAGATAGTATATAGATATTACCACTCATTTAAATATTGAAATCAAAGTCTACAATTCTTGACTTGCAATTCCAAAACTGTGAATCTATGTGAACTTGAAGCTAAAGCATATTCTGTGGGAAATTTCACATAAATTGGAAGAAAATTATTTTTAATATTTATTTCAGTTAGTGTGAATATTCACATATTTCACTAGAAAAACTGTGTTGTTTTTGATTGAATGTGCCTCCACAGATCCCAGCATATGTTACCCATTATAAGTATATACAATCTTCCAAAACCCCAAAATTCTGAAGCCCAAAGCAAACTTGTCCATAAAGATCAGATATTATGTACCTAAATCAAAATTAAATAGTAAATCGAGTTTACATACTATATTAGTTAAAGCAATGCATGATTCTATAACAAATAACTTCTTAATTTCAGTAGTTTAAAAAGTAAGAAATGTATTTCTTATGCTCATAACATTTTAAGAGCTCTGAACCTATGCAAGCACCTTTCTGTCATATTATGCTTGTGGATTTCATATAGCTTGCTGCAGATTTGTCAAGCTCTAGGTCCCCTTGTTACCAGTTGATGGAATGATGCAGTGTATGAGAAAGAAATACTAATTCCTAATACCTTTTTGCTGGAAGTAATGTTCATTAATGTGCCTTGTGTTCTACGGCTCAGAACTAACTACATAGCCACACTTCATGCATGAGAGAATCACAATGTTGTCTATGGTTGTACAGACCCTTTGGAGACATGTGTCTCTGTTCTGAAAGAGTGAGTATAGATTTTTGGTGGATAGCAAAAAGTCTGTGCCACAGTATTTGTTGTTAAATTATGCAGCCAACTCCAAATGTTTAACATTCACAACCAGAATTACATTCCACTAGCTATAATTTAAGAATATTCTTTGTTATTTTGATGTTTTTGGCTGCTTAAGCTAAAAGGAAAAGTAACTTTTTTCTTCCTATTTTATTTAGAGAAGATTCAAGTTATAGATAAGATCTTTGTTCCTTTCTTTCTCAATGTATGTAACTATTACATATTATTATATATATAGTACACTTCATATATTATACACAATATTCCCCTAATTGAATATTCTGATGAAATTTGTAGATCTATCTGTACAGGGTCCCAGGAAATCCCGCTTTGGGTGTAGATACTGGAAATTGTACCAGGTTACCTAGGGAAGCAGTATGCACATGAAAACTTGAACATTGTATGTGGATTTATCAATATCGACTACATGCTCACCAATAGAAAGTGGTATCTGTCTTCTGAAAGATGGTATTTCTTACAATTTGTATTTCTTGATGGTTTTAGATTTATGGTTTGTTTACTTTCCTGTTTATTTTATTTTTATTTGTTGTCATCAAAGAATGTAATCATCCTCTACATTCCTAGATGGATTATAAACAACACATGTACAGTAACCATTTCTTCCCTTCCCTCCTCCAGGCATAATGTAAACAGAAGTTTAGCAGCAAATAAGCTGGGAAGCAGTGAGCAAGAAGAGCGATGAAAGCAGAATAACCAGGCCCTGTTTGTTCATTGCAGGCTTCCAGCCTGAAGCAACATGACAAAAATTTGCATATATAAAATTTAGTTTAAAAACTTACAAATGAGTATGTTACATAAGATTCTATTTATATAAAATTTGTAAAAAGACAAAACAAATTCGTGGTCTTGGAAATTAATATAGTGATTGTAGTGGAGGTGAATGGTGGCCCCCACAACAGATATGGCCACGTCCTAATTCCTGGGACTGTTCAATGTAATCTTAATTTGAAAGAGGGTCTTTTCAGTTTTAGTTAATTTAGGGCACTAAAAATGAGATTATTTTCAATTATAGTGGGAAGCCAAAAATTCAATGACAAGTACCTCAATAAAAGATGCACAGAGGAAAATAACGTGCAAAGATGGAAGCAGAGGTGGGAGTGATGCGGCTACAAGCAAAGGAATTCCTGGGGCCCTTGAGCTGGAAGAGGCAAACAATAATTCTCTCCTAGTCTTCTGAGGAAGTATGGCCCTGCCAACATCTTGATTTCAGATTTCTGGGTTCCAGATATTTTCAATGTATGACAATTCACTGACTTACACACTTACAAGTGATAAACTTTTCTATTGCTATACTTTTAATAATTTATTACAAAAAGCCAATTGTTTTGGTAATAAAGGGCAGACGAATTAGATCAGATGAGGAAAGCTCATTGTCCCCTTCAATACTCATCTACATTTTCAACAGAACTGGTGATAGCATATTGGATCCTATTACAGAAAGTTTTAAAATTAATACAGTGCTATATATGGAGCAAATTAAAACTGTAGTAATAGAGAGTAGAGGAAATATACATTTTTCTCTTTTCTGGTATCTAATATTTTTATTGCAATTCATTCTCCAGTATCAGCTTGTAATAGCTATCTTCTGCAAGGTTTTGATTTTAAAAGATTAGAAAAAAACTGGGTTCCACCAATTCAGTTTTCCAATAAAAATCACTAAGCTCATTCAAATCCAAACTGAGGTATCTAGCTTTGCTCAATTAATATATTATGGTATCATCTTCTGATTATGTTACTATAAATTTCACTTGAAAACTCAGGGCAAGGACTGACATTTCACATAAAGCGCTCATGCTTTTACACTTGTGATGAGTATGATCAATCTTAAAATGGATTGCATTTACACATTAATACAAACAAGAATGGGACAGTTTTGGATTTTTAAAGACATTTTCTCTTTTCTTTCTCACACAATAGACCACATGTAGAATATTCTTGAATCTGAGGCTATATAAAAGCTTGAGGTTTGATATCCTAAAGCATCTTTAATTTTGTATCTTTAGCATATGTTATGCAATGTACTTGTTTCACAAGATTTTCTTTTTAAGACTAGCCTATGCTAAGTCATAAAGAAAGGGTGATGATAATGATGATAACAAAAACTCTGAATTCCCTGTGAATCATAAAAACTATTTCTCTTTTTCCTTTGCAATCTGGGAAAATTCTCCAAATTAGTATATATATATTGTATAGATTTGAAAGAACAGAAAACATTCTTATTGTGTAAAAGGAGGAACTATTTCATTGAATGGCCTTTTCTCCTCCTCATCTGGCCTTCTATACATTCAGCAACACAGAACACTTCAAGATTCTCAGGAATAGAGCTTGTTCCTAATAGATAGCAAGTAGTAATTTTGATTCCTATTACTGTCATATTTACATCACAGGCAATTAATATTTATTGATTTATTAGCTAAATTACTTAACTCAGAAAGTGTCTGTAGATGTGGAATTAGATAATTGAATTACAATTAGTTGTATGTCTTAAAGTGTACAGCTGCTAGATGAACAAACAATTCTACTCCTAATTGTATGCCTAAGAGAAAAGAAAAAATATATCCACACAAAAAAAACCTTGAAAAATGTTCATGGAAGTTTTATTCATAATAGCTAAAAAAATTGATCAACCCAGATGACTATCAACTAATGAATGAATAAACAATGTATGACTATGTGATATAGCCATACAATGGAAAATTATTCAGCCATAAAGGAAAATAAAGTACTGATACTGCTACAACATGGATGATCCTTGAAAATGTTGCATTAAGTGAAATAAGTTTGAAACAGAATGTCACATATTGTGTAATCTAATTTGCATAAAATGTCCAGAATAGAAAAAAATCATAAAGTCAGAAAGTATGTGAATGTCTTTGAAGGGTTTGGGTGTAAGTGAATATCAAGAGTTCCATAATAGGCATGAGTGTTTTGGGAAGGCTCAGGAAAATGTTACGGAATTAGACAATCATAGATGCATAACCCTTTGAGTATATTAAAAACTACTAAATTATACGCTTTAAAAAGATAAAATTTATGTTATGTGAATATCAATTAAGCTATAATTTAAAAATAACTTTATATACAGTTCTTGAAAGTTCTTGGAGGAAAATTTATTTTCTTATTTCTTTCCTATTTCACAAACTGGTATACAATGTTTTGGTTTTCATATGACAAATGTTAAGAATTTTAAAATATGTGAAGAAATATCCCTCACAGAGAGAAATTTGTGGCTTTTGGATACAAGCAGGAATACTTTTTGGTGTACAATTCTTATGCCTGTGTGCATCGTGGATTTACTTGTTTTACTCTTCCGACATCATTAACATCACCTTAATGGTCTTCGGCATCATAAGTCCAACGTGTTAAACCATTGCTAGTTTTCACAGACGTTTGCAAAACTCTCAGTATGAATTATCCACTTTATTCCTTAGAATCTCCATTTGAGGTAGATGCCTTAATAATATGAATATTTTAAATAAAAAAATTGTAGCTTTGAGTGGTTAAGTAAAGCCACACGAGGTAATTCAGATGATAGAAGGGCCAATACTAAAATTCAGATGAATCTGACACTAGAATATATTCTAAATCCTCTTCCTATATTGTCTGCAGGGTAAATTAAATAACATGAGACGTGGAAGGCATACAAGCACAGACCTCTATACAGTCTATGCTTTTTTCAATATTTAATTTGAAATTTAATTTTTTATTTGAATACACTTTTATTCTTCAGAAATACAATGTTAACTATCTTCCTAGGTTATCATTTGGCCACTACACTGAATACACTTTCAGAAATCATTATCAGTAAAAAATGTTCATTTCTACAAGTATTGGATTGATTAAACAGCATATTTCCAGCTTTTCAGCCAATTTAATCTACCATTATATTGTAAGTTAGAATCATAGACAAGTGTTTCTGATTTATAGAAATAAATGACTGTTATTCTTTCTGGTTTTAATCAACAGTGTCAGTGTCAGTGTTAAAAATGCAACTTCTAATTTAGTAAAACCTTATCACTAGATACCTTGCAGGCAGCAAATAGAAAAAGTAATTAGAGACTTCTAAAAATAGTTTTCAAATGATTCCTCTAATTCATTTCAGTATAACAAGAATTACACTTAACTTTCTTTTTTTACCTTATTTTAGAAATATTTTTTAATAAAGAGCATAGTTTGAAAAGTCAAGAAGTGTTTGCTCCCTATGAATAACAAGTCAATTTTTACAGGGTTCTTTCGGCATGTGGAATAGTTGTCTTCTCCAATTTAATATCAGTAAAGACTTATATCTAAAGTATGTAATACATAGAAATTAATGTCAGAAATACTAAAGTTTGTTGATTTTCTTGGCAGTCAAAGACGAAAGACAATATCATTTTTTCAACTTAGAATAATTTCTCTTGAGTGTATTCAAATACAGCAAGCTGAGCAGCTTGGAGAGTGGGCCATGACTCAGATTTATAATATTAAAGCATATTTGATATCTATGAGACCTATTTGCCATAGTGTATGATTAATATTGCACATTTGCCTTTCAAATTAAATAATATTTAATTTAATTAAGCCTGTTTTTATATTATTGTAATGTACTTATTGATGTTTCTGCCCATACCTATTTAGATACGGCAAACTTCTAAAGCAAGGAAGTGCAAAATTGTTGAGTCAAATAATATGAAATATTATATGGATTATAATAAAGATTGCTCAATTATTCTAAAAAATTACTACTAATTTATATTCTATTCTGTCATGTGTGAGAATGGCTATTTCGTTACAATATTGCTAAAATTTATATTAATGTTAGCCAATTTGATAAATGACAAATATGCTTTATTATTATCTCCATAGCTATTTATTTAACTTTCAAGGGATTAGAACTTTTGTTTTCTTTTGGTGAACTTGTACTAAAAGTTTTCTTTTCATGAGACTTACTTCTACAATTTCATTCATAAATTTGATATTTCATTATTTCTATTTTTTAGCAATATGCTTTAATGTAAGAGCATGTGCTTTTCTGTTGAAGAGTTATTGGTTTGAATCCTAGTTTGGTTAATTAATAGGTGTCTTTCTTCATCAAACATTATATCTCATGCCAGTAAAATATCCAATAACCCCATGAGATAATAGGAATGACAGGTACAAAATAAGAATACTAGTAGAAATCCAAAAAGTCTTGTATCTCAGAAGCCATAGATGTCTATATGTATGTTTTATACATACAAATATATGTTCGCCTTTATTAACAAGCAAGAGAGCTTATATGTCTGTATATATGTAACATTGGGAGACAAGAAGTGCTTTGGGGTAGTTCTGGATGAAGATAAGACAAGAATGGAGGGTCTTAAATGACTCTTCTCGCCTACAAATTTCCTTAGACTGATGGGAAGTACCTAAAGTTAGAGGAACTAGAGTCAGTCACGACAGAACAATTTCAGAAATTCTTTGCAAAACTCAGCATAAGTGGAAATGCTTTGGAGAATTAGTGATGTGTGGATCATTGTGTGTGGGGATTACTTTTCCATGACTCTGCATGGAACCTAGCAACTTACTAGGTTCCAAAGAAATTTGGGATCAACCAGAAATTTCAAGTATGGGACAGATGCTAGATTCTCAAAATGGGCTTTAGTATATATAAAATGCATCTAGTGTGTGGCAGAAAATACACATGGATAAATAGCTATGAATCGATAAATGCAGTTTGTAAAGTGCAGTTTTGACCCCTTGGAGACACTCATAAACAACCATAAAATGGAGTAAAGTCCTGCTGTTTGTGTAGGAGGAACTATAGAGCTGGCAGGCATTTAGGTTAACAAAGGTTTATTTTTTAAATGAATTTATTTTTATTTTTATTTATTTATTCTTTTTTTTTTTTGAGATGGAGACTCACTCTGTCACCCAGCCATCTTGGCTCACTGCCACCTCCCAGGTTCAAGCGAGTCTCCTGCCTCAGCCTCCCAAGTAGCTGGGACTACAGGCACACGCCACTATGCCGGGCTAATTCTTGCATTTTTAGTGGAGACGGGGTTTCACCATGTTGGCTGGGTGGTCTCAAACTCCTGACCTCAAGTGATCCATCCGCCTTGGCCAGGTCTCAAACTCCTGACCTCAGGTGATCCGCCCACCTTGGCCTGGTCTCAAACTCCTGACCTCAGGTGATCCGCCCACCTTGGCCTCCCTCCCAATTAAATGAAATTTTATAGGCATTGTTACCTATCCTTTCGATTACATGTTGTTATACTCTCCCTCTTCAAATCTAATCAAAATATTAAATTGCATTTTCTTTCACCACCTCTGTAGCTTTATTCATGCGTGATAAATATTTAATTCATTTGTTTTTTTTTTAATTCTAAAAAAAAACCCATAAACTGCAGTTTAAATAACAGGCAGACAATGAATTCAAAATGAAGAGCTCTTCACTGTTATTCAGAAGTAGTATCTAATGTCAATAGGAGGTGGATCAAGGTAAAAAGGCAAGATAATTAGCAGTGGGACCAAGCAGATATCGCAGTGTCCTGGGTGGCTGGTGATATCTTGAAGAGACCAAGAAGAGTCATATAAAAAAGATTATCTACAGTAGCATCCCATTTCCAGTCCTGCCCACGTACATTTAACAAAGACAACATGGTCTACTCATCTAGGCAGTGAACTTACACCTGTAATTAAGGCACCAATCATAAAAGCTATTCATGGAGCAGCAGTTAGGACAAGCTGATATCTATTTGTCAAACCCATTACCTCTCATAGTGTTTCCTATTTCAGTTAATGAATCCCTTATGTTTGATTCCTCTCATTTTTTCAAGTTCTACTTTCAATCTATCAGCAAATACTGTTGGTTCGTTATTCAAAATACATAAACACCTGAACACTTCTCACCACATCCACAGGTACCACCTTGTCCAGGCTATTGTAGTAATCTTCCTCAGGTCTCCCTTTTAGGCCTTGGCCTCCTGACATTCTGCTCAACACTAACAATTAGTCATCTGGTCATAATGCTTCAGCCCTCCATTGATTTTCTGTCTTACAGATAATTAAATCTAAATTATCTAAACAACCTAGGAATGCCTCCAGGATCTGACCTGCAGTGGCCTCTCAAAGTCCGCCTTTTGATTCCTGTCCCACCCATCTCCCTCTTCCAGCTGCACTAGCCTTCTTGCTGTCCCTACCATCACTGAGTATGTTCCAGCCTAATGGCCTCTGCTCTTGCCAGTCCAGGAACTTAGAAAGCTCTTTCTTCAGAGACCTTGATAGCTCAAAGGCTCTAAGATCCTGACCAAATTTCACCTTCTCCATGAAACCATCCCTTTCTATACAATGTAAAGCTGAATGTCCATCTTCAGTCCCCAGACTACCCAGTCCTCCCACTTGCTTCATTTTATTCCATAATACTTTTATTTAAGTCATTTCTTCTGAATCATCTGCCTGATTCCACCAGAGTATAAGTTGCTTAAGTACAAAGATTTTGCCCATCTTTTGTCTGTGCTCACTTAAAATTAATAAATATTTTAAATGAATGAAAATTTTTGGATTTTAAGTTTTAATTAAAGTGTAAGGTCTCGTTTATGAAGTTATAACTCACCTTTCATGTCATAAATATAAATGAGTCCTTGTTTCATAAGTGTAAAAGTGTATCATTTAATCTTTAGTTCTGACATAAGTCCTTTGTTGTTAACTATTCACTATAGAAATGTTATATTTTAGTATAAGATATTTTTCAAAGTAAATGAAAGGAGTGAGTAATATTATTATAACACACTTTCTTCTGCTTTGATTGCAAAGGTAACAAAGATAAAAATGTGACAATGTATGTTCCTCATTTATGAGTAAAAAAGTCAGAAATTATTTAAAAAATAATAAAATGAAAATGCATTAGATGAATCAAATGGAAATTGTCAAGATAAGCTAAGTTATGTTGTAGCAAAAAACACATGGCATAACTTAGTTACCTAAAACAATAATATTATGGTTCTCATTTTTGTTCCATGTTCATTACGATCCTTGAGGGAGGCACATGCAAGTGAAGCAAGCACTGCCTGAGCCATTGACAGTCACCATGGCCAAGGGCAGGAAAAGCTGGAGGAGGATGGACTTCCTCTCATTAGATTATATTAGGTTAGATTGGGTTAGATTAGATTGAATTAGATTGGATTGACAAAAAACACATAAAGATATATAGATATAGATATGAAATATTGTATATTATTTATTAAAATTTATGCACAAAAGATAGCCTATCATATTTATTAAATTTTGATATATTTTGCAACATTACTTGACAATTAATGGGGTACTTTCAATGCTACTTTTGTTTGAAAATTAAGACTATAAGTTTTATATATTATTTAAATAACTTTTTTTCTTTTGGGGTGGGTTTTTTTAGTTCTTTTGGGTTCTTTCATTATGAGGAAGATGACAGAAGCTACTGTGCTTTTTAATGGAAGAAACTTCATTTTATTTGTAGTTGAAATTATACTAGAGTAGTTCAAATTTGATATATTTTGACTTAGTATTTTCAGTGCATATTTTTATGCTCTGATTTTCTATATACATTACAAATGTCATATTGATTAATACTTATATAGAAGAAAAATATGGCATCTGATGAGAGCCTATTTAAATATTAATCTATATTTTAAAATTAGATAGGACATTTTATTAGTGACAATTTTATTTTTTAAAAGAATGAAGCCCCAAGGATAGTGAGTGAGGAAAGAAATTGTAAGCAATTGACTGTACTGAAAACTATATACCATATTATGGAGAAACTCAATGCACTACATAGGAATACAGAAAATGAGAGAGGATGGGGCAGTGCCAGTACTACCTGACTTAGGGTTGTGGGGATCAGGGAATGACAGGGGGAGCAACTGATGGACTGGAATTTAAATAATTGTGAAAGAATATCACAGGTAAAGAGAGAAGTATGTGCAAATGAGTGAGGTTGTAGAAAACCATTGCTATTTTATTATTTATTAAAAAATATTAATTTCAGGGATACATGGGCAGGATATGCAGGTTTGTTACATAGATAAACGTGTGCCATGGTGGTTTGCTGCACAGACCACCCCATTACCTAGGTATTAAGCCCAGCATCCATTAGCTGTTCTTCCTGATGCTCTCCTTCCTCCCCCTCCACCCTCTGACAGGCTCCAGTGTGTCTTGTTCCCAGCTATATGTCCATGTGTCCTCGTCACTCAGCTCTCCCTTTTAAGTGTGAACATATCGTATTTGGTTTGCTGTTCCTGAATTAGTCTGCTGAGAATAATGACCTCCAGGTCCATCCCTGTATCTGCAAAAGACATGATCTCATTCTTTTTCACGGCTGCATAGTATTCCATGATGTATATCTACCACATTTTCTTTATCTGACCGAGCATTGATGGGCATTTAGGTTGATTCCATGTCTTCGTTATTGTAAATAGTGTTGTATTGAACATATGCATGCATGTATGTTTGTAATAGAATGATTTATATTCCTTTTGGTATATACCAGTAATGGGATTGCTGGGTCAAATGATATTTCTGTTTCTAGGCCTTTAAGGAATTACCACACTGTCTTCCACAAAGGTTGAACTAATTTGCATTCCCACCAACAGTGTAAAAGCATTTATTTGTCTCCACAACCTCACCAGCATCTGTTGTTTTTGACTTTTTCATAGTAGACATTCTCACTAATGTGAGATGGTGTCTTCTTGTGGTTTTGATTTGCATTTCTATAATGATCAGTGATGCTGAGCTAGTTTTCAAATGTTTGTTGGCAGCATGTATGTCTTTTTTTGAAAAATATCTGTTCATGTCTTTGTCCACTTTTTAATGATGTTGTTTTTTTCTTGTAAATTTGTTTAAATTCCTTGTAGATGCTGCATATTAGATCTTTTTTCAGATCAATAGGTTACAAAAATTTTCTCCCATTCTATAGGTTATCTGTTCACTTTGATGATAATTTCTTTTGCTATGCAGAAGCTCTTTAGTTTGATAAAATCCATTTGTTAATTTTAACTTTTGTTGCAATTGCTTTTGGTGTCTTTGCCATGAAATCTTTGCCGGTGCCTATGTCTCGAATGGTATTGCCTAGGTTTTCTTCTAGGGTTTTGTAGTTTGGGATTTCCATTTTAGTCTTTAATCCATCATTAGGTAATTTTTGTATATGGTGTAAGGAACCGGTCAATTTCAATTTTCTGCATATGTTTAGCCAGTTCTCCCAGCACCATTTATTAAATAGGGAGTCCTTTCCCATCCCTTATTTTTGCCAGGTATGCCAGGTATGTCAAAGATCAGTTTTGCAGTCTTGTATCTGGGTTCCCTATTCTGTTCCATTGGTCTATGTGTCTGTTTTTGTATCAGTACCATGCTGTTTTTGTTACTATAGGAGTGTAGTATAGTTTGAAGTCAGGTAATGTGATGCTTTGTTCTTTTTGATTAGGATTGTCTTCACTATTCATGCTCTTTTTTGGTTCCATATGAATTTTAAAATAGTTTTTTTTCTAATTATGTGAATAATGTTAATGGTAGATTAATGGGAATCTATACATTGCTTTGGGCGGTATGACCCTTTTCACGATATTGATTCTTTCTATCCATGACTCAGGTAAATAATTAAATCAAGGCAAAACTTGAGACATTCATTGAAACTAATGGGAACAAAGAGAAAACACACCAGGATCTCTGGGACTCAGCTAAAGCACATTTAAAAGGGAAATTTATAGCACTGAACGCCCATATCAAAAAGCTAGAATGATCTCAAGCTAACAACCTCACATCAAAACTAAAATAACTAGAGAACCAAGAGCAAACACTCCACAAAGCTAGCAGAATACATGAAATAACCAAGATCTGACCTGACCTAAAGGAGATAGAGGGATCAAAAACCCTTCAAAAATTCAAGGAATCCAGGAGCTGTTTTGTTTTTTTTTTTTGAAAAAAATAATAAAATATACTGCTAGCTAGTGTGATAAAGAAGAAAACATAGAAGATTCAAATAAATACAATCAGAAATAATAAGGGGAATATCACCACTGACCCCACAAAAAAACAAACAAAAAATCAGAGGCTACTATGAATACCTCTGTGCACACAAACTAAAAAATTTAGAAGAAATGGATAAATTCCTGGACACATATGCCCTCCCAAGACTGAACTAGGAAGAAACTGAATCCCTGAATAGGCCAATAACAATTTCTGAAATTGAGGCAGCAATAAATAGCCTACCAAACAAAAAAAGGCTAGGACCAGATGGATTCAGAGCTGAATTTTACCAGAGGTATGAAGAAGAGCTGGCAGGATTTCTACTGAAACTATTCCAAAAAATTGAAAAGGAGGGACTCCTCCCTAACTTTATTCCATAAGGCCATTTATCATTCGGATACCAAAAGCTGGTAGAGATACAACAGAAAGAAACCTTCAGGCCAATATCCTTGATGAACTAATGTTCATCATTAATGTTCATTGTTGAGGAACAAAAATCCTCAACAAAATACTGGCAAATAGAATCCAGCAGCAGATCAAAAAGCTTATCCATCATGACCAAATAGGTGTCATCTGTGGGATGCAAGGTTGGTTCAAGATATGCAAATCAATAAATGTGATTAATCACATAAACAGATCTAAAGACAATAACCATATGATTATCTCAATAGATATAGAAAAGGTCTTCCATAAAATTCAACATTCCTTCATGTTAAAACCTGTCAATAGTTGATCTGTCTAATGTTGACAGTGGGGTGTTAAAATCTCCCATTATTATTGTGTGGGAGTTTAAGTCCCTTTGTAGGTCACTCAGGACTTGCTTTATGAATCTGGAATATATATCATTATCATAAATATATATCATTATCATGTACAATTATAATCACTATATGAAAACTAAATAGCATTTTCTTCTTTATAGCCAAATGAATGTTTAATTGTGGGAACCCTGGACAAATTATCTCAATACTTTCTAATATGTAATATGCAAGATAGATAGAAAGAAAGATAGATAGATGATAGGCAGATAGATAGATTAGATATAGACAGATACATTCTTTTAAAGTTCATAAAAAGACAGGAGAGCAAGAAAAGAAAATAAAAACAATTACTATTCTAAGAAACAGATGTGTTGACCTATTTAAACTAAAATTTTCAAAATTAACTGCCTAGAAAAAAATTAACAAGGGTTGCATAATCTTTGTTATTTAAGTGTGTTGCTTAAAACACAATGTATACAATAAAGTAGCGTTTTTATAAATAAACAATATTAAGAAAGTCTGAGTCCAACAGAGATTAAATTTCGTAATCAGTACCTAAAACTGGTTATGTCTGACATGAAAGATGCTTAATGGTACCTAAGTAGTTATATTTTAAAAAATTTGTTCTAATTATGTATTCTTCTTTTTAAATTATGCATATTAATTTCATATTTATAATATAATGCAATAAAATATCATACTTTAAAAAAAAACCTGTCAATAACTAGGTTTTGAAGGAACATACCTCAAAATAATAAAAGCCATCTATGACAAACCCATAGCCAATATCATGCTGAATGGGCAATAAATGGAAGCATTCCCCCTGAAAACCGGCACAAGTGTGCCCTCTCTCACCACTCCTATTCAAAATAGTTCTAGAAGTTCTGGTGAGGGCAATCAGGCAAGAGAAAGAAGTAAACGTATCCAAATAGGAAGAAAGGAATTCAAACTGTCTATTTTTTCATGTGACATGACTCCATATCTAGAAAACCCCATCACCTCTCCCCAAAAACTTATTAAGCAGATAAGCAACTTCAGAAAATGTCTCAGGATACAAAATCAGTGTGCAAAAATTGCTAGCATTCCTATACACCACCAACAGACAAGTCAAGAGCCAAATCACAAACAAACTCCCATTCACAATTGCCATGAAAAGAATAAATACCTAGGAATACAGCCAACAAGAGAAGGCCAGGACCTCTTTAAGGAGAACTACAAGCCACTGCTCAAAAAAATCAGAGATTATACAAACAAATGGAAAAAAAAAATCAAACAAACAAACATGGTTACTTTAACTTCTAATGTAAAGGGAAAAACAATTTCAAAGCCCTAGTGGGAATCCTACCAGAAAGTCTGTTCATCTCATGAATATCAGTAAGCTTTGGTGGTATCTGCTCAGCTCAGGAACAGTCTCCTATTTCTGAGGACCGACTCTGGTTTATACCTGTGGTTTCTGCAGTAGCTGGGTTTGTGTTGCACCTCCCTAGCCCTTGGTTTAGTTGAGGGAACTAGAGGTGTTTGGTGTATTCAAGCTAAGATGTTCACATTCTGTCTTTACTAGGGATTAGAATTGGGGAAATATACTAAGTCAGTCTCTGAGGTCATTCTTCCTGTTTATTAGAATTCAGAAATTAAAAAAAAACCCACATGTTATAAAAGATCAGATAAAGGAAAAAAAAAAGACTGGGAAAGGAGAGATGGTGCATTCTCAAAGATTTTTAGTATCTAATCATTATCCCTTCCCTGAGATCCACTCCGTACTGGACCAGTTTACTCAAGATGGTTTATTTTAAAAATATAACTTAAAAGTTGTAATAAATAACATAAAAACAAAGTTTATGCTAAAAATTAGAAGGAAATCCTGATAGGTTTTAAGATCTGCATATAAACTAGAGAAAAGTCTTACATTATCCCAAAATGTATATCTATTTCTGAGGGAAGCATTATTTTTAATTATGTCTGCAAATTAATATGTCTGCATTCAACCACCATGAAAGATTTATGATTTTTTTCCTGAATTAATTTCATTTAATTCAAAGAGCTAACCTTTCCTGATTTATTTCCTGCTTTTCATATTCTAAAACATTAATGTAAAAAGTTAAACTACATTTAAACTATTGAGAGACAAAATAAGTTACTTGTGTAATATAGAGAAAAAAATAAAATCTAACTGTAAAAAAATACGGATTTTTCTACAATGCCCAATATCAGAGTTTAGGAAAGAATGACCTGGCTTTTAAAAGAGGAGATAAGATTATACATAATTATTTCCTCTTTTCCATCAAAATAATGTATAGTCATATAATGATATAATGATGTAACACACTATGCATTCATGCCTTCAATTTAAAAAAGTTATTACACCATAGACTATTATGAAACACAACAAAGATGAATTTGTATCCTAAAATGTATATATTAAATATTTAGAAATTAAAACCAGTAGGTATAACCAGAAGGAAACAACAGCAACAACGACAACAACAACAACAAAAACAAAATTTAAAGCAATAATGAAAAATAATAAAATTCTCCCTGGAGTCGAATATTTTTGGTTTAAAAATGCTTATGTCATAATTTTAATATATTTCAATACCTTACCTGGTTAATTTTCCAAGTGGGTTCTGTTATGCTATTCTTTTGAAGAATAAAGCAATAACATTTCTATTTCCTCTAACTACGATTTATAGATAATAATTTCTCAGCCCAATATTCTCCTTTCTACAAAATAACTCATTAACCCAAGGTATTCAGGCTATCAATTTCTCTGAGATTAAAAACCATAAGTCATTTAGATTTCAATTTTCCATTTTATATATGCAATTTGAATTTCACCTTTAGCCATGCAAGAATCCCTTCTATTTTTCAAATATATTGCGTATCTCTCACTACCAAGCCTTTCCACTATCTCTTCTCCTAGCTTCTTTTTAGCTCAAGCCTCACTTTCTGCCCATCATTCACATATTGGTGCCCTTGAGGTTTGTGGATAAATTCTTCTACTTTTCCTACTCATCATCCTTGGACGACTCCATCAAGTCACTTAGCTGTAACTGTATGATGTGAAATCTCAACCCCATGTTTGTGCCAACTCTCTTGTGAAATCCAATCGGCAGTGTCACAGTTTGAATTGTCACTTGCATGTTTTCCAAATACCTCCAACCCAACATGTTCAAATCTCAGCTTATCATATCCCCACATCAATCTGTATTTCTTCTTGTTTTCCATATCCTGGTTTATGTTACAACAACCTTCCTGCGTTTCATCTTTTAATACTACTTTAGTATTTTCCAATCCTCCAAACCAATTATCAAGCTGTAATGATTTGATTTTGTCTTATCTCTCTTTTCATATCTCCTGCTTTATGTCCTCTCTTACCATTTCTATTTATATTACACTCCTCAAAATTAGCAAATTTTCAGATAAGTAATTTCTTATTACTTATTACTTTCTTAATTTCTTACAGGCCTTCATTTAAGAAAGGTTATAAAATTAACTTAAAAGATACAGGTAGTGTTTTACACTGTTTATATCTTGCTATGAAAGATTAGTGTTAGACTACAAAATGTTCACTATTGTCTTTAATTTTGTCTCTTAGTTTTGGTTAATGATATTATTTTTATATTATCAGAGATTATAATATTAAATTACATTATACAACTCTTTGGGCATACTTCTAAAATGGACTCAACATGAGTATTCAATCTATTTGAAGATAGAAGTAAACTTTCAAATCAAATTTTGTTCTGGTCCTATGTTGGATAGTTCAGTGATTCCCTTATTCCCCTCAAAATATGATTCAGACGTAATAATACTAAGTTCATGAATATTTGAGAGTCTATCTGTAGTCTTTATGCCCCTCAGAATGTTGAAAAAACTGTTTCTTTTTATTATTTTGTTGAGAAATATCAGTGCTATTTGGTCATAATATATTTTTTTAAGAACTTTGAAGTTCAGTAACTTCAATGTAATGAATCTTAGTATGGATAGTTCTGTTTCCCTTTTTTTAACTCTTTGGTATCATGTAGAATTAGTTTATTTCTTGTTTTAGAAATACTTCTGCTATTTCATTATCTGCTTTTCATTCTCATGAGTTTACTGGGATCTATTCCAACACAGTTGTTTTTATGCTATGTCTTCTCTGACTCTGAGCTATAATTTTTATTTTAATAACTATATTATTTTTAAACATTATATCTGTATAACTTCGTTAAACCTGTCTACCATAATCCTGATTATATTTTCTATGACTATTTATAGAAAATTCTCTGTTTTTAAGATGAATTTCTTCTTTGTAAGAACAGGATGAAAACAGTAGAACACCAACATTTAGGAGCCTTCTAGACAAAGAGAAGTACACCGACATGATTAAAAATAATTGAGGGAAAACTAAGCAAATATGGTGTCAATAAAACCAAGAACATAAAATTTCAAGAAAAAGGGAGTGGTCAACACTTTTAAATATGGCTTGTTAATTGTAGGACCTGAAGGCCAGGGATGGAGAAAGTGATCAATACCAATTGCTTTATTTAGAAAAAGTCTAGCTAGGAAATTAAAGGCCAAGAAAAAAAAATGACATGCAATATGAAACTATAACTGTTTTTGTTGATTTCAGTGATCAGTAGTGCACACAGATTACACTTTATGTTACTTAAAAATTGCGTAATTAAATTACACTTTGCAATTCTGGTTACTTAATAAAAATTATTCTTGGTTAGTCACTTTCACTTAATGAGAAGTAAATATATTTCCTTATGGTTTTTTAAATAACATTTTCTTTTCCCTAGCTTACTTTATTGTAAGAATACAACATATAATACACATAAGATACACAATATGTGTTAATCAACTATTTATGTTACCAGTTTTGGGAGTCAAAACTTACATGCAGATTTTCAACTGTGTGGGGAGTCAGTACCACCAATCCCTACATTGTTCAAGGGTCAGTTATACTTTGTTCTTGGACCTCCATGTGCTATGTATGGGAGACACAGCCTTGGTGCCCATCTGGACAGTATCAGATCCACTTCTACTACAGGAATGAACCATACTGAATTGATTTTTGGTTAGCATAAACTGATCGATAGTTAATGTAAATTCTATATATATCTGATACTTTGATTTCCACTCAGTATCTTACAGAATTAAATACTGAACATTTCTGAATAACATGCAAAATACAACCTAGGTATATTTATTTTAACATACAACTGATACGTGAAGCAGCAGAATTGATATCTCAGTTTTTAAGAGTTTCTACTCACGGCCACACAGTCTTGAATCATGTGCTGACATAAGTCTGACATAGATTAAGCATAGAAAGCGTCTCCATACAATGTGCAGTATAACAAATGCTAATATATTTAACTTACTTGGCATTGATCAAATAGGAATTATGATATTAATGCAGGCAGGTTGGCACAATAGTATCTAACAAAAAATACAAATAAATAGTTATTAGGAACACTGATACAATAAGTCAGATAAAAGTTTTGGCAAGAACCTGGATAAATCTGATCCCTTACACACCACTGGTGGGAATGCTAAATGACGCAGTCAAACTGCAAAATGATCTAGCAGTTCTTCAAACAATTAAACTCTATCATAGTAGAGTTTTTGTATGATCCAGCATTTCTACTTCTCAGTATACATAGAAAAGAAAGAAAAGCATATGTATATCCATACAAAACCTTGTGCGTGAATGTTTATATAAGAACAACATTCATGAGAGACAAAGGTGGAACAACCCAAATGATCACCAGCTGATGAATAGATAAATTGTGTTATATCCACAAAATGTAATATTATTCAGCCAAAAAATTGTTTAAATACAGATATATGCTACAAAGTAGATAAACCCTGAAAACATTATGCTAAGCAAAAGAATCTAGACACAAAAGATCACATATGGTATGTTTCCATTTATTTGAAATGTGTAGAACAGGCATGCAGGCCGAAAGTAGCTTAGCAGTTGCTTATTGAGATGCCACAGATAGGAGATGGGGTGATACCTAAAGGTTAAGAGGATTCTTTCTGGTATAATTAAAATGTTCTAAAATCGACAGTGGTGATGGTTGTAAAAAGCTCCATTCAGTTGCTTAACATCAAAACTACTGCTTCTTCTTTCTTATCCATCGTCTTTCTTGAAGGTCATTGAATTGTACACTTTAAAATAAGTATGTTCTATAACATGTGAATCATATCTCACAAAAGCTGTGTACGTGGGTGTGTGAGTTGCATGAATATTACACACAATTTAGAGGTATATATGCATAATACATAGAAATTTATACATATACGTGCATAGGTATAAATTTTCAAAGGAAAACATTTTTTTTCCAGAGCTTATTCGACTATATATAGGGAAATTACCCAATTCTAGTTTACTCTAGACTTTCTGTCTCACCTAAGAGGAAGGGGCAAAAAGCTAAGAAGCACCTCTGAAGGTCGCATACATGTACATGTGTGTGTTTATAGTTTAGGACAGTAAAGCCTCCAGAATAGATATATAATAATAAATAATAATAATAAATAATAAAATAACCAACTTACCAGAAAAATAAATCAAAATATAGAACTATAGATTTATATTTGAATTTAACATTTATATAGCTAATGCATAATTTAGAAAATAAAGAAAGGAAGAAAATACAATTATGATTTCTACAACCTCACAGCTAGACCAAGCTGATATTAAAGTCTTAAAGTTAGAATAAAATGTCTAGAATGTTTGTTCTCCTTTCCCTGAATAGTGAACTTTGTGAAAGACACAACCGAAGATCTCACTGATAGCAATTGATTTGTTTCCCTCATCCATCCGAATAGTGAAGTTTTAAATTAAGTTGACCATATCACATACGTTGTCTCAGGTAATTCTATTTTTCCTGTTTCTTGGATACTTAGCATTTTTAAAACCATACCTTTATTCTCTGCTCCATTTAGTTGCTTAACATCAAAACTACTGCTTTTTCTTTCTTATCCATCATCTTTCTTGAAGTTTATGCTTGACTACTTAATTCAAGGACACAAGTCTTCACTTTCTGAACTTCCTGAGTGTTCACTTGACTCACCCAGCCTACTGCCAATTCAGATAAACGTTCCACTCTCTTGCTCTCCTACCTTCTCAGTAGTTTTACTTGTCTGATTCTTTGACGGCAGTAAATATAATGGCATAATGTAAAATAATGTGATCTCACCTCAAAATAAATTAACAATATAAAAATGCTGTTTAAAAATTAGTTGATTCTTAGCCCACATTTGTAATCTGAGAATCTAAAAAGTTTCTAAAAATGGAAACTTCCAGTTTTAATTCTGATATGTAATGAGCCTGAAAATAGTCCAGCCATAATCATAAAAATAAAAAAGCTAGAGAATCTGAAAACCAATGACTTTTCTTGGACCCATCAGATAATTGAAATCAAAGGAAAAATCACCTCCTTTTACTCTGCAGAAACTGGAAATCCGTAGACTCACAGCCAAGATCACATTACCAAAAGCACAGCCATTGGAATGAGAAGGTGGCAGGTCCTCTTAAACGATGATTTCAACTAGTTTCTGGAGGCTCTGTGGACCAGTTGTAAGTGAGTAACTCTGAAGTCCCAGTCGTGGCAGCAGGCACACTCTCTAACGTGTTTGGCCTACAGGAACTCCTGAAGTTTCTCACAGTAAAGTGAAAAGAAAAATTCTCTCATTTTTTTCTGCCATCTAGGGGCAAAAAGTCAATATTTGAAATACATGTAGAGGATTCTCCATAATGAGGGTCTACTCACCAAAGGAAATAATTTTTTCCAGCGCTTATCTGACTATAAGTAGGGAAATTACCCAATTCTAGTCCACTCTAGACTGTCTGTCTCACCTAAGAGGAGTGGGGATAAAAGCTAAGACACACTTCTGAAGGTCACAGCTCAGCAACCCAGCCCCACCAAAAGACTAAGATTTAATTATAAGATTGTAGAAGGTTTTATTCTATCACGTTGCATAACCACTTCCACAGGAAACCAATATAATGACAGTGGATTACAGGTGAAAGACCCAAAAGACAGACTTTATTTAAACAAGAGTTTATAAGGAAACTCCCAAACAATAGGGGAAATAAAAGGAACTCCAAAGGGATCTACAGCTTTTGGAATCTACAAATAGAATAACAACAACTAAACTCATAGCAGACTGACAGAAAACTTTACACTGAAGATTCACTTAACTCAGCCCCTGTTACCTAATATACCATATCCTCCATTCAAAACAAAAATTACAAGATAAGATAAAAGGAAATAAAATACACAATCTGAAGAGGCAATGCAAACATCAGAACCAGACACAGATGTGGCACAGGTTCTAGAATGATAAGATAGGGAATTAAAATAACAATGAATATTATATTAAAAACTCTCATGGAAAAATTAGATAATAAAAGAATAGATGGGAGAATGTAAGCATAGGGACAAAAACCCTAAGAAAGTAGCAAAAGGCTATACAGGAAATCACAAATACCTTAGGAGAAAAATATCTTTGGTGGAAGCATCTGTAAACTGGGCATGATGAAAATAGAGAGCTTGAAAAACAGGTCGACAGAAAATTAACCAAAATCGTAAACAAAGAGAAAAAGTAATATTTTTAAAAGAACAGAATATCCAAGAAAGATGGAAAGTTTAAAAGGTGTAACTTAAATGTATTTGGAATACTAGAAAGATAAGATAGAAATTGCCAAGAATGTTCCAAAATTAATGACACACACGAAACCATAAAACTAGCTAGCTCAGAAAACAAATCAGGGTAAATAACAGCAAAAAATCAGCTCTTAGTAGTACCATATACAACATTCAGAAAACCAAAAGACAGAAAACCTTGAAGAAGCCCAGGGGTGGGAAAATAGACATAGAGAAACGAAGAGAAAAAGAACACAAAATTTCTCATTAGAAACCATACAAACAAGAAGAGTGAAGTAAAATATTTAGCATTAAAAGAAAAAAAAAACCCTAAACTATAATTCCATATTCAGCAAAATTCTCCTTCAAAAGTGGAAAATAAATAGACTTAATCAGATAAGCAAACACTGAAGGTCCTCATCACTAGCAGAGAGTGCTGAAATAAATATTTTTCAAAACTCTTCAGAGAGAAAGAATATGCTAGGGGTTAGGAAACATAGATCAACATAAAAGTAGGGAAAAAACGGTGGTGAAAACTAAAGGGAAAATAAACATTTCATTTTTTAATTCTTAATTGATTTTGTTAACTGTTTGGAGAAATCATATTAAAATGGATTGGATTTATCATAACATAGGGAGAAATTAAGTGAATGACAGCAAAATTCTAAAAGATAAGAAGGAAGAATTGGAAACACTTTGTTATAATGACCTGAACTATCCAGAAAGTGGGATAGTGTCATTTGAAAGTGGACTTAGGTTAGTGGAAAATATACACAGTAGTTCCACCTTATCCAGTTTCATTTTCAGCAGTTTCAGTTACCTGCGGTCAACCGGAGTCTGAAAATATTAAATGGAAAGTTCCAGAAGTAAACAATTCATAAGTTTTACATTGTGTGTTGTTCTGAGTAGCATGATGAAATATTGCACCGTTCTGCTTCATTCTGCCTGGAAGTGAATCACATCTTTGTCCAGCATATCTACACTGTCTACACTATGTCTGGCTCCATTATCATTCAACTGTACCAGTATTGCAGTGTTTCTGTTAAATAACCCTGATCTTACTTAACAATGGTCCCAAAGTGAATAGTAGTGGTGCTAGCATATTGTTATAACTGTTTTATATAATGATTATTTTTGTTAATCTCTTACTGTGCGTAATATAGAAACGAAACTCTATCATAGGCCACTACTTATAGGAAAAAGCATATTACACGTAGGATTTGGTATAATCAGTGGTTTCAGGCATCCACTGGTAGTCTTGGGATATACCCCCTAGGGATAAGGAGGGGCTACGTGTTACAAACTAACCAAAAATAAATTTAAAAAAGTAGAATTGACATTCTAAGAGAGAAGATAAATTAAATCATATAATTCTCAGTTAAAACCAGAGAAAACAAAGAGAAAGAGAAAAAAAGCAGCAAAAACTTATCAAAGATAAAACAAAGATAGTAGATATTAACCACACCATATCAACGATCACCTTAAGTGTGAGTAATATAAATATAACAATTAAAAGACAAATTTTCTGGATGTATGGTAAAACACACTCAACTATATGTCATCTACAAGAATCTCAAATATAAAGACATAAAAAATACAAATAAGGGAGTAGACAATCATATAATGTGCTGTGAGAGTTATTTTTGTATGAACTTGGCTAGGCTACAGTGCCCAGATGACTGCTCAAACAGCAGGCTAGATTTTGCTGTGAAGGTAGTTTTATATATTAACATTTTCATCAGAAGACTTTGAGTGAAGTAAATTATAATTTATAATTTAGGTGGAACTCATTCAGTAAGTTACAAGGGCTTAAGGAAAAAAAAGATTATTTGAAGAAGAACGAATTCTGTCTTCAGATTGCCTTTAGACTTGAGATTGCAATGTCAATTTTTATTTTACCTGGGTCTCCAGCCTGATAGCCTGCTCTACATGTTTCTCATGACTCTCTCTCTCTTTCTCTCTCATATATATATATAAAATACATATAAATATATATTTATGTGTATTTATATATAAAAATTACATAAAACTATGTATATATAAATAATATATATTTTTATATGTATGTATAAATTATATAAATTATGTATATATAAATTATATATACATAATTTTATACACATATGTATTATAAATATATATTTATATTTATATTTATATAAATATTTCATTAATATAAAATTAATAAAATAAATTTAATTATATTTAATTAAATAATTAATAATTATTTAAATTTATATATAAATATAAATATATAAATATTTATATATAAATACATATATGTATACAATTATGTGTATATATGTGTGTATATATGTAGCTATACATAATACATAATTGTATACATATATGTATTTACATATAAATATATATTTATATCTATATAAATATTAATTAATATTTAATTAATTAAATATTAATTAATATCTTATTAATTAATGTTTAATTAATTAAATATCAATTAGTGTTTAATTAATTAAATAAATATTAATTAAATTTATTAAATTAATATAAAATTGATAAAATAAATTTAATTAATATTTAATTAAATAATTAACAATTGTTTAAATTTATATATAAATATAAATATATATAAAATATTTTTATATAAACACATATGTATAAAATTATGTGTGTATATATGTGTGTGTATATGTATATATACATATGTGTGTGTATATATACATATATATGCAACAATATATGTATATAGTTCTCCATATACATTCTATTCTCTAGAGAAATAGAACCAATAATACATACTAGATGTGCATATACTACATGTGGTATATATTATTGGTTCTATTTCTCTGGGGAATGCCCACTAATACACATGCTAAAACTTATCCCCAAAACCTCCAGAATACTGAATATTAAGTAAATATGAATTTTAGATAAAGCAGACTTTAAGACAAAAAAAATCAGGGATAAAGGAGGACATTACTAATGATAAAGAAATTAATTCACCCAAAAGACATAACAATGTTTAAGGTGTATGCACGTAACAATAGAAGATAAATATATCTGAGACACAAAATATGGTAGAACTGCAACAAAGTACACACAAG
Source organism: Nomascus leucogenys (assembly GCF_006542625.1). Taxonomy (NCBI): domain Eukaryota; kingdom Metazoa; phylum Chordata; class Mammalia; order Primates; family Hylobatidae; genus Nomascus; species Nomascus leucogenys. The sequence goes on from NC_044386.1 coordinate 27,143,027, forward strand.
TCCATGATTCTAGTTGAAGGCTTAAATAATTTCATTCTAGTAATTGAAAGATCAACCAAACAGAGAATTCATAAGATAGCTGACTTGAACAATACCGCCAACCAACTTCATCTAATTGAAATGTATACAATATTTTATTCAACAATAGCAGAATATAACTTTACTCCAGGAAATATGAATATTCACTAAAATAAATCACATTATGAGGCATAAAATACACATTTGAAATTTTAAAAGTCTAGAAATCATGCAAATATGCTCTCAGAGTACAGTGGAAGTGAATAGAAAAATTTTTAACTGGTGTGATTTAGGGTAAAGAATATTAACTTATCTCGGCCGGGCGCGGTGGCTCACGCTTGTAATCCCAGCACTTCGGGAGGCCGAGGCGGGCGGATCATGAGGTCAGGAGATCGAGACCACGGTGAAACCCTGTCTCTACTAAAAATACAAAAAATTAGCCGGGCGTGGTGGCGGGCGCCTGTAGTCCCAGCTACTCGGAGAGGCTGAGGCAGGAGAATGGCGTGAACCCGGGAGGCGGAGCTTGCGGTGAGCCGAGATCGCGCCACTGCACTCCAGCCTGGGTGAGAGAGCGAGACTCCGTCTCAAAAAAAAAAAAAAAAAAAAAAAAAAGAATATTAACTTATCTCACATGATACCGGGATATGGGAAACAAAATTTATACTTTTAAATGTTTCGATTTGGCTTTTCATTCTTATTTCCTTTTCGAGATCTTCACATGAGATTATAGTGGCACAAGTATAACTCATGGAGATCAATTTTCCAAAAGCTTCCTTGAGACTAATCTTAATATTATGATTTATGTCATGTATCAAATGCCTACTGAGACAAAAGCATTTTAACGTCTCAGGAAAATCCTAAATTAGACATATGTATATAAAATTTACTTATAACAAGTAGAATATGAAATTGAATTGTCAATTAAAATGTTACCTTTTTAAAAATTATATATGAATGTTAATTATACATAATTTTGGATGAAAATATTTTATAATTAATACTTTTCTAGTACAAATACCTTTGTACATCCCTAAATAAAATGGTTATAAAGAGAACATCCAAAATTGGAGAATTATTATTTTGACAATTATTAAAGGAAATTAAATTATTAATTTAATTTTCCATTTGTTTTCCTTTATACTATACTTTTCACTTTTTGCTTTTGTAGCCTGTGTTTTTGGAAATTATATTTTGCACCTTGTAACAAAGTGAAGCACATACCTTTTATTTGTGTTCACCCAGATGTTGAAGTGTAATTACATATGCATGAATGCTTGATCAACATTCGTCCTCATAAAATGTTATTCTCAGTTACTTTAACTGAGTTAGCCATATTGATACTGATTGATTCTTGAATCCTTGTATTTGTGTCATGACTGTTGAAGTTAGTTTCCACTAATATTGTATCTTTAGTAAAAAATCCAGATTAAAAATAGAAGGTGGAAACCAAAGTGCAATATAAAGGAAATTTGAGGGAGAATGAGTGAGATGGAAACAAATGTATTCGTCATTGACTACATGAATAACACTACAGTTATGACAGGCATCAATAGAGCACTTGAACAAGTAAATAGAGGGTTTTGCATAGAGTGTAGCAGATTTCCATAACTTCTATTCTCTTCAACAATATTAACTTGGAAAATTTTTGTATATTTGTTTAAAGTTTAGCCATTAAATATTTATTGATGACATACATAAAATATTTTTTAAGGAGACAGCTTTTAAATTTATTTTGCAATGATATTTTTGTTTCTAAAAATTAAACTAAGAAATACATTGTAACAAGAAAAAATACACCGAACACCGCCCCCATACACACACTCACACCACCCTACACACGCACATACACATTGAAGGTCTTACAAAAAGCCATACATTTCAGACAATGGAACAAGCCACAAAGTGCCATAAGAGGAAGAGGTAAGCTCATGTCCTGCTGGGTTAATCAGAGACCTGTTCTTACAAAAGGAACTCAAAAGTTGAGCCTTGGAGAATCAGTCAGTAGGATTTTGAAAGCTAAGGAAGAAAATAAACAACAGTAACAGGTACTCTCAATAGTGTGATAAGGAACACAGGGGTGATATCTCCAGGAAATTAAAATGGTTCAATCTATTTGGAGGTTTGAATGCATGCAGTACTGGCTGCCTCCATTTGTCGTCAGTATTGACAGCTTTCACAGTACAGTTACGACAAGGATCAATAGAGCCCTTGTTGAAAAAGTAAGTGTGTGGAGGGATTTGTGTAGTGTGTAACAGATTCCTTAGGCATCACAATGAAAGAGACCAGAAAATCAATACAAACAAACAAAAAAACCCTTTCTCAAGATATTAATTTCCATAAAATATATTTTCTCCAAGCACGCTGTGGGCCTTTGTTCTTCCCTTTATTAATTTCCCTTCTGGAGGAGTAGAATAACTAATTATTAAATTTGGAAAGAAAAGCTGGGCATTCAATGCACATCTTCATTATTTATTTAACCTCTCTTGGTAGTTGTTGTTTAGTAAAAAATGTAGATTACATATAGAATTAAAAATAGAATTAAAAACAGAATGAACCTCAGAATGAACCAATTAGCTGCTCCATAATGACTGTCTTAGAAGTGCAGGCCTCTTGCCGATAAGTTGAGAGTAAGTCAGTCTTATTCTGTGATTTTATTCTAAATTCATAGTTCCAAATTACATAAAGCCATTCAGAATCTTATTTCATAATTTTTTGCAAAATTGTAATGTTAACCCTTCAAATCTCCCCAAAATTACATCATCATCTATACCTGCATGTTTAACAAATCACTTAACTCAGGCTTGGCTGCCCTGCATTTCTCATGTTCTTAACATTTGTTTGAAATTCCTTCTCTGTATGAAGAGTGATGTACCCATCTACACATACCTGATGTTACCCATGAAACATATTCCCAATATCCAGCCTGCCAAGACATGGTTTCCTTTGTATTTCTTATTTACACTACAAATCCTGACATTTGGTAGCAAATAATTGTACATTTTAATGAAATCAATAATATCTTTTTTCTCTCTCCTAAACTGGTGAGAAATATTCTTAAGCTACATTACATATAATGCCATATCTGTGAAAATAAATTCATAGGAAATATTTGTATTAGTCTTTTCTTGCGTTGCGATAAAGAAATACCCGAGACTGGGTAATTTACAAAGGAAAGAGGTTTAATTTGCTGACAGTTCTGCAGGCTTTACAGAAAGTATGGTGATGGCCTCTGCTTGGCTTCTAGGGAGGCCTCAGTATGCTTTAAATTATGGCAGAAAATGAAAGACGAGCAGGCCAGGTCACATGGCAAAAGCAAGAGAAGGCATGAGAGAAAGAGAGACAGAAAGAGAAAGACAAAGACAAAGAGACGAAGAGAGAAAGAGAAAGAGGGAGAGGATGTGCCACACATTTATAGACCACTAGATCTCCTGTGAACTTAGAGCAAGAGCTCATTTATCACCAAGGGGATGACCTAAGACATTCATGAGTGATCTGCCTCCATGATCCAAACATCTCCCACCAGGACCCACCTTCAACAATGGAGATTAAATTTCTTCATAAGAATAGCATAGGTGCAAATATCTAAGCTATATCAATATTGACTAATGTATTGATTAAACAAGGAAAAATTATATGTAGGTAAACATGGAAGTGGTTACATATGCTTCCATGTTTCAGTGAAATATGCTCTAGGTGAATATTCACTTGGAATATTGTATCCAGAATATTATTATCTCATCTTAGATTCATATAATTTAAAAGTAAAGTGAGATAAACTTACATAAACAAGTTTTGCTATTGTTAATATTTTATCCATTTTATTAGTCTGTTTTTATACTGCTATGAAGAAATACCTGAGACTGGGTAATTTATAAAGAAAAAGAGGTTTAATGGACTCACATTTCTACATGCCTGGGGAGGTCTCACAATCATGGCAGAAGGCAAGGAGGAGCAAAGGCATGTCTTACATGGTGGCAGGCAAGACAGTGTGTGCAGGGGAACTGCCCCATTTTAAAACCATCAGATATTGTGAGACTTATGCACTATCTCAAGAACACCATGGGAAAAACCTGTCCCCCATGATTCCATTACCTCTTACTGGGTCCCTTCCATGACACGTGGAGATTATGGGAGCTACAATTCAAGATGAGATTTCCGTGGAGACACAGGCAAATCATATTACCCAAATTCAAAGTATCAATGTGATGCAACTTTGGAGCACAGCCATATGTGTAAATGTTCTTACTTTATTTTTCTTTTAAAAGGGTCCATATTCAATACCCCAAATGTTCATAATTTTTTTTCTTAAATAAAAACACTATGCATTGTTGGATAAGAAAGACCTGTATATTTGCCATG